>NC_137102.1:25309515-26000140 GCF_949357685.1 Gobio gobio | reverse complement strand
TATATAAATATATACACACATCGATCAGGCAAAACATTATAATTTCCAAATATTGTGTTGTTATATATATTGTGTAAATATATTGTGAGGCCAAAACAGCCCTGACCCGTCGAGGCATGGACTCCACTAGACCCCTGAAGGTGTGCTGTGGTATCTAGCACCAAGATGTTAGCAGCAGATCCTTTAAGTCCTGTAAGTTGCAAGGTGGGGCCTACATGGATCGGACTTGTTTGTTCAGCACATCCCACAGATGCAACACCTCAAACAGTTGTTGTTTCGATGAAAGGGTGTACATGGTCTGCAACAATGCTTAGGTAGGTGGTACGATGTCAAAGTAACATCAACTTGGATGGCAGGACCCAGCATTCCACTGCTTGCCTTATTCCCATTGTGCATCCTGGTGCCATGTGCTCCCCAGGTAAGCGATGCACACGCACCCCGGCCATCAATGTGATGTAAAAGAAAATGTCAGACCAGGCCACCTTCTTCCATTGCTCACGTGCCCACTGTTGCCGCTTTCAGCGGTGGACAGGGGTCAGCATGGGCACCATGACTGGTCTGCGGCTATGCAGCCCCATATGCAACAAACTGCGATGCACTGTGTGTTCTGACACCTTTCTATCAGAACCAGCATTAACTTCTTGAGCAATTTGAGCTACAGTAGATTAGTAGCTCCCCACGTGCATCAATGAGCCTTGGCCGTCAGTGACCCTGTCGCCGGTTCACCACTGTTCCTTCCTTGGACCACTTTTGATAGATACTGACCACTGCAGACCAGGAACATCCCAAAAGAGATACAGTTTTGGAGATGCTCTGACCCAATCGCCTAGCCATCACAATTTGGCCCTTGTCAAACTCGCTCAAATCCTTACGCTTGCCCATTTTTCCTGCTTCTAACACATCAACTTTGAGGACAAAATGTTCACTTGCTGCCTAATATATCCCACCCACTAACAGGTGCCGTGATGAAGAGATAATCAGTGTTATTCACTTTAACGGTCATAATGTTATGCCTGATCAACATTTGTAAATGAGTAGTTTGATATTTATCCATTTTTTATTAAATTATGCTGTAATTATGTGCAATGCTTCATGGGATTGTAGTTCTTTCCCTTCTCGTACCTTTGTATTTTGTCCGATTTTCAAAAACATTTTGCCTCAAAAAGTTTGTAGTGTTATGATTCACCTCACAGCTGATTGGCTTGGTTCTTTACTAGTTGGCACTTTACTAGTTACTTAATGATGGATTATAACTCTTTAAAAGAAGATGGTTATAAGAAGATGACTTTTTAAGAATCCTTATGTGAAAAATTAAAGGAAAAAAATACTTCCGGAACCAGCACCGCTGAAAATGGGGCAGGTGCCGTTGCACTCTATAGCAAACTAGAACCATCCAATCAATTCCCCATGGACAAAATCAAGTCCCACCCTAAATTTTTTTCTTGTTTGAAAAGCTGCTTCACTCGGATCTACGTCATCACAATGACAACCGCAACTTCCCTTTCATGCCGACTTTAAATAATCATTATTATAATCAAATTCTGTTGCATTATTTTCCTGTTTAACACTGTAAAGCTGCTTTGAAACAATCTGCATTGTTAAAAGCGCTATATAAATAAAGTTGACTTGACTTGATTAACAAATCTCAACATGAATATACATTTTTCATACTGTACATTATGATGTTGTGATGCCTACATTCACTTTTAGAATTCATAACTATTCATTTAGTTGTTTTATTTTCGATGTATTTAAATCAAATAGTATCAAATTTAAATAATTTGTCCTTTGAAGGTAGTTAACCATAACATATCAATGGGTTTCATCAATCACTGATGAAAAGGGTAGAAAGGATTACACATGTCCACTTCATAATACAGCAATGAATCAAACTTACATTTGACCATTATCATGTACACATCAATGGTGCAGATAGGAGGCTGAGGAAGTCTTTCTCCTTTCTCGAGAACTTCAGCGATTTCACGAGCGGGAATCCCATCGTATGGCTTTGTTCCAAATGTCATCAGCTCCCAGACTGTCACACCTAGAGTGGAGTATCATTCAATGAAAAACAGCTCATTTCATTCAATACTGAGAGAGCCTCAGCTTTAAAAGAGATCTTATAAGGTCAACATTAACCCTACAACTTTCTACATCCACATTCCTGGTCAAGTTTTTCCAAAGAAAACTTTTCATGACCCAAGCAATTCCCTATATGGATAAGTCCTGTCATATACTTTTTTTCTTGCTGAATTTTCGATGGAAAATTGGATGCAAGTAAAATTGTAAAGTTTACTTTCTAAAATAAGAAATACTGTTTACTTCTGACATTGGTAAACTGTTACTAACCATAACTCCAGACATCACTCTGATGGGTGTATGTCCTGTGCAGGATGGATTCGAGCGCCATCCATTTTATTGGCACCTGTTGAAGGATGTAGATGGACAAGGCAACATAAAATCTTTATTTCAAACGCAAAAATGGGAAGCGAACACACTTGACGCATTCTAAAGATGAACTTATGATTGTTTGTAATCTTAATCTTGTATAGTTAGGACACTAATAAGCAGTGTTGGGGAAAGTTACTTTTAAAAGTAATGCATTACAACATTGCGCTACTCCCTAAAAAGTAACTAATTGTTTTAGTTACTTTATATGGAAAGTAATGCGTTGCAATACTTTTGCGTTACCTTTTCTCATCTTGGCTGGGCTTGCTTGTGTGTTTGTTTTCACTAACAAAAAAAGTAACTTTCTAACTCACTAACTTTCAAATGTAAAGGTCCTTTCACATGAAAAGTGAAATGAATAAGCCTCAGGTGGAAGGAAATGCAAATTACGACATTCTGGATTGCAGAATAAAACACAATGGGCCCTATTTTAATGATCTAAGCGCATAGCCTGATGCGCATGGCGCAGGTGCACTTAGGGCTTGTCCGAATCCACTTTTGCTAGTTTAAATTATGGAAAAAACGGTCGGCGCACCAGGTGCCTGGTCCAAAGGGGTTATACCTAGTCTCTTAATGAGTCATGAGTGTGTTTTGGCCGCATCGTGCAATAAAACAATCAGAGTCTCATTTCCCATTCCCTTTAAAAGACAGGTGCGCTTTTTTTGCGATTTGCTATTTACATGTGAGCAGAAGGACTGAACGCTTCTCCAGAGAGGAATCCTTTTATTTTTAATATTTAAAAATGTTAAATATGTTAAATGTGTGCTGCGTGTCCCTGTGTGTGTGTAATAAGCAGGGTGTACACACATTGTGCACCTGCCTATAGGTACATATTACTAACGTGCCCATTAAATAACACAAAAAATACTGCATGTTTTTGTTGGTCAATGGCTCTGTCGATTTCAATTGCTTCAAAATAGCAACACGCCAACAGTGCATTTGTTATTTAAACAACGTGGCGCAGGATGTGAAAATGATAACTGCGTCGGGCTAAAACTAGGAAGAACACTTAAGTTGTGCCTGGTGCCGCATTGCGCCGGGTGTATGATAGGGCCCACAATGCCTAAAGTCATCTTTGCTTATTATTATGGTTGAATTGGATCACTGAAGGTAAGTAGCAAAGACATTGATTAATAAAGTGAGATTAAATACATAAAGTATATTTGTGTAATTTAACATGTAATTATTGTAGGTTTGTAGCCTAGAAATCTAGACGCACCCTAGCGGCAGAAAATGTATTTTGCAGCGAGTGTAGTCTAGCAACTCTCGGTAGACCTGAGAGCTGGAAAAACCAGACTCTGGTCAGGCCAATCACAGCGTGTGTAGAGTCGGTGGGCGGGCTTAACATAATGACGGCACGTCACGGCAGAGTTGCGGAGGTTCTGCATGCTACTTGTAAACAAAGAAGCTGACGAGCAGCGGTCTTTTGAATCGGCTTTGGCCGCGACCCTGGAAGACTTGGAGTTAAGCTTTTCTTTGAGAAAAGAACAAAGAACAGCACTGAAGTCATTCTTAAGAAAAGAAGATATGTTCGAAGTTTTGCCTACCGGATACGGCGAAAGTCTATCAACTAACCTTAGCTGGGCTTCACCTTCTTCTTTGCTTTGGTTGGTTGTGGCGCTCATGGCGCTATCCAATTGCGTGCAGAGGGAATTTGAAAGACAACCGTTTATCCCGCCCCTCGGATTGAGCCCTGTCAATGGTGAGTTTCCAGACCCAACATCTTGATGTGGGTCTGGCTTGTCAGGCTAGTAGGTTTGTGTAATATTTTGAGTTTCACTGTTTTTATTAATTTTGAGGAATACTGAATTTGTGAGCTGATTAAATGCTCACATTAGTCTAGAACTACAATAACCATCAAGTTCACACAGCACACACAACGCCTCTGCACTTACGATTTCTCCCAACATGTGGACAGGAGAACTGTCAGTCAATAAATGGGAAAACGAAGCAGCTTGCGTTACTTATTTGAAAAAGTAACTAAAATATTTTGCTGTAAAAGTAATGTATTACTTTACTAGTTACTTAAAGTAATCTGATTACATAAATCTGATTACATAAGCATTACTTATAATGTGTTACCCCCAACACTGCTTATAAGGTTTGAATGCACATTCATCTCTTCATTCGTTTTTAGAACAGTTTAGGAACAGTTACTCAACTAGTCAAATCAAAAACTCTGTCATCAACATCCACTTTCTCACGAAAGAGAAATAACAGACCTTTCCGCCATCTGCGTGATACTCCTTCTCATCTGCGTTTAACAACTTGGCCAGGCCAAAATCAGTGATCTTCACATGTTGAGGGGTTTTCACTAGCACATTACGAGCAGCCAAGTCTCTGTGCACAAGATGGCGCTCTTCCAGGTAATTCATTCCCTAATAAAGCCAGAGAGAAATTAAAAATATTTTAGTCGACTTCAGTTAATATAGTGATGTACTCACTCAAGCTGGAATGAAAATTGTGATGAAAGTATACAAATTCATTAATATGTATGAGGTTCCATTTGTACCAAAAATAAGTCGACTGATTTGAGCTTACTTGTCCTTTTCTACAGTTATTGCCTACTTGTTCAGATAAATTAGTATACGTTGATGTGTATGTTCTGTTTTTTTTGTTGTCTTTCTCTGTTGTTCTTATCCATGCTAACTGATTTTTTGTTTGATTTTTTTTGGCAAGTTGCAACTGTACTGTAAAATTTGTACTGTAAATGGAACATATACCAAATCAGATTGATCATGATGTAAAATGCTGTACAGATCATTAGAAAATAATAGGAAACACAACTGTTACGGAAAGAATGATTGTGCAAATTGATGATATTCAAACTAAAAGAAAGTCAGGATTCAAGAAGATTAAAGTATATTTGTTCAAGCTTTTCTCAGAATGTTATATCATCATATCAGCCATACCTTTACATTTTCTAGTCATATTCTGATCAAAGTTTCTCTCAAAAAAGAAATGTTATTCCCTCAGCAGGGAGGACCAAAAAAGCCCTGTCTGCTTAAAAAATCATCACAGTTACTGATTTGCACTTCAGAAATGAGACATGACTTCAAATGTTTAATATTTGTGAGTACTGGAACTTTATTTATACAACAGATCTGTGAGTGGTATTACCTATTTTTGGTTTCGTATCATCAACGAGAAACCTGATCCAAATCTAAAAATGTCTCTTTATACCTTCTAGTATTAAACAAATTGCATTTCCCCCCTCCCTTTTTCCTTTTATTATATAGGACAGTGGTGAAATGACAGGAAAGTAAGAGAAGGAGAACAGGGCTAAACAGAACTAGGGCTCCCTATAATTTAATAATTAATCACAGATAAAATGAATTTAAAATAATTGCAATTAATAATTTTATTTTAAATAATAAAATAAATGATTACAATTAAAATAATAATAATACATTTTAATAATTATTTTTAATAATTAATTGTACCGAACACCATGACAGACATCTCAAACCATCTGTTCATCATCAAATGAAATGACTCACTGAAGGGATGAGATTTAAAAAAACAATGAAGGATACAATCCATTTACCTTAGCAATCTGCACACACCAGTTGAGCAGGTGTTGTGAGCCGATGTTGTCTTTGTTTTCTCTGACGTAGTCCAGCAAACAGCCGTAAGGCATCAACTGGGTGATAAGTTGGACGGTGGAGGTCAGGCAGATGCCGAGCAGACGACACACGTGAGGATGCTCGACGCTGGCCATCACATAGGCCTCCTATAGATACAAACAAATGAGCTCAGCACCAATGCTACATACTGTATATGGTATACAGCAACACTGACAAATGCTGAGGCTGTTTATAATCCCTAAAGCCGTAGAACTAACAAATGGGGTGCCTCGAGCACATTAGAAAATATTTGCACGAACGAAGGCCTGAAGAAAAATCAAAACCTATTAGGAACATAATAATCAAACCCTGGGCAATTCACAGGACTTTTCCTAGCTGCCAATACCAACAGCCTCTTCCTTTCAAATAATGAGGGAGTGACTGATATCCATTTCAATTTTTCTTTCTAACATTAAAACAACTGTGCAGATCTGTTAGAATTCGGCTTCTGCAGACGTTCAAAGGGTTACACTGTGTGTTTCCACAGACAAATTATGTTCAAAGTGACTTTGAGAGTGGCCTGTCCGCAACAGCCAACACAACGTTTCTGAGTTTGAGCGCATGCAATAAGCAGGAATTCCTCCATTCCTCCACTCCTCCTGGTTGAAGTTTTCTGTTCTGTATCAACTCCACTCAGCCCTCGGGGTTATGTATTATAGATTTCAGCTGAGCTTGTCACTGGAGACTATGGCCTTTTCTGAACAATCATTCTCTTAACTAGAACGACGGAACAGATTTCACTGTCTGTGTTTACTGAAATAATTTACTGGCTAACTGGATCACACGGATACAGTGCAAATACATAAATAATCAAATTATAGGCAAAATTTTAGATTTTAGAACTGCACTTCTTCAGCATTTTTTATACTTGTTAATGTTAATGTCAACATTACTAATACTAATATATTATTCAAATCAAAAGTTGTATTTGTTAACATTAGTTAATGCAGTGTGAACAAACATTAACAAACAATGAACGATTTTTATTAACCATTGTGGTAACACTTTACAATAAGGTTAATTTAACATTAGTTAACTAGTGTAGTTAACATGAACTAATAATGAACTGCACTTATAAAGCATTTATTTACCTTTTTAATGTTAATTTCAACATTTACTAATGCATTATTCAAATCTTGTTAACATTAGTTAATGCACTGTGAACTAACATGAACAAACCATGAACAGCTGGATTTTTATTAACTAACGTTAACAAAGATTAACTAATGCTGAACAGAGATGTTGTTCATGGTTAGTTCATGTTTACTAATGCATTGACTAATGTTAACTAATACAACCTTATTGTAAAGTGTTACCACTATCAAAGATTGACAAATACAGTAACAAATGCATTGCTCGTTGTTAGTTCATGTTAGTTAATACTAATGTTAACAAATTAAAACTTATTGTAAAGTGTTACCGTGATGTTTAGTATGAAGTCAGTTAATTTCAAATATAGACTGTAACATTTGACTCAACATGTGATTCAAAATCATTTAAATTTTATATTTGAACATTAACAGTATACTTGTAGTTATATTGTTTTATTTAAAACCTAACAAACAACTTTTATGAAATATTTTCTCATGATAAGCGCAATTCATAAGGTATTATATTTTATCGAACATTTAAAGTGGCGGAATTGAATTTCTGGTGAACTATCCCCTTTAAGCTAGTTCACTAGTTCACAAACAACACATTCCTGCAGATGTTGTGTTTTGTTGGGTCAGACTGACAATAACAGTTTTGTTTCTGAGCACTCCAAATCAAAAAGTCAACTCTGGAAAGTTTTAAATGTTGTCATTTGTTGCGCAACTTCAGCCAGCATTAAAGTCACCATGAAATCAAAACAGACAATTCTAGTTTTTAATGGAATATTGCAGTATTAAATATTCAAATGCATGTTTCCTTGTTTTGTTTTTTTAATCAAATAACTTCCCCTCTCTCTTGCATCTCTTCTCTTTCTCTTCACTTCTCTGATGGTGTTTACTGGCGTGAGGGAGTGGCAACCTGTCACTCACATGAGATCCACCAATAGCAAACCACAACCATCCAATTAATTCCCCATGGCAAAATCAAGTCCTGCCCTACATGTTTTCTTATTCAAGAAGTCTTTTCACTCAGAAACACGTCAAAATAAGAAAGAATCACAACTTTTTTTCTAGCTGACATTAATAGTTTAAACAACCTTTTGGTATGTCACTTGTTGTAGCCTCTTTAATTATCTATGCAGTATTGACAGCAGTAAACTGAAAACAAGGCAATGAATCACAGTGAATAAATCATGAATAAGGTCAGATGTGTCAAACACGTCAATTCACACTCTAATACTCACGTCCAAGATCTCCTTGTTTGCTTTGGGAGACGTGGCTTCTCGTAAGACCTTAATGGCAACGGGGATCTTCACACTCTCTCCCTCTGGAACCCACAGACCCTGCAGCAACATATTTGTCTTAATATTAACAACCAGTGTTTTGTAACCAAGTTTTGTTTATATCTACAGATCAACAACAAATAGACCTTATGCCGGTTTCAGACCACACAATATTTTTGTCTGCTATGATAGGGCCCTATCATACACCCGGCGTAATGTGACGGCAAAGTGTTTTTTGATAATTTCAGCCTGACACAGTTATCATTTTCACGTTCAGCTCCACATTGTTTAAATAGCAAATGCACTCACGCCCATCTGTTCGCCAATGGGTGTGAGGCAACTGAAATCGACTGCGCCATTGACCAACAAAAACCTATGCAGTATTTTTTGTGTTATTTAAAAGGCACATTAGTAATATGCGTATATAGGCTGGTGTTCAATGTGAGTACACTCTGCTTATTACACACACAGGGACGCGCAGTAGCACACAAACATTTTTAAATCTTAAAAATAAAAGGATTCCTCTCTAGAGAAGCGTTCAGTCGTTCCGCTCGCAAATTCTGCCATGTAAATATGCTATAAATCTGTAAATATCATCCACTATGACACACGATACGAGATAAAATGATTGGTTCTTGCGTCCCGATCACTGATCTATATAAATGCATGGATTGCTCATCGCGTTCTAAACTGCCACCGGAAGTTTTCTAGCGTCCATCTTACTATTCCCTACCAACAGAGGGCATCATTGACGTACAGCCAAAACATTGACCTAAAATAACCCGATTTGCATCATCTCAGTCTCATAGGATTAGTTTTACAATATATGTATGTAAATTAAAAGTTACTTCAGATGTCATCTGTAATGTTTATTGTCTTTTTGGAGAGGATAAGTCATATATTGAAATCGTTAATGTGGGTGTCTACTGCACACTGCCGACACAAGTAACGTAACTGAACTAACACAAAAATGTATTTCTTTATGTATATAATTATGGAGGAAATATTGACTATATGGAGGATTAAGGTCTATTGAGCTTATTTTGTACCGAAAATTAAAAAGGCATCAAAAGAGGAAACAGGAAATGCACATAGCACGTATTTACATACGTATACGAAACTTCAAAGAGAGGTCAGTCACCTTATACACAGTGCCGAAAGCTCCAGACCCAAGCACTTTGATCTTCTTGAACTCTGTCTCTTTGAGGATTCGCAGCAAGGCCTGGTTGGGGGCTTCGCCGCTGGGGGTCAGAGGCTCCACTAGCTGTAGAGACAAACAGAGTCAGGAAAGCCTCCCTTCTACACTCCCGTCTACAACACACATCCTGTCCTCCAACGAGCACAGGATGACACGGATCTGTCTGTATTCATGAACACTATTGCCTCATGACTGATTTTCATCATCTTTCATACTACACTGTTGACATTAAAACTGTAAACCGGCTCTATTGCATTGATCTCACATGCTTTCAGCTTGTCTGAAGTTACTATGTCTAAGCTATAAAACATTCAGTTCTTTCCCGCAGACATCAAACTCTGCCAACTCTCTTCTTTCTATGAGTGTTTGGTTGTTTAACAGTAGATATTCAGGCAGAATATTTATATCCTGGTTGTCTTGTGGTCTGACCTCTCTTTCTTGCAGGAGTCGTCGCAGGGTTCTCTTCCTTCTGATGTGGCGTCTGCGGAATAGAACAGCCACTCCTAGAGCCAGGATCACAAACGCCAGCAGACCTCCAACCACACCAGCGGCAATCATGGGCAAACCCGAACTACAGACCAAAGGAACATTACTGAGTTTTGCATGTGGTTGTATATGGTCCCCTCACCTATAATTTCTCCCTTGACATTAATCTCAACACATCTATTGCGTGGTTATGCTCTTATTTTCATTAGAACATCAGCATTTGTGAGATTTATTCCATTTTAACAGTATTATCCAATTTTGTCATTGGATAATAATGATTTACTGTATGTTGAATATTAAAAGTATTATGTATATTTTAAGAGTAAATTCATTTAGATTTGTAGGGTAAAAAACAGTTTTTATTTGAAATAATCAATACGTTAGACCCTTGGCCTAAAATTGGGCAGATTATTTATTATTAATCCATCCATCCATCCATCTTCTTCCGCTTATCCGGGGCCGGGTCGCGGGGGCAGCAGTCTAAGCCGAGATGCCCAGACTTCCCTCTCCCTAGACACTTCCTCTAGCTCTTCCGGGGGGACACCGAGGCGTTCCAAGGCCAGCCGGGAGACATAGTCCCTCCAGCGTGTCCTCGGTCTTCCCCGGGGCCTCCTCCCGGTTGGACATGCCCGAAACACCTTCCCGGGAAGGCGTTCAGGAGGCATCCGGAACAGATGCCCGAGCCACCTCAGCTGTCCCCTCTCGATGTGGAGGAGCAGCGGCTCTACTCCGAGTTCCTCCCGAGTGACTGAGCTCCTCACCCTATCTCTAAGGGAGCGCCCAGCCACCCTGCGGAGAAAGCTCATTTCGGCCGCCTGTATCCGGGATCTTGTCCTTTCGGTCATGACCCAAAGCTCATGACCATAGGTGAGAGTAGGAACGTAGATTGACCGGTAAATCGAGAGCTTCGCCTTACGGCTTAGCTCTTTCTTCACCACGACAGACCGGTACATCGACCGCATTACTGCAGAAGCTGCACCGATCCGTCTGTCAATCTCCCGTTCCATCCTCCCCTCACTCGTGAACAAGACCCCTAGATACTTAAACTCCTCCACTTGGGGCAGGAACTCTCCACCAACCTGGAGTGGGCAAGCCACCCTTTTCCGACTGAGGACCATGGCCTCGGATTTGGAGGTGCTGATCCCCATCCCAGCCACTTCACACTCGGCTGCAAACCGTCCCAATGCATGCTGAAGGTCCTGGTTAGAAGGGGCCAACACGACAACGTCATCCGCAAAGAGCAGAGACGAAACCGTGTGGTCCCCAAACCTGACACCCTCCGGCCCTTGGCTGCGCCTAGAAATTCTGTCCATAAAAATTATGAACAGAACCGGCGACAAAGGGCAGCCCTGCCGGAGTCCAACATGCACCGGGAACAAGTCTGACTTACTGCCGGCAATGCGGACCAAACTCCTGCTTCGGTCATACAGGGACCGGACAGCCCTCAGCAAAGGACCCCGGACCCCATACTCCCCCAGCACCCTCCACAGGATGCCGCGAGGGACACAGTCGAATGCCTTCTCCAAATCCACAAAACAAATGTGGACTGGTTGGGCAAACTCCCATGAACCCTCCAGCACCCTGTAGAGGGTATAGAGCTGGTCCAGTGTTCCGCGACCAGGACGAAAACCACACTGTTCCTCCTGAATCCGAGGTTCCACTATCGGCCGGATTCTCCTCTCCAGTACCCTGGCATAGACTTTCCCGGGGAGGCTGAGAAGTGTGATCCCCCTATAGTTGGAACACACCCTCCGGTCCCCCTTCTTAAAAAGAGGGACCACCACCCCGGTCTGCCATCCCAGAGGCACTGTCCCCGACCGCCACGCGATGCTGCAGAGGCGTGTCAGCCAAGACAGCCCCACAACATCCAGAGACTTGAGGTACTCAGGGCGGATCTCATCCACCCCCGGTGCCTTGCCACCGAGGAGTTTCTTGACCACCTCGGTGACTTCAGCCCGGGTGATGGACGAGTCCTCCTCTGAGCCCCCAGCCTCTGCTTCCTCAATGGAAGACGTGACGGCGGGATTGAGGAGATCCTCGAAGTATTCCTTCCACCGTCCGACAACATCCCCAGTCGAGGTCAACAGCCGCCCATCGCCACTGTAAACAGCGTTGGTAGGGCACTGCTTCCCCCTCCTGAGGCGCCGGACGGTTTGCCAGAATCTCTTCGAGGCCAGCCGATAGTCTTTTTCCATGGCCTCACCGAACTCCTCCCAGGCCCGAGTTTTTGCCTCCACGACCACCCGGGCTGCAGTCCGTTTAGCCTGTCGGTACCTGTCAGCTGCCTCAGGAGTCCCACAAGCCAGCCAGGCCCGATAGGACTCCTTCTTCAGCTTGACGGCATCCCTTACTTCCGGTGTCCACCACCGGGTTCGGGGATTGCCGCCTCGACAGGCACCGGAGACCTTGCGTCCACAGCTCCGAGCAGCCGCTTTGACAATGGAGGTGGAGAACATGGTCCACTCGGACTCAATATCTCCAGCCTCCCTCGGGATCCGGTCGAAGCTCTGCCGGAGGCAGGAGTTGAAGATCTCTCTGACAGGAGACTCGGCCAAACGTTCCCAGCAGACCCTCACAGTACGTTTGGGTCTTCCGAGTCTATCCAGCTTCCTCCCCCGCCATCGGATCCAACTCACCACCAGGTGGTGATCAGTTGACAGCTCCGCCCCTCTCTTCACCCGAGTGTCCAAGACATACGGCCGCAGATCAGATGAAACGACCACAAAGTCGATCATTGACCTACGACCTAGGGTGTCCTGGTGCCATGTGCACTGATGGACACCCTTATGCTTGAACATGGTGTTCGTTATGGACAAACTGTAACTAGCACAGAAGTCCAATAACTGAACACCACTCGGGTTCAGATCAGGGGGGCCGTTCCTCCCAATCACGCCCCTCCAGGTTTCACTGTCATTGCCCACGTGGGCGTTGAAGTCCCCCAGTAGAACGACGGAGTCCCCAGTCGGAGCACTTTCCAGCACCCCTCCCAGGGACACCAAGAAGGCCGGGTACTCCGCACTGCCGTTCGGCCCATAGGCACAAACGACAGTGAGAGACCTATCCCCGAGCCGAAGCCGCAGGGAAACGACCCTCTCGTTCACCGGGGTAAACTCCAACACATGGCAGCAGAGCTGGGGGGCTATAAGCAAACCCACACCAGCCCGCCGCCTCTCACCATGGGCAACTCCAGAGTGGTAAAGAGTCCATCCCCTCTCGAGGAGTGTGGTTCCAGAGCCCAAGCCATGCGTGGAGGTGATTCCGACTATCTCTAGTCGGAACCTCTCAACCTCACGCACAAGCTCAGGCTCTTTCCCCGCCAGCGAGGTGACATTCCATGTCCCAAGAGCCAGTTTCCGTGTCCAGGGATCGGGTCGTCTAGGCCCCCGCCTCCGACTGCTGCCCGATTCGCTTTGCACCGGCCCCTTACGGTCCCTCCCGTGAGTGGTGGGCCCACGGGAAGGTGTCCCCACGTCGCTCCTTCGGGCTGAGCCCGGCCGGACCCCGTGGGGGAAGGCCCGGCCACCAGGCGCTCGCATACGAGCCCCAACCCCAGGCCTGGCTCCAGGGTGGGGCCCCGGCTGCGCCATACCGGGCGACGTCACGGTCCTCCTTCTTTTTGGCATCATAAGGGGTTTGTGAACTGCTCTTAGTCTGACCCGTCACCTAGGACCTGTTTGCCTTGGGAGACCCTACCAGGGGCATATAGCCCCGGACAACATAGCTCCTAGGGTCATTCGGGTACTCAAACCCCTCCACCACGTTAAGGTGGCAGTCCATGGAGGAGTTATTAATTATTAATTATTAATTATTATTATTTAATAATTCTATGAACTGTGTACATTTCAAACATCTCCATTATTCATCGTAACTTATAAGGCCAAATGAGCAGAACATTCATTATGAATTCATAGTCTATCACTATTTTAATATCAATTCAATTAAAATATAGGCATAAATACATGTATGATTCATAGAATTATATATTGCAATTCAGATGTTTTTTAATGTATTTTTTTAATGTTGATTCTGTTATTTGATTTCAACAAAACTGTCAAAATTTACATAGAACATATGATTTACACAGGGCTTATACAGGGCTTGACATTAACTTTTTTCCTCACCAGCCACTGTGGTTAGTGGTTTTCCAAAATTTAGCCACTAGCCACTCAGCATTTTCTCTGGCAACAATTTTGACATTGACACCATGGGTAAAACTGCCATATATATATATATATATATATATATTCAATATTATCTCATAATTTGGCAGCAAGCATATTAGGCTGCTGTCACTTTTACCCTCAAATTGTGTGTGGGGTCACTATGACCCCCACCGACTTTTCCTTCGTTAAACATACATGGTTCCCTTCATCTCATTTGCATAAAATTGTGACTTTTTCTACATGATCTATCTATACATACAAAAAGAGCTTTATTCGGTTGTTCTAAAGGAATGTTTAAAAAAAAGTCACCGTTGTTTGTGTTTGAGGCCAAAATGACAAGACAATTCAAAAGACCTAAAAAATACATTCTATAAAATACATTAAATCTCTATTTTTGTCCATAAAAATGTAAAACAAAAAAATTATTATATTATAGGTGTTTGGGGGCCGAAATATACACAAATATTTTGATCATCATTTAAGTGTTGTTGTTTTTTTCATAAAAATTTTGTATTTCATATGCATGCAAATGGTGTAGTTGAGGAATTTTGCTGTAAATAGGTAAAAAAAAAAAAGTACTTCACATCCCCCAAATCAAAGCATAAACGTATAGATGGCAAGTAAACAAAAAATATATATATTTAATTTGTATTATTAAAATGTATATTTTTGTATACAATCGCACTATAAATGTTTGGGGTCATATCGGCCCCCAAACACCAAGGAAGAGCTGACACACGGATCCATTACTGTTACACATGCGTTTTCTTTATCAACTCTTTACATTGATATTTTGTGCAATATGCGCAATTCCACGTCGAAATTCGATATTTATAGATATTTCAGTACTGATATGTATCAAATAATCTATTTTTGGGGGAATTTTTTATGCTTTTTTTAAAAGACTACAATTGAAAAATGTATATATTTTATATTCTATAGCCTATAAAATTCAACCAGCAAGATGCCTAGTAGGAGTTACACGCCACTGCTGAAATCCACCCGCATTTGGTGGGTTGGCAGGTGTAAATGTCAAAACCTATATATTTCATAACTTATGATCAAATATCAAATATAAATTTTCCAGCAGGGCTTTTTGGTCATCTTATCTTTCATGGTTTTCAGTTTTGTGCTAAAACTAAATGAGCAAATGTTCCCATTTCTATATCCGTTACAATCTGCAGAAAGGCACATTGTTCTTTTAAGGAAGGCATCTTCCTCTATTTCTCACCATATGCATCATTCTCATTTATTACAAAAATCCACTGGGATGAAGACTTGATCATGCGGTATCATTTTCTAAAAATATCTTCTAATTTACAGCCTCTTTATTACTTTTTCGACAAAAAATATTTCGATGGCGCACTTTAGACATTCGACTGACTATAAGTAACTTTGCACCTACATGTCAACTAACTCTCAGAGTATTAGTAGACTGTAAGGTTAGGGTACGTTTTTAGGGTTCGGGTTAGTAGAATAAGTTGACAAAATAAAGTGTTAGCAGATATTAAGCAGACAGTCTACTGATACTCTAATGACTGCTATTGACATGTAGTGGCAAATTAATGAGTTAGTTGACATGTAGTTCGCAAAGTTACTAGATTGTCTGTTGAAGGAGCATCAAAATAAAGGTGTTAGCTGATATTAAGCAGTCTACTTCACTAACTATAAGTAACTTTGCAACTACATGTGAACTAAAGCTGGGTACACACTACAAGATATTCAGGGCGATTTTGGGCCCAATTCTCCCCTTCCGAAAATCCTAGGTAAACCCCTGAATATCTTGATGGTTGTACAGATTATTTTATCAGATTTTCCTTTGGTGTGAGAGGTGTGTTAAGAGTGACCAATCTGAAATTTTAAATATCCAACATTTTGAACATTTACGACCAGAAATCCTGTTATGTTGGGGGGAACCTTGAGGACAAACGCGCACACACTCTGTAGATTGTCACGTGAAACAAAACGATATCCAATCAAAAAGCGAACTGACGGAAGACTCACCTCCAGCTTATGCTGTACCATATAAAGTCCATGTTAATGCCTTCTCCACAACTTCATTCAAACCTTTTTCTTTTTTTCAACGAATTTTCAGTAAAAAGCAGTCCAAACAGTATTATCGCCATTTCTTCTTGCCCATTGTCTGCCATGTTTGTTTCATTGTTTCATGGCCGCGAGAGATTTAGCGAGATTTTGCAGGCGGGACTCTGGTTGTTTGTAATTGGAATTTGTTTGTGTGTCTTAGTCTCATCGTGGCACTCCACACACAAGAGAAACAAAACTGTTAAATCTATGTTTTTTTATCGTCATGTTTTCGCTCACATTTTGAAAATCTGGTAAGTGTGGGCCAGTCTTAAGTTAGTTGACATGTAGTTGCAAAGTTACTTATAGTTAGTAGAATGTTGACCATCAAAATAAAGAGTTAACGGATGAACACGTATACAACACATTTTTGGGATATCCCAAGAATCACAAAGCATTATAGGACAAATTTATTTCTCACCTTTTGAAATCTTTGCAGTCTTTCAGATCAGGCCCAGTACATCTGCAAAGCAAAAAATAAAATCCAACAATCACAACTAGTATGCACTGCAGTCCCCCAATGAACCTGGTTGAATTACACAAATGACCGTTTCATGTCATTACATTCAAATGAAAGCATCGTATGAAGCTTCTCTCACCCCTGGGTGCAGTTCTCATGACAGGTCTGGCACACGCGCGTCACGTCAGCATATTTCCAAATGAGTATGTCTTTCTCTCCCGGTACGCCTTGCGGGCAGCGTGGTACACAGTGCGGGCCGTCTTTGTAGTTAGCACAGACTGTACATTTGTCGGGTCCCTGGACAAAAGTTGGCAATTAGATGGCAACAAGCAACTTTTCTACAGTTTTGTAGTGATGTGAATTTAATGATGTGTCTCCAGGACACTACAGGGACAGACAACATTGGTTTGAGAGACTGGTGTGCTGCCATCAGCTATTTCAAAAATAAGAGTAAACACTGTTTACTAGCATCTAGCAGAACATGCGGTGATACTTACAGGGCCGGTGCAGGTCAGAGTTTCATTCATGAGCAGACATTCAGAGTCGCATTCAACACACGTATTGTTGACCTCATATTCACGTGGCTCACTATATAGACAAAAATGAGTTCAGTTTAAATCATCATTGAAATAACCAAATAATCACTTTACACCAAACATTCAAATTTACTAATAGTTGTGCCACTTTTTTCAGATATCCCCCCTCTTACTCTCCCAACATTTCCTGTTCTATTTCTACATTCCTCTTAATAAAAATCTATAAAAGAAAATAGATAATGTACAGTCAGCTGGCCACAATCAATCAATAAATCATTCAATCCATCCATCCAATCACCAACACCCATCCATAAATCCACCCACCCATCAATCAATCAATCCATCCATCCCCCCACCCAACCAACCATCCATCCATCCAGCAATCCATCCATCCATCCACCCACTCAACCATCCATAAATCCACCCACCCACCCATCCATCCACCCACAAACCCACCCACCCATCCATCCACCCACAAACCCACCCACCCATCCATCCACAAACCCACCCACCCATCCATCCACAAACCCACCCACCCACCCATCAATCAACCAATCAATCCATCTACCCATCAATCAACCAATCAATCCATCCACCCATCCATCCACCCAACCATCCACCCACCCATCCATCCAGCAATCCATCCAGCAATCCATCCAGCTATCCACCCACCCTACCCAACCAACCAAATCAATCAACCAAATCAATCAACCAAATCAATCAACCAAATCATCAATCAATCAATCAATCAATCAATCAATCAATCAATCAATCAATCACCAACACACACACACACACACACACACACACACACACACACACACACACACACACACACACACACACACACACACACACACACACACACACACACACACACACACACACACACACACACACACACACACACACACACACACACACACACACACACACACACACACACACACACACCTATCCATCCATAAATCCACCCACCCATCCATCCATAAACCCACCCACCCATCAATCAACCAATCAATCAATCCATCCATCCATCCATCCATCGATCCACCCGTCCATCCGTCCATTCATCCATCCATCCACCCACCCACCAATCAACCAACCAACCAACCAATCAATCAATCAATCAATCAATCAACCAATCAACCAATCAACCAAGCAATCAATCAATCAATCAATCAATCAATCAATCAATCAATCAATCAATCAATCAATCAATCAATCAATCAATCAATCAATCAATCAATCAATCAATCAATCAATCAATCAATCAATCAATCACACACACACACACCCATCCACCTATCAATCCATAAATCCACTCACCCATCCACAAACTCACCCACCTATCAACCAATCAACAAATCCATCCATCCATCCAGCTATCCATCCACCAACCCACCCATCCGTCCATCCATCCATTCATCCATCCATCCATCCATCTATCCATCCATCCATCCATCAACAAACTCACCCACCCACCCATCTATCAATCAATCAATCAATCAATCAATCAATCAATCAATCAATCAATCAATCAATCAATCAATCAATCAATCAACCAATCAACCAATCCACCAATCCACCAATCCATCCATCCATCCATCCAACCAATCAACCAATCAATCATGATTTGAGTTGATTGAGTTGATTTTATTGAGATTATTATATTATCTGTCAGTCCAAACAATTCACAATGCTTTTGGACTGCCTTTATGTTATTTTGGACACTATTCACTTGCACTATATGCACCTACAGAGCTGAAATATTTTTCAGTTATACGCATCTGGAATGACAGAAGATGATGAGATAATTTTCACTTTTAGGTGTTTGCTTTAAGAGACTTGGCCTATTGTTGAGCTGTTATTTCAAGTTTGAACATGGATCAACTGAGAAGGCATAATAGTGCTCTCACTCACCCAGCCAGTAGGTTACAGGAAGCCACACAGTGTTTTTTACGGCTGTAATGCTTACAGATGAAGCACATAGTGGGACCAGGACCCCAGCAGCCATCAGCAGTGCACATCTCATCACACATGCTGTTCTGATTCGCTGTAACACACAAACACACACACTCAGATAAGATATCAACACAAAAGATATACCAAGCACATTTTTTAAATCAACCTTAAAAATCTGTAAAACCAAGAATGTAAAACTTTCCATTACAAATGGATGACTGTATTGAAGGAATAGCTCACCCAAAAGAGAGAATGGTGTTATTTACTCTTTGCAAACTCATACGTTTTTGTGTCAAATGTAGGAAATATTTTGAAGAATCTCCACACAGTTATTTTCCATGCAAACAAATCCAAAAAACTGAATTACTTTATTTCATACACTTCATTCATGATAGATGCAAAAACCAAGGAAGCTTGATATCATTGATGTCCAATCTGTGGCATATCTGATGTAGAGTAACTAAAATTAACAATTCTTAGTTTTTTTTTATTCAATGTTGCAATGTTTATTATAAAATTTTTATTAGTTCACATTATTATTTATTTATTATATTTTTTAATTAATGTGTTCTCTAGAACAGTGTTTCTTAACTGGTGGGTCGCAAGAGTGGGTTGTGAGTGTGGGGTCAAAGAAACCAACAACAGTAATTCCCTTTTTCTGGTGTGAGGCTTTTATTTTGAAAAACGTGCGTGAAAGCTGTTGACGCAGGCACAGTTTAAAGCAGGGGTGGGCATTTCCAGTCCTTGAGGGCCACTGTCCTGTAGAGTTTAGCTCCAACCCTGATAAAACTCACCTGCCTGTAGCCTTTATCCTGGAGTCACTGATTAGCTGGTTCAGGTGTGTTTGATTAGGGTTGGAGCTAAACTCTGCAGGACTGTAGCCCTCGAGGACTGGAATTGCCCACCCCTGGTTTAAAGGGATAGTCCACCCAAAAATGAAAATTTACTCACCCTTATATTGTTCTAAACCTTTATGATTTCTTTCTTCTGCTAAACACAAATAAAGATATTTAGAAGAATGTTGGTAACCATATTTACCATTAAATTATGTAATTATGGTTCTTTGTGTGTTAGCTGGGAAGGATTTGCATGTAGGTATGAAGTTCATGTTATTCATCAGGAGCAATTTCCATGTTTCATTAATAGGTTGTTAGTATTATGTATTTACCTTAGTAACTATTGTTTCTGGTCTCCCAAAATGGCACTTTATTTTCACTTTGTGTTATTTTGTATATTGTTAAATGACTGTTGTGGCTCATACCAATTTAATAACTTTATTGTATTAGCAAAAACTAGTTTGGAACTGCTATTTAATAGCCTTACCTTATACTGTTTATTCATCAGTATTAGTCATATTCTTACAATTTACATGTGTGCGTATGTAGTAGTGGAACGGTACTTATGAGTGTGTCAACAATTTTTGTTTTAAAAGCAAATTTATTATAATGGACAAACCGGGTGAGAACCCAATTCCCATTGGATAAAAACAAAATCCCTGCTCTACACTGTTTTCTTGTTTGATAAGTTGTTTCACTCAGATATGCTGTATGTCAGTATAGGGAAGAAATTGTGATCGTAATTTTCAGTGAACAACTTAAATTTCGTATTGTATGACTCAATACAATTAAGTGCACTTATTTTCACAAGGGAAGACTTGGAATAAAGTGCAGAAGTTGTTTGGAGTGCTTTTATGTTTTGTGTGCTTTTTTGAGATGTGATCAGTGTGAACTGTATTTGGAAAAAGACTGTGTGAAGATTCTTGAAAAATTGTGCTTCACAGAAAAAGACAGCCACATACTATACAGGTTTGGAGAGACATAAGGGTGAGTAACAACAGAATTGTAATTTTTAGGGTTAACTAAACTGAAATTCTTTGACAGGTGTTATTGTGATACTCCATTTACCGCAGGTGGAAGCATTAGCATTTGCTGACATTTTGACAGTCTGGGTTTCAGATTTGAAGACGCGTTTCCAGTGTTCAGGGATGGTGTAGCAGAGATTCTCGTTCTGAGTGATGACCACGTCACCATCACTGATCTCCCTCAGAGACCGCAGGCCGAAATGTGTGATTTTAGTTTTGGTGACAGCAAAGCTGAATGCACCTCTGTGAGAGCAGGAGAGAGAGAGAAATGGAAGTTCTGTACATGCAAAACAGACTCAACAAAATTATTAATTCAGGAGCAGCCGCCTAATTTGTCGTAATCCATCAAAATTCTCTGAGACTGCCAACATATTTAGGGGCTTTTGCACCAGAGGAACCTTTTCATAGTTCCTAGAACTAATGGCGGAAGTACCCGCTTTTTGGTGTTCACACCGCAGGAATTTGGAATGATTTTAGTTCTAGGAACGTCTTTTGGGGGAACTAAATTAGCTCCTACTTCATAGTAGGGTCTAAACCAGCATTGATTGCCATTTTTAAAACAAAAAGCCGTCTACACACAGATTACAGTCTATATATTTACTCCACAAACAAACTCTACGAACATGAAAAACAGTGATAGGTGGTAATCTCAACCTTTACACTAAAGAGAAAATCCAATGCAACTTTGAGGGGACCAAGCGATTGATGTATTTCTGCTCAGCTAGCGACATTATACATCAACCACACGGCAACGCTAATACTTTTTCATATACTGTCTACTTTTTTGTATAACAGTTCTATCTAATAACGTATTAGACAAGACTGTTAAACAGATCTTAACTAATGGAGATGGAGAATGGGAGTGCTGTGTGCTCAGGCTCTGCCGTTCTCAGCGCCGTCATAATAAAAGTCACAAACACAAGCGTTGCTTATGTCACTTCAGTGGAGTTCCTATTGTCGGTGTGAATGCAACCAGGAAAACAGCAACAATCATTTGAGGAACCGCCCTGGTGGCTAGTTCCTATAACTAAGTTCCTATAACTACCCGGTGCGAAAGCCCCTTTTGAGACTGCAGTATTTTTTATTGACTTACTGCTTTTTTATCCGTCCACGGATGACCTCAAGGTTTTCAAAGGCGTTGAGGGATGACATGCTTTTTGGCCATTGCTGAATCACCAGGTAGCCTTTGAGTTGGGAGAAGAAGAAGTTTATGAACACTGAGGGGCTAAAGGTCCCCTACATACACCATACACCATTTTAACCATCATACATCCAATATTAAACCACTGCATTCTCACCAGTGATTTCTTTTACAGTTCTGAACACATTGAGCTTGTCTGGGTCCAGTGCTGGAGTTTTAGTATGCTGGTCACTAAAAAAAAAATGAACAAAAAAATTGGCTCAATCAAACAATCTAAATGCCAAGCAAATGGCAATTTTTTTTTAATACTATTCCAATGGTCCACTTTAGACATTCTACTAACTTTGCAACTACATGTCAACTAACTATCATTAGATTATTAGACTCTCCGCTTAATATCTGCTAACACTTTATTTGGATGCTCCTTCAACAGACATTCTACTGACTATAAGAACGGTTTTGTATCGAAAATTGGTACCAAGTTTTAAAGACCCGTAGATTCAATAAAATGAGCAGTGGTGGAGTACTGAAAAAGCATACTCAAGTAAAAGTACTGTCAAAATTTTGTGCTAGTAGAGTAAAAGTACCTGTCCTAAATATTACTCAAAGTAGGACTAAAAAGTAGCCCTTTTAAAAGTACTCAAGAGTAGTGAGTAGTGAGTATTATGCTATTAATGGTATTCCACCTTATACCCTGCAAATTAAAAATGTAGCTTACTCTTTTATGGATGATTCTGAGTAAGAAAAAAAAACATGAGATCACCAACAGTATTTCAGTATTTCAATATTTCTCCGAGTTTTATTTTTGACTGCTAGCACTAAAAATATAGCCATGTAATATTTGAGAAAGCCACCAATAATCTGGTAACATTTATGACAACCATTCTGTAGAGTTTTTTTTGCGGTTAATTACAAAAGGTTGCAAAGCGTTGAACATTAACAAATTTACGTTAAAAAAAGCAGAGTTCTTTCTTTTCATGACGCATATACTGCTTTCCTTTCAATGGAAGTTTTCTCTGTAAAAAGAATACACTTCAGAAATCAGAATCGATTTCAGAACAATTTTCACCACTGATTATATTTGCGTGCAATTAAAAAATAAATCTGATTTAAATATAAATCTGATGTTTTATGAAAGTTATTTGCTAGGCTATATACATGGACAAAAATGTTAAATCGCCATGTGAGAACACATTACATTAAAATATGCACTTCAATAAGCTGACAGAAAGCAGGTTAATGCGTTTATATGCTGAGCGAAATCGATGTAAGGGACAAAAATCTAGCAGTGACGATCGGTTAATGCCTAATGCACTTTGAAGCCTGGCAAACAATCAAGCTAGATGAAGTTTCCAGCAGATGGCACCGCGAGCTCGTGCAGCGCTAACAGAATACTTACCATTTGTGCGTGTATTAGAAAATGTAATATTCTGCAGTCAATTTTTAGTAATTGTTTAAGGCAATTTCACGATTTCAGTCATCATACAGTAACCAGCAACAACCCCCTTTCATAAAGCGCACGTGCCTATCACTCTAGGCTGGTCGCTAATATCATGGTTGATTTGACAGAACTCACGGGAGTCAGACGCGTGATGCATTAAAGTAACAGGACTGATTATTCGTCTTAGCCAATCAGATTGACAGGAAAAAAATAAACATAATGTAGCAACGGCCGGTTGAGGGAAAATAGCGAAGTAAAAGTACCGATACAGCACTTAATTTTTAAACTACTTAAACGGTTAGTTCACCCAAAAATGAAAATTATGTAATTAATTACTCACCCTCATGTCGTTAAACACCCGTAAGACAAATGAAGATATTTTTGTTGAAAGCTGATGGCTGAGAAAGGCCTCAGATAGGCCTCCATTGGCATTCAGTACATTCAAACTCACAAGACCCATAAAAGGCACTAAAAACGTTGTTACAAAGTCCATCTCACTACAGTGGCTCTACAATAATTTTACGAAGTGACGACAATAGTTTTTATGCGGAAAAATAATCAAAATAACGACTTTATCCAACTTGTTCTTGTCTTCCGTTTTAGCCTCTGCCATGAACTCACAAAGCACCACGACGCATGCGCGAGAATATGCCGTAGCGCCGGCGTTTGGGAATCCATGAAATGCACACTTTAGCCCCATTTTGAGCACTATGCCGAGACCTAAAGCACGATCAATGTAGAATTCAACAGCTTAGATACGGTGCGTCTTCCACCGCTTGTAAACAAATCTTCTTCTCGCTTCTGGGTCATGTGTCTGAATGCCGGATTGGCGTAATATTCTCGCGCATGCGTCGTGGTGCTTCGTGAGTTCACGGCAGAGGCATACACGGAAGACAAGAACAAGTTGGATAAAGTCGTTATTTTGATTATTTTTCCGCACAAAAACTATTGTCGTCACTTCGTAAAATTATTGTAGAGCCACTGTAGTGAGATGGACTTTGTAACAACGTTTTTAGTGCCTTTTATGGGTCTTGGGAGTGTGAATGTACTGAATGCCAATGGAGGCCTACCTGAGGCCTTCCTCAGCCATCAGCTTTCAACAAAAATATCTTCATTTGTGTTCCGAAGATGAACGGAGCTCTTACGGGTGTTGAACGACATGAGGGTGAGTAATTAATGACATAATTTTCATTTTTGGGTGAACTAACCCTTTAATAAAGTACAATTCCTGAGAAAAACTACTCAATTACAGTAACGAGAGTATTTGTAATTCGTTACTTTACACCACTGAAAATGAGCATTTCCATTCTGCTTAACGATGCAAATTTTAATGTGATTTCAAACCATCCACGCACTAGAAGACACGAAAGAAAACAAAATTTGGCACTCGTGCACTGTTTTCTGTGCTGCGCACACATCCAAAGTGCAAGCACCCGCCTCTCATGCGGTGCGCAAATACTGAATTGAGTTCTCTTTGCATCTTCTTGCGCTTGAACAAACAAATATACACAAAATTGTCAAAATATCCTCGTAAACACAGTCGGAATTGTCTAAAGTGAACGTAAATAGTTGACAAAGAAAACATGTCTATCAGTATATTGAATCCTTGCAGCTCTTAAACTGACAGCAGCCTAATAAAACGACTGTGTCTGTGTAATTAATGTTAATTAAAGGACACCAAAGAAAAAGAAAATCACAGAATAACTTTTGTAACTTTAATCAAAATAAGAACCGATAGGTATCGATAACTTTGCAACTAAACGTTTAATAATAAATCTTTAGAGTATGTATCAGTAGACTGTAGGCTTGCTACGATAGTCGGTGTTGCCGGTGTTACCGGTGTCCAGACTCAACACCGGTTACATCACTTGCCCACCGTGGCACCGCCCACCGTCTTTTTGATTTTTTTTTTGTAGTAATAAAATAATTTAGTTCAGTAAGAGAACAGACAATACAAATAAAAACTGAACGTGTCTGCTTAATAAAACAGGATCCGCATTTACAGACGAGCGGTCATTCACGGTGTGTGCGCACTGGCGCGTTTTCAGTTCAGAGCGGTCGTGTGCATGTTACTTTCGGTTAGATAGAATTAGTGATTTAAAAGCCTCCGCCGGTGATACCGGTAATACCGGTGTTGTCACACATCAATTAACCGGTGGGAAAATTTCCTCACCGTCACATCCCTAGTAGACTGTCTGCTTAATTTCTGCTAACACTTTATTTTGACGCTTCCCAAGCAGACATTAGTAACTTTGCAACTACATGTCAACTTATTCTACTAACCCGAACCCTAACCTAACAGTCGACTAATACATACTCTGAGATTTAGTTGACATGTAGTTGCAAAGTAACTAATAGTTAGTAGAATGTCTAAAGTGGACTATTGAAATAAAATGTAACCAAAAATATTCAAAGGATAATTGTCTTTCAGCAACATAGAATGGTACTAAGCCTTGTGTACTCAATTCTTTGTTATCAGAGAGTGTAAAACATCATTCTCACCCATTGAAGGTTATGGTGAGGATTGCAACACCTCCGTTGATTTTTGTGCAGTTCTCAAAGGAGTCGATGTTGCTGGCATTGATTGACAGGACATTGACCAAAGGCCCCATTCCAAGCCCATTGCAAACTGGGGATGGTAGCACACACATTAAATATTAACTGCAACTCTTTTCTTAGGTGAAGAATTAGCCCTGAAGGCAATAATAAATTCAGTACTTATGCTACCAGTAAAAACTTGACTGAATTTATGCTTTGAATTATCTTTAAAACTTTGGATCTGAAGGCATTAAATGTATGAATGTCTTTAGAAAACTGCTCGGGTTATGTATATAACCCTTGTTCCCTGAGAAGGGGAACGAGCACTGCATCGAGACGACACTTTGGGGATACTCCCTTAGCACTAGCAAATCTGAAGTCAGAATGACAACTAGGCCAATCCGATTGGCGTACGTGATGACGTAACTGTGACGGCATACCCGGAAGTATAAAAGGAGATCTGGAACGTAATGTCGGCAGTAATTGCTCTGAAACATGCGCTCCAGGCGCGCCGAGGTGTGGCGTCGGGATGCAGTGCTCGTTCCCCTTCTCAGGGAACAAGGGTTATATACATAACCCGAGCAGTTCCCTTTCGAAGGAACTCGCACTGCATCGAGACGACACTTTGGGGAACGAGTCCCCACTAGGCAACACCGAGGGTAGCGCCTGCCCTAGTGTGAAGCCGGAGACCGGGCACAGCTAGGACTGGAGCACCCTAGCACCAGGCGTGTCGTAGGGAGATCCAGGCTATAAAACCTGATAAAAGGTGTGTGGGGTAGCCCACCCGGCCGCCTCGCAGATATCCGGCAAGGGGACCCCAGAAAGAAGGGCCACCGAAGAGGCCATGCCTCTGGTGGAATGAGCCCTCACGGCCACAGGTGAAGGCAAACTGCGCACCTAGGCCATGATAATTGCCTGGACAATCCAATTACTGATTGTCTGAGTAGACGCAGGTAATCCCTTCTTGGGTGAGCCAAAACACACCAAAAGTTGTTGCGATCTCCTCCACTGTGCAGACTTCGCCAAATAAACTCTGAGAGCCCTAACCGGGCAGAGTAGGTGAAGTCTCCCCTCTTCCGCTGTCACGTGAGGCGGAGGATGGAATGCCTGCAGAACCAATGACCTGACCACCCTTGATGGTACCTTAGGCACGTAGCCCGGCCTAGGGTGTAAGATGGCTTTTACTCCTCCCGGGGCAAACTCCAGGCAGGTTGGCGATATCGCCAAGGCCTGGAGATCTCCCACTCTCCTGAGAGAGGTAATGGCGAGGAGAAAAGCCACCTTAAGGGTCAGGTTCTTTGGTTCAGCTGACTCCAATGGCTCGAAGGGGGCCTCAGCCAAGCCTTCGAGAACCCCTGCCAGGTCCCAGGTTGGAACTCTGGAATGAGCCGCAGGCCTCATCCTCCAAGCCCCACGGAGGAATTGTACAACCAGCTGGGGCCTACCCAAAGGCCCATCACCCATAGGAGTGTGGAAAGCCGCAATGGCAGCCACGTACACCTTGAGTGTGGACGGGGTTAGGCTCGCAGAGAAGCGATCTTGGAGGAACTCCAGCACTGAAGCCACTGGGCAGTTAACTGGGTCCACCTCACGCTCCCTGCACCAAGTGGAAAATACATTCCACTTGAGGCTGTACAGTCTCCTCGTAGACGGAGCCCTGGAACTGAGTATGGTCTCTATCACCTCTGCCGATAGGCCAGCCTCTAGGTACCTGGTCCCCTCAGGGGCCAGACCCACAGGTTCCAAATTTCCGGGCGGGGGTAAAATATCGTACCCGCCGCCTGAGATAGGAGATCCCTCCTCAGAGGAATCTCCCACGGCTGACCTGCTAGCAGAGCTATGATATCCGAGAACCAAACACGAGTCGGCCAACGGGGTGCTACCAGAAGTAGGCTGAACCCCTGTCGCCGGACCCTCTCCAGGACTCCCGGGAGCAGAGCAATCGGGGGAAATGCGTACAGACGCAGCCTCGGCCACGTCTGAACCATGGCATCCAACCCCAGCGGGGCTGGATGCGTGAGGGAAAACCACAGTGGGCAGTGGGACGTCTCTCGAGACGCAAACAAATCCACTTCCACTGGGCCGAACCTCTTGCATATGGCCTCCACCACCTCTGGGTGGAGTCGCCACTCCCCGGGCCTCAGCCCCTGCCTCGACAGGATGTCTGCTCCCTGATTTTGGACCCCCGGGACATACATGGACCTGATGAACAACAGTTTCCCTTGGGACCACAGGAGGATGCGATGCGCCAGTCTGCAAAGAGGGCGCGACCTCAAACCCCCTTGGTGGTTGATTTACGCTACGACAGACGTATTGTCTGTCCGTACCAGGACATGTTGGCCGCTGAGGTCCGGGAAAAAGCTCCTGAGAGCTTTGTAGACCGCCATCATCTCCAGGCAATTTATGTGCCAGGAGGAATGACGGCCCTCTCACGGGCCCCTCGCAAAGCGGCCGTCCATGACCGCGCCCCAACCAGTGAGGGAGGCGTCTGTTGAAGCGGATTTCCGGCAACAGGACGCTCCCAACACTGGCCCCTGGGACAGAAACCAAGGTTTCTTCCCTATGACTAGGGAACGAAGGCATCTGCGCGTTACCCTGATCATATGGAACGGATTCCCTCTGGGGGAAAACCCCTTGGTTTTCAGCCACCACTGGAGGGGTCTCATGTACAGCAGGCCAAAAGGTATCACGTTGGACGCTGCTGCCATGTGCCCCAGCACTTTTTGAAAGTGCCTCACAGTGATGCTGTGGCCTAGCCTTATTCCTGAGACCATCGCCAGTATGGTCTCGACTCGCGCGGGAGACAATTGTGCCCGCATCGTTGTCGAGTCCCATACAAACCCGAGGAACGTTGTCCTCTGGGACGGCGTCAACACGCTCTTTTTCGTGTTGAGTCTCAGCCCCAAGCACTTTTTGTGGGCCAGAACGACATCTCGATGCCGGACCGCCATCTCGTACGACTGGGCCAATATGAGCCAGTCGTTGTTATAATTCAGCACACGGATGCCCTGAAGTCTCAGTGGAGCCAGAGCTGCATCCATGCACTTCGTGAACGTGCGTGGGTAGAGGGCTAGGCCGAAGGGAAGCACTCGATATTGGTACGCTTCGCCCCCGAAAGCGAACCTCAGATACTTCCTCTGACATGGGAGGATGGAGATATGGAAGTATGCGTCCTTCAGATCTATCGTGACGAACCAGTCCTCGGACTGGATCTGACTCACGATCATGGGAATAGTGAGCATTTTGAATCTGAAGCTCCTCAGAGACAGATTCAAAAATCTCAGATCTATAATCAGACGCAACCCTCCATCCTTTTTGGGAACTATAAAGTACCGGCTGTAGAACCCGGACTCCCTCTCCAGTGGAGGAATGCGCTCTATGGCTTCCTTCGCTAACAAGGTTTTTACTTCTAGTTCCATTATCCGAACCCGCTCGGGTACCACTGTAGTCCAGTACAACCCCCTGAATCCTGGAGGAGGATGACCGAACTGCAGTCTGTAACCCTTTTCTACAGTACGCAGGACCCATGTAGAAATATTCGGAAGGCATTTCCATGCGCCGAGATAATCTACTAAGGGAATCAGGCTGGCGTCGGGTGTTACACGGGTCCCGGTTCTCCGTGTGCAGACGCGCGAGCTGCCCAGCCGCAGGTCTTTCCAGAGGCGGCTGGTGCAGCATGCGTTCGCGGGAAATCGATGTGGCCCGAAGCATCATAGACGGCGGGATTACCACATCGATTTCCCCAGAGCGCCGCGGAGGAAACAACCTCGGTTGTTCCTTCGCGGGGGGGACCGCTCTTGGAAGCCCTGCCGCAGCTAGGACTTCTTCCCAACAGCCTTCCGCGCCTGAAGAACGTTCCTCAGATCGCCTTTAGGAGCGGAAGACTGCTGCTGAGAGCGCCGCCTCTGTTGCCAGGCTCCCGGGGGAGGGGCTCTAAAGGCGACGCTCTCTTTTTGCACCTGCCGGTGCGAGGAGCTGGCTGACGGCTGAGGCTGCCCACTAGGGCCAGCCTTCCCAGGCTTTCAGCGGCGAGGGAGGTACTGGTGGAAGGCTGCCGACTGTCTCTTCGCCTCCTGGTGTCTGGAAACGACGGCGTTAACCGCGTCTCCAAACAGACCAGAATGCGAGATCGGGGAGTCCAGGAGGAAGGTTTAATCCTTCTCCTTTATCCCCGACAGATTCAGGCAGAGATGTCTCTCCACTGTCACCATGGAAGCCATGGAGCGGCCAATAGCGCGGGCTGCAGACAAATCTGCAGCCTTCCTGAGTTGTGATCTGCGCCTCAGCGACCGCGGGTCCAGAACCATGGGGCTCACGAGGCTGGCCGGCCTCATCAAACGCGGCCAGCCAGGAGCGGAGCACTCTGAGCGTCAGCTTCTCGCAGTGATCACAAGCGGCTCCCTCGAGAGCCGCTCGAGCATGCTGAACGCCCAGACAGTGCACACACAGCAGGTGTGTATCCGAGCCCGACATGTAGCGAGGGCAAGGATGCACACACTGCTTAAACTCTGTTATTTTTTCTTTTTCCATTCTCACACACTTTCACTCTCGACAATACAACAATAAATAGACAGACAATATTGTGACACAGAGCGCTATGCTGAAGAGCATTAACTGCCGACATTACATTCCAGATCCGCTTTTATACTTCCGGGTATGCCGTCAGAGTTACGTCATCACGCACGCCAATCGGATTGGCCTAGTTGTCATTCTGACTTCAGATTCGCTAGTGCTAAGGGAGTATCCCCAAAGTGTCGTCTCGTTGCAGTGCGAGTTCCCTCGAAAGGGAACTAAAATGTGTGTTTCTCAATTATCCTGCAAACAAAATTAAATGTGTATATCAAAGGTTTGGGGTCAGCAAGATTTTAAATAAATATAATTATTAAATATGTTGAGCAAGTATGTAACTTTTATTCAGCAAGGACATTAAATTGATGACAGTAAAGACATTTATTATTACAAAATATTTGTATTTCAAATAAATACTGTTCTATCCATCAACTTTCATGAACATTCTATTCATCAAAGAATCCTGAACAAAATGCACTAAAACAACAAAAATAATTGTTTTCACAATTGATGATAATCAGAAATGGTTCTTGAGCACCAACTTTGCATATTAGAATGATTTCTGAAGGAGCATGTGACACTGAATACTGGCGTAATGATGCTGAAAAGTCAGCTTTAACATCACAGGAATAAATGATTTACAAGTTAAATAAGTTTTATCTTGTAATAATATTTTTGATCAAATAAATGCAGCCTTGCTGAGAGATAATAGACTTCTTTCATAAAATGTTTTTATCAACCCCAAACCTTTTGAAAGATACTTTATACACACACACAAATACAACATATCAGGACTATATGTAGTTGTTAGAAAAGCTTAGTTAAAATAGTTAACGTGCAATTTTATGGAAGGACAGATCACTAACAGGCACTGTAATGGATAATTGTTTTTATGCCTTCTATATTGTTTTAACTCTTTCCCCGCCATTGATGGACATTTCCGGCTTTCCATGTTTTCACTGTTATACGGTAGGGGACAGTGAATCCGATCTGGATGTAGTCTTTGACAAAAATGCGATTTTCTCAGCTTTTTGCTAAAAATGTTGCTTTTTTTAATGAAACTTACCCACATTCAAGTGTTGATAAAAATTAATGCATGAAGCTAGAATAAAACATTTGCTTGTATATTCTTTCTTATGATATATTACATGTTCAGATATTCATACAACAAAATAATCTGGGGGCCAGGAAAAGTTTTGTGAAAATGATCAAAAATGCTGGCGTGACTGGCAACATTTTTCAAAAATGCTGGTGGGGAAAGAGTTCATTATATTTTTTAAGTTATATTAAAATACAGTTGTAAATGCAACTAAAACAAGACTAATATATTTGTCAAAGTAGAAAAAAAACAGACAGATATTCTTTCCTCTTAAAAAAAAAAAACAGTTTGTTACAAAACCTGACCAGCAGTCTCAACTGTACCTTTTGGACACAGGCCATCACACCTCTTACATTTCCGAACTACACCCTCATCCACCTCATAGGTGCCAGGGCTGCATGTTCTAACACATGCCCCGTGGTCTGTCACAACATAGTTGTCTGAAAAAAACATCAAACCATCAGTCACTCCAGAGTCATTAGCCACAACCAACGAGCAACACAATCCTAATGCCTAAAATCATTCTGTTATGGTTATCCTGATGTTATTGAGAAACGTCTCGGTTACGTATGGTAACCCTCGTTCCCTGAAGGAGGGAACGGAGACGTACGTCGGACGTACCGACGAATTGGGATCACTTCAGGGAGCCCCTATCAGCTTCGAGATATAGAGAACAGGCCAATGGGCCATTGGCGTGCGAGATTTGCATCTCGCGCTCCGCCCCGTGCCGCGGGTATAAACAGGAAGCGAGAGCGAATGCACTCTGTTTTTCACTGAGGAGCCGAACTTAGTGGCTCAACCTGCAGTGATGGTACAGCAACTGTGGCGACGGGACGTACGTCTCCGTTCCCTCCTTCAGGGAACGAGGGCTACCATATGTAACCGAGACGTTCCCATTCAGTCGGTCACGTTCGACGTACGTCGGACGTACCGACGAATTGGGATCCCCTATGGAAAACGCCACAGTTACTACCACTTCCAGCACCCAGCGATGAGCCCCTCAGACCCCGATCTGATGCGGGCGGGAAAGTTCACGCAGGGAGAGTCCAAGCTGCTGTTCCGCAAGACCCATTCAGCTGACTGTATTGGATAACGCTGGGAAAGCGTGCCTGTGAAGGCAGCTGCGGAAGCCACATCATGCCCAGAGGGAGTTAACATGTGGAGAATACACGTATGGGCTGGCCGTGGGCAGCACAACATACGGAAGTCCCAGGGGTGGCCCCGGCCAATTCGTGGAGGGGGACAACACGTACCTGGGACGGCAGAGGACACTCTGCCGAGGGAAAGACACGGGCTCGCCGTAGGGAGCCGTACCGTGGAAGAATACACACATGGGACCGCCGTGGGGGTCACTACATATGGAACCCAGCCTAACACAAGTTCCACCAATGCATACGAGTGTTAGACCTTCGAACGCTCCGCCACGTCCGACTGCCGCGGGTTGCGGAGGACTCAACAGGGTTCGCCGATCCGGGGAACTCGACTGGAGCAAAATAAGCGCACGCATCCGTCTACCATAGGGGAGGGAATGGCGCAGCAAGCTGACACTAGAACGGGCACTTCGGTGTTACTGACTATGGGAAGTGAGCACACAGGAAGAAACCGGCTCTACACGGAGGCTATAGAATCTAGCGAACGTGTTAGGTGTCGCCCAGCCCGCAGCTCTACAAATATCTGTCAGCGAGGCGCCACGAGCCAGCACCCAGGAAGAGGCAACACCCCTAGTGGAGTGGGCTCTTAACCCGAGTGGGCAGGGCACGTCTTGGGACTGATAAGCCAAGACGATGGCATCCACTATCCAGTGGGCCATTCTCTGCTTGGAGACAGCCTTTCCCTTCTGCTGTCCTCCGTAACAGACGAAGAGCTGCTCTGAGGTCCTGAAGCTTTGCGTTCTATCCACGTAAGTCCGGAGAGCACGGACGGGACAGAGAAAAGCTAGGGCTGGGTCTGCCTCCTCCGAAGGCAGCGCTTGCAGGCTCACCACTTGGTCCCGGAAGGGAGTAGTGGGAACCTTGGGCACATATCCAGGCCGGGGTCTCATGATCACATGAGAGTTAATGGGCCCGAATTCCAGGCACGATTCGTCAACCGAAAATGCCTGCAGGTCCCCTACCCTCTTGATGGAGGCCAACGCAGTCAGGAGTATTGTCTTTAACGACAGAATTCTCAACTCAGCTGACTGCAGAGGCTCAAAGGGTTCTCTCTGTAGTGCAGTTAGCACCAGAGTTAAGTCCCAAGAGGGTATGGAGGGAGGACGAGGCGGATTTAACCTCCTCGCCCCCCTAAGGAACCTGTCGACCAGATCGTGCTTACTTAGAGATTTTCCATCTACTAGCTCATGATTAGCGGCGATAGCGGCAACATAGACTTTGAGGGTGGAGGGAGACAGCCTTCGCTCCAACCCATCTTGTAGAAAGGCAAGCACAGATCCGATCGAACATCTTCGGGGGTCTTCTCGGCGAGAAGAGCACCAATCGACGAACAGGTTCCACTTCAACGCATAGAGGCGCCTCGTAGGGGGGCTCTAGCGGAAGTGATGGTGTCAACTACCGCTTGCGGTAGGTCACCTAGAACCTCTGCGTCCCGTCCAGGGACCAGACATGGAATTTCCAGAGGTCTGGACGCAGGTGCCATAGGGTGCCCCGTCTCTGAGTCAGGAGGTCCTTCCTCAGAGGAATGGGCCAGGGAGGTGCTGTCGCAAGGAGCACTAGTTCCGGGAACCAAGTCCGGTTGGGCCAATATAGAGCGACCAACAGGACTTGCTCCTTGTCCTCCCTGACTTTGGGTTCCCTCGGTCAAGGAATAAAAACCACTGACAGTGGGTCGTCTCTGGGGAGGCAAACAGGTCTACCTGTGCGGCCCCGAAACGACTCCAGATTAGCTGGACCGCCTGGGGATGGAGTAGCCATTCTCCCGGAAGCACCGGCTGACGTGACAGCTCGTCGGCTGCACGATTGAGCAGGCCCGGAATGTGAATGGCACCTCAGATGCTTCTGACTCCATAAGGGGAGATGGCGGGCGAGTTGTGATATGCGACGAGAGCGTAGACCACCCTGTTTTTTGACGTACGCAATGGTCGCAGTGTTGTCCGTACGGACCAGAACGTGCTTGCCTCTGAGCGGAACTTTGAAGCGGCTGAGTGCAAGACGAACTGCTAACAACTCGAGGCAATTGATATGCCATTGCAGTTGAGGCCCCGTCCACAGACCCGAAACTGCAAGCCCCTTGTACGTGGCACCCCAACCCGTGGATGAGGCATCCGTGGAGACAACGGAGTGCCTGGACACTTGTTCTAGGGGAACTCCCGCCCGTATAAACAAAGGGTCCGACCATGGGCCGAAGGTTTGGCGGCACCTCGGAGTCACTTGGACACAGAGGGAACCGCTGTGCCACGCCCATCTCAGGACTCGATCGTGTAGCCAGCATTGAAGCGGTCTCATATGAAGCAATCCGAGCGGCGTTACTGCGGCTGCGGATGCCATATGTCCCAGGAGCCTCTGAAAATGTTTCAGTGGTACCGCTGTCCTGCCTTTGAACGAATTCAAGCAGTTCAACACTGACTGGACGCGCGCTCTGTGAGGCGCGCTGTCATGGCGACCGAGTCTATCTCCATACCGAGAAAAGAGATCCTCTGTGTGGGACAGAGTTTTCTCTTCTCCCAGTTGACCCGAAGTCCCAACTGGCTGAGGTGACTGAGCACCTTGTCCCTGTGTTCGCACAACTGTTCTCACGACTGGGCAAGGATCAGCCAGTCGTCGAGGTAGTTGAGAATGCGAACACCATGCTCTCTCATGGGGGCAATGACCACCTCCGCAACCTTCGTAAAGACGCGGGCGACAGGGACAGGCCGAAGGGCAAGACGCGGTACTGACATGCCCGTCCCTCGAACACGAAGCGCAGAAAGGGCCGGTCGAGGGGAAACGAGAATGAAAGTACGCGTCCTTCAGGTCGATCGCTGCAACCCAATCTTGGGGACGGACGCACCTGAAGATGTGCTTCTGCGTTAGCATTCTGAACGGCAGCCTGTGAAGGGACCGGTTCAAGAATCGCAGGTCCAAGACCGGCCATAACCCGCCACCTTTCTTGGGTACAATGAAGTACGGGCTGTAGAACCCGGACCTCATATCGGCTGGAGGGACCGGCTCCATCGCGTCCTTCGCCAGTAGGACTGCGATCTCCGCCTGGAGCACGGGGGCGTTCTCCTTCGCTACTGGGAAGTGAACGCCCCCAAACTTAGGGGGACGCCTGGCGAACTGAATCGCATAGCCGAGTCTGATGGTACGGCCCCGAGACGGGCTGGGAAGCTCTAGCCAGGCTTCCAGACACCGAGCAAGGGGATTAACCACAGACGTACCTGCAGCGGGGCAGCGACGCGGAATGCAGGGATCCGACTCGGACGGCATGGAGCGGCCCGAAGTGGGATCTGAGTGTGCTGTGCAACACTTACCTGCGTCCGCGGAGAGGGCGTGCGAGTGTGGGGAGGCCGCTTGAGTGCGTTCCCACAGCCGGCGTCTGAGGGTGGCGAGGCATGGGAGCGTCGACCACCGCCAAGCGCGCTCCCAAATGAAGGAGGGGCTGAGCGTGGCAAGGCTTTGTGTCGTTGCGCACGGTCTGCCTCACCTCCTTCCTCAGCGGGGAACGAGAGTGGCGAGGCTTTGTAGCGTCACACACTGCCATTCTCGCCCTCTTGTGGGGAGGGGAATGAAAGCGGCGAGGCTCTGTAGCGTCACACGCTGCCATTCCTGAACTCCCGAGACCCAGAGGTATTGTTTTTTTTTTTTTTGGGTACCACTGGCTGTTTTTAACATCAGTGGCGGAACAGAATTACTAATGGTTTTCCACCCGGCCCTCCTCCGGGGAAGAACAGTTCCAGACCAAATCCGGGTCAATTGTGTTTCTGGACCAGGGTGGACATCGTCTAGCCAAGGGCCAGCGCTGTGCGCAGCTCAACCTCGGCTCAGAACTACCCTCGTGCACTAAGCAGGGCGGAGGTGGCCTGCCAGTGGCACTGCCACCCCACCGATGAGGGTAGTGAGAGAGAGGAAAACTTTATACAGATTATGGCCCTATTGGTGTTCCATATTTTGGCACCAATAGTTCCACAATGCCAAAGCCTTCCAATGCACATCCGAAAAAAGGCAAGGGGCAGGCAAGGCGATTTACGCGTTGCACTATGCCTCAGCCATCCGGGAAAGCATGGCTGTCAAGTATGAATCTGATTCAGCACGAGCGCCCACTATTACGGTGGGAATCTCAGCATCATCTTCATTTTCAACACATAACAGCCCTCTCTCCGATGCAGCGATTGACATCTGTCCTCTGCTAGAGCCCCAAATGAAACGCTAGGTCCCCTTTCAAGGACCAGCAATCCCATCTGTAAGCTACCAGCAGACACATGAGACAGTGGGCACACGGCGCGCTGAACACTCAAGCCCTTATGAAAAAGGCAAGACGAACAGCGCGCCGACGTGGCTATGCTCTCATGAGAGAGCATAGACCACCCACGAACACAGTCTCAACATGCTTGCGATGCGATAGAGGAGTTAGGGGCCCACAGAGATGTGCGCGGCGGGGAAGCCTCACTGTAATCCTCAGGCCACCCAGGCTTATCAGCCAAAATAGTCCCCCCTCTGGTGCACCAGAAAAGACACTAGATCGGGGTATAAGCGAAGGGACTCAACCCCGTTTGAGGCATCATAGTCTCGACCGTGCATCGGAGGCGCCGAGTGACGCGCGCAGAGTTGCCGTGGCAACCCGCGCTGTCACCCGGCAGCCAGACGGCACACGGCGCGCTGAACACTCAAACCCTCACGCGGAAGGTGAGATGACCAGCGCGTCGACGTGATCCCGTTCCCCTGAGAGAACATGGATCACCCACGACACAGTCTCAACATGTTTATGCGAGAGGGATCGTGGCCGTCAGGACAGGAAACAACCGCATCCAGAAACGCACGAGTGGAATGACGTCTTGAAAAAGACGCAGTGTCACACCCGTGTTGCTCTTTTGTGAGGAAACGCTCTTTAAACAGTGCTGAAGCACCCAGGGGAAGACCGCGGCAACACACAGGTGGTAAGTGCAGTCCTGTGTTTGCACTCACTGAAACAAACGCCCTCACCAAACCGACAGTTGCTGTGAGAACAGCAGTTTGTTATGCTGATGCAGCGGTGAACATGCGGTCACGCTGATTGTGCCTTTTCGCCAACACAGAGCGTCCTTTTCGTTCTCTGGAGCATCTCTCTTGCAGATAGGCTCTCTTTTAGAAAAGCAGTCTTGCTTCATCAACGCCGTTCGGCTCCGAAGTGAATGACAGCGTGCATTCGCTCTCGCTTCCTGTTTATACCCGTGGCACGGGGCGGAGCGCGAGATGCAAATCTCGCACACCAATGGCCCATTGGCCTGTTCTCTATATCTCGAAGCTGATAGGGGCTCCCTGAAGTGATCCCAATTCGTCGGTACGTCCGACGTACGTCGAACGTGACCGACTGAATGGGAACCAGAGTTTGAGTTGCAGCCTCATGATCCACACCAGAGTGATTCTCTTTACCTGAATTGTGTTGTTTATATTTTAACACTGAACACCTAAAACATTAATCTCTAGAATGCAGCAATGCAAGACCTAACAGCTTGAATTCACATGAAAGATATAATTAGAATCTGGTCGAGTGTTCAAGAAAAAAGAAAAAAAAAAAACATAGTGAAGAATGGTGTCTCATTCTGACTTCAGCCTCGCCTTACGTGGGCATTTCTTGATGCACGTCGCCCCAAAGCTGTACTTCCCGTCGGGGTTGGGAGCAAGCTGGTGGGTGTTGGGGTCGTAAAGCATGAGCCGTGGACATGCGTCCTTACATGTCCCTTCATCCTGGAAGTCCTTACAGGCCTGCAGAACGCAAGCACACAAACAGCATTTCCCATGAGGCATCTTCATTGCCCTTGAGGTTACATTTACTGCAGCTGTGCACTCCATTGGTAATAAATGATCCACTGTAATATTGTTGACATGCACCGTGTTGTTTAATCAGAATAATTTCTGAAGTGTTATAGTTTTTATTAGGACATTCAAGCAAAAAAGTGTTTCTAGCCACTAAATAACTTCTAAAAGGCTTCTTGAATTTTTTTCAAAGGCTTATATATAGTAAACTATAATGGAAGCTTGTTTCCGACACAGAATAAAAATAATAAAAAAGGTAATTGCGATCAAACAATTCTGACTTTTTTTCCTCACAATTCTTGACTTTTTTTCTCAGAATTGTGTGACAATGTCAGAATTGCTAGTTTTAAGTCAGAATTGTGCGATATAGTCAGAATTGCGCGATATAAAGTCATAATTGCGAGATATAAAGTCAGAATTACGAGTTATAAAGTCATAATTGCGAGATATAAAGTCAGAATTGTGTTATAAAGTCAGAATTGTGCAATATAAATCAGAATTGCGAGATATAAAGTCAGAATTACGAGTTATAAAGTCAGAATTGCGAGATATAAAGTCAGAATTGTGCAATATAGTCAGAATTGAGTGTTATAAAGTCAGAATTGCGTGATAAAGTCAGAATTGTGTGATATAAAGTCAGAATTGTGTGTTATAAAGTCAGAATTGTGCAATATAAAATCAGAATTGTGTGATATAAAGTCAGAATTACGAGTTATAAAGTCAGAATTGCGAGATATAAAGTCAGAATTGTGCAATATAGTCAGAATTGAGTGTTATAAAGTCAGAATTGTGTGATAAAGTCAGAATTGTGTGATATAAAGTCAGAATTGTGTGTTATAAAGTCAGAATTGTGCAATATAAAATCAGAATTGTGTGATATAAAGTCAGAATTGCGAGATATAGGGCCCTATTCTAACGATCTGAAACGCAAGTGTCAAAGCGCGAAGCGCAAGTAACTTTGTGGGCGGGTCTCGGCGCTGTTGCTATTTTCCCGGCGGGATAAATGGCTCTTGCGCCCGGCGCAAATCTAAAATGGGTTGGTCTGAAGTAGCTTCATTATTCATAGGTGTGGTTTGGGCGTAACGTGAATAAACCAATCAGAGCGTCATCCAACATTCCCTTTAAAAGCAGGTGCGCAAGTTCCATTATGGATTGCTATTATTATGGCGTATTTACCAGGCGCACGCCAGGAGCGGTTCACAGCCGAGGAGACTGATGTTCTTGTAAGAGCAGTGAAAGACAGAGAAGTGAAGTTGTAATGTTGTACATTATGGTAAAGGTGATTTCACAGTCTTTTTTTTTTCAGTCTTTCAGTTTTTTTCAGTTTTTCAGTCGATTTTTTTTCCTGGTTCTTGACGGACAAACCAATTTGTCAGATGTCCTTATATACATATATGTCTTGCCACTATTGGGCAAACAGGTCTTATCCTTAATTATTACAATTAGCCTGAATAATTTGTAAGCTAGATTTATGCCTATTTTTTCACATCTTCGTGGCACACCACAATGATTTCCGTCATCTCATGTGTTATTTTTTTAGTGTAACAATTTATGATTTGCAAAAATAACTGTTGCATCTGTGTAGATTACATGAGCAAAGTGTATGCGCGTTGTGCACACTATACATTATGGTCAAGCATGCGCCCTTAAAATAGCATAATGAACAACGCGCAACGCGCCACTGACTTTAGACTAGGTTTTTTCTGGTCAGTGGCGCAATTGTTTAATGGAACAGCAAAATAGCACCAGGGATTGTTTGCGCCGGAACACGCCTCCTTTTTTGCGCTGAACCGCCCAGGGAGCGCAAGTTCATTCACTAGTTTAGCGACGTGCTTCTGTGGAGGGAAAAGCGCGCTTTGCGCGGGTGCAAAATAGGAATGACACATGCGTCGGTGTACAAAGTCAATTGCGCTGGGTGCAAGATAGGGCCCATAAAGTCAGAATTGTGTGATATAAAGTCAAAATTGTGAGATATAAAGTCAGAATTGTGCGAAATAAAGTAAAAATTGTGTTATAAAGTCAGAATTGTGCGATATATAGTAAGAATTGCGAGTTATAGTCAGAATTGTGCAATATAATGTCAGAATTGTGTTATAAAGTCAGAATTGCGAGTTATTAAGTCAGAATTGTGCAATATAAAGTCAGAATTGTGCGATATAAAGTCAGAATTGCGAGATCTAAAGTCAGAATTGTGCGAAATAAAGTTAAAATCGTGTTATTAAGTCAGAATTGCGAATTGTAAAGTCAGAATTGTGCAGTATAATGTCAGAATTGTGTGTTATAAAGTCAGAATTGTGCGATTTAAAGTCAGAATTGTGCGATATAAAGTCAGAATTGTGAGATATAAAGTTAGAATTGCGAGATATAGTCAGAATTGTGCGAAATACAGTTAAAATTGTGTTATAAAGTCAGAATTGCGAGTTGTTAAGTCAGAATTGTGCAGTATAATGTCAGAATTGTGTGTTATACAGTCAGAATTGTGCGATATAAAGTCAGAATTGTGAGATATAAAGTTAGAATTGCAAAATATAAAGTCAGAATTGCGAGTTATAAAGTCAGATTTGCACATTACAAAGTCAGAATTGCGAGATATAATGTCAGAATTGTGTTATAAAGTCAGAATTGCGAGATATGAAGTCAGAATTGTGTGATATAAAGTCAGAATTGTGTGATACAGTCAGAATTGTGTATTATAAAGTCAGAATTGTGCAATATAAAATCAGAATTGTGAGATATAAAGTCAGAACTGTGTGATATAAAGTCAGAATTGTGTTATAAAGTCAGAATTGTGTGATATAAAGTCAAAATTGTGAGATATAAAGTCAGAATTGTGCGAAATAAAGTAAAAATTGTGTTATAAAGTCAGAATTGTGCGATATATAGTAAGAATTGCGAGTTATAGTCAGAATTGTGCAATATAATGTCAGAATTGTGTTATAAAGTCAGAATTGCGAGTTATTAAGTCAGAATTGTGCAATATAAAGTCAGAATTGTGCGATATAAAGTCAGAATTGCGAGATCTAAAGTCAGAATTGTGCGAAATAAAGTTAAAATCGTGTTATTAAGTCAGAATTGCGAATTGTAAAGTCAGAATTGTGCAGTATAATGTCAGAATTGTGTGTTATAAAGTCAGAATTGTGCGATTTAAAGTCAGAATTGTGCGATATAAAGTCAGAATTGTGAGATATAAAGTTAGAATTGCGAGATATAGTCAGAATTGTGCGAAATACAGTTAAAATTGTGTTATAAAGTCAGAATTGCGAGTTGTTAAGTCAGAATTGTGCAGTATAATGTCAGAATTGTGTGTTATACAGTCAGAATGCGATATAAAGTTAGAATTCCAAAATATAAAGTCAGAATTGCGAGTTATAAAGTCAGATTTGCACATTACAAAGTCAGAATTGCGAGATATAATGTCAGAATTGTGTTATAAAGTCAGAATTGCGAGATATGAAGTCAGAATTGTGTGATATAAAGTCAGAATTGTGTGATACAGTCAGAATTGTGTATTATAAAGTCAGAATTGTGCAATATAAAATCAGAATTGTGAGATATAAAGTCAGAACTGTGTGATATAAAGTCAGAATTGTGTTATAAAGTCAGAATTGTGCGATATATAGTAAGAATTGCGAGTTATAGTCAGAATTGTGTTATAAAGTCAGAATTGCGAGTAATAAAGTCAGAATTGTGCAATATAATGTCAGAATTGTGTGTTAGAAAGTCAGAATTGTGCGATATAAAGTCAGAATTGTGCGATAAAAAGTCAGAATTGCGAGATATAAAATCAGAATTGTGCAATATAATGTCAAAATTGTGTGTTAGAAAGTCAGAATTGTGCGATATAAAGTCAGAATTGTGCGATAAAAAGTCAGAATTGCGAGATATAAAATCAGAATTCCGAATTGTAAAGTCAGAATTGTGCAGTATTATGTCAGAATTGTGTGTTATAAAGTCAGAATTGTGCGATATAAAGTCAGAATTGTGTTATAAAGTCAGAATTTTGCGATATAAAGTCAGAATTGCGAGATATAAAGTCAGAATGTGCGAAATAAAGTTAAAATTGTGTTATAAAGTCAGAATTGCGAATTGTAAAGTCAGAATTGTGCAGTATTATGTCAGAATTGTGTGTTATAAAGTCAGAATTGTGCGATATAAAGTCAGAATTGTGTTATAAAGTCAGAATTTTGCGATATAAAGTCAGAATTGCGAGATATAAAGTCAGAATGTGCGAAATAAAGTTAAAATTGTGTTATAAAGTCAGAATTGTGAGATATAAAGTCAGAATTGCGAGATATAAAGTTAGAATTGCGAGATATAAAGTCAGAATTGCAAAATATAAAGTCAGAATTGCGAGTTATAAAGTCCGAATTGTGCGAAATACAAAGTCAGAATTGCGAGATATAAAGTCAGAATTGTGCGAAATAAAGTCAGAATTGTGTTATAAAGTCAGAATTGTGTGGTATAAAATCAGAATTGCGAGTAATAAAGTCAGAATTTTGCATATAATGTCAGAATTGTGTTATAAAGTCAGAATTTTGCGATATAAAGTCAGAATTGTGGAAAATAAAGTCAAAATTGTGTTATAAAGTCAGAATTGCGAGATATAAAGTCAGAATTGCGAGTTCTAAAGTCAGAATTGCGAGTTATAAAGTCAGAATTGCGAGTTATAAAGTCAGAATTGCGAGATATAGTCAGAATTGTGTGAAATAAAGTTAAAATTGTGTTATAAAGTCAGAATTGCGAGATATAAAGTCAGAATTGCGAGATATGAAGTCAGAATTGTGTGATATAAAGTCAGAATTGTGTGATAAAGTTAGAATTGTGTGTTATAAAGTCAGAATTGTGCAATATAAAATCAGAATTGTGTGATATAAAGTCAGAATTGTGAGATATAAAATCAGAATTGTGAGATATAAAGTCAGAATTGCGAGATATAAAGTCTGAATTGTGTGATTACGTCAGAATTGTGTGTTATAAAGTCAGAATTGTGCAATATAAAATCAGAATTGTGAGATATAAAGTCAGAATTGCGAGATATGTCAGAATTGTGTTATAAAGTCAGAATTGTGCAAAATAAAGTCAAAATTGCGTTATAAAGTCAGAATTGCGAGTTATAAAGTCAGAATTGTGCAATATAATGTCAGAATTGTGTGTTAGAAAGTCAGAATTTTGCGATATAAAGTCAGAATTGTGCGATATAAAGTCAGAATTGCGAATTGTAAAGTCAGAATTTTGCAGTATAATGTCAGAATTGTGTGTTAGAAAGTCCGAATTGTGTGTTATAAAATCACAATTGTGAGATATAAAGTCAGAATTGCGAGATATGTCAGAATTGTGTTATAAAGTCAGAATTGTCAAAATAAAGTCAAAATTGTGTTATAAAGTCAGAATTGCGAGTTATAAAGTCAGAACTGCGAATTGTAAAGTCAGAATTGTGCGATATAAAGTCAGAATTGTGAGATATAAAGTGAGAATTGCGAGATATAAAGTTAGAATTGCGAGATATAAAGTCAGAATTGCAAAATATAAAGTCAGAATTGCGAGTTATAAAGTCAGATTTGCATAATACAAAGTCAGAATTGCGAGATATAAAGTCAGAATTGTGCGAAATAAAGTCAGAATTGTGTTATAAAGTCAGAATTGTGTGGTATAAAATCAGAATTGCAAGTAATAAAGTCAGAATTGTGCATATAATGTCAGAATTGTGTTATAAAGTCAGAATTGTGCGATATACAGTCAGAATTGTGGAAAATAAAGTCAAAACTGTGTTATAAAGTCAGAATTGCGAGTTCTAAAGTCAGAATTGCGAGGTATAAAGTCAGAATTGCGAGATATAAAGTCAGAATTCCGAGTTGTTAAGTCAGAATTGAGAGATATAAAGTCAGAATTGCGAGATATAAAGTTAGAATTGCGAGATATAAAGTCAGAATTGAAAAATATAAAGTCAGAATTGCGAGTTATAAAGTCAGATTTGCACAATACAAAGTCAGAATTGCGAGATATAAAGTCAGAATTGTGCGAAATAAAGTCAGAATTGTGTGGTATAAAATCAGAATTGCGAGTAATAAAGTCAGAATTGTGCATATAATGTCAGAATTGTGTTATAAAGTCAGAATTGTGCGATATACAGTCAGAATTGTGGAAAATAAAGTCAAAATTGTGTTATAAAGTCAGAATTGCGAGATATAAAGTCAGAATTGCGAGTTCTAAAGTCAGAATTGTGCGATATACAGTCAGAATTGTGGAAAATAAAGTAAAAATTTTGTTATAAAGTCAGAATTGCGAGTTGTAAAGTCAGAATTGTGCAATATAATGTCAGAAGTGTTATAAAGTCAGAATTGCGAGATATAAAGTCAGAATTGCGAGTTGTAAAGTCAGAATTGTGCAATATAATATCAGAATTGTGTTATAAAGTCAGAATTGCGTTATATAAAGCTAGAATTGCAAGTTATAAAGTCAGAATTGCAAGTTATAAAGTCAGAATTACACAATACAAAGTCAGAATTGCGAGATATAAAGTCAGAATTGCGAGTTATAAAGTCAGAATTGAGAGATATAAAGTCAGAATTGTTTTTATGCTCACATATAGCATTCAGTATGTACTAAATGATGAATGAGCAAACAAATGAATGGTTGGGAAATTAAATCTGCACACGTGTAGTTCTCACCAGGCAGTCGGTTGGTTTGGGTCCAGTGCAGCCGGCGGCACAATGTTCATTGCAGCAGTCGATGGGTTTGGGTCCCTTACACCTGCCCGAGCACTGCTCCGCACAGATCACTTTAGTCACTGGATTCAGAGAGAGAAGGAACTTCAGAGATCCTAACAGCCCTATCAGTGTTCGCTACAGCTGAACACAGCAACAACAATTCGATATTCTTCTGAAGAGTTTTCAAAACAGTCCTTCAGGGGTCAAGTAGTGTTCTTCAGCAGTCCTGAAATATACTGCCCGGCCAAAAAGAAAAGTCACTTTTTGGATTTAAATAGGCAAATGCTGAAGAGTCAATGATTGGATCATTATTGCAGTGATTATTATGTTTCTAGCATGTTATATGTTTGGCAACAGTTCTTCTAACCCTAATTGATGGAGTGTGTAGCTTTTCATTTCTTAAACAACCTTGTAGGAATACACATAGCCATATTCCAGGATGACAATGTCAAGATTCATCAGGCTCAAACTGTGAAAGAATGGTTGGGATGGAGCATGAAGAATCAATTCCACACATGAATTGGCACCTCTGAGTCCAGACCTTAAATTCCTCAAAAACCTCAAATTCATTGAAAGTCTTTGGGATGTGCTGGAGGAGACTTTACAGAGTGCTGGACTCTTGCATTGTCAATACAAGATCTTGAACAGACATTGATGCACCTCTTGATGTAAATATCATCACAACATGTATTTCCTTCAAGAGGTGCGAACATTTTTGAAAACTGATGACTCATTAAAGTCAGTTCCCTGTTCTAATCTCCTTCATTGTACACGTTCCTTGCAATAACCCAGCATGAAAACTGTAAAGACATTTATAATATTACAAAAGATTTCTATTACACATAAATGCCATTCTTTTGAACTTTCTATTAATCAAAAAATCCTGAAAAAAGTATCATGGTTTCCGCAAAAATATTAAAGCGTCCCAATTATGCTTATTCAAATAGTACCTTTGATGTATTTTGTAATATAGCTGTCAAAGATACAAGTGCAAGTTATTTTCTCCTAAAAAACAAGAATTGACTCTAAACTGCTTAAACAGACATTAGCAATTCCAGTCTCACTTCCGGTTACATACCAATGTAACACATTTGCATAATGCCAGTCTACAGTCTTGATTGGCTGCCCGTGAACGTCTACTTTGACCCTAAAGCACTGTAGTTGTAGCTGAGGCCTGGAAGAGTTTGGTTCGTGTTGTCCAAATGTTGAAAAATCACAACAGACTGGGCCATCTGACCAATCTGACCAGAGTAGGCTCTCGGAAAGACAGGGTTTAGAGAGATTGCCGTTTTCAGAACCAAACTTTTGAATGGTAGTAAAAAGTATGTGTTTATAGTCGCTAGCTTCTAAAAGATTTCTGTCGTTTTGGTTTTGTAGGATTTTTTTGAAACACTTCTACATAGCGTGCTTTCACTAATTTAGTAAAAATCCTGAAAGTAGGAAAAACATTCAGATTCAGTCACTTGAGTAGTTTAGGAACACTTACTTGTTTGGCAGTTTTGAGGGCCAGGGCCCCAACAGGAACCATTGTGACAGCTCGGGTCACACTTCTTACCTGTGGGAGGTAGAGTAGAATATTCTTAATAAACATGCAACATTATTTAGTACCATTTAATATGTATATAATATATTTAAAAAAAACAGACAATCCAGGGACATACAGTGTTTTGTGAAGATTGCTGCTGACACGTCAATTTTAGGCTGGCCCTTCATGTTCAGAATGTCAGTCCACTGGATGGTCTCCACATTACATAGATGAGTGTTATTGTTAAGTTTTATTCCACCCTTCAGTATTTCTAGGAGGAAAAATGACAGTGTTTCAACAATGCATTAATGTACTGTATGACAAACTTCACTAAGAGGGACAGTTGAAATATAGGTCTATTATTATTTTCCAAATATAACTTTCAGCACTTGGCATGGAGATTAATGAATGTTATTCCCTCTACAAAACAAATGTGCGAAAGACATAAATACAAGTCAGTTAGAAGCATGTGTTATTCCCATTTGGAAAACAAATAGGACAAAGAACACTTTTATATAACCACATACCAGTTAAACTAGTCAGTGGTAACTGGCTCACGGCTTGTCCGATGCTGTTGTTGTAGTTTACGAGGACGGCCAAGGCAAATTTGTCTTCAAAAAGGGAGTGGCCACGAATGATGCGCAGATTCTCAAGGGGGATGATGGGAGCCGAGTTGACCCCGATAAGAACATAGCCACCAACTTCTTGGATGCTCTAAAAAACATAAAACTTACTAAGCATCCAACACTAAAACTATATGAAGAGTTGTTATACTGCATGATTTAAATATTGTTGAGGCATCTGTCATTAAATACAAACTATAATTAGCAACATGCTAAAATCATTGGTTTACAGATGACTTACAATACAACCAAACCGTAAAATAGCACTGAACATTGTGTTTGTAAATGGATGTATCATACCCTGAGAAAAGTCAAGTCATGTTTTTCTGTCATATATGTGATTTCCAGGTTTTCCAGAACCACGGTGCAGTTGCTGTACATTTTTACCATAATCTGATAATGGTCATCCACTGTTCCCAAAAGGGTCAGTTTGTTGTTCGCCCCTTGACACACTTAAACACAGAGAGAGAAAAAAAGAACAATTAAATCCACAATAAAAGGCAAATTCCAATAGAAGCAAAAATGATTTTGGTGGTAATTAAGTATTCATTCTTTTTACAATTATTCATCCATTAAATCTCCCAACCAAAATATTTTTAAACATACTTTTGAACACATTGAAATCAGTTTATTTCATTCAATAATACAGTAAGACAGTTTTTTTTAATTAAATTAATAATTCAGCAAAGATGCATTCAATTGATCAAAAGTGATAAAGACTTTTATTTTGTTACAAAAGATTTCTATTTCAAATAAATAATGAATATGATTTCCTCCAATATAGCAACCATTTTCATCATTAATAATAAGAAATGTTTCCTGAGCACCAAATCGGCATATTAAAATTATTTCTGAAGGATTAGGAATAAATTCACTTTTGCCGTCAAAGGAATAGTCTTTTTAAAAAACATTAAACTAGAAAACAGTTCTTTTATTTGTAATAATATTTCTTATATATGTTGTCTTAACTTAAAAAAGTGAGGAAACCCATTGCCTTAAAATAATTAAGTTCACTAAAAAATGTTCAATTAAACATGAAGTTCATTACTTAATAATTTTAAGGCAGCAGGTTTCCTCACTTTTTTAAGTTAAGTCAACTGATCACTTTTTAGAGTGTTGGTGAGCATTAAAGACTTAAAAAGAGCTTTATACACAGTCCTTTAACAACAATTACAGTCTTGAGCCTTCTTGTTTATGCCACATTTGTGGAATTTTAGCCCATTTTGCAATGCAAATTTGTTCCAATTACACAAATTAGATGGAGTGCGTATGTAGACTGCAATTTTCAGGTCAAACCACAGGTTTTCACTTGAATTCAGGTCTAGGCTCTGGCCAAGCCATTTCAAAATCTTTATTTATACAAATAAAGGACTAAAATGATTGTAATGAATCAACTGTGAATGCTATACCATCTGAGTCCACCTGAGGCATGTAGGTGTCTTTTGCAGCTAATGAACGAATCAGAATTCAGTGTAGGTGGGCGTTTGTTTTAAGTGCTCTGAGCGGCAACGGAAAGACTCTGCGGTGGGCCAAGATAAATAGTGCTCGTGGCACAGAGCTCCTCTGAATGCTACGAGAACTTACTCTTTCTCACACACTCATCTGATAAAAAAAGACTAGTACATTTACTTAGTGTGGTCTATATTGCTGCAGAGACACCATTATGACCTCTGATTCAGAACACGGCCGCAATCAAACCAGCTAAAAGTGTGAGGTGTCGATGATTAATGACAAAATTAGTCATCAACAACCCCTATTTTGCACCACAAGATATCCCCGATGAGACCAACATATTGGCAGTTTCCACTAATAGATGCATCAGACTGTAAAATTGTGAATAATTCCATTACTGCATAAGTAATAATTAAGTTATTGTGTAACAGAAGACAGATCCAGTCATTTCAAAAGTGACTTCCTAAGACACTTGATTAGCAAGGGTGATGGGAATTCCCACTGATTTGAAGGAAAACAATGAATCAACAATGATGGGTTGATGGTTCATGGTCTGTTCTACTACAGTCATTTCTCTTCCTCCTCCTCAATTTTTTCATTACTTTATCCTCACTATCTCTATCATTATACAATTCTAAATTGCAGTGTTCTTCAACTGTGCAAAAAAAAAAATGCTGTCATCATTTGGAAAATAAAATATCTCTTGAGGGAAAGTAAATAATTTTCAGAATTGCAGAGTAAAACATTGAACAAGCAAAATAAGATTCAAATCAAACTCCATGGCATTTCGGTGCAAATTCATCTGTTTTTGGTAGAAGATAATGAAATTTGGCAGATGCCAACATGGAATGTTTTCCTTAACTTCATCAACATGGAATGCTGTCCTTAAATTAATTCAATTATAACTAAAAGATTCTTAAAGATAATGCTGTAAACTATATAGGGAGCCCTTACTTGCACATTACTATAATAGTAAAGGTTAACAACAGAGCCCAAACTATTACCCTAAATTCAGATGCTATTTATTTTTTAGATATAATAATCAACACTCAAATAACATATTGCATGCAAACATGTAAACTTCACATAAGGCAGTTTTTGCATTAACTTCTAAATCTAATTATATATATTTTTTTCCTTCTCCAATTTGTTGTTGAAATATAATCATTTATATAAAGTGGCTGTCATTTTCATAACAGATTTATTTAAACATACATTAAATAATCAATATATCACTAACAGGTTAAGTAGAATATAATTAATATATATAGGCTAATATAGTGCTTATATTTAGCGAAAAGGATCATCTATTGAACTAACCAGCTGTGGATACTGAATGACATCTGAGGTAAATGTAATGCTACGTGACATTGTTTAGGCTACAAGCTGTTTTAGTGACGTATTTCCGCGGTTGAAACACTGATTGAGTATGGGATGATTTTAGACTCAAAATGATTAATAAATGCACACACAATTATCCATGAACTTGATAAATGTTGCAGACATGTTTTACTATCCACAAACAAATGCCTTTTAACTTGTGTGTGCAAAATACAGAATTATATGAATGTGCAGTGATTTGTACAAATAGAGACATAATTGTGAATACAAACCTTTGATTTTGTATTAATGTAAGTCAGAATTTGTGCGTGCAACGAGTAAGATGTGCATTTGTGGATCCGGTGACGCGCTTGCATTCATTGACTCGTTTGTGAGTTGATCCTATTTGATTCGTTTGGATTTTGAGACTTTCATTTTGCCGGTTTGGCCTTGAACGATCCACACACACAGCTGTCTAAGAAAACCTGCTGCCACTAGATGGCAGTATTCTGCCAAAACAGATAACGGCACCGTGAGTGATATTCTGCCTATAAGAAGCTTCATGTGTCCTCGTTAAAAAGACGAGGAAAACGCTTAACAGGCTAACGTTAAAAAGGTATTAATAACGCATAGGCTACTTTGTATAGGCAAGCAGATTAAATCAGGTTATGAACACAACATTGTTCATCACAACATTTTTCTCCCATACACTGTAAAAAAAATGTTGGGGAAAAATTGTGCAAATTGATCATTACATATATAAATTACTTCCAAATAATTATCCCCATGCAAAAAGATGCATTGTACTAATCATAGCTTAAGGTCTTCACTCAAAATTTAAATTGTATATTCACCGAACATATTTAATTGTGCTCAGTCAATCTATGAAGTCGAAGAGAAAAATCCATGTTGGATGAACAAGTCCTACGTCCGAAAAACTGTATACGCATGCGCAAAACGCGCATGAAGAAAACCGTTTGTGTGGAGATTTCAAACGCGGATGCACGGGAGCGCCAGCGCAAGCAGACTGCAGAGCCAAACTCTCCGTGCTGAAGACCGAAACAAACATTCCCAAGAGAATAGAGATATTCATCGTCACAAGACGTTGGTGAGTATTGAGCACTGAAATTATTCTCCAGAGTTTTGCTTCATGACCCGGTATGAAGTTTAAAAGACATTTTGTATAATCACGAGTTCATGCATTCATTGGTTTCATGAGTGTGTTCTCGTTTACCACATAATTGTCTAATGGTAGCCGATAGTTTTATTTTTCTCATGTCTTATATGTCTAAAATAACAGGTAATAAGTGAATTAAGTCATTTGTGTGTATTTCATGTAAATTTACTAAAACTTTAACTAAAATAATAATATATATATATATATATATATATATATATATATATATATATATATATATATATATATATATATATATATATATATATATTAAAGCTTCTCTTTTGTTGGCAACAGCAGGTTTATAAGTGCTTCTTATACGTTTCTTCGCATGTTCCCAATTTCACATTAAAAGTCACTCTGACTCAGATACAGAGATAGAGACGCTAAAAACACCAGATCACGAGCTGCTCAAGTGTAAAAGAACACAGTGCTGTGCTTCACTCTGAAACACCCAGTACATACAGTGTGTTTATTTAATTCAAATAGTAGCCTTTGCTAAGCCATATTGCGATTTTGGTTTTAATCTCAGACTACATTAAATATGGCTTCACTTGCAACTAGAATAAATATGGTTTGTTCTGTTTTGTATGGTGAAGTATTGGATGCCAATAGAATTTAACAGATATTTAGAAAGCAAACAAAATAAATAAAGCATACGTTTGGGCCTGTGAAATTCATGGTGATTTTAATACATTTCAACTTTAAAGACCATTTGGTGCAGTGTTGGGTCATGTTTAAGGTCACATTTGGGTCCTGAACCAAAACCAGTTGAGAACCACTGCACTAGTTAGGCATATATGGTGCAATGTCAGTGATAGAAAGGGTTGTTGTGTGGGTGGCAATTCAGTTATTTAATGGACTTAGATAACAGAGAGGCCAAACAACTCAACCAGTCTCAGGTCAAAGTTGTTTCTAGTTTTAGGATAAGCTAGACTCCACTTTCGAGATAAACGTATGTTGACACAGTTTAGAGGAGCCAGCTTGAGACAAGGAGACCAGAACTCCAAGGAGACCATAAAGCTCTTTATAAGAGCTTTATAGTCACTCTCTATAAACACTGAATGGATGAACTGCACAGCACAATTACAGAAACCCCTCCTCCAAGTCTTATTAGCAAAACTCATAGTATTGTATCGTGAGATGAGGTGTTGACATGAGAGATTTATCACAGAGCATATTAACTGTTGTTTGGTCGCATTCTTTAACGTGTCTGTTCTTGAAGGAAAAGCTTAAGCTTGTAAACAACTGAGTGACAGAAGTCTCAAATTTTGTCTTGCTTAAAAAGGATTTAAAGTGAAAGTTCACCCAAGCATAAAAATTCTGTCATCATTTACTCAACCTTATGTGATTATTTCTTCTGCAGAACACAAAAGCAGACATTTTGAAGAATGCATGAACAAAGTTTGTCCAAAAAATGTAATTCAGTAGGGTCCAAAACAACACTGGAATCCTTTGACTTTCATGGTGTGGCAAGGAGTCGAGGTCGAGGTCGAGGCAGAGGGACCGTGGGAGAACGGCACGAGGCTGGGGGCGTGATAGATAATGAGCGGCAGCTGCGTGCCACCCCGGTCTCGTATCTCACGGAGGAGCTGCGAGGCATAAGAGGAGGAGCGAAGACAGTGAAGGACGAAAGAGGACCAGGCCAGGACTTTTACGTTGTGTTTTGTTCATGTTTTATTATGTGTGTGCGGCAGCCGTCTATGAGGAGGCTACTGTTTTTACTTTCAGTTTATGTTTATTTATTTATTAAAGTATTTGAACGATTGCCGGTTCCTGCCTCCTTCTTCCCATATCAACAAACCTTCTTTTTCTAAGGTTGCCAAATCACAAGAAGCAGTATTGGCCGATACGATCATAGGAGGTAGTCTCAGCCGATACCAATCACAATAGGTAGTATCTGCCAATACCGATCACAGTAAGCAGTATTGGCCAATCCCAGGAAGCAGTATCGGCCGATTCTGATCACAGGAAGCAGTATCGGCCAATCAATGGAGGCAAAATCGGTCAATCACAGGAGGCAGTATAGGCCAATACCAATCACAAGAGGCAGTATCGGCCGATCACAGGAGACAGTATCGGCCAATACCGATCACAGAAAGCAGTATGGGCCAATCACAGGAGGCAGTATCGGCCAATAACAGGATGCAGTATCTTCCAATAACAGGATGCAGTGTCGGCCTATCAAAGAAAACAGTATTGGCCGATAACGATCACAGAAAGCAGTATCGGCCAATCACAGGAGGCAGTATCTGCTATTACTGATCCACGATCACAAGGTTGGGGCCTTCTTTTTATCATGTAGCATTATTTATTGTATAAGGATTTTACAGACATTAGTACATTAATACAGACAACAAGGATGCTGACAGTAAATACTTTAATAATGTTACAAAAGGGGCGAAAGGCAAGTAGTTCTGAAGAACAGAAGAGGGCTTCTGTTATAAGAAATAGCTCAGTGGAAAAGTTGAGGGTGAGACAACGGGTTCCTTGTGCTCTGCTATACTCACATTGCAATGAAACAGTGTGCTTCACAGCGCAGAGTAAAGCCATCAACCCATCGCCTACACACTGGACAAGATAAATTCATAAACAGTGTCTTAACGGTGTTATCTAGGACGGCCGATATGGAGTTACTCATTTCCTGAGTCAGTCCTAGGCAGAATGAAGGCCTTCTGGAGCAAATGACTTTGATTGATTTCACTGGATGTTGCTTAAATCATGACTCTTTGAGACAGTAGGATGTTTTCCATTGACACGGATGATAACTGTAGCATGTGATGAAGAAATTATGACCAGAGGTAACGTCACTTGTTTTGTCGTTAAAGATTGAGTTGGCTCACTTCCTTCTAGCAATCCTTCTGGCCCAGTGCCATGATTAGGTGTGTCTTTACCTAGGCTGGCTCAACTTTAGTAGGTATACAGTTCTTCTCTGCATATGACGTAACTGCTTGAGTGCTACTTTTTGCCGCTGGCTGTAGGTGTGCTGAACATTCTTCATAATGTGTGTTCCCATGCATCCACACTACAGGGTTAGCACCAAGAAGAACCTTAGTCATGTAAAATTTGCTGCAATATACGGAAGAAGATGTAATTTACTGTCTGCTCACATTTTATAAATTATCTTTATTGAAGAGGGTGTGAGCGTGTTTTGTTTCTTTAGCAGGTTACTACAAAATTCTTCAGAAAAGGTTTGTGAAAATGTTAGTAGGACGCAATTCCTGCTTAGAAATGCAACTGTCATCTGAAATTCTATCCCCCTTCCTCAATGGCTGATTAAAAACATAGAGAAATCGCATACTGTATAGATAACTTCACTGCCATTCACAAATCCTCTCCCGTGGCCTCGTGGATAGTAAAGTGTCCATCCTATGCACACTTCAGAATCATGCCGGAAGTAGTAGGTCATCCGGGGACTTTTCACCTACTGTTTTATGAATACTATGAATTAAAATATCCTACTGTGCTCACATACTGCTTTCCACCTACTATATAGTATGGAAGTAGGCATATTCAGACACAGCAAATGTATTATCGTGATATTTCGTTTTGGCTAATCAAACAAGCTTTTTCCTAACCAATTAGTGAGATTCTAAATTAGTCGGCTAAGCTGTTAGCTTGCTAAGGCTAACGGGGAAAAAAAGAAAGTGAATTGTTAATTTGATCATTTAAGTTTTCCAGTTTAACCAATATAATTAATATAAGTAACTTAGAGGGGGGTCTAATGCTATTTCATGCATTCTGACTTAATGACTTTAAAAAGTGGGATTCTCAGGCTAAACATGGCCAACATTTCAAAAAACGAGTTGGACGTATGACAGAGTATTTGTACTGTGCCTAATACACTCCTTCAGGATTCGAACAAATGTCGGAAAGTTTTTTTGGTACTACTTTACAATAAGGTTCATTAGTTAACATTAGTTAACTACATTAGTTAACCTGAACTAATAATGAATTGCACGTATAAAGCATTTATTTATCTTTATTAATGTTAATTTCAACATTTATGTTGAATCTTTATTAAAATCTTGTTAGCATTAGTTAATGCACTGTGAACTAACATGAACAAATCACGAACAGCTGGATTTTTATAAACTAACGTTAACAAAGATTAACAAACACAGTAACAAATGTATTGCTCATGGTTAAGTCATGTTAGTTAATACATTAACCAATATTAACTAATGAAACCTTATTGTAAAGTGTTACCGTTTTTTTCGAGTATGGCCCTGTATGACGTCATAAAGGGCGGAGATCCTTATATGAGCACTTCTCCCGGATGAGCGCGTGCACACATCAACCAGAGCGAGAGCAAGAGCGCACACATCAACGAGCTTCGTTCGGCTTACGGAAGCCATCGACAGCGCTGTCCTTTGGTTTTAGACCATGAAATCAACGGCACTAAAGAAGTGTGTTTTTGGTTGTGAGGGAAAGACAACCCTGTTCAGCTTCCCAAATAACCCAGCGTTAAGGGAACAGTGAATGCAGTTTGTTTTCCCGGAGCAGCAACAAAGTTCTGCAAGTGTGCTTGTTTGTTCCCGGTCATGAGTCGAAACCGCAGGCGGTGAAAGAAACTGCATCGTTTTGTTGGCAATCGGCACGCGTAAGTGCATATAATGTAAACAACACAAACGTATAGTGAATCGAAAGTTATCCAGGGATAATGCCATGATGTATTGTATTGTGTGTGTGCTTGTGACTCTTTAGCTCCGCCCACTGCACGCTGCCATGAGTTCAGCTGTTTTTGGAAAGAATCAGCACAGCATATCTGTCTTTTATAAATATGATCAAACTAACGACTCTTCAGAGACATGAAGGATGCAATACTACTATATAGGTACTCAATATTAACATGAGACTAGCAGAAACTGTGTGTGTGTGTGGACTGGTAATCCCTACGTTATGGGGACAAAATGTCCCCACAAAGATGGCAATATCCAAAATCCTCTTCCTTGTGGGGACATTTTTTGGTCCCCATGAGGAAAACATCTTATGAATCAGACTAAGTGATGTTTTTTGAAAATGTAAAAATGCAGAATGTCTCCTGTGATGGGTAGTTTAGGGGCAGGGGCAGTGTAAGGGGATAGAAAATACAGTTTATACAGTATAAAAGCCATTACGCCTATGGAAAGTCCCCATAAAACATGAAAACCCAACATGTGTGTGTGTGTGTGTGTGTGTGTGTGTGTGTGTGTGTGTGTGTGTGTGTGTGTGTGTGTCAAGTACCCTTTAAAAGTTATAAAAATATTTCCAAGATTTAGGAGGCATTCAGTCATTCAGTAGTTCTTTAGCTAGTGTTAGCACTGTTAACACACCATTTATCGTTTTACTCTGATTTGTACACTCTTATTTTATGTGTATGTTTTGCACTTTTGGCTGTACAGGTACTGTTTCTCCCATTATCTCAGCTGGAAAAGCATGGCAAAAAGTGTTTCATTGACTAATTTTCACTCTTAGCATCATCAAACAACACTACTCTACTAATGTATCTACAGAACATGAGGATTCTCTTCAACATTTATTTTAACATCACGGGTCACAATTTCAGTACCGCTAAATACAAATTATGAATGCAGTGTTGCAGTCTTCACCTCATGTGAGTGTACACTATTCAGATGACCGCTCACAAAAATACAATTGATTTCTTAATGAAAAATGTTTTAAAGGTGGCATGAAATGAAAGCTGCGATAGTATTTTCTATATTGGGAGAGAAACAGCTTCTTGAACAAGAAAAAAATGTAGGGTGGGACTTGATTCTTTACAGTGGGAAATTGAATGGATGGTTGTGGTTTGCTATTGGTCGATCTCATGAGAGTGACAGGTTGCCCTCACCTTTAAGACCAAATTGACAGTAATCATTTCAACTAAAATCATTTCTATTACAACATAAAATCGACAAAATGGAACAGATCATTTCCCGTTAATACAGTGTCATTACCTGGAATGGCATTAGCTGTTCAAATCATAATTAAGTTATGGGAAAATAAATCCACAGTTATGAGGAAATAGCAATGCTAAATGATTTATAATGTAATTATACTAGTCATTATTTATTCTTTGGAGGCACCTGTAATATTAAATTAAAACAGTGTATTTTATTCAGAGAACACACAGGCCTTTTTAGTGTCCCATTCAACTGTGTATACATATAGTAGGTATTATAATTAAAGTTGTCAATAGATTTGTTTTTATTAATTTGAATGATATGCCATTTATTAATAAAACTAATTGCAATTAATCAGACAAACATTAAAAAATATGAACATTTAAAATATTATAATTGTTTTATAATAAAATGTATTTTAAATCATTTTTAAAATATATTTTTATTGTATATATTTTTTAAATAAACAAAATCACACCAGATTAACAGGTTAAATTGTGAACTCATAAATTGTGAGTGCATAAAACAACATAATATTAATACCATATTAATTTAGGTGATTATTTCCTCAATTTCATTACACTTGACCCCAAGTTTATCTCCACTTTGGTAGAAAGTTTCATTTGTTCTCCTGGAAGCTGAATTACACAAAAGTGAACATATGTTTTTTTTTGCAAGAATAAAGGCAGATGTTTTTGTAAAATAATTTTGAAGTCTCTGAATCATCCTCCTTGGATCTAGAGCTCAAGGCTTTAGGTTTAAAGAGCAGTTTAAACCTCTCAGGACTACCAGTTTTAATGAGGAAAATAAAGCTTTTCCTCAGGTCTTCCTGTGCATTAAGCCCACACTTCCCTCTCCTGCTAGGACATAATTGTTTGAGGATGAGGAGAGGAGGTGTATTCCGCTGCATATGGAGCAATATAAACAAAGATAGCATCACAACACAATGAAGGATTCTCAGGGTGTAGATGACAAGAATTGTACTCTGTGTCTTTGAAGCACAATTCTGGATTCCATCTGGGAGTGGATCCAATGAGTGGGATATAGACTTAAAACTGTGGAGATGTGGGGGTGTTCCAGATCAGGGACTTGAGGAACACACAGGAAGAAGACGGAACAAACAGACAGACACACACACACACACACACACACACACACACACACACACACACACACACACACACACACAAAACCAATACCACTACAATTTTAAAAAGTAGATGGTAAAAAAGCAGAGAAAAAGAGAGAAAAAAATGGCCCTTCTGACATTTCAGGAAGTTCCTTGTATGGGGTCAGTCATTGCGTTACTCCAAACCCAGATGCTATAGTGGCCTCCAAGGAGGGCCAAGGGAGCAAGAAAGAGGGATGGAAAGGGCGGATTTGAGAAAACTGGGAAGAAAGACACGTGCTTGAACCGAGCCAGATGCAAAACACCCACGGAAGAGCAATGTATTTCATTTCACAGAATGTACTTTAAATGCATTATTGGCTTTACTACCAGAAAGTGATACTGTGTTGATTTCATTTCACCCACTGTAAAGCTTCCTCCTCTGTTGCACAACATAGGCTTCAGTGTTGAGGAGTAACAAACGTAACAATGATATTGCACTTTAAAGAAAAATCAGCATATATATTTTTATTTAAAAAGCTACTTTTGTAATGGCATAGTGAGAGAAAATACTTAACCCCTTAAAGGGTTAGTCAACAAAAAATAATAAAGGCCTTCTGAAGCGAAGCGATGTGTTTGTGTAAGAAAAATATCCATATTTAAAACTTTAAATATGCTAAAAAGCTCAATTATCTAGGTTCCAGCGAATCGCCTTCCGTATTCAACTTACGGAAAAAGTGTAGTGCCTCTCGCAGTTCAAAATACTTACGATACGTCTAATGACATTGCACACCAGTTAGGCTCGTCAGACGTAGCATAAGCATTTTTAACTGCGAGAGGCACTAAACTTCACTACATATGAAGCACACACATTTCATTGACTAAAACAGTGGCGTTTCATTAGTGCTTCTCCGAAATTTTTACAAGTCTGCTTTCATTTGACTGTTGATTTTTAAATAAATGTAATTAATTGATTGATAATTTAAAAAAAAAACAACAACTTTATTTTCAGTTTCAGTGTTTCATAAAAAAATTATTTTTGGTGCATTACTATAATTTTTTAAAAATAAAAATAAATACAATTAAATAAAAAAGAGCCCTATCAAAACTGTCCTTTCTCTCTTTTATATTCCCTGTTAGAATGTCCTATTCAACTCACAAGGAAATGTAAGTATTTTATGATAATTTCGTACTAATTTGCACGGTTTGCAAAAAAGTACGGAACCTTTAAACATTTCCCTCTGTCGGGCAGGAGTAAACCGCATGAAAACACGAGTGAAATTGTACGAATTCATACGAAAAAACATAAAAACATAAAACATGTTCATGTAGGTCATAAATTTATCCATACTGTAAATTTGAGTCCCTGTGCATAAATATTTAGTTAAATTGTACTGTTTTCATCTTAGTTTGTTTAATGTAAAGTCTGTTTAAGTGACTAGGTTAAAGATTAAATTAAAGAACAATTCGTGTTTTGTGCCAGATACATGTCTCTGATTCAATTATAAATTGAAATATTAGCCTCTTTCCTCCAGTGTAGTTAGCTATTAAGTATTAGTAGCTTTTAGTGGAGCCAACTACTTTTTTCAGCTTGAATGTAATTAGCAATTATAAGTAGCTACAGTTTCAAAGAAGTCATCATGTTTTAAAGGGATAGTTAACCCTGAAATGAAAATAAAGCCATCTTTTACTCACCCTGCTGTTGTTCCATGCAGTGCCCTATGTCCTTCTATCTTTTTTGAACCTCAAAATCAGAAATTTTAAATAATGGCTGTGGATAGCGACCAGACTGAGATTACAAAAAATATACAAAAGTATCACGCAATGATACAGTGAGACGTGCGCCCTATATGGAAAGTGTTCAGGAGGCACACTATAAGGCTTTGCGAGAAATAAACCGTATTGTTCAGTATAGTTGAATATAGTTTACTGAGTAATCTTAGTTGCATGATGTAAATTGCATCTCTATGATCAGTATGTCTTTGTCTGATCAGCATAAAAACAGCTTTTTTTGCCAGGCAAAGTAAAATTAATGCTTCACAACAATGTCCCGTGTCATTAAAAACCCTGAGATGACAATACAGCACAGAACATGAAAGTACATGTAGTGAATAGATTAAGACATATACAAAGTATAAAAGAGAATAAAGAAACATGAATTTAGATGTTTGTGACTGCTATAAGGTGTGTAATCCTGAAAAATACAAATAATTTAACACTGAATACTCTTGCACAAATGGCTAAATATCTTCATCACTAAACAATGAGTGCTCATAAAAATATTTTTTCACTATGTAAAAAATAATCTCGATGAGGCCAGTGCTAAGTGGGAGCTATTGGCCACCCAGATGATTGCTTGCAGTCATTTGCGTGATTGTAACAGAGAGAGTTGTCTGAGGGGCTCTGTATCTGCAGCTAAAATACAACAAAACAAGCATCATTTCCTCTTCATATGGGACATCTGATTACCACAGCAGTTGCATATATCTGTTAATATTTAATAAACTATCACTTCAACTGATCTCTAACATCTTAGTTTCAGTAAACACAGAAATTAACCGATCAACCTGCACATACCTCTGCTGCTTAGCCATGATCTCAGCCATGATCTCTAACTGTGGTCGAACACTGATGATGTAACACCCAGGTGGGCCCGCCCTCAAGCGGTTATGATTGGCTGATTGATAAGATTAAATCTGATTGGCTAAAGCGCACGACTGATCCAGGTGGGAGGAGAGCGCTGCCAGGAAAGTCTCAAAAACACACACACACAAATCCAAGGCAATTCACACGTGAATGATGATTTGCACATTCACACTACAGGATGAACTTGTACATTTGAAACATTCGAAAGTTTTTGTGACAGTTGTAAATCTACGAATTGTGTTTTGCATTTGTGAAATGTATTTTATGAATGTATAATTTTATTTTGCACACGTGAATTGTTTTTTGTGCATGTGAATTTGGTTTCATGCATGTGAAATTGGCTACACATATGTGCATCTTGTTTTTTGCGTGAGTTATTAACGAGACTATTCTGCTTTCATACAGCCGCCCCTCACGCAATGTTGTCATGACAACGGTACACAATATTCACAATATTATTAGTATTATTTCTTATCATACACCTTATGGAAAAGACGAGAGTCGTGTTTGTTTCTATTGAGCCTGATTTCTCAAAATGGTGTGTGTGTGTGTGCATGTGTGCGATGAGTGCAAGCCAGCAGGCGCCGGCGCTCATGCTTATTATAACTCGCACTGTTGTCATGGTACCCAGGATAAGCACACACAGCTGACGGCTAGCACGCACTCTCAAAGGAGCGTGCTCAGAGTAACGGCCGAGCTCAGTATTTTGACTGAACAATACAGTTTATTTCTCGCAAAACCTTATAGTGTGCCTCCTGAACACTTTCCATATATGGCGCGCGTCTCACTGTATCATTGCGTGATACTTTTGTGTATTTTTCGTAATATTTTAGCCTGGTCGCTAGGAGGAAGGAAGGAGCGCTTGCAGGACTAGTATTAAAATTTCTGATTTTTGAGGTCCGAAAAAGATAGAAGGACATAGGGTATTGGAACAGCAGCAGGGTGAGTAAAAGATGGCTTTATTTTCATTTCAGGGTGAACTATCCCTTTAAGTAGCAAAACGGCACATTTCTCAATTTGAAAAATAATATTTTTCCCACTCTCTCATCTACAGGAGATATAAGTTGAATCTGATAGACACTGTGTTCTTAGATATAGTTTTTTTTTTGTTTTTTTTTTAACTGTAGGGTAATCAGTTTAATCAGACGAGAGAAGGTCATTCGTCTCGCAAAGCATCACACTTTTTTTTCTACGAAAACTCCTGAGAGAGACAAATAAGGACCTAAACTGAGGCAAATGTTTATCTCTCTTGGAAAGCGCTCCCTAACAACTCTGTGTACATCTCCAGTTACACTTTGCAAATCTTTGACTTTGTTTATCCTGAGGCCCAGGGCTGGAATGCTGGAGAAAAGGACTTTTGAGCACCTATCTGTAACATTAGCAAAACATTAGCACGCTAGCATTTCGCATTTTCCTTGTGGACTTGTGATCAAGTTGCAGTGAGATCACGTCTGCAGTTATTTCATGCAACTAGATCATTCCTAACTTGTAGCTATTAGAAACCTAAACGGCACCAAATTGTCAGAATGACCCAAAATGAATCTATTGGAAAAGCTACAAAACTGGTGAACATTCATCTTATGCTGACCGTGTGAACAAAACGTGCCCATTCATGATACTCAGATCCGTTACCCATTGAGTTGCTAATGTGATCACTGGTGCTTACACAGTCGTGGGCTTTATTCATCATTTTGGGAGAACCAGAGGGTGCCAAGAGCTGATTTATTGCAATGGTTGTCTTCTTTCTGTCCAAAGATTTGATTTGTGCCTCTTTCTTCTCAAGACGTAAACACTGCGTCTGTGTTTTTATAGTAACAACAACGATGCACAGTTCTCATTAGTGTCAAGCAAAGATCACTGAATGACTTACAACATTATGTGCAACCTCTTTTGTTGCTGTATATATGGCTGGATATGAGTTGAAACAATGTTCTATCCTAATCCAGCCAGATCATTCCAAATGGGGTATGAAACCCAACATTAGTGTTCACAGGGCCGTAATTATGCCATCAAGTATGTCATAACCCTATAACATCAGATGACTAAGCAAAGTTGAGAAGGACATTATAATACAGCAACCAGTAAAAAAAATGTGTTCAGAAGGGTTTTGAAATCTTCAAAGTGAATCTTCCAGAAAATGTCAAGTAAGTGAAGGAAACAGAAGAAAACTGTTCCATGAGGTTGAGTCAAATTCCCTGTGTGAGGCAATGCTGGCTAAAAAAACATGCCTAAACTTAAGCTTACACATTTACTTATTATTCCAACTCTATAGACCAGAAACACACTCTGTGCAAGTGAAAAGAAGAACACAGTCATGTTGAGCAATTGATGTGCAGTTCTTACGCTATCATTGGACCATCAATAAGCGAAATATTCTATTATTCAAGTATTATAAATTCAAGAACTATTCAAGTTCAACTATAAACAGAGCAACCGTTTACCTAACTTTAACTAGCTTCATTTGCGAAATTATTTTCAAGCATTTGCTGTGGTTTTACAGTAGCTGATCTGGAAAAAAAACTGACCACAGAGGAAGAATTTGTACATCACTACTTGCAGAAACACTAAGAAAGCAACACATATAATTTTTTTTTTCCAAATGCAGCAATATGTGTAATTGAGCTGTGTAGAAAGAAGCATTTACATTTGCATTCACATTGTTGCATAGAATATTTTTGTTTGCTAATTAGATTAGATTAGATTAGATTAGATTCAACTTTATTGTCATTACACAAGTACAAGTACAAGGCAACGAAATGCAGTTTAGGTCTAACCAGAAGTGCAATAGCAGCAAGTGCAGGATATACAACCTTAACCCCTGGGGGTTGGCGGTCGCACCGGTGCGTGCGACCAACTCGTTTTTTTTTCCTTTTCAGTGCAAAAGAGACTCAAAATACTTTGTTTATTTTGGTCATACAGACAAGTGTTATACATCACTCGAATATGTAAAGAAAAAAAAGATGCGCGATCTGCTCTCAATGAAGTCCATTCTTATACTCTTCAGAAAATGAACTGTAACTTAGTGAATACTTGTCACACAAACATGAGACATATGTCTAAAGAAACATTGAAATGTCAGGTTTTAAATAATGTAAATCAAAACAAAAGCAAATATTATCTGTGTATGTAATCTGTTTGAAAAAAGAGAGATGTCAGTCATTTGTGAGCTGCCTCATTATGTGCTAATGCCATGCCCACTGAGATGCATTCTATTCAAAGGCAAATTCGTTCAATGCAATTTCTCCCCACCCGCATCAACTCAAAAAATCATCACATTTAGTGAGATTCATGTACTTTACATCGTTTTGAGATGAGGTGAGGAATAATTTACCTCAGAAGAAAGGCTTTCATTTTCGTGGAGCAACGGATTCAGCCGAGGATTGTGACAGGTAAGTTTATTTTGTTTTTTATTTTTAATTGCGATATAGAATAGTGATTGTGAATATTAAACTGCAAAAAAATTTAAATATGAATTCTGCATGTTATGCATGTCTCTGTATGACGTATTAAACTGAAGATTAACATTTATAAGCTCTATAATATAACAAATAGCTACATAAAATGTCATAGACGTAATATTGTTTAGACAAGATTTATGAAGTGTTTACTGTAAAATAGCTTTGTGTCACATCAATAAAGCTTTTGTACGCAAATTTCTGCTCAGATGCTATAAATACAGTACCAGTCAAAAGTTTGGACACTATTAACTATTAACTATTTTAATTAATGTATGACTTATTCTCAGTTATTTGACCAAAAATAGAGAAACATTTAATTTAAAATAATGTTTTTTATTTTTTAATTTAGCTACATCTAGCGGTGAGGTTGTGAATTGCAATCACCCACCGCTCACCCCTCCTTTTCGCAACACATAGAGAAGCTACGGTGGCCAACACAGGACAAAAAAACCCTCCCGCCTAATGAGTGTATCCACCCCTTACTGCTGATTAGCTACAAGTGTGTTTTGGTGCTCGGTCCGATGTACTTTCAACATTTCTCAGAAATTGCTTACTGCACTTTGACACTTAAGGCCCAGTGTGTGTGTGTTTGTGTGTGTGTGTGTGTGTAAGCTGCATAACATGGGTCCGTTCATAGTATTTGTGCGGCGAAAGTGAAGTAGAGTGTGGCGAAATAAGAGGGGAGGGTCTCAACATAATATTTAATGTAAGCGGTAAGGAATCGCATTTGAAATGTGTGATAATACGAGGTATATGCGTAATGCGTCTTGGCTGACCACTTGTTATCGGATCATTGAAAACGCACAATAATACCAGGCGGAAACAGAGCTTCTCGGCTGATTTCCGGGATATTGTATATAATTCCCTATCAATATACGGAAAACTCCAGAAGCTTCCGGGAGAGGTGGGATGTCTGCTATTATTACATCAGCTCTAAACCTTCAGCAACTTTCACACACATTCCTTTTACATTACAATACATTTTATCATTACTAGAGGAAAGAAGGTTACGAGAGCTGAGAAAAAAAAACGAGTGGGCAACATGGGCAAAATTGTGGGCACTTTCCCATTTTCCACTAGCCCTACTCTGCAATAAAATAGTCTACCACAGCATTTGCTGGATAACCCACACATTTCACACATCATTCCAGCCGGAAAGAGGCAGCTGCATTTCGGGAATCCCCTGTTGCCCTGAACCTTTTTCCATAAACTACAGAGCAGCACACAATGAATCTCAGAGGTGACAGCTAACCACCAACTTCAGATGTTTCGTTAGAACGCAAACACAAAACAACACTCTTATCGAGCATTTTTATGAACATCAATATGTATTTGTACATTATGTTTATTCCACTGCCCTAACAACCTAGACTGTGTATCATTATAACAGATGTTCAAGCATACAGAACAAGCAGTGATGTTTTTGATTAGGAGTATGTGAGTGACCGAGGGGACGGAGCTCTGATTTAAAGAGTGAGAGTGCACAGGGATGAGCTTCCTGTGTGCTGCTCCCAACCGTTACTCATCATTTACTCATTGTAGCATTCTGCATTTCACATTATGGCACACGTGGTTTTGTTCATGCAGATTAAGAATGACTCCATTCCAGAGACTGACACACAAGATGGACTACTCGTGCTAACCGTAAAGAGGTACACTATGTTTCGCAATAGTAAAAAGGGCCTTAGTGTATTTTTGGCTAGTCTCTGCTAGAACTGTGACCAATCAGTTTTTCGCTCAGAAATCCAGAGGGGTTTGGATGACACATTAAGGAGTCATGTTTAAAATGCAGATTATGTGTATCAAAAACTGGAGTACATCTCAGGAAATATTCTGTGGAAATGAGTAAGACTCAAAGTCAAAATGTCATAGTATTTCACATATTGCAGCTGAGATGTACTTTTAGTATTGAATCTCATCTGGAGTTCACCAATGCCTTCACAACAGTCATCTTTTCCACTGAAAACAAGACACTGGCCAAGGCAGAGCTCTCAAAACAATGGCACTATTTGTTTAAAACTACAATCACATCCTCAAGCCAGTTGTTTTAAGCCCACCCCCTCACTCTAAACTCGAAAGGGTCGAGCGGCCTGCCCTGTATCACTCAACTGGGCATAGAAGTTGGCTCGGAATAAACTTTTTTGAAGATAAATGCTATTTTGAAATGGCCACGCTTCCACTGGTGCAATGAAACATGAGGTGATGTGTTGGGAGATACAGACAATACTTAGAGCCTGAGACTGAAGAGCAGTTACATTGCCAAAAGCTTTGTGGTTTGAAGAAAGTTCCACTATATAATCAAATCTAAGATCACGCACCAATGTCTGATAATTAATATGACGCTGATTACTGCCGCAAAGGTTTAATAGATTTTAATTTGTGAGGTGGTTGTTAAAGGAATGTTCTGGGTTCAATACAAGATATAAGGTATTCAGCATCTGTACAATGTAAAGAAATATTTATAAATATTAATACAATTTAAACAATTGAAATACTATTTTAATTGCATGCATTTTTGTAAATGAAAAATAAATAAACGCTTCCATATTTCAGGAATTGCCCATATATGCTTTTAAACTAGAACAAAATATTTTTTATGACCAGTATTGATTATATTGTCCAATATAAACAGATTTTTTTTTATTATTTTTTTTAACATACTAACCAGTGTTGGGAAAGTTACTTTTAAAAGTAATGCATTACCATATTGAGTAACTCCCTAAAAAGAAGTACCTAATTGTGTTACTTAGTTACTTTTTATGAAAGCAATGCATTACTTTTGCATGACTTTTTCTCACCTGGGCTGGCAAAATAGCAAACAAAAATTCTATTTCTGTTAAATGTAAAGGCCAAGGGCCAGATTTACTAACAGCCTGATTTGTTAAACCCTTTTTTGGCGTTAAAAAACCACTGTCAACATTTACTAAAGACACGCAGTGAAAAATTAGCGCTGAGAAAGGTGTGAACAAGGTTATTTTTGCGGCTGATCTTATTGCATATGCATTTGTAGGAGTTTTCAGATGCAAAATTTAAGGGAGGATAGAATTTAAATGAATCACGAAAGGTGATTTCCTAAGGTTTGCGCCATTATTTACAGCCCCCCAAAAAAGTCTTAAATCAGACGGTAACTGATTAAAGCTACACTATGTAACTTTTCCATCCACTAGAGGTCGCCTGTTCAAAACAAAGGCGTAGTTTGATGACGCCACGTTTGAGCGCAGAATCTCGGGACATGTGGTCTTCACCTCACAGCCGGTGGGAAACAGTCAGGATAGGACTCGGGCAGAAATCATGTTCATGGATGCGATTATTAACATTACTGTAGTCTGAAGCAGAGCAGGGCCGAGTGTTGTGGAGCTGAGCAAGGCCGCAGGAGCGATTGAAGAGCGGGACTGTTATTATGGCATAGTCGCTGTCGGGACTTTTATTATGACACAGTTGCCGGCGGCACTTCCTCTTCTCCAGTGCTGAGTGTGAGGTAACGCAGCTCTGTTTATCGTATTAGATATATCTGAGTGTGTTGAAAAGGAAGTTATGACGTTCGCTCGGCGGCTGCTATGACACTTGTTCACACTGCAGTGAGAGTAAAGTGTTTCACTGAATAAAACCGGAGACCGAGGGTGACGCAGATATGACGCAATCGACAGGCGACTCCCTCACACGCATAGCTCACACGTCCCGGCTCCTTGGTTAAAATAGCAATTTTCTCACGATTTACAAATAGTTGAAAACATTTGGGATATTCTAAGTACTCAACTGAACAAAATATATAACACTGGCCTAGTGATTTCTGGATGTTTTACTGCAAAAATCCTACATAGTTCACCTTTAATTGTGTTTGTCATTATAGAAATGATCCGGCTGTGTCTGTGTCTTTAATTTGCTCGTCGTCAGTAGGTAATTTCCACTCCCAACAGCGCTTTTTGGGAATTGTGCTCTCACGCTAATTTGCCCTCAAAAGTGAAATTAATAGGCCTCAGATAGAAGGAAATGCAAATCCACGCCTGTACATTAAAGGGCGCAGCTCAAACAAACCTTTCGGTTGTTCTGCCATTCTGGATTGCATTAAAAAAATTTAAACTAAAAAATTAAATTTAGATGTTTATCTAAAATCATTTTATTATGGTTGATTTGGATAATCGAAAGTCAGCAGCAAAGACATTGGTTTATAAAAAGAAATTAAATTTAACATAGAATATTACACAAACCTGCATTTGTTTTTGTGCAAGTGAGAGTAAATGCATGCTCACTTAGTAAAGAACTACAATAACTGTTTTTGAAAATGTATATAATATAAAATAAATGCAGTATGTCGAACCTTTCTGTGGCACAAAAGTAAAACAATATACATAGATTGTATAGATTTTGGTTTTATTGTTACAAATTTTATGTAAAGTTGTGCAATGCTGGTGTTGGGTGCTATTATTTAGTATGGAAGCTTGTTTCCGCCACAGAATAAAACATTTTAAAAGATAATTGCGACTTTCTATCTCACAATTGTGAGTATACATTTGCGAGTCATGAAGTCAGAATTGCGTGATATACAGTCAGAATTGTGAGTTATAAAGTCAGAATTGTGAGAAATAGTCCAATTCTGAGGGGGGAAAAGAGTGAAAAAATATATATAAATTGTGAAACTTAAAAAAAAAAAAAAATATTATTTTATAACTTTATATCAGGCAATTCTGAGAAAAAAAGTCAGAATTGCGGGATAAAAGCCGCAATTACTTTTTTAAAAAAAAAATTCTGCGGCAGAAACAAGCATCTATAATTTAGAGACCCTCCAAATGGAATTTCACAAATAACAGATAAGTTTATATTTAAATAAATAAATAAGGGTCAGGTCATTCATGGTTAAGTCTATTGGCTAAACCAATTCTGTCTATTTTTTAAAACCTATTAGAATGACTTGCCCCATAAACTTTCATTGTAAGCACACACAGGATTTTGTTGTTTGTTTTTACAAATTGAGGGATGAGTTCACTTTATTTTCTGCTGTAATCAATAGTATACCACAGATGCTGTTCATTGAATCCAGAGCATTCCTCTTCTGGTTACTTTAAAAAAGACTCCAAAATATAATTTACACTTGAAAGAGAAAACAAACTGTGTTTATTATTCCCCTAAATAAAATGTATCTGTAATTGAATGTCTAAGTCTGTAGTCACAACCTAAAATCAATTGAATAATTTTCCTTGTTTATTTATATTGATGGTTTTCAGCGGCATAAGTAAAGAATGCTCACGTGTCGTAACTGGATTACATCAGAGCAGATGTTCGACCGGCTGCAGATGCAGTGATACTTCCTGTGAAGAATGCTGCATGTTACACCAGCATGGACCATGAAACTTGGCTGGATGATTTGTTTTCAGATGTGCTTGATGTTAGCAAATAGTCAGGTGTAAAACAGCACCTTGCGGGTTTACATCAAAGAACATTACTATTTGTTTTACGTTCTGCATTTCTCAGCTGTTGGACACATGGCAAATCCTCATGTAACAAGGAATTGCACTTATGACTAAACCTAATTTGCACCTTGAAAATTCTTCAAGCCTTTTCTTCTGAAGGAAGAAGGATCTTTTATGAAAGCTGTAACTGTGAAGTTTATATACAAAATGTAGTGTCTAAAAGACAAGGTAGGACAAAGTTCTCGAGGGCCTTAACCTTGTCTAAATTTCATAAAAAACAAAACAAAAAATGTATTGTACAGTATGGGTCAATGCAGTGGTGTCCAAAAGTCTAAGACCACATCTGGGATTCAAAATTCAGAAGTTGTATAATTTTCTAAAAGTTATGACATAAGATGAAATATTTATAATGCAGAACTATAGATTAATAAGTAAATTTGTGATATTGATCTTGTGTGTCATTCTCAAACCATAGATAACTAATGTGTGGATTTGTGCAGCTTGAGAATAGAATAGAATAGAACAATGGGTAATAACAAATATTACATTAAGAGATATGCAAACCAGATGTATTATCTGTAACCCGTTTCACACAGCAATACCGGTAAATTACTGTAAAATTACCAGAATGACTTTACCGGTAAATACACAAATATGCTATTCACACAAGCACCGGCGTTCTGGCTTTTTACCAATAAGAGACCATTCACACATCAACAGCAAAATACCGGTCAATTCTGTGATGTCAGTCATGGGAGATGATCTATAAACCATGCGCCATTGTCTTCATCAGCCCATATGAGGAGAGAAGTGCTTTAGTTGCGAGATGTGGCACAACGGTCAAAGTTGATCATTTAGCGCATATTTAAATAGAAAAACTATTAAAAACCTTCCTGTAAACAGCGCAGAGTATTCACGTCATCTTCATAAGTCTTTATGATTGGCCCAAAGCCGACTTCACACAACTTTACAACAGCGCGTTCTGATTTCAAACGTGAATATACTGGTAATCTTCATTCCGCGTTCACACAGAGCACATAACCGGTAATTGCTGGTAATTTGAACACTTCCCTTGCTGGTAAATTGCCAGCACCAATTTATCGGTATTTTTTAAACGGTCCTGTTCAGACATGATCTGTTACCGGTAATTTACTGGTAATTTACCAGTAAAGACTGTATGTGTGAAAGGGGCTACTATGGTGTAAGACTTTTGGACCTGACAGCATTCTGGTAAGCTGGCTTTAAAATCCCAATGCAGCTCAGTGTTTGGCTGGCATTGTAAGAGACTGTGGAATACGCTCATCGCCTGCCTCAAATTCCTCTCATAGCTTTGGCTAGCCACTGCGAAAACAGCCTCTCTCGCATATATGACCCCTTGACCCTTCAACCATTATGAATCCTCTAAATCGGAAGAGTTATGAGCATATGATTAGATTAGGCAATTGATAAAAATTGTTCTTTAAATGAAAAAAAAAAAAAAATCTGGGATTCCTTTTTCGAATCAGTCTGATGAGAGAAATTAAATACATAAAACACTGTCCCTGGACCAGTCAGGGAGTTAATCTGCGCCTGGACCCATTCCAAGCTTATCTCTAGGGAGATTTTATCAGTGTCCCGATGAGCCTCTACACCTATCACTAGAAGTGATATAGATGAATTGCTTTGCTCTGACGCATAAAACATCCTTTTGAGCTGTTTTGATGTCAACAACTTTCTTAGCACTGGAAATAACCCCGAGCAAGACTTAGTTTAAGACAAGGCTTAATAAGAAACACTTCTGAAAGCAGTATGATCAATGCAGTAGACGTAAAATGTTGATGTTCAATTGACTATTGTTTTATATAGAATTGCTCTACAGTATATAATGCAATTACATCAGAAGTAACTTTAAATTACAGAAAAATTAAGAGTAATCCATTACTTTACTTTACAGTTGACGGAATTGTACCTTGCACAGTCGGGCTGGTGTTGCATCGTCACTTAAGTTTATCATCAGGGTTGGGAAGTAACAAAATACATGTAACTTAGTTACGTATTTAAAATACAAAATTTGAGTAACTGTATTTCATTACAGTTACATTTTAAATGGGTGGTAATCAAATTACAGTTTCATCCGAAAAGTATTTTAGATTACCAAAGTGATTACATTTCATTTAAAAATTAATATAAACTGTAACGGGCAATTAATGTAAACTGCAATTGGTGTTTCTCAGACTCTGCAAAGGCATCCTAAAAAAATATATATATAAAAAAATAATAAGAAATATTGTGGAAAACTGATGTTGTTTAAAATACTATGCAGAGGAAAACCATCCATCCATCATCTTCCACTTATCCGGGGCCGGGTCGTGGGGGCAACAGTCTAAGAAGAGACGCCAAGACTTCCTTCTCCCTAGCCACTTCCTCCAGCTCTTCCGGGGGAACCCGGAGGCGTTCCCAGGCCAGCCGGGAGACGTAGTCCCTCCAGCGTGTCCTAGGTCTTCCCCGGGGCCTCCTCCCGGTGGGACGTGCCTGGAACACCTCCCTGGGAAGGCGTCCAGGGGGCATCCGAAATAGATGCCCGAGCCACCTCAGCTGGCTCCTCTCGATGTGGAGGAGCAGCGGCTCTACTCCGAGTTCCTCCAGAGTGACTGAGCTCCTCACCCTATCTCTAAGGGAGCGCCCAGCCACCCTACGGAGAAAGCTCATTTCGGCCGCCTATATCCGGGATCTTGTCCTTTCGGTCATGACCCACAGCTCATGACCATAGGTGAGAGTAGCTGCACAAAGCAGCATCACAAATAGCTTGCGAGTAACAAAACTTAGTTCTTTTTCGAGCATCATATCGCTTTATCGGTCAAAAACACAACATTATGTCAAAATTCCGGTCTTGGAGCGCATCTCACTAACACAGTCGATTATGTCTTAAATAAACATGTAACAGTATAATGGATCTGTGAATCCATTCACAGCTCTTAAAGTGACAGCAGCCTAATATGTGTCTGTCATTAATGTTGATAAAACAAAATAAAGATATCTTTAATTGTAAGGAATGAGGATTGAAAGCCTACGTATTTCGTTTTTACAGGACTAAAATACTATGCAGTGTTATTTATATTTGATTACTTTATTCTGTAGTATTTCTGTACCTGAATACTAGTGTTAGACCTACCCAAAATATGCATCTCTTTATTTATCTTTATTTGATTTGTATCTTTATTCTAATCTATTGTGTTTATTTGTGCCACTTTTTTCAATGTAATTCAAAGATTGAAATCCTTGTGTTGTGTAAACTCTTGAGCAACAAAATTACCCTATTATAAACACACAAATACAATGAGTGAGCAAACATTTAGTTGAGATAAATGTAATTTTTTTTTTTAAATGTCAAAAAAATACATTTTTTTTGACATTTAAAATGTCAAAAAAACATCCCCCTCCCACATACAAATTAATTTCCCCAATCCCCTCCCCTCCCATTTTCCAAAAACAAAATTCAGGACCAGAATAAAAATGATTGCAATCAGTTTGTACACTTTACATGAGGACAGTTTTTTGTGTGTTACTGCTACCTTTAAAGATTGCCCAAATCAGCCATTAACGGGGCTCGATTTCAGTTAAGATACTGCCTATGTATGGAAGAGACAGCAAGACCGTTTGAAACAGAACTTAAGTGTGAGTGACATTGTTCTTATTTACCATTGATGGGCTTCCTGCATTCTTTCACAGGATACTTGAACGTCACATGACTTAGGAGGAAATGTAGTAAAATTCCTCACCAACAGCATGTCACCTGGTGGTTTTGATAAACAGTCCGTGTGTCAACCTACAGTACAATAGTGTTCAAATATACACTCCTCTCAACACTCAGCAAAAGAAATATCTTTCTTTTTGTGAAATTTCACAAAATGTGTCTTCCACCACTATTGCCTTAAGCCGCGTTTCCACCGCACTTTACCCCGGAACCAGGAACTTTGGGGGGGAACTCGGTGTGTTTCGACCGCAGGAACCAGGGTCTAAATGAAGTTCCGGGTAAATATTTCCCCCTCCAAACGGCCCTGCTTGCGAGGTGGTACTTTTGAAAAGTTTGCGAACTTTCGGGGGTGGGACTTGGGCGCTGAACATGCTGATTGGATGAGCTCTCGCAGCATTTTTTTTCCACCGCCATATTTACAAGTCTTTTGCGAGGTGGGTTTCGTGGGTTCTGCGTTCAGTAAATATTTTCTTTGCAACAATGGAGTTCAACAAAAAATTCGACCGATGGACCGACGACGAGGCTCAGGCTTTATTGAGCATATAAGCGGAGGAGGACATCCAGCGGGAACTGGAAACGGCGACCCGCAATGGAAAGGTATAACGTTACCTGAAGATATCGACTCGGTTCCAGTCACACTGGAAAACAGTGCAGAGAGAAGTTGAAGAAATTAAGACAAGATTACAAGAAATTAAAGGATAACAACCGGAGCGGTTCCGACCGGTGTATTGTTGGGACAGACCGCCCTTTTCTGGTACAGCGTAACGAAAGACTCAGCTAGTGCGTTGTTGGAAACCATCCAGGAATCCGAGTGGGTTGAAGGTAAATATCTCATCTTGGTATCATCTATTAAACTCGTTGCAGTGTTTAAACACGTTGCAGTAACTTTTTTCAACGTGCTTTTCCAGGTGTAACGAGTGGCCCTGATGAATTGCAGGCAACGGAGACCAGCGTGTTTCCCCCCACGGTCACCAGTACGTTAACCCCGTGTCTCCTGCCGAAACACACATACGCAGAGGTATAAAGCTGACAAAAATGTGTATATATTTAAAAACTGATGTGTAATCCTTAATGGTTTTGAGTAGTTTTGTTGTTTTTAATTGTAAACTTAAATTGCCCATGATAAAAATGGCACACTGGGCATTGTTCAAGCTGGGCAAACAATTGTTCATTATTTGTAGTGAAAACACTTTAAATAATTAATTGATGGTTTCTATTGTTTCATGGTTGCCTTGTGTATTAATTTCCATGTGTTTCAGTGCAATTTTTCTACTTAGAGAAAAGGAAAAGGGACTGTGACTTTCTTGATGCACTGAGGGACATGGAGGATGCTAACCGGGCCGTCCTGCAGCATGGACAAGAACAGCAAGACCAATATATTCAGCAGTTACTGGAGAGCCAGGCCGAGGAGAAATGAGGAGGCAAGAGTTGGCATTCCACCAGTCAGAAGCGGAAGAAAGCAGAGGGACTTTCAGACCGGGTTTCTGTCTGTTCTTGGACAGTTTGTCCAGTCGTTCAAGAAGTAGCCACAATGACCAGCCGCTTGAATGAAGCATTTGCACTACCACATTTGTACTTTATATATTGTACGTGTTGGCACAGCTCTTGGACAGGTTACTGAAAAATACACTTTTTTTTTATTTTGTTGTTTTCACATTTTATATTTTCATTTTATTGTTCTAGTAATTTATTTGTCTTTGCACACTTATTTTAATTTTGTAAGAACTAATCTGTCTAAAATAAAGTCAAATGTGTAAAATGTCACTGTGTCTTTAATTTCCACATTCTAACTATATAACCACATTCTAATTGTATTCATATAGTGTAGGAAGCAAATAAAAGGGCTGCTGCTCGCAAGTCTTTCTGAATATGCACATAAACATATCTAGAAAACCCAAATATTATATTTTTAAATGTATAACTATGTGAATGTAGTATAATAACTTATAACCACAACTTAAGTGAAGCCATAAGTGTGGTCCTGCTTCATTTCAAATTTGAGGAAGAAGTCTCTAAAATTATGCATTTAATGAAGCATATTGTAATACTAGTCATGTGACTTTTTTTTTTGTGAATGTTAAGAGATGTTATTGTGATAAAAAATAAAATACTTGCAGTCTAGTACCTAATCTTTCAACCGCTTAATTCAGTCTATTGTTTTCATTCAATTAACTTTTCACACATCTGTCATGAATGACTGAAACCTCATTATCCTTTTATAGAAAATATTTTGTTTTGGAATTGAGCTATTACAACACATTCAGATTTTGGATTGCCCATCATCCCATTTTGCATTAAAATGGTCAAAGCAGGTGAAAAGTGCACGTTTAAATAAGCAGTGTTGGTAATGTGAATGCAAAAGCAGCGCTGCTTGCATCTCCTCCACTTGTTATTGTTGCAGACAGTATCGCGCAAAAGTGATTCATGTCCGTCGGTGACTGGGAGGAGCAGTCGCGCGCATTGCCACGTCACCGGACTAATTTGCCTAATCTCCCCGGTACTTTAGACCGCGGTGGAAACGCAGATTGTAGCAGGTCTGGGGGAGAAAAAGTTCCTGGGAAAAAAGTTCCTGGTACAAATAGTTCCGGGTAATTCCGGTGGAAACGCGGCTTTAGTTTGAATGTCAACTGTCAAGAAAAAAGGCTTTATATCTTTTTGTCAGGTCTATTAACAGGTTCTGTCTTGTTTTGCAGGGCTAACACACCTGTGATCTAAATACTATAAAGGCTAGTTTATTGTCAGAAAGGAACTACACAAGGAGGCCTGCTCATTCATACATAATTGAAAATACAGGGCCCATTTTACTTCTGAAATGTGAACAGGATCTTTTTCTTGGCAGCTTGCCACTATTCAATTGTTAACCTGCATTATTCTGAACCCTCAAGTCTTTGCTTCACTGTGAACCACCTTAGTTTTCTAAAGCCAAATAAAAAAAATACCATAGAATAGCAGCCAAAAACACTCCCACAGCAAAATAACTTACAAAAATGGGGCAGAATCACTAATAGTACCATGTTATATATTAAGTCTATAGACAGCTGACAAAACCATCCACATAGCAATGCGTTAAAAACACTCACCACATTGTAGAACACTAAGTGTCAAAATGGTTAAAACCACTAGATTTCTCTTCAAATGAAGTTTTTTTCCTTCCAAAATGTATAGAGTGCTGCAGGGATGAATTTTTGTAGGTCAAAACCCAGATACACTATATTGCCAAAAGTTTTGGGACGCCTGCCTTTACACGCACATTAACTTTAATGACATCCCATTCTTAATCCATAGGGTTTAATATGGAGTTGGCCCACCCTTTGCAGCTATAACAGCTTCAACTCTTCTGGGAAAGCTTTCCACAAGGTTTAGGAGTGTGTTTATGGGAATTTTTGACCATTCTTCAAGAAGCGCATTTGTGAGATCAGGCGTTGATGTTGGACGAGAAGGCCTGACTCACAGTCTCCGCTCTAATTCATCCCAAAGGTGTTTTATCAGGTTGAGGTCAGTACTCTGTGCAGGCCAGTCAAGTTACTCCACACCAAACTCGCTCATCCATGTCTTTATGGACCTTGCTTTGTACACTGGTGCGCAAAACAGGAAGAGGCCTTCCCCAAACTGTTCCCACGAAGTTGGGAGCATGAAATTGTCCAAAATGTCTTGGTAAGCTGAAGCATTAAAAGTTCCTTTCACTGGAACTAGGGGCCAAGCCCAACCCCTGAAAAACAACCTAACACAATAATTCCCCCTCCACAAAACTTTACACTTGACACAATGCAGTCAGGCAAGTACATATATAATTATTTTGTGTAAAATAATAAATATTTAGTAGTGAGGAGATTTCACGAATGGACCTGACTGCACAGGTGGTAACCTATCTCGGTAACATGCATGAATTCACTGAGCTCCTGAGAGCAACCCATTCTTTCACAAATGTTTGTAGAAGCAGTCTGCGTGCCTACTTGTGCTTGATTGGTACACCTAATTCAATGATTTGGAGGGATGTCCTACTTTTGGCAATATGTGTTAGCATTTTAACACTAATAGAAGTTTTTTCTTATTTTCACTTCCTCGAAATCAATGTTTTTTTTTTTTTTTTTATTTTTTATGGATTTTTAGTTAAATGCCTGAAATAAGGTCTGTGGTCAGCACAAGCTCAAGATATTTTTACTATATTTTTTATTTTTATTCTACAACATAAAATACATCAGTGATACCCCCTTTTCCTTGTCTTGTAAAAGGTGACAACTGGCTAAATGGGACTAGGCTTCCACACTATTTGAACAAAAATTTTCAGGGAAAATGTTATTTTAACTGTTTCCCCACCATTGATGGAAATTTCCATTATTTGTGAGAAAACGCTCCCCGTCATTGACAGAATTTTCCAGCTTTCTGTGTTTTCACTATAATACGGTAGGGGGCGCCATGACATCTTCTGAAAGAGTACTGAATATCCTTATCAAAACACAGGGAAAGAAGAAACAGAAACAAACTATATAATATGTAAGCAGATGCACATGTAAAATAACATGATCATCAACATTAATTAGCATATAAATCAAAACTGCCTAATGTTACTGAATGAAATGTTGACCCAGGGCGAGCTATAGGACTGTGAAGCTTTGGGGATGTTGACTCGACCTACTCCATCTGTGTTTTGATCATCATTCTGAATCCAAACTGGATGTAGTCTTTGACAAAAAAGTGATTTTTTTCAGCTTTTTGCACAAAATGTTGTTTTTTTATGTTTAAAAGACTATCTTTCTATTGATATATTTCATGTTCAGATATTCATACAATAAAATATTCTGTGGCCATGAAATTTGTGTGAAAATGATCAAAAATGCTGGCAACAACAACAAAAAAACGCTGACAATGGAAAGAGTTAAATAAAGACTAAAAGAGTTGTTGAAGCTTAGTAATGGGGTAGTTTGTTTATAAGCCATCTAGCTTTTTTAATTTAGCCAATTTAAAATGCATAAAAGATGTGTTAATTTGTGAAGATTATAATGATGAAAAAAACAAACTTGTTCTGCAATAATCCAAAAGCCTATGGAAAAATGTTAGTGTTTTTTTGTCGTGGGAACCAGGATGATACTAATTGCAGGGATGGCCTACAAAAATGTCTAGTAAATCAAAATAAAGTATCGGAGGAAGATCATAGTATGACCACAGATGTGACCATTACCAACATATACACTGCCAGTGTGAAATGAAATTATCTCCGTTAATTCAACTAATGATGAAGAATTGCACAAACTCGAAACTTTTCATTACTAGAGCTTCTGAGAAGGAACTTTGCTATCATAATCACTGTCTGCGTCTATGTAAAAGACAGAAAATCCACAGAATGATTCAACTTCCTGCCGGAGGAGATCTCATCAACCTGGCATTAGGTGACTTATTCTGACTCTGAGCATGAATGTTATTGCTTAACTCTAAGGTTTGTTCATTTAGTGGATTATTTAGATTCAAAGGGGTTAGTAAGATATGATAATAATCTTGCTTTACCGCAGCCTTTACTGTAAAAGCAAGTAATATTGTAAGCAAAGTCATGTGTATACAAAGTATTATGCAACCAACAATGGCGGTAAATCCTGTTTCAAAGTCAACGCTAAATCATCAAATAAAGGTTCTTTTGTGTTACATTCACTTGTCCCCATGGAAACGTCAATGTACTCAGACTTGTTCCTCGCCTCAGTGGTGAGGGCAAATGTTTCTCTTTCTGTTTCCACAATCTGTCTCTTTCTATCGGTCTCAAATTCTGAATTTTCAGACACCATAATTATGAGGTTACATGGCAAGTCTTTCTACTAATGTTAACTCTTTTTTAATTTCATGTTTGTCTTGGTACTGTCAAATGTTTTTTTTGTTTGTTTTTATCAGCTTTCCTCGACCATTTAGTCAAGTTAGTCTAGTTGTAGTAAAAAAAAACAAAAAACAAACAAACATATTTTATTCATGTATAATTTATGCATAGTGGTTAAACTGATCACAAATTTAGCTCAAAATTGATGATTATTGTTAAATTTATAGATTTCTTTTGTACATTTCATCTGAATTATTGCACTTTTACCTATAATCATAAGCATATAAGCATAAGCAAAATATTGTGGGGGCCATGAAAATGTTCTGAAAATTATCAAAAATGCTGGCGGTGGCTGACAATTTGTTTCGAAAATGCTGGCGAGGAAAGAGTTCAATTGACTGCAGCAATTAACAGATCTAAATTACATTTTATTTTGTTTAGTTGTCGATTCAGATAAAAGAATTTGGTAAAGTCTTTCTTTTTTCATTGTAACAATATTGCATGTTGATAAAGTTAGTCTAGTGATGTTGTTGTCGTCATGGAAAAAAAGGTAATCAACAAACATTTTTCGTCAGTTTTCATTAACGAAATTATCACCAAGGAAATGTGTTGTTTTGCTACTAAAAAGACTTTTAACACTTAAGATTCAAATTTTTCAGCCCTGAAGTGGTACTTCACAAGAATCCCATCTCATGTAATGGCTCTATAATTACATTTGCAGGCACTAATGTTTCCACAAACACTATGGCATGCTTTGCCTCAGAAGTCATTACGAAGAGTTGCTGCTTGGAGAATATTGGCCAAATTAACCGATGAATTACCTAAAGGAGAGTGGGACGTCTGGGATTAGATCCACTCTGCAAATCAACACATGCTGCGAGACCTTGTAGGCGAGACATGCAGTCTCGCTTCGGCACCACCGTAACGCATCTCTAGACCAAACAAACACAGTCTACCTAAAACACTACTCCGTGTGATATAATAGAAATCAGGAGATACGGTTTGCAGAAACCAAGGCTAATCATCAGGCTATCATAACATAAGTCAAAACTGTCCAAGAGTTGAGAAGGGTGGAAATGAAGCAAGACAACAGATCCCGGTAAACTCTAAATGAGCCATGATACACTTGTTTTTGTTGCAATGGGCTAATTTCTCTGGTTTCGAGAGCATTCATGTGAAAACATGCCTGTGGAGGTTTCCGTGTCAGTTTTGCCAGAGGTTCTACGCACATTTGAGGAGATTTAGTGAAAAAGCCTTTGGCAAAGTGAGTAAATAACACAGTGATAGATATGTCAACATGGAGATGAGCTGAACAGTGATGAATTAGTTCCGTTGTACTGAACAGTTGAAGACTAAGACTGTTAAAAGAGAGTAAATGTGAAAGAATGAAAGAGAGGAAAAAGTTCAGCTGTTCTCACAAGTCTCGGCTGCAGAGAGCCTAGGGCTGGGAAAACCACATCCAGCAGGGCCTACATCCTAGATGCATATCACGCAGTTCCTATGAGATGTGCAATTTCAGCAAGTTAACTGAAATAGGATGCATTTGATTCAAGATTTTATAATTCTTAATGATTGCCAAGATATATGACGATCTATTCATTTACTGTATTAGCATAGAATGTTACCATTATTAGTTGGGAATTCATCAACTTTAAAGGAATTTTCCAGGTTAAAGTGTTAGTTCACCCAAAAATGAAAATTGTGTCTTTAATTACTCACCCTCATGTCATTCCAAACCCGTAAGACCTTTGTTCATCTTCAGAACACAAATGAAGATATTTTTAATGAAATCCGAGAGCTCTCTGACCTCTCCATAGAGCTCCAGTGGTTCAACCTTAATTTTATGAAGCGACGAGAATACTTTTTGTGCACAAAAACAAACAGAAAAAATGACACTATTCAACAATTTCGTTCTAGCCTGTGTCAGTGTCCTACGCAGTTTCCGTTGTAAGCACGCAGCGCTTTCGAGTTCTACGGCGCATACGTGTGATGAGGAAGCAGGAGTTGCACTGTATTTACAACGTTAACTGCGTAGGAGACTGACACAGGCTAGAAAGAAATTGTTGAATAAAGTCGTTATTATTGTTTGTTCTTGCGCACAAAAAGTATTCTCATAATTTCATAGAATTAATGTTGAACCACTGGAGTCACATGGAATATTTTAACGATCTCTTTACTATCTTTCTGGGCCTTGAAAGTGTTCATTAAATAGCTGTCTATGAGAGGTCAGAGAGCTCTCGGATTTCATCAAAAATATCTTAATTTGTGTTCTGAAGATGAACGAAGGTCTTACGCCGCATTCACACAGGGCGTCGGCGTCAACGCTTCTCGTTTACTTTGAAAGGGTGACATCATGCGTTGCCGAACTGAATTGTGGGTTCCGTTGCGTCGCTTCACTCGCGTTGCAAACGGCAAAAGTTGAAGATTTCTCAACTTTTCAAGCGCCAACGCAGGCGTCATCCAATCAGATCACCCTATGCAAATATCCTAGAGCAGACGCTAGCCAATCGCGTTTGTTTAAAACACCGGTGAATGAAGAGTGAATGAAGAGTGAAGAACGATCTAAAATGGAGGAAAAGCTAATAATTCCGGTGGGTAATCACCCGGTCCTTTACTACCAATCATTATTTACATACCGGGACACAAACTGGAGAGACCAGGCCTGGAAGGAGGTGGCAGAGACCGTTGGAGAATCTGGAATGTATCATGCTTGTATTCCGTCCGTGTACTCTGTTTATCATTGAATGACAGGCAGCATATCATATCATGTGTGGTTCAAATAGGCGCTATCCCCAGCCAAATGAGGAATCAAATATTAAAGTGATCAGTTTTCATACACAAAATAGTCTCACAGACTAGCTGTCAAAAAAGGCACTTTTTTTGTGTTGTGGTCCAAGCGGCAAGTAATGTGATTAGCTGTTGTCACTATGACGGTCGCGTCAGCACCAAGCTTCAGCCACGCCCTCCGTCAAGCGTTGACGCCGAAGCCCCGTGTGAATGCGCCGTTACGGGTTTGGAACGACATGAGGGTGAGTAATTAATTACAGAATTTTCAATTTTGGGTGAACTATCCCTTTAAATACAGTTCAACATTATAAATACAAGAAAATCTGTGGAATGCTATCGATTAGCACAAATTTTGACACAATTTTAACTTTGTGACTCCCACTATTGAACCTGGTTTTCTCCCAAGGTTTTTTTCTCCATTCTGTCACCTGACGGCGTTTTGGTTCATGACCACTATCGCATCTGGCTTTTGGCTTGCTTAGTTGGGGACACTAAATATTCAACAATATTATTGATCTGCCTGCATTGACACCACATGAGAATTGAACTGAGCTGGACGATGACATCATTGTTTTCTTCAGAGCGGCTGTACAGCCGAAACAAACTTTGTAGTATTATTTTCCTGCTACTGTAAAGCTGCTTTGAAACAATCTGTATTGTATAAAGCGCTATATAAAGGTGACTTTACTTGACTTGACTATTAGTGCAATTTGTTTTTTGTTTGTTTTAACAAAGTGAATCCACATAATTATAGTAATTAATGTCTGCAAATATTATCAATAAAGCTTAAAATATTAGGAACACTTTATTTAAAAGTGTTTACAAATTATGCATAATTACAAGTACCACAAAACCAAACCCTAAACCTATAGTAAAGTACGTGTTTTTAAAGACATTAAAATAAAGTCTGAGCAAACAAGGGTGAAACATTTTCCATTTACATTTTAACAGCTTCACTTAAAAAAAAAAATCAAGAAGAAAAAGTTTTCACACACCAAACTGTGACAAAACTGTGATGAACAGCATCATGACTATGACGAGAAAAAAACCTACTTTTTAGGGTCGCATTTTGTGACATCATGTCCTGTTTTTGGTTCGTTTACATGTCTTTGGTCCATGTTGCGTTCATATTTCAGTCGATCCGCACCTGAGTTCGTTTGAAAGCGGAACGAGGCTCTGACCCCTTGTTTGCTGCGCACCAGGTTCAGATGGCAGCGTTCACACTTATTAAAAAATATCCGCACTAACAGAACAATCGCACCAGGGTTTGTTTTAATCAAACCAAACATGCCAACAAGTGTGAATACACCCTAAAAGACCTAAAAATAGACCTAGTTCCAGATTTACTAACAGCTTGTGTCAGTGCAAACCCTCTTTTGGCGTTAAAAAACTACTGTCAGGATTGACTAAAGACACGCAGTGAGACACGCGGTTATTTTTGTGGCTGATCTTATCGCATATGCATTTTCAGACGCACAATTTATGAGAGGAGAGTATTTAAATGGATAATGCAAGGTGGTTTACGAAGGTTTGCACTTGTGAATTTACTGGTATTTGCACCATTATTTAACAACCAAAAAAAGCACATCTTAAACCAGACGCTAACTGATTAATTGCATTGGTCATTATGGAAATTATCCGGCTGTGTCTGTGTCTTTAATTTGCACGTTGTCAGTTGATCACATGCAGAACTTTCCATTCCCATTGACGCTTTTATGGGATTGCGCTCTCATGCTAATGTGCCCTGTTTAGTAAATCTGGCCCTTAACTCTTAAACACAGTTTGTATCGCGGTGGGGTCCTGAGTTTGAATTTGGCCTGGGTCATGTCCTGACCCCATTACCTCTCTCTCTCCTTCCACTTTCCTGCTAGTTTTCCACTGTTCTATATAATAGAGGCAAAATGCCAATAAATAAAATAAAGCAATGTTTTTGTGTCTGAAGGGGTTTGCATTCTGCCTCGGAGAGCAACAATACACTAAACAAAGCAGTTAAACAAAGACATCTATATTTTCACACCATGTCCTATACTGTGTCCTCACAATAGAAGTGTGTAGAGGGAGTGTCACTGATTGCTGTATCACCTATCCCAGGGCATCTCCGGCCTATTCAGATCAAGTGTTATTTTGAAACGTGATCATCCAAGAAGACACAGGAGGACATTGAGAGCTATATGTTTCGCTTTGGCTGCAGGGATATTTCCTTACAAGCTCTACCTCAAATGGAATGTTTTATGAACATAAGTTATAAATTATGGTATGAAAGGTTGGTCAGATGTGGTCAGGTTTGGGAAGAGGTGAATCAAAATGGTTGCCTTTGCTTAAAAAGCAAAAACGTCTTTCTTAACGTCTTCATTTAGTCAGCAATACACTGACTACACAGCTGACATTTCAATTGGATATTATGAAAAACACTATTTTAGGATAAAAGACTGTTCCAGACTTCAAAATGGGCCACTGTCAATGGGCCATAAACGTCGTTTTCTTACCCTGCATATTCTTGCATTAGTGCACATTTTCACGTATGTGCGCCAGGAGCTGCTGGCCTAGAACTGTCATCCTGTTTTTCAATGTTTTCCTTTACCGTTTTCCCCTTTAAGGTTTGCTAAATATACACCTCATGGAATAATAAATGGAAACAGAACTTTCCAATTCAAAGGGTCTGAGAACAAGCACCTGAACATCTATGAACAATTCTAAAAAAAACACAAAAAAATAACAACAACTCTTCCACATCCTCCCCTTCTAATACACACACACACACACGAGTCACTAGATATTAGATACAAGGGGTTCATCATAAGGCGTTATATTGCGATAAGACAACTGGCACTGTTTGATCAAATAATAAAGTCAAATATTTGAGTAACTGTTTGACCCTTTACACAACAGGCTCTGTTTGCTGTGTTATTGCATCTGTCAAAATCCTGTACAATGTGTTCCCTGCGATATTACACATCATAGTGAATTCCATATAACCGCCGATGCCAGTGTGACGCACCACACAATCAATGTTGTGATGCTGTATTTTTGACCGGCTGTATTAAGTTATTCAAACATACATTTAAAAATCAATTCATTCATACAGTGGCTTGAATGCACCTCTTCTATGATAAGCGTGTTTTTCATTTTGATATAAAATTACATACGGTATTTATAAAAATACAAATCTCCTTATATCCAAAATGCTAAAAATTATTTAAATTACTTTATATTAACTCTTTAAAAGGATGATGTTTTTAAAATTGAAAACTTTATTAAGTAGTATTTTTTTATTTCTTCATTTTGTTAAAATATTAATATCTCAAAAATTGTGACCAAATCCAAGTCATCTCTTAATTTAGCTTTGCATCAAATATATAAATTATATTTTAAAGTATATTAAAATAGAAAACCACTATTTTAAATTGTAATAATATTTCAAAATATTACTGTTTTTCTGTATTTTTGATCAAATAAATGGTAGGCTTGATGAGCATAAGAGACTTCTTTTGACCAGTTTAAATATATATATATATTTTTTTTTAATTTGGCATATTTGTTTTAAACTAGATTTTTAAAAGATGTTCCTTTTCCCTACCTTGGATGAAATGAAGGGAATTATGTAGTGGTCTTTTCTATTGGTCTATTAAATGTAATGAGGAATCCTGTGGGATTTGCAGAAACTGCAGCTTCTCACGTGAAGCCACACCCTACTGAGATGTCAAGAATGACAAGGAACCTTTATTTTTTCCAGCCTGAATTCCAAGGTCTCTTTCCACCATAGTGGCTCACTCAATAATGGAAATACTATAAACTCCATGACGTGCAGGTTCAATGCACCATTTCCGGGGACATTCATGAGTTTCCAAACATAGTCTTCCCATGAACCGACAAACGGCACAGAATTAGCATGTGTGATAACATGCAGAGATGATAAGAGTCCATGTATGAAAGAAAGAAAGAAAGAAAGAAAGAAAGAAAGAAAGAAAGAAAGAAAGAAAGAAAGAAAGAAAGAAAGAAAGAAAGAAAGAAAGAAAGAAAGAAAGAAAGAAAGAAAGAAAGAAAGAAAGAAAAAGAAAGTCTGTCACAGGTTATCACAGCATTTAGCTCTAAATAGATTCTGGCCATTTCAAGCTCAGTCACAATCGGTTTACATTCAAACTGTCAGAGCCGCCACACGACTGTGAACGACAAAATAACTAAAAAACATGACACTTCTGTCACAAAACTCTTTCCTTTATAGCAGTCGTATGGAGAAACATTCAAAACCTGCTTGAAGAAAACCCTCATTGTTCTCTGCCAAAGAGAGAGAGAGTCACTCCAGCAAAATGAGGCACCGACTTCTTCGCCAGTTTTAGGAAACTGCTCAACAGTTTATCAAAGCAGGAGGTCTGTTTTTCCCCCCGACAAAATCATTTGACTCTTGAAACTCCAACCGCTTCAGCAGATGTGATTCTAGGAAAGCCAATCACCAGAGAGAGGCATCAAGACCCAGAAACAACCAGCCTTCACATGCTGAAGGCCCCTTAAACGGACAATTTTTTACAATCGCCCTCCCGGGAGCTCAATATGGAGCCATGAGTGGGCTCTGGTAACTCATCTTGAAAGAGCGTTCAGGACGGCTGATGAAAACTTAGCAGAGGTGGAGGAGGAAGTATGCAGATATTAAAGACAGGAAATTGACGCTGAGCATTAGGTTTTGCTGAGAGAAATCACAGCCGGCTGCCTGCAAAACCAATCACGGGGTCATGCAAAGCGTGTGCAAACTGTGTGGGAGCTCGATGACAGATGAGGACAATGAGACAGCAAATCCGGATGGTGAAGAGTTTGTGATGTTTCAAGGCATTTTGCATTTCACTTTATAGTGTAAACAATAACGCCGAAATAGAAAACAACTTTATTGAGACAACAATTCATGGTGTCAGGCACATGGAGTGGGTGACCTATGTTTAATCAGTGGGCGGAGACTTGTGTCAATTGTTTTGCAAAAATAAGCATTTGAAGGCAGCAAGCAAAGCTCTTGCAAATGAAACAAGAAATCAGATTGTCCCTGTAATTTCCATTTGACACTATATTTATGTAGAGATGTATAATCATTTACAAAGTCAAGTTGTACCATGGAATCTGTTTTTTGGTGGTTTTTTGATTGGGATAGTTCACCCAAAAATGACAATTATGTCATAATTTCTCATAATTAAAAATCTGAGAGCTTTCTATCCCTCCATTGGCAGCTACACACCTACCACTTTGACGCTTCAAAAAGTTAATTGACATGAATTGAGCGTTTTAGTCCACATTTTCTGAAGAGACACTTATATGATATAAACATTCATCAACTCACACATCAGTTTCGTAAACTGAAGCTCAAGCATGCTTGCTTGACCTGCGAGAACCAATGAGGTTCATTCTCGTGTTACGCAGCTCGTTTGAGCTTCCGCAAGAACCAATGAGGTTCATTCTTGTGTTACGCAGCACGTTTGAGCTTCTGCAAGAACCAATGAGGTTCACTCTTGTGTTACGCAGCACGTTTGAGCTTCTGCAAGAACCAATGAGGTTCACTCTTGTGTTACACAGCACATTTGCGCTTCTGCAAGAACCAATGGGGTTAATTCTCGTGTTACGCAGCACATTTGCGCTTCAACAAGAACCAATGAGGTTCATTCTCGTGTTACGCAGCACATTTGAGCTTCAGCAAGAACCAATGAGGTTCACTCTCGTGTTACGCAGCACATTTGCGCTTCAACAAGAACCAATGAGGTTCATTCTCGTGTTACGCAGCATGTTTGAGCTTCTGCAAGAACCAATGAGGTTCATTCTCGTGTTACACAGCATGTTTGAGCTTCCGCAAGAAGGAAGGCTGCTTTAAAACTGTGGCTATCAACCAGGAGCCCGGGAACACAAAAATATAAAGATGTACAAAATTAAACTGACATGTTGTTGATTTTTACAACACAAATACCAGGGCCCCATGTACTTTCACTGTATAAGAAACACATTTTACACTCGTTGTATTAAAACATTTTTTTTTTTAATATAGGCTCTTTTTTTTCACAGGAGAAATAATGTCATAGCATTTTGGAATGGCATGACAGTGAGTAAATTACGAATAATTATGCTGTATATTTGCTTCACATGGAAAGTAGAACATTAGCTATGCATAAAGTCCTGGGCCCTCATTTATCAATGGTGCGTACACACAGATTTGTGCATAATGAGCACATAAGACCAGTTTCATGCTTATACGTAGAAATGTGTGTAAATATAAGCACACCTCTGAGCATGCTTACACAGATAATCTAGTGGTAGAATAGCGATACTACACATAAAAAGCATTTAAGAGGGTCACAGTGTGCATTAAGCAATCAACAAATGTCCTGTGTTTCCTTTAATTATAAAACACTCAATTTATCATTTTTGTAGTTTTAAACACGATGCGTTATTGGTTTCAACCTCTATAAAAGACAGCTGTGACAAACCAAAATAAAATGGGGCTTTCATGCTATCGCCAGATTCCCAAACATAATTGGAGCCATAGACTGCACCCACATCACCATAAAAGCACCATCAACCATGCAACGTATTTAATGATGTAAATAGAAAAGGGTTTCATTGCAAATCATTTGTGATGCAAATTTATTTGTGAAGTTCCTCTTCTTTGCTCCTTTGTCATTATTGCGGTGAGGAAAAAACACAATAACATGATTTTTAAAGGGAAGTGTTTTCACCATATATGGTCCATTGGAGGCGTTTCCGAATGCTAATGACCGTAAACATGAATGAGCATGGTACTTACGCACATGCTTGATTTATCAACAATGATTTTACTCATGTGCTTAAGAACTGTGTGCGCACGTTTGATAAATATGGATTTTATTGTACTTAGTCACATTCGAAATATCATTCGTAAGACAAAATATAGAACCTTTTCTACGCACTGTTGATAAATGAGGGCCCTGTTGTCTAGCCGTCTGGGATTGTTAGACAACAGGACTAATTGCTGTCATTCTGGCTAAGTGCTCATGATGATGATAATTGTAAAATATTAGATATTAATGGAGTTTTAAAGTTTAAACGTTTTCTCTTGCTCTTTTCTCAAAATTATGGAAAGCATTTTGAATTAGCCAAAACTCAGGCAGAAAACTTCCAGTTATCTCAACCGCTTCGCACCATGCTGTACCTGTTGAACTACAGGAACTCTGTAGGCTCAAAGCATTCCTTTGCAATGATTTTTATCTGCTGAGAAGTTAGAGTCAGAGAAAGAGAGAAAGACCATACATCTGTTAAAAGACCATCACTGTTAAAGTCGCATGACACTAGCAATACAGTGCCAAACACTGTTCCCATGTCAATTAACTGACCAAGATGTTCCAGAGAATCCAACTGCACATGTTATTAACATTTATTCTTCTCTGCCATGACAACGCGATGAAATGATGCCTGACAGTTTAACGCAACGGTCCTCCATCACGCGGGGGAGGAAGGTAATGGGAAAGAAGAGCCGTATCACATCTCAAATTCATCTCACAATTAGGGGAAAATACAGAGTTGATGTCTTTTCCAAGATCACTGGCTAAACAATTCATAATCCCAATGGAGAACATTGATGGTTTCCAGCCATTAGTGGCTTTTTGAAGAAGGATATGTGACTACAATAGTGGACAATTGGATTACAGTGCAATTTTTATCTGCTACATGACAAATCAAAAAGACTATTTATCATAAGCTGAATTGGCAGACCTGAGGAACATGGAGTGATTTGCATCTGTGTTTTGAAAATTAGGTGAGTCTATAATTATGAAAATGGTCTGTCTTTGCTAAATTTTATAAGGTCTCAGAATTGGCAAGGATATCAGAGTGTTTTCCAAAGAAATCTAAATGGTATGATGCCTGGGGCTGAGGCAAAACCGGCACAAGAGCGCAAAACAAATACATCTTTGACCTTCATCATTAACAGGAAAAAAAAGCCAATCAGAATTTTCAGTAAATGAGAGAGACCTGAGATGAACAGGCATTCCAAATGGAGAGTTAAACCTGGATAAACGTAAAGGAACTGATAAAAATAATAATTTACTCTCCCTCATTCTTCAGTGCAGGGATTTTCCTGCACTGCAAATATTCTTTGAATCTTTGTCCCGCCAAGTATTTTATTATTTAATGTGACGATACCTGGTGTTCTGCAGTACCTGTTGATAGCAAGCTGTTTTAAAATACTCCTGTGTGTTTGTGTAAGCGCTCTGTGAAGAACGTCAAAAGTTTCTATTTACAATGTGTTTTTGCAGTGTTTAGCCAATCACAGACGTGTTGAACGTGTGAGCGCAATTGACCGTTCGCAAAGATCAGCCCTCTTTAGTTACTGTTGCTATGTCTGACAAGCCACGCTCTCACACCACACATCATGTTCTCACGCAGTGAAAAACAGTGACTTTTTATACATTTTTAAATATAAAATAGTTCTAAGCACTTTGTTTTATGATCTGGTCCTGACAGTGATATTTTTTTATTTCATGAATAAATAGAATAAGGTAATATTGCCAACTTTTATTTTTTATTTATTGTCAGTACTGGGCTTGCAGGTCACATGGGTTAGGGGTTAGGGTATTGTGTTTGTCCGCCATACTGAAGACCATTTTTGACCCAGGAATAACTGCAGTGGTACAGAAAAATGTCTTATTATTTTACCAACATAAGACCCCAATGACTTCTTTGTATGGCCAACAAAAATCTTCAGAATATCTTATAGATATTATTTCTCACTGAAAGTCATACAGTTTTGGTTCAACATGATGGTGATTTAATGATGACAGAATTTTCCTTTGTGGGTGAACTGTTCATTTAATCCCACCAACTCCTTGGCAAATTGACAATATTGGGTATATCACTATAATAAGACAATATAATAATATATGTCTATATAATACAAATATCGGATATCAAAATTACAAAGGTAAAATACGGCTCAGAGTTCCACTCACTGACCTGGCTGCAGTGGTTGAAAAACTATCGTATGGCTTAAACTATCGTATGGCTTCAGAAGACTTGGCATATAGAGCGCACGGTTCATATGGACTTATTTGGGATATTTTTTATGGTGCTTTTGCATCTTATTTTAATTTCGAAAGCTCCTCATTCATTATGTTGAGTTCTACAAAAGAAAAAAAGTCATACAGGTATGGAAAGACATGAGGATGAGTAGATAATGATAGACATTTCATATTTGAGCGAACTATTCCTTTTAAGGAAACTCTTGAAGATCATTCTCTTATTCACAGATACTCTCAAAAGTTCCTAAGCACGCCTTGCACAACATGCCAGCGACTCGATAAGCAAGGGTACAGCACGTGAGAGGACTGTTTTGTTTAGCTGTTTTGAAATATTTGGGAGATCTGTCTTTTGGCTCACAAACACAAGCAAGTTGCAATTGATTAGAAGGGGCCTGACTCAACAAGCAGACTCGTGGATGAAGATGCACAATCGTCCCATCTAGTACATAAAACCTGACACTAAAGGTGTCCAAGAATTCAATGAATCAAAAGATGCATTACATGCTTTTATGATTATATAAAACATTTATCCTGCAGACTTTTTAAACCCTGAATGTTTCCCAAAGGAACTAAAAAAAAGGAAAGTTGAAGTCACAAAATTAATATGAAGTCACGTTAATATAGCACTTTATACAAAGCAGCTTTATATTTTTTCACGTTTTCGAAGCAGCTTCATATTAATAAACAGGAAAGTAAAATTGTGATAAAGTTGTACAATTTCAGCTATAAAAGCAGCTATATGGAAGACAATAGTGTTACTGAATACAGTGTTGTTTAAATACATTTCAATAATTGCCAATGTTGCAAAGTTCATCAATTATGAAATTAATTCAATTCAGCTTATAATAGAGTCATTATTCTAGTGTCAGTTCAAGGTTGATTCAAAATCGATTCAATTCAACAGTGTTGTCTTAACCGGATTGAGGGCGCATTCGTCCTTAAACTTTATTTGTTTAAATTAGCTCAAATGACTGTCAGATGTACATAATTACCTTGACAAACTATACATCATTTAAAAGATCTAAGAGACAAGCTTCCATTTTTTACCTCTGTTTTATTCTCAAAGTCTTATCGTGACAGTAATTTGTTAATATGTGTCAGGAGTTATGAATATGAAAACCGCGTCGGTACCGTTTGATTGTAATATGAGCCTCAGCTGCTCTCATTCATAAAAAACTATATTCTCGTCACGAAGACTCGCGACAAATCAACATCCTCTCAGGGCTTTTAGTTCAAAAGTGTGCAGATGAGGAGAAATATTGATAGATTCTCATATGTCTGTGTCAAATTTCTAAACAGAGGAGTATTTTTTTATTCAATACTTCCTCAAAATGCGCAGATGTAGCCTAATCATGAGCGATGGAGACTCTTATGTGTTGTTTTCAATTCATACTGGCAGCCGGAGGGCGCTCTGTGCACATGTAGTCCATGTACAGACAGACGAAGAAGATACCATGTGCCATAATAGAAGTCCATAATAAAAGCTTCCTGAGATTGCTAAAGATGCAAATAGAGACATTTGAAGACAATAAATACACAATCGCGACAATGTAAGGTTTGACTGTGTTCTTTATACCATGTTGGGTGTATTCATAATAGATTATATTTATAATGCAATGCTATTCGACATAGCTTTTATCAATATGCAGAATATTGTAAAATTATATATTTTCTGTCTGATTTTTTGATCCGAAGCCAAATGAGACCACAGAAGGTTATTTAAAACATCCCACTTGTGATATAAAGTAATTTTGGAGAAAAACACATGGTTTTAATCTTTAATGTATTTTGATTGTGTGCTAAGCTAACATGCTAGCTAGCCAATGCACCTGCCACCTGGGCAAATACGTTATTTTTATTAATAATTTTGAATAGACTGAACTGAAAAAACAACTGAAATGTTTCTATTGTCAACAATGGCATTTGAGACACTTTAGAAGGTGAAGTGAGAAGTTTGATCAAAGAAATGAGGTTTGAATAGAACAGTTTGAATAGAGTCGTCAGTGATTACAATGAAGACAAAAGAATAAGATAATTAGAGCCATAACCAGACCAGAGAGGTGTGAAAGTGTTCTGGGGAGACTGGAACTGAATGGGCATTTTGCACCTCAAAACAATAGAGACAATAAACTGAATGGTAGCTCAGAAGAGATGGCAATAAACATCAGTTAACATTTTAGAGAAATCTCAAAATAAAATCATATGACATGATCTTGAAAAACATTTAATAAAATTCAGAGTTTTAGACTTATCATCTTCAGATTTGAAATATAACATGGTCAGACATGTGGCTTCAGCTGTAGAGCACTTCTAGATTGCTAAAATGCCAACTTCAATTTTATTTTCATAAAGATATTTCATACAAATATATTTCTAATAACTTTACAAAACTTTGAAGCTTATTATAGCTATTTTTGATTATGAAAATAATTATAATTTTGAATTTACAGTAAACTGCCAAGTGTCTGCTTTCAAATGACGCCATACTTATGATTTTAGTGCAAAGGAATCATTAACTGTAACGGTTTTAGTCTGATTATGCCATTTCTTAGGATTTTTTCAAAAGCGGGGGTGCAGGCTAACAGGTTAAAAATTCTATCTAAGGCCATGTTCAGACGACAGGCAAATCAGATTTTTCCTCAAATCAGATCTTTTCAGGCAGATTGTCCACACTATTAATTGCAAGTGATTCACTGCAAGTTATTAAGTCGAGTCGCAGTGCAGAACTAAGACTGGTATATTGTGATGTTTCGTGCTGTAGTCATGGTCGAAATCTTTGGATATATTGCTTGAATACATATGAATACTTCCGGCATTTCCGTTACCAGTTTTGACGGTATCATTGTGTGTTGTGTTAAGAGTGACGCAAAAGATTATTTGAAATCAAATTTGAGAAGCCAGTGCATGCATCCAGACTCAGATGCATCTGTAAAAATCTGATTGGAATTGCATTTCAAACCCCCTTCAAATGTGGTTTCAATCAATCATATTCAGAAAAAAAAAGTGATTTAATGTGCAGGGGGTTTGTTGTTGTTGCTGCTGTTGTTTTTTTGCTGTCCAGACTTTCAAAAACTCATCTGGATCTGGATTTTTGCTGGCAGTCTGAACCGATATTTTGAAGAATGTTTCAACTGTTTTTATCCATACAATGAAAATCATTGGAGTCCAATGTTGTTTTGGACCCCATTGACTTACACTGTATGGACAAAAAAACCTTTTTCAAAATATCCTGATTTGTGTTCCACTAGGCTTGCTGCGATAGTCGGTTACATCACTTGCCCACCACGGCACCGCACCCACCATCGTTTCGATTTTTATAGTAATAAAATCATTTAGTTCAGTTAGAGCAGTGGTTCCCAACCACGTTCCTGGAGGACCCCCAACAGTGCACATTTTGCATGTCTCCTCAATCAAACACACCTGATTCAGGTCATCAGCTCATTAGTAGCTACTCCAAGACCTGATGTGGGTGTGTCAGACAAAGGACACATCCAAAATGTGCACTGTTGGGGGTCCTCCAGGAACGTGGTTGGGAACCACTGAGTTAGAGAACAGACACTCCAATTAAAAACTGAACGTGCTTAATGAAGCGTGAGCCGAACGAGAGTCGCAGCACAAACTAGCAGCAGGAGTCAGATTTCATGCATCATGAGAGTGAGGAGATGATTGACAAGATGGCGGCGGAAGATTAGGTTTCAATGCGAAATGTAAAAGTGGCTATTTAAATGTGTTTGTCATTATACTGATGAAGTGTTTTTCATTAAGAATATAAGGCTAATGAACCCACAATTCAAGCAACCCGCACCCGAATTGGCGCAAATTTTATACCGAAAGAAAAATGCGCATGGACGCACAGTCCTTCATTCACAGCCGCACAGGTGCACGCATTTATGGCCGCATTGTCATTCACTGTGCTTGTGCACTGGCGCGTTTCCAGTTCATGCCTATGGAAGCTTAACTTCTACAGGAATTCATTGAAAACACTCGCTTTGCTCCACACCATTACGAATGCCCAAGCGGCTGTGCGCATTTTTACTTTCGGTTTAGAATTAGTAATTTAAAAGCCCCAGTGTTGTCACACGTCAATTAAACGGTGGAAAAATGTACTCACCGTCACATCCCTATGTTCCACAGAAGAAATAAAATCATACAGGTTTGGAACTTGTGCTGCATCCAAAAAAACATACTGTATATGTATAGTAGGTACATTTGGTTTGAAACTTACTTTGTGAACGTTAAAAAAGGATGTTCTATATAGTATGAATGTATGTAGTATGAATGAAATTTGGATGCAACCACCATTTACAAATGGTCTCCCATGGCCTCATGGGATAGTAAAGTGTTCACCGGAATCTAGCCGGAAGTAGTAGGTCATCCGGATACTTTTCGCCTACTGTTTGCCTACTTTTTAAGTACGCATTCAGACGCAGCGTTCCACAGCATTTCTGCTGACATTTTAGACTTTCAGATTAAAATTATATAAGAAACTATATTGTAGTGAAAAAAGAGGGTGAAATCCTAATGTAACTTGTTCGTTTGGACCTACTAAAAAAAAAAAGAAAAAAAAAAGGAAAAAATTAAACGTTAACCTCAAAAGTGATTTTAGCTTAACTTTGTGAAAAGAGCAGCATTCTACTAAAAAGCATAATAAGACTTTGACTTTTCTAGACATACAAACATGCAGACAAACTTCATTCCAACACCTTTACTATTTCAAACCAGTCAAAACCCCAGACCTGGCAAACACAACTAAAGCTCTTCTCACACGTATTTGTATGCTTTATATCTGAGTCACCGGCTCGGAGCCGTCCGGATGGGAGTTAGAAGTGTCTTTAGAAGAGCTGTGCGTACAGCGCTCTTAGATGGACTAGATTAAATCTCAGTGCCTATAGACAAAACTAATTTAAGCATACAATGAAGGCAAGTTATTACGGATTTACTCATTTTGGAATAAATTAGGTCAAATGAAATTGGAATGAAACACAAAAAACTTGAGTTTAAAGAATATGAGCTTATCCTGTTTGATCCGGCAAGCTTTGCTTTACAGCCCATCCCTTTATTGGAAGAAAGGAGGAGTACTTTTATTTAGTTGGCAAAGTAAAGTAAAAAAAAAAAAAAGGCTTTCAACACTTTGATTTTCAGCATCCGTACCTACATATGGCTCTTACTGCACTGGTGATTTAGGTGACCGCCTGAGAGACATTGTTCTGGGTCACAATAAGGTTGGACGGTATCCAGAGTTCAATGCCAAACTGATGAAGGGAAAGAGACAATTGAAAGTCTATGTGCCATGTGCTGGACTGATGACCAAAAGTGGGACATTTTACTGAAAATTCAAATATAGCTCAACACGGTGCACCTTGGAATCAGCTACGTTGAATCTGGGCCAGTAAATGCATTTATCTGGTATTCACATGGATAGTCTATGAAGACTAAACAGCTGTTTCGTTCTGAAATATAACAGATAGCTGCAGCATTTCTCTGACCTTGAGCGAGGCACAACAGGGAGCCCGAAGACATTATAGGACGTCATGACTGTCCTCATTGATACTATAATACCCGTCCTCTAAACCACTATGAGGGCTGGAAAACTGGCAATCAGTGCATTTCACAATGACAGTGAGTGACCATGCAAAACCACTTGTTTATTCGTCTCATTTTATTATACTTCCACTATATAAATGCCATATGTAATAGAAAGCCAAAGGTACCCAATTCTAACAAACAAACATCTGCATCTAAAAGGTCACATCACTGATGATAGTCAAAACAGAACTTATAATAAAGGAAGGTGATTCTTCTCTTGGCACCATGACTGTAAACCTGAATGAGTCCAAATGAGGAAGCAGACTGTAATAAAGTGATTTGTGTGCGTCCCATCTGTCTGAATTGGCACAGCCATGTGTTTACACACAGGACACCCCTGAGATGGTCTAAATAATATGCAGAGTGGCATATAAACACACTTTAACAAATCTAATAAATGTGACAATCTCTAACACTAACATCATGGAGTAAATAAATGGCTTTATTGAATTCATATCAAAGGAAATGCAGTGGACCTACATACTATTTTAGATAACCTATAGAAGCTTCATGTAATAAAACCAATATGAAGTTAAATATAATATTTAGACAAGTCATTTTTAGGGTCAGATCAGGTAGAAGTCCTTCAGTTAACAACTACACACTTTCACTTTTAAAATAAATGTCAACACACTAAAATGACAAACTAAATTTCAAATCAAAGTCATTCAAAATTCATAACCTGCTGTTCACTCAACTTTTTCAACCACTTGGAACTTAATTAAGAAAATCAAGTTGAAACATAAAAGATGGGGTAAATAAGACATTATTGTGAAAAACAGAGATGTTTTATGATTATTTATGATTATGATAAACATGTTTTATGTTATTATGACAATAGACAAAATAAAATACTGTAAAACACTGCAAAAAGTGATCAGTTGACTTAACTTAGAAAATTTGAAATATGCATAACTGAAAAAAAATGTGTGAACTTGACAATTCCAAATAACTTAATTTTTTTCAATTATGCATCATTTATTTACTTAATATTAAGGCTACGAGTTTCCAATTTTTTTATGTTAAGTGCGTTTAGTTACGGTTTTTTTTCAAAATTGTTCTTTAATATTTTGACTTTAATAAAACCAGTCGTTTTACCACATGAAGCACATTTTACCTGATGAAACTGTTTAGGAATAGTTCAAGGCAATATCCTCTTCTCTTCTCCTCTACTATGCAATATAAATCACAGCAGTGCTCTAATGAAATCACAACCTTATTAAAAGTATGGGGTGGGGTCATATAGCCTTGATATTTGGGCTGGTAAGTGTAAAGTTGAAGGTTCAAACACAAGGACTTGAACTATAGACACTCAGTTGCTCTAGAAGGATAATTATTATTATCTGTATATGTCACGTTAGATAAAAGCGTGATTTAAAAGACTAGTAGAGTCCAAGTGTAAGTTCTCTGTGGGACAGGGAACACAAACTTCCACCCTGTTCCCACGCTGACAGACTGAGGTTTCTCTGAGCGCACGCACATCTCTGAACTGAATGTAGTTGCGAATTTCCCATCAAGCTCTACTGGAGATCATCAACTGGTTTAACCTTACACAACAAGCCGTTTCACAATAACGTTACTCCTACCTTTATTTTTCGGCGTCGCACAGAAGCTCCCCGAGAGCAGTAAGGTAAAAATCAGTCCGATCTTAGTTGGTCCCGCCATCTCTTGTGTTTAAAACCTCTCAGGCTTCACTCCATTGTTTGAAGAGCTCGTCTTTCAAGGGTTTCTAAACGTACAGAGACCTTGCTTCTCGTCTTCTTGAGAAAACTCGCTCGACTTGGCTGTAAACTTTGACAGCTCCTCCTCCGCGCTCGCGAACCTCGGCAGTGATAGAGTCGCGCGCTGCTGGACAGAGCTGCGCTCGTGACGTCAGCGGCAGGGAGGATCGCGAGCGTGCAGAATTCAGAAAGGTGGCAAGGACTGTGTGCTACTTCAGGTTGACCAGTGACATCATTCATATGCCGAATGTCATCTTTAACCTGCTGAGAGCTGATTATTAGCCAGGAGTTCACAATTGAACACGGGAACACAATTTGTTTAGTTTTTTCTCCTTCGGTCATGTCACAAACGTTGACATAGCTTCTATTCCCATATTTGTACAAAAAAAATATTACAATTTAGAATAAATGTTTTCTATTTGAACATACCTCAAAACAGTTGTTCTGCTTAATATTTTGAGTAAACAATGATACATTTTTCATTCTTTTAATAGAGTTCAAAAGAACAGCATTTTGTGAAATTTTGATTTAATGCACCCTTATTGAACAAAAGTATTAATTCCTCAGACAAAAAACTTACTGACCTGTTAGCAATATCATTTTCTGATAGAAAGTTGTCAGAATAGGCCTACACAGTGCAACGCAGTTTGTGGCTTATGGGGCGCTAACAGTGGGCATGTGAGCATCAGAACTGGACAACGGAGCAATGGAAGAAGGTGGCCTGGTCTTATGAATCACGTTTTCTTTTACATCACGTGGATGGCCAGGTGCGTTGCTTACCTGCGGAACACATGGCACCAGGATGCACTATGGGAAGAAGGCATGCCGGCGGAGGCAGTGTGATGCTTTGAGCAATGTTCTGCTGTGAAACCTTGGGTCTTGCCATCCATGTGGATGTTACTTTGACACGTAGCCTACCACATAAGCATTGTTGCAGATGCAGACCACCCGTGCAGGCACACAACATCATAAGACGTTGATATTTGGTTACATTTTGGTTGCGACGTCAGGTGACCAAAATTCAACGTTAGCTCAACGTCTAATGCCAACGTTAATTTGACGTCCGATACCAACATCAGCTGATGTTGATATTTAGTTGTTTTTAGGTTGTGTTGTAAAGTAACCAAAATCCAACATCCAATCGAGCCAACGTCTCAATTCAACATCATATTGACGTCAGATTCTAACATCATTAGACGTTGATCCTTTGTTGGGTTTAAGTTGTGGTATTAACTTACCAAAATCTAACGTTGAACCAACGTCTCAAGCCAACATCATTAGACGTTGATATTTTATTAGTTTTAGGTTGTGAAACTCTAACATGAAACAGGAAACTCTAACATCATTAGACGCTGATATTTTGTTGGTTTTAACACATTTGTAGTGGAGTAGACCTCCCGAAAGTGTTGAGGAGCGGGCGTTGTTACGGATACGCGGTGTTGTCAAGACGCGGCACGCAGTAGGCGGATGTTTGTATTGGTGCATTTTTACAGTGAACTGAAATGACAAGAGTGCACATTTGGTAAATAAATATAAAACAACATTTATTCATCACACAACCATTTACAACACAACCAAGGACGCTATGCTTGAGTTGTTTCTCCGGATTTTGTTGTTTTTAAGAAAAAAATAATAATAATTTTGTCTGTTTAGTAGGCTATTGTCACCTTTTCCGTTCCGTTGTTTTAAAAAAATGTTTTTTATAATGACTAATTTTTTATATAAGGATTTTTTTCTACTTATAAAATTTTCACTGGCCCCACCACAAAAAAAAGTAATAAATAAAGTAAAATAAGCCCAGTATTGTTTTTGTTGTTTTTGATCCATGTAACCTTAATAAATAAGGTTATGACTCCAAAAACTACTAGCCTAGCTAATATATATTTTAAATATTGTTAAAGACAATCAGTTATAAAATAAGAACAAATAATCAAATTACCAGCAACAGCACAAATCAATACAGCAGAACAAACATACAAATGATGTAGGCTAAAATAGGTCTAAACTAGATTTTCAGGTACACAAATAGTAATCAAATGTAAAATGTTACTGCATAGTCTGCATTAAATTATAAATGACTGCATATAAATATAGATGAACCCTTATTAAAAGTTATTCCGTCATGAGTCGTGAGTGATTTTTTTTTCTGTCTTTTGTTATCTCTACGATATTTTCCATTTTCCATGTTATACGGTAGGGGGCGCTATTACACATCTCCTGAACAAGTACAGAATCTCTTGATTAAAACAGGCGAAGAAGAAGAAGCAACAACGACAACGATAACAGACTGGTGATATCACTGAATTCATAGTGTGAAATATCCTAAACCTTTGCTTTTGGTTCCATCTAATAATTACTCAGTCAGTTGTATGTTGTGTCTTCTCTTTTTTGTGTACATATTCACAACAAGTAAATGTTTAGAGATTTTGGAATTGCATGTTATCACTTGTGTTACCAGAAGATAAAAACCTGGCAATCTGGGTGTGTCCATGACCTTCCATCTAGCACCAGAGTAGAACCAGTGTGACATCTGCATTAGATATGACGAACCTGACAAAAACTATGACAACCGGTTCATAATGTGTTACGTATTATTAATTATTTGGACATTTAAATCCTTTTCTTTTTATATCCACAGGCTGATGACAAATGAGATAATGGCCAGTTTCAATATGAATTTAATGCAACGTCTGTCCAACGTTGGAGGTTGATGTCAATCTGGTGTTGAGTTTAGAACCCAATGTCAGATTGACACCAACATCCAACGTTGGACGGACATTGCATTTTGGTTGAAAATGAAAATCGGGTTGACGTCAGAACCCAATGTCAGATTGATGTCAGAACCCAACGTCAGATTGACGTCAACATCCAGCGTTGGACGGACGTTGCATTTTGGTTGAAAAAGAAAATCGGGTTGACGTCAGAACCCAACGTTAGATTGACGTCAGAACCCAACGTCAGATAGACGTCAACATCCAACATTGGACGGACGTTGCATTTTTGTTGAAAATTAAAATCGGGTTGACGTCAGAACCCAACGCAGATTGATGTCAGAACCCAACGTCAGTTAGACGTCAACATCCAACGTTGGAAGGACGTTGCATTTTGGTTGAAAATGAAAATCGGGTTGACGTCAGAACCCAACGTCAGATTGATGTCAGAACCCAATGTCAGATAGACGTCAACATCCAACGTTGGACGGACGTTGCATTTTGGTTGAAAATGAAAATCGGGTTGACGTCAGAACCCAACGTCAGATTGATGTCAGAACCCAACGTCAGATAGACGTCAACATCCAACGTTGGACGGACGTTGCCTTTTGGTTGAAAATGAAAATAGGTTTGACGTCAGAACCCAACGTCAGATTGACGTCAACATCCAACATTGGACGGACGTTGCATTTTGGTTGAAAATGAAAATCGTGTTGAGGTCAGAACCCAACATCAGATTAATGTTAGAACCCAACGTCAGATTGACGTCAACATCCAACGTTGGACGGACGTTGCATTTTGGTTGAAAATGAAAATCGGGTTGACGTCAGAACCCAACGTCAATCTGATGTTGTGTTCTGACTTCAACCGATTTTCATTTTCAACCAAAGTACAACGTCTGTCCGACGTTGGGGTCCAACGTCAATCTGACGTCATATTGATGTCCGGTGCCTGCTGGGATATACCCTTTCATGGAAATTGTATTCCCTGGTGCTCACACACACACACGTTTCCACACCCCTTGCAGAATCTGTTAAAATGTGAATAATTTTAACAAAATAAGAAGGATTATACAAAATGCATGTTATTTTTAATTTTTTTGTACTGTCCTGAGTAAGATATTTTAAATAAAAGATGTTTACATATAGTAGACACAAAGCTGAATTTTTAAAAATTACCCCTTTCAAAAGTTGATGTACTCTTGATTCTCGTTACCTGGATGATCTGCGGCTGTTATTTTATGATGGTGGTTTGTCCTGAGTTTTTTTTTTTATGTCAGATTAGCTTTATAATTCCAAGGTCATTATTCAGCTCAATTCAGTTCATGTTTTGTCCTCATCCAATAGTTTCAGAGCAATTAAATCAACAATATTGCTGGATATTAAGTGTGCCCAACTTCTCAAAACTGACCCATTTTAAATAATCTGAATTGTTTTATTGTTTTGTGTTTCATTAACTTGTTTCTTTTTATTTAGACAAACTTAAATTTAACTGAAACTGGGCTGGGATTTATATATATTTTTTTAAAGTTGATCATTTTTATTTTAATGTATGAATTAGCTTACTCAAATATTTGAAGTTAAGAGCACTTAAAATGTATAAGTACAAAATAAAAATCTGCAAGTTCTGCTTACTTCTTCTAACCTTTTTTGTTTTTGTTTTGTTTTGCCAACTTATTTGGGTTTACAATGTAATAAGAACTCTAGCTGCTGCATGTTGGACCAGCTGGAGTATAAGCCAACACTTGGTATTACTGCTTTTGCAACTTCTAGTCACCTCAGGATAGTAGTGATCATATATGATATTGATTTCACCCCTGTAGGTAATTTGGTTAATTACCCGGTTTTGCAACACTCTCAGTTTCCCCCATCTCAATTGTTTCTCAATGATAAAAATAACTTTTCTCTCCAGAGAAAAGACCCCAGTACACTTATGTTTTTCAGTTTCAGAAGAGATTTCCAGAATTTCACAGCTTTGCCAAGCTACTGTAATCAAGTCCGATTTGCCAAGTCTGTAATGAAAAGTCAGGGATTTAATATGGAACTCCAACATTGTCAAGTACTTCCAAGACCAAATTATCTACACTGTTCTATCCACACTCATTTTATTTTTCTATAGTCTTACTGTATGTTAATAATTGTATAATTTGTTCCAAAGGAATATTATAGGAAACAGAGTTGATTCGATGAACAGACTTTTCAATAGAATATTATTTCAAGACTATTTACACATAAGGATGACAGAAAATATGAAAGTCATGATAAACATACAGGCTAGGAGAGACTCTTTAGTCTTCAAATTGTCTTTTGACGTAATTCTTCAGGCCTGTTCATCTGTCCGGAAACCTCCCTTTTCTGTTGTGAATCGTCTATTGAGTCCATTGAGAAATGACCGTATAGACATGGCTGCATTCATTTGGGTTGCCACAGTAGCCAGACAGTGGTCGGAGATGGAAAGCATCCAGGAAGTTTGTGTTCCCAAAGGTCACCAAAGATCAACTGACCACAAAGAATCCTGTGTTTCCCACTCAAACTGCAGTCTTTCTAGAGTAAACTGACCTTTTACAACTATTTATTTAATTTTGCCTAAAGTTATTCAAAAATTTCACCAGCTTAGTTTTGAAAAATCTTCTCATTTGTAAAATACAAGAATAAAATAAATATTAATCCTTACAAACAAATCAATGATTTAATTGTGTAATGTCCACATTGGGGGCCTGTTTACACCTGCTCATTTCATGCGTTTTTATGGCTGATATAAAATATAAATATACAAATATACAAACATATTTAGATAAATATACAAAATATACAAATATAAATATACTAAATATACAAACATATTTAGAAATGTTGTATTAATACAGTATCACAGTGAGACAAATTAGGCAGCAGAGCACAGACCAATCATGGCAGGTTGGTCTTTGAATTTAATCACGGTTCATGATAGCAGCATTTTATTTATCATCAGCTAATTTCAAGTTCAAAGACCTCAATAGGAGAGAGTATGGAAGCTTGATTCTGCCAGAATTAAAAAAAAGGTAATTTTGACTTTTTATCTCACAATTCTGACTTTTTCCTCACAATTGCTAGTTTATATCATGCAATTCTGACTGTATAACTTGCAATTCTGACTTTATATCTCACAATTCTGACTTAAATCTTGCAATTCTGAGAAAAAAGTCAGTCTTTTTCCCCAGAATTGGACTTTATAACTTGCAATTGCGAGTTTATATTTAACAATTCTGAGAAAAGAAGTCAGAATTGTGAGATAATTGCGAGATAAAGTGATCAGAGATTTCAATCCGATCACTCAAACTACTTCAGGTGGTAGTCTAAAACGCATTCCAGATGATGACAGCGCTACTGCAACACGCATCGCCGCAGATGAGTAGCTGAGTCTTCAGCAAGCCAACACGCAAACCGCAAAAGAAACTGAAAGTAAGTCGCAGCCGCTCAAAACACAATCATCTTTACTAAACGTAATGAGACTAAAGGATCTTGCTGATGCTGCTTTCTCTCCTATTGCTGTCTTTGATCATGAAATTAGCTGATGATAAATAAAATAAAGCTCATATTTGTTGCTTTTGTCACTGTGAACTTTGACATATAGCGCTGGATTTGAAGTTTGGATTTATTTCCGAATCTGAATTTTTTAATTTTTTAATTTTTATTATGCAAACAGACAAGTACAATATTTACAAATGAGAAATTAGATGAAAATTACATAGACCAACAAAACACAACATACATTATGGTCAGTACGATTTGTGTGTGTGTGTGTGTGTGTGTGTGTGTGTGTGTGTGTGTGTGTGTGTGTGTGTGTGTGTGTGTGTGTGTGTGTGTGTGTGTGTGTGTGTGTGTGTGTGTGTGTGTGTGTGTGTGTCTGTTTAGGCCCTATAGGGAAAACAGTATGAATATACCGTACAAAAATCATTATGTCTATGGAAAGTCCCCTTAAAACACAGTAACCCAACATGTTTATTGCTGTAATTTTACTATTTAATTTAAAGTTAATACACAATGCATCTGGTGGTATATAAAGCAGAAGGATCTAGCAAATTAAAAACAGCTAACACTTGAAAATAGAGACAAATTACATTATGTGGTCATCATTTTTGCAATTAAATAAAAACTTATTCAAAAAGTAGGATACTTAAAACATACCAAAAAACTGTTTTCTGTGAGGAACAGTCTTTTCAACAAAATAAAGTATGCAAAAAAACGAAAGTTGCGATTTCCTGCCTTATTGGGATGTATATCCGAATGAAGCGACTTCTCGAACGAGAAAACGTGGCTGATTATGAATGGTTATGGTTTGCTATTGCCAAAGACTAGAATGACTTATGAATGTGAGAAAGTGAAACACGCAATATGGCAGAATAAGTCCCGCCTTCTAAATAAAAGAGCCAATCGCTGATTGATAAAGTCATTCAATGCAGCAAAACAGTGGTTGCGTCCGAAATCGCATGCTCTCTTGAATATGTACTTATTTTTAATGAGTACATCATGACCACTAAAAAAACTAATTCTATATAGTGTGAATGTGTGTAGTATGAATGTAATTCAAACCATCAGAAGCAGTTGTGTCGCTTCACTGCCATTCACATATTTAGCATGTAAACCTTAATGAAATTATTTATTAATCAGAAGAATGTATACCTTTATGATATTACCATAGACTGTAAAAAAATATGGACGTAGTGTCCGTGACGTCACCCGTAGGTTTCTGAAGAGCGTTTTTGAAGCCTGGCTGATGCCATTTTGATAGCGCGTCACTCTCGGATACGTGAAAATGGGCAAAGAGGCGGGACGTGGGTGGAGCTGAGGTGATGTGATGACTAACAGACAGCAGACAAACGTCACTCAAAGTGGCCACGCCTTTAATCATGCAGAACTTTAAGGCTTAATATAATTTAAATGAGTTATAAAAAAATTCACCCCCCTCACAGTTGTCATGAAGGAAAAAAATAGCCGTAGGCTATAGACCAAGACCACAATTTGTACCAGGCTGTAAACATGTTTTTTTCTGCTGTAAAGTGTGGCATTTTAACATGGGGCTCAATGAGATTCTGCTCCCTTTTGGAGCTTGTCTCTCGCGGCCAGTCGATGGATTGCAGTTTAAGTCACTTCCGTATTGGCTTCAAGAGAAACTGGGGGAGGTTGCCGCTTGGATATTACGCTGTAGCCACATTGGACCAGCGGTTTGGAAAATTGGTGGATGGATGTTTCAGCTGTGGGCGCCATCTTCTGGCGTGACAAGGGGACTGCGTCCGAAACCTGGAAAATGCTGCCTTCGGTGGACACATTTCAAGGCAGGAAGGCACCAAGGCACGTCCAAATCTAATGTTAGCTTCACTTCCTGTCTCCTGAGATCCCTTCATCTGATCGATTTTTGAAGGCAGCATATTTGTATCCTTCGCTGCCTCTGATATTCCACAATCCTGTGCTTTCCATTCTGTGACAGTTGAGCTTGAAAAAAAAAGATTCGGTCCGAAAGTTGCGTTTGCTGGTCAGTTTGTGTGTAAATGTAAGTTTTTTACCAACATTTTCTACTTCTGATGTAATTTCTAGCGAGAAATTACTAATGTAGTAATTAAATATTTGTTTAGTTCTCGCCAAAGCTCTGTCTATTTAGCTGTAGATCATTAAACCGTTACACTGCCTTAGAAGTCTGTCCGAAATCAGTTTCGTGAGGTGCCTTTCATGCACAAACGCTGCCTTACAAGCCATTGTCTGATAAGGCAGTGAGGCAATGAGTCAGCTGCCTAGGTTTTCGGAACGCAGCCGGGAATTCATTCAGCACGACCCTCACAGTGCATTATGGGTATTCTCTAGCCGTTGAGAGTACATCGGTTGTACACTCGTTATTACGGTGCATTGTGGGATTGAATGAGTGCACTCGATAACGTCCACTGTGGTTTCGGACACCACTACAAATGGCTGTCCCCTCAAATAGTGCTCTGTTTAGGGGTATAAGGGGCGATTTCGGACACAGCCAAGGGTTTGGATGCCCGAAATAGCTGCCCAGAGGCATTACAAATATGGCTTCCTAGTGAACAGACTTTACTTGAAAAGGAATTTGCTATTGCTGTGATCTCAAGTGAGTGACAGTGTGCCCTGCCCTCGTGCCAGTGAACATATCATCAGAGAAAAGATGAGCAGCAAGAGGGAGGATGGGAATTTAATTTGATTAAATATTACGAGGGCATGTGGATATATATATATATATATATATATATATATATATATATATATATATATATATATATATATATATATATATATATATATATATATATATATACAATAAATACTGCAATATTCCATAAAAAAACAAGAATTTTTTATTTACTGGTGACAAACATATTTAGAAATGTTGTATTAATACAGTATCACAGTGAGACAAATTAGGCAGCAGAGCACAGACCAATCATGGCAGGTTGGTCTTTGAAAGCTCAGTCATGGGAAAATGAATTCATCTGCTTCACACATTAAAGAGTGAAGATAAAAAGGTATCTGCAGTGGCCTCTGGTATTAATAGCGCTCAATTAAAAATAAGCTCAAGGTTTTAATTTTCACACAGAGGTTGTCCTGGTGAGGAGACGGTGATGTACACTGCAATTTAGTTTGATCAGCTGATCCAAAAAACAAAGCAATTATGTATATGATACTTCTCGCTGTTGGCCACTTGAAATGTGCTGTGAACTGAACGACAATGATTCACCATGAAGTCCTTACTCAAAAAGCGGTAACACTTTACAATACGGTTGTATTAATTAACATTAGTTTAGTTAACATGAACTAACCATGAACAACACCTCTGTTCAGCATTCACTCACACATATATTAATGCATCTATTCACGTTAACAGTGCAACTAGTTAACATTATTTAAAGCAGCACTAGGTAACTTTTCAACCTTTATAATATATTTTCAAACCTCTTGTGATGATACATCGACTTACAATAGGTTGAATGACACGTCTGCCATAGCCTGACGGGGTCTGTATCGTTTTTAATCGTACTTTTAAACTTCGGGTTTCGGGTAGTTACCCGAGAAAAAAAAGAACTACAAAATTCGACTGCTTTACGGCATATACGTCACTTCCACCACCACCCCCCCTTCTTTAAATTCGGACGTGCGAGCCAAACTATCATTTGTTTGCCGAATTTTATAGTCATGGCCGAAGCAGCACAGAAAAATAAGAAAGCAAAGGTTTTGTCGGAGGAAAGCAAAAAGAGGAAACGAGAAAGTGATCGGATTAAAGGCAGGACGAGGATCAACATTGGGCCAGCGTTTGCTCGTTGGCGTGAGCTGAAGGAGGAGGGGCTACATTCTTGCAAGTAAATACGTAAGACGTACAAAATCATATTTTAGGATACCTAACATGTCTGTGATATTGGTTTATTTGTCTTGCCTCAAGCTATAATGCAAATCGATTTTTCAAATTTGCAGATTCATCTAGGGTAGCTTGATATTATAATATTGACGATATATGGTTATTACCTACCACTCAAACATTGAATTGAAGTATCATATAGATTCCGTAAAACGGTAACCAATATACTAGGCTACTATAATGACGCTGGCTTGTAAACGTGAGCATCACGATCATTTGGCGTTTGAAAAAAATAAAACCCATGATATTATATTCATATGACATGCTGAAACATATGCCACTGTACCTGGGATGAAGACATTTCACACGCGACGCAAGCAGAACACCTGCATGTGAACTCCTGCAGTGTTCAGGGCTATCATAGTTGTCATGTCAATAAATGCACGTGCGATGCATCCACTGATGTAGGATGACAGTTTACGACAGTAGTAGAGGATAATACTGTTTCCCAACTGTAGGGGGACCCAGAGAGCAAAAACTACGTAGTGCTGCTTTAATGCATTAGTTATTAACATGAACTGACCATGAACAATGCCGGTAGCTTTACTGTTTTTGTAATGGTATCTTACTGTAAACATTTACATTAGTTTATGAAGCAGTTTTACACACACTAAGGATGAACATTAATAAATGCTTTGTTGAATGTAAGTAATGATGGTAAAGTGCATATAAACATGAACAACCGTTGATGTTCAGATGGTTTCCACTTTAGAATTATGTTTACTAGCAGCCCAAAATCAATGGCTTATTAAATAAGTTTGATAATGTACACAACAGCATTTTTACCTTTAGAGTTAGATGGTTAGAAAGTTAGACATGTTTATCTTTAGTGTGTTTCAACTGCTGTGTAAACTAATGTAAATATGTACAGTAAGATAACATTACAAAAACGGTAAAGCTATAGGCTTTGTTCATGGTTAGTTCATCTTAACTAATGCATTAACTAATACAACCTTATTGTAAAGTGTGACCCAAAAAGCATATACAGTGTTTTTTGTGTGTATACCTGTTAGGGATAATCTGAGTTTGTTATGTTTGGATGGGTTTTGTATTATGTTTCAGTTCTGTGCCTCAGTTTTCTCTCGTTTATCTGTGTTTCAGTTAGTCTCCTAGGTTACAAATGGTTTGAATAAGTGATCACAGGTGATTCACGTTTCTATGATTGGTTTGTTCTGTCTATTTAAAGGATTAGTTCACCCAAAAATTAAAATTAGCCCATGATTTAAAAACCATGATTTAAAAGTGCACCCATCCATCATAAAAGTACTCCATACGGCTCTAGGGGGTTAATAAAGGCCTTCTGAAGTGAAGCGATGCGTTTGTGAGAAAATATTCATATTTAAAATATAAACTATCACTGGCTTCCTGTAATGGCCATACGTGAGTCTAGTTCTGGTGGAAGAGTGACTTCTGACCTGACACATGACGTAGGCTATTGATGAACGTAGAAGCACAGAGGATAGAACAAAACAAAACAAAACAAAACACTAGTCACAAATTAGAAGTCTAAAATGAAAATGTGTAAACAGAAATGTTGGAGGAGATTGAGTTTGTTGCCCAGCCCTATTTGTTGGAACCGTGAGATGGGTCTACTCTCTCCTAAGCTTACGCTACTCCAACATCCTATGTCATGCGTTGGGTCGATGCGTGGAGTTTATGATGGATGGATGCACTTTTTCGTGCTTCAAAATCTACCATTTACTGCCATTATAAAGCTTGGAAGAGCCAGGATATTTTTTTAATATAACTCTGATTGTGTTTGGCTGAAAGAAGAAAGTCATATACACCTATGGCTTAAAGGTGAGTAAATTATGGTATAATTTTAATATTTGGGTGACCTATCCCTTTAAGCCCTGTGTTTCGTTCAGTTCATTGCCAACATGTTTGGTTTCTAAGTTCCTTTTGTTAATAAAATGAAGACAGCTGCATTTAGATCCTTTTCTCCTCATTATTGCGACCAATTTGTGACAGTATATTCAAATTTCATCAGAATCAGAAAGAGCTTTATTGCCAAGTGTGCTTTCACACACAAGGAATTTACATTGGTATTGCAGCTTCCAGTAAAAATAATTAATTCTTCATTCTCTTTATAGTTTAATACAACACATGTTGCCCAAAGTGCTTCACAATCACAGACTAAAAACAACAACAGAATAAAAAAACATATAAACATACAAGTCATCTACAGGCAGACACACAATAGGACTCAGCACCCTGTCATAAAAGCCCACGGTTAGAATTCAACAGAAGTGATGTTACCATGGCTTTGGTAATGATTTAACCCTTGTGTGGTGTTCATATTTTTGTTATTCAGCCAGTGTTCGTGGGTCTGGTGGACCCGCTGCATTTTTGGGTTTTAATTCAACACAATCAAAAATTTTATGTTAAAATACTCAACAGATGTTTACTTCATCCAGATTGCAAGCAATATAAACAGCATATATGGTTAAAATTTTGTCTTTACCTTTGTTAGATCACATTTAAGAATTGCAACCTTGTGTGGGAACGGCAGGGGTAGAAACAAAACTCACTCTTGCACTCTCTCACATTTACACGCAATCTCTCTCTCACACGCACGCACACACATCCATAACACACACACACACACACACACACACACACACACACACACACACACACACACACACACACACACACACACACACACACACACACACACACACACACACACACACACACACACACACACACACACACACACACACACACACACTCACTCACTTGGATATGTGGTGTATGGTTACTCTCCATAGGCATAATGGTTTTTCTAATGTACAAACTGTATAATCTATCCCCTACACTAACCCTACCCCGAAACCTACCAATCACAGAAAACTTTTGGCATTTTTTGAATTTCAAAAGACAACCATTTAGTATGTTTTAGTATGAGGACACAGATGTCGTCATAAACCATGTTTACGTTGTAATACCCATGTCATTATACACATTTGTGTCCTCATAAACCATATACATGAACATACACACACTAACAGCAGGCCCTGACAGGAGGAGGAGAGAGTAAAGGTACACAAGACCTACAATTTCCACACTTTTATTAGCCCCGGGTCCAGTGGACCCGAACATCCTGTGTGTAATATAAATGTGTAGGGGGGGGGGGGGGGGGGGGTGTACAGTGTGTGGTTATTGAAAATGGGTTCTGATATATATTCCTCACAGAAAATGAGCCAAGGCCAAGGAGTCGCAGTTTGAAAAAATAACGAATCGTATCATTTTTCTTTTGATAAAAAATGAAAACGGGTCCAACAGACCCGAACACCATACAAGGGTTAACAGATCTAATAGTGAGCAGGAGTTCGTTCCACAATTTAGGACCAGCTCGAGAAAATGCTCTATCCCCCCTAGAACAATAACAAATATTAAAAAGTATAAACACACACAATAAACATTTACATATAATAAACATATTTACAGTATTTTATGAATTTACAAGAATATTGTCCCCCCTTGCACTTGGAAGGCATTTAACTGTTCAGGAGGGTAATAGCCTGTGGGAAGAAACTGTTCCTGTGCCTGGATGTTCTAGTGCCTAGTGACCTGATGTGCCGTCCGGACGGCAACAGTTCAAACAGTTTGTGGCTGGGTGAGTGGAGTCTGTGATGATTTTACCCTTTTCCTCACTCTGGAAGAGTTCAGGTCCTGGAGGGTGGGCAGAGGAACACCAATAATCCTCTCCGCAGTCTGATGTTTGATTTGGTGGCTGAACCAAACTAAGTGGAACTGTGTCCGCAGCTCCTGCTGGCAGTTTGAACTTCCTCAGCTGGTGAAGGAAGTACAGCCTCTGCTGGGCCTTTTTCCGATGTGCCTGTCCCACTTCAGGTCCTGAGAGCTGTTCCTCCTGAAGTCCACTATCATCTCCAATGTTTTGAGCATGTTATGATATGACTAGGCTATGATAGTTTGATTATAAAGTGTATTTGAGACTATAGACTATATATATCTGGTTATCTGAGACTGTCTAGTTTGAATTAATCCCTTTTCTTTGCACGACACATTAACAGTACAGAATAGCTCTTTCGGCATTAACCCGAGCATTGTAAGCTTCGTTTTATGTGCCATAGAAGAAAGGCTCTCGGGAGCATGCATAAACATCACATTCTTTTGATTTTCCCGGTAAAAATGTCCAGAGTCCTTCACATAGATATCAGTCTACAGGCTTTCATTGACAAAGGAACAAGTCGAAATTTTTGATGATAATTAACATTATGCCACAAGTGCTGTCAACTGAGCTTGTACTGAACCTACAATATTGCTTTAAACTGAAACTATGGACAGACCATAAGGGGCCTTGTAAAGCCAATCCACCTTATATTTAAAAAGCTTTTTACAGGTACACGAGTTGAAGTTATTTATTGTTTATCCAGGAGAGGAGCCATGGTGACGTGCATGCTATGACAAGTGTGCCTTGGCAACGGTCTGATGTGCCTTTGCACAACACACTATTCGCAACAGAGAGCAAACTGAAGAAAGAATGCCTTTGTTGAGTAAGAAAATTTGCATTAAATTCATTTAACATTTCCCCATGGTAAACTTGTTATGTGCAGCTGTAAGAGCAATATGTACATTTATTATCCATTGAAATTCTTGCAGATACTTGAGAAAATGTATCTGACCTTTCTACCAGTATTCCCATTATTCTCTCTTCTAGACTTCTGTCGCTGCTCATTTAACATACAGTAGGCTATAATGTACCTATATATACCTATAACACGAAAGTTTGATCCATCTGGAATTGGTTTGATTCTGAAAGTGTCAACTGCAAGTTTGCTAAACATACAGTAGCTATTTTGTTATTGTACTGTGTTGAAGTGAATGTGTAGTGTACTGTATTTCAAATCTTAAAAGTATATATTTAATTATTATATACACTGCCCGGCCCAAAAAAAAAAGTCACTGTTTGGATTTAAATTGGCAAATGCTTAAGAGTCAATGATTGGATCGTTATTGCAGTGATTTTTGCGTTTCTAGCATGTTATATGTTTGGCAACAGTTCTTCTAACCCTAATTGATGGAGTGTGTAGCTTTTCATTTCTTAAACAACCTTGTAGGTTAGACACATCATGGTCATATTCCAGGATGACAATGTCAAGAATAATCAGGCTCAAATTGTGAAAGAATGGTTGGGAGGGAGCATGGAGAATCATTATCACACACTCTGAGTCCAGACCTTAAATTCATTGAAAGTCTTTGGGATGTGCTGGAGGAGACTTGGCAGGGTGCTGGACTCTTGCATTGTCAATACAAGATCTTGACCAAAAATGAATGCACCTCTTGATGAAAATAAGTGATGTGATGTTTGAAACAACATGTTCAAACATGTTTGAAAACTTAAAAGTACACTTGTAATAATGTCAAATTAAAAGTTTTACTTTAAAGTACATTTTTAATCATTGTTTTAAAAATCTTTTGTACACATCTTTTGTAATAAAAGTGATTATAAAATTTGAACTGTAGCTTATTATTTGACGCTTCTAGACTGCACACGTAATACACATGACGTCACCGATTTCACAAATTCGTGTTTTTGTAGTTTACACAGAGACGATAACACAAAAACGTTACAAAAACGTGCACTTTGAAACCCCCTTTTCAAAAGTTGCGTTTTCAGGCCCCCAAAACGCTGTTGTCGTGTAAATGAACAGCCAAAACGCATAAAAAGTTGTATGTTTTTAGTTGAAAACGGTGTTGTGTAAACGCTCCCTAAGTATATTCAAAGTGTATTATTGTATATTAGAAATAAGTAGCTCTTTTGAAAATTATGCTAAAGTGTACTTCTTTTTCATAAAGGATGGAAGAATAAGCTATTGCAAGTTAATTATAGATTATGACAACAAATTTCTTTCTTTGGAATAACATGAGCTGATGAATTGTTCCCAATGAGACCAGGAATGGGCATTAAGAATTGAAATGGGGTCATTTTTGCTTTCATGTTGACTTTAAAAGTGATAGTGTTACATCTGTATGATTGGCAGGTGGGGTGCAGACAGCCTTAAGGAGAGCAGCTGCTATGGAATATTATAGACATACTCCCCTTCTTAATTAAGTCTAATTATTTCTCATCTATGTTCGTACTGCCTGGAGCAGTTTCAGCGCTCAAACAAGCGGCACAAGATTCCAGCCTTCTCAACAGAGCGTGGTGGGCGCAGCTCTCCACAGCACAATGGCTACTTAATAATTAGAGCAGAACCGCTAAACAGGCTTGGATTGTTGAAATAACGGTTGAATATGGTTGAGTCAAAGTGGTTGATGTGTTAAGCATTTGATGCAGGTGCTGCATGAGTGAGACATTGTCAAACCTTTACTAAGGCAAAAAACATTCAAACGAAGTGAAAATGCACAAACTTTAGATCAGCACCCCATGATACAGCAGACACAGAACTAAAACGGGCTAAAGGCTGCTGTAAATTTTCAATGTTGTTACCCAAGAAAAATAAAAGAGAATTTATTTTACACACATAAAACAATGTTTTACAAACCTGGGGAATGTCTTCACAATATATATTGTAGCGTAAGTATTTGGCTCAAGACAACAACAAAAAAAATCATAAAACAGAATACGGCTGCCGTAGATCTTGAGAGCACTGCACTATTTATAACGGATACTGCTTAGGAGACTGACACAGAGACCGAAATTGTTGAATAAAGTCATTATTTTTGCTTGTTTTTGTGCACAAAAATTATTCTCGTTGCTTCATAAAATTAAGGTTGAACCACTGGGGTTACATGGACTATTTTAACAATGTTTTTACTACCTTTCTGGACCTTAAAAGTGTTAATTAAATTGCTGTCTGTGGAGGGGCCTGAGAGCTCTCGGATTTCATCATTAATTTGTGTTCCGAAGATGACCGAAGGTCTTACAGGTTTGGAACGACATGAGGGTGAGTAATTAATGACAGAATAAAAAATTTTGGTTGAACTAAGCCCTCAGTTTCCTCAGTGCTGTGTTTGTTGTTGAAGGTTATGGTTAATGTGTTTCATCGTTCTCTGTGTTTCTTGTTACATTGATCATTCTGTGTCACACATCTCTTTTTGGATTCAACTACATGCTATCGTGACGCTAACGTGGACACTATGGTCAACTAAACTATGGTTGTTAACTAATTTCATTTGAGGAAACTGATTGCCTCAAACCAATTAAGCTTCAATAGAGAGTATGCGCTTACGTCACTGTTCCTAGTGTTGGACTAGGACTAGTGTTCCTTACAACTTACCAAAGATCCAGTGATCCATGGATATTGACATGCAGCCAGGAATCGTGTTTCCTGACATTTTTATGAGCCTGATTTCAACGCCGGGGAGATAAGAAAAGCAAATTTGTTAATGCTTTATATAAATACAGTATAGGTAGATCTAAATCCGTGCGATCACTTATATCAATGTCATGTATATCATAATCTCATCCAGCCCTAAAACTTGTATAGTTTTTGTCAGTGTTTATTAAAAAACTTCCAATCATGCAGAATATAAGACGGTAAATATTTAATTGATGAGTTGTCAATACAATATGTAACAATACAATATTTAGGGTATGATTTTACCCCAAAATTCAACATATTGACACAAAATGATAACTGCAAATCCACTTTTTGCTGCCTGGAGTCAGTTGTGTCTGTGAATTGCAGCGATCAATTTGCTTCTCTTTTTCTGTTTCAAAGCTCTTTCCCGTTTTAGGTGTGTTTTTCGCGGCATTCACGCTGAAAACCATTGCTGCAAGTCTTTTTGCCACTCAGTGGGCGTTACCACAGTCCCTCCAGTATTTATGTACTGTAAATTTATTTTATTTGAGTTTGCGGGAAAAAAACGGTATTTCCTAATATTAAATAGCTATAAACTCTGTTCAAATACATTGTGTAACTGAATGTGGTAAAGCAAAGATTACTGCTCTGGCATGTGCATAGTTAACAATTTTCAAATAATGCTTTATTTGATGCTATAATCTCAACATAACAAAACATTAAACAATAATAAATCTTGTGCAAAAAAAATCATTATGATCAGTTAATGAGTCACTTTTCTATTGAGTGCAATGCACTTTCAGTCATATTTGAGTGAAATTAACTTTATTTTGTATTGTTAGTCTTTTGCAGTAGTCTATGTGTAGTGTACCCTACAATAAATGCCACGATGTGCACGATACTTAAGGAAAAAGAAAAGAACCAGATCCATAAACAACCTTCTAATCGACCTCATTACAGTGTTGTCTTTTGTTCAGCTGCCTGTCCAAGCCTTTTCCTTTGTGATTTGGAAAGCTCCTTCACCATCCAGCTGGATGTCCTCATCCAAGATCAAAGCGGGCAAAAAAATGCTTGCGAGACCCTCCTGCATGGTGGAATCACATATTCACTCTTCTGCATCTATAAACAACTTAATTGCTTCCTTGTCTAATGAGAGACGCACTAAGCAAGATTTAAAGTAAAGCACAAACCAATAAAAAACTCTTACTGTTTAGTCCTGCTTTGTCTTTGTGAAAGTGATTAAAGCATAAAATAACGTCAACAGAATGGGGCTGTTAATAATTTCTGTGCACCCAGATGGCATCCTTGAACTCAGACGTGACCCCTGCTGACTGTCTGTCTGTGTGTGTGTGTGCGGATGGGGATAAATAAGTGCATTGTGCTGTGCAAATGTATGTTAATCACCTTATGTCCACCATTTCATATATGTGCCAGTTCATCTAACCCTCCATTCAAGTCACGTAAGTTTTATTGTCGTACCTCACAAGAATACTCTGTTACATATATAAACACATTACTACACAAAGCCTATAAAAAAGAGATAATCTAACTAAACATAAACATATACATGAAACATTGTCACTGAAACATGTTTTCCTGGATAGCAGCGAGGAACCCACATGGAAAGAACCTATATGAGGATATATGCGCATATATGAAACCCATATGCAGTTTATATGCACATATATGCTGCATATATACAGCATATGATAATATATGCTGCATATATGCGTATATATGCCACATATAGGCAATATATATGCATATACAGCCCATAGGTCTCCTTTTTTATGTGCAAAAGTTCAAGTATACAAACTGTACACAAAACAAGAAAATATACAGTATGCCAGGGGGTATATATATATATATATATATATATATATATATATACACACATTATATACATTCAAACAATTTGTATGTCGTACAAATAGTTATTGTTTTAATAGCCTTTTTGTTAATCGAAGCACTTATACGTTTTATATAGGACAGAGTATTATAAAAATGTTTAAAAGCAGGTTTTTGGTTACTATATTTACATATGTGCAAGTAAAATTTTGCCAAAATAATTAACAAGTTTATAATGAAATACACATCTTCTTTTCTTTGCCTTTTAAAAAAACTAAATACAATATTTTCCCATTTTAAAGTGAAGTTCTTGTGAAGCTGTTCAATAATAAATCCAAGATTTATAATGGCAGTGAATAGGGGTTGAAGCCCAAAAAAGTGTATCTATCCATCATAAAAGTACTCCACACAGCTCCGGGGGGTTAATAAAGGCCTTCTGAAGCGAAGCGATGCGTTTGTGTAAGAAAAAAATACTTACAATTTAAAACTTTATAAACTAAAATAACTATGTTCAGACAGACAGCTGTACGCATCAATTTACGACCAAAGAGTGACCTCTGACCCGAGGATGATGTATTGACAAACATGGAAGCGTAGAGGATAGAGCAAAACATAACACTGGTCACAAATTAGAAGTCTAAAATGAGAAAGAGAAATGTCGGAGGATTTTGAAAGAAGAGAAAAGGAGCTTGGGATTGTTTCCCAGCCCTATTTGTTTGAAGCGCGAGAGGCATTAAAGCTTACACTACTCCTACATCTCGTCAGGGGTTACTCTTCATAAGTCGACTTGTGCAGGCTGTCTCTCGGAAGCCAGTGATTATAGTTTATAAAGTTTTAAATATGGATATTTTTCTTACACAACCGCATCGCTTCGCTTCAGAAGGCCTTTATTAACCCCCCGGAGCCGTGTGGATTACTTTTATGATGGATGGATGCACTTTTTTGGGCTTCAAAATCTCGTCCTCCAATTACTGCCATTATAAAGCTTGGAAGAGCCAGGACATTTTTTTATATAACTCAGATTGTGTTCGTCTGAAAGAAGAAAATCATATACACCTAGAATGGCTTGAGGGTGAAAATAATGGGGTCATTTTTGTTTTTGGGTGAACTATCCCTTTCATTTGAGGCATTTTAATTCATAACAACAAAAAAGTTTTTGCTTACAGAAGACAATGTTGTCAAAGTGATCCCCATTCACATGGATCCGTGAAAAACGACTAACAACTCTGTATTATTCATGTCAGGCCAGAAGGTTGGCGATGTCACTTTGTAAAGAAACACTACGTGCCTATAGACTGCATATGTAATATGCATGACATCACCGTTTTCACAAATTTGTGTTTTTCTAGTTTACATAGAGATGATAATGGTATCTTATTCAAACACATGCACTTTAAAAGCCATTTTCAAAAGTTTGTGTTTTCAGGTTCATCGTGTAAATGAACGTCCAAAATGCATAAAAAGCTGTCACATAAACAGCCCACCCAAAAACTTTATGGTTTATTAGTACAATTAAAGTGTAATTATAGTATTATTACAGAAATCTCACCTATATATTTCATTTATGCCTGACAAATATGCATTGCATTAAGTTTATTAAGTTGTTTATGTCAAAGCTGTGTATTCCAAATGGATGGAAAGTTTATATGCAATTCAAATACATAAATCTTATATTTATGTATATTTTTTGGAGTGCATACAAGGGACATGTGGTGTATCACGAGGGAGGGTCTCTTCTGGAGTCAATCATTCTGTACATGAGGGATTAAAATAAGCTTTTACTATTTTAATCTTTTCAATTCGAGAGGAACGCACATATGTCTCTGATTAAATTTGCTTTTACAATAACTGTTTGACTCTCTATAATGAAACACAGTCCTCTGATGATGTGATTACAGAGAACTGTAAATATTTGACTTTATTTGAGCATTAATTATTAGGCAAAAACAAATTCTCTAACAGTTCAGTCTGTTGTTCTTCCAGTTATTGTCAACAGCATAGCACACATCATATCACACAGCTATTTGTGACGATTCTTTTAATTTAAGCTCATGTGTTATTTTGGATGAGTATCAGAAGTGTCATGCGTCACTCATTTGTATGTTTCATCATTGAAGTTGCGCAACTAAAGATAATAGATGTATAAACACTGTTGCAGAAATCTCCAATTGAATCAAGTTGCCCCTTTTGCAGATAATTTGCTGTAAACTAAAAACCCATATCAATGTTAAAGATGCTCTTATCCATACAACAAAAATGTATGGTCATGGCTTCAATTTCAGTTCAGTTTACATTTTAATTCGTTCATTAAAAAAGATCAACGTGATCTCATGAATATTCATGTGTATTTTTTACTTAAAGTGTGGTTCTACCTCCACATGTACAAAATTTACTTAAGTTCACTTGCATCACTGAAGCGTACAATACTGACCTATTGACAGCACTAAAACATAAATAATTTAGGTATGAACAACTTTTAGACATACATATGTGTACAAATCCTTATTTTTCACTATTAAAATCATGACATTAATATGTTGATTCTATTGTGTTCAATTGTCATGTCAATAACATTGTTTTAGTCGCATTTATTACTTTACTCATCTCATCTCAACTTTTTTATGAAATGATAACATTTCACTCTGTTCTGTGTGACTTTTGCTGCAAACTCGTTTCGAAGGATTACATAATGTATGTATGTGATATTCATGTAATATTTATTTTGCTTGCCGTGGAGCACAAAAGGCATTTTCTCAGTATAGTCCGACAATAGAACCATAAAATATGCCCAAAACACAACAGAAATTCACAAAAGTAATCCAAATCTTTAGAAGCCATACGTTTACGAGGAACAGACCCAAATGCAAGACATTTTCCTTCACATTTCTGTCTGTAATGTTTTATATATTCTTTTTATATTCTCTATAAAATGGTAATGTTTGGGGGGAGAGTTAAGGGATCTAAAATCTATCTAAAATGGTAAAAGGGCAATTACACAAATATGATAAAATATGGTAAATATTTTACATTTCTTTAGCTGTAAATACGTAATAATGTTTATGTTTACTGGGTTAAGTACTGAGTAATAGTAATTAACTACATGAACTTACTATAGGGTTAGAGTAGGATTAGGGTTTGGTTTAGGGTTAGTTGCGTGTAATCATGCATAATTTACTGTTTTGGTAAGTACATGTAATGTGTAACAAGGACACTGTAAAATTAAGGGCCCTATCACACACCCGGAGCAATGCGAAGCCTGGCGTTTTTTTGCTAGTTTCAGCCTGACACAGTTATCATTTTGTTGTTTAAATAGAAAATGCACTCGCACCCATCTGTTCAACCAATGGGCGTGCTGCACAAAAGCAGCACAAAAATGTTTTTAGACATTAAAAATAAAAGGATTCCTCTCTGGAGAAGCGTTCAGTCTTTCCTCTTCCAAATCCCATGCATGTAAATAGCAAATCCACCATGGCGCGAGCACAACTGGTTTTTAAAGGGAATGGGAGATGACACTCTGATTTGTTTATTGCACGTTTTGGCCAAAACACAATCATGACTCATTAAGAGACTAGGTACAACCCTTTTGGGCCATGCGCCTGACGCGCCAACCATTTTTTTCCATCGTTAAACTAGCAAAAGTGGTTTCGGACACGCCCTCCGAAGTGCACCTGCGCCATGTGCTTCAGACCATGCGTTCAGATCATTAAATTGGGCCTTAAGTGTTACCCCAGGCTGAAAAGATATAGGGGAAATTGGTGGTTGCAACACCTGTAACACATTTTCCCCCATTATTTAAATTAACCATACATGACCATCAAGTACAAAGTATGCTGTTGTTATTGGGTTAACTTAACAGTTGAGGGCTATTAGAAAACACAGACATCAGATAAAATTGTGTACATGCATTTTTTTTGTTGTTGATCAAATTTAATTGTTTAAAATTATCCCCATAAACCCTGTATCCCAACTCATTGCATTTCACGTAATCATTTTAATCAATAATGGGAAACATAAAAACAGTTAGTGTGTGTGTTAGCCATGTTCACAGTTGTCAAATGTTGACACACATTCTGTTCAGTCTTTGTGGGAACAATAAGTAAATGATCAAATTAGTGTAACTATTTTTTTTTTACATTTAGCAGTTTTGAGCAAATATTATATCACACATTTAACAACAGAATATGCTGATTAAGATGATACTCTGGTATTTCAAGGGATGTACCTAATACCAGTCAACTTGTGGCATAATGTTCATTACCATAAAAATGAATTTTCACTTTTATCTCCTTTTCTCTAAAATAATAGAAAATCTGGGTTACAGTGAGACACTTACAATGGGTGTGAATGGAGCCAAACGGAAAACATTAAATTACTAAGTGTTTAAGTAGCACAGCCAAAAAATATGCATGTGTTAACATGTTTTCAGTGTGAAAAATAATTTATTAACCTTTTTCTGTAAAATTCTTTATTGCTTTGACAATGCAATACCATAAATACTAAAACGACCATAAAAACGTTGCTTTAAGTTTTAACAGAGGAATGAATAAGCATTTGTAGCTTAAAGGTATGGTTCACCCCAAAATGAAAATTCTGTCATCATTTACTCATCCTCAAGTTGTTCCAACCCTGTATGAATTTATTTATTCCGATGAACACAAAAGAAGATATGTCAGTAACCAAACAGTTGATGGTCCCATTGACTTCCATAGTATTTGTTTCCCTTGCTAAAGAAGGCAAGTGAACCAGGACTGACACTGTTGCCCACTTAAAAAGAAATACATGTGCATGATTTTGCCAAGTAAGACGTGTTCCTGGATCAACATGTGTCGATTCTGAAACAACATTCCTGTCCTTAACCTATCCCTATCCCTACCCCTAAACCTAACCCTACCCATAAACAATTAAGAATAGTGTAGAAGCACCTAACCCATGGCTGTAAGCCTATAAACTTGTCCCTCAAATCTAATTGGTTGATTGGAATGTTGATCCAGGAACATGTTCTACTTCGTGAAATCATGTTCACCTCTGAGTAGTATGATCTATTTTTTGTCTTTGTGTCTTGTAGATACTGCACTGCTGAATTATATGCTCATATCAGTAACATTTTTGGACAAGCAGCATTCATATTTCATATCACTGGACATTTTCAATGTTTGTATTGTCGTGATTTTGACTATTCTTTTCTAGTTAAGTCTCATTCCTAAATTCATAAAACTCTACATAGACATCAGAATGAGACTTTTTAAACTCTAGACACTAAATAGCACTCCTGCATTCAGGACATACTGTTCTTGATTCTTAATCATATCTTCTGTTCTTGTGATGTTTCCATTTTTCCCATTGGTTGGGTTGGCTGACAGAAACACTGGAACTTTCCAGCAACAGATTGGTGGCTATATCATAGATCTCGATCCATCCCCAGCCCACCTGATGTTAATAATGGGGCTCTTTTTTATTTTGATGACATGTCGTTGTCATCCATAATCAATCAAAACTCAACCACACCCCTCATATCCTGCGTGAAAACCACTTAAAGGGGCATTAGCTTACTATAATGCAATAGTAGCTCATACAAATGACCGGAGACATATGAGGTCTTTCACATCTGTCCCCATTCAGTCTAGCTAGGGACATTATTAAGATTTGTGGCCTTCTCGGTTTGCTAAAATGACCACTTTGAAACTCTTATGAATTAATGTCAGCCATGGTTGTTTCCCAGGTAGTGTTATTTATGTAAAATAGCTGAACAAACCAAATTCAATATTAACACTGTCAAATTTAAAGGGTTACTTCAGTGATTTAGCATTAAGCTTTGTATCAGTAGAAACCAGGTAGTATATTCAAATTGTCGTACTTTCCCCCCTCATTTCCCCCTGAGACGAGAGAATTATGTATTTTATTTCTGGAAAAAATCCTCCAATGACACAAATATCGTCATTTTGCGTCATCGGAGGATTTCTTTTGGCCAGAGGCTAAGACTACAGCCAGTAAAAGGAGCTAGTTCTGCATGTTTTCAACCCGCCCACAGGGGAGGGATCTCACTCACAGAATGTAAATGCGCACGGCCGCTGGCGCTCGGCTCGGGGCATTAATAACGGATCGGTACGGAGCAAAGTGAGTGCTTCAACTTTTCAATGAATTCCTATGAAAGTTAAGCTTCCATGATCTGATAACGCACCAGACTGGACACACGCTGAGAATGACTGCCGTGCTTACCTCAGCTCTTCGCTCTCGTGATGAATGAAATCTGACTCCTGCTGCATTTGTGTTATGACTTTCGTTCCGCTCACTCACACTATATTGTAAAGACATGTTCAGTTTTTAATTTTAGTTTATTCTCTAACTGAACAAAATTATTTTATTACTATGAATATCAAAACGACGGTGGGGATAGTGCCGCGGTGGGCAAGAGATGTAACCAGTAGCCGTGGATTTGGGAGTGGCCTTGTAGGGCAGCGAAGCAAGTGCATTCTGGAGAAGGCACCAAATTCAAAAACAATTTCACATTTCTACTACATAAATGACCCAGTTTAAATACACATTAATCTTCCCAGCGCTGAAGTGCCCATTTAAGATTCATACTTATACAGCTGAATTTCAAGTGTTCCATACACACAGACGTACCACGTGCTAGGTGCTATGTGTTTGACCGTTGAGCTCACATCTTTAGTAGTGTCTCACACATGACATGGCGTTCTAAAAAAGAAGTTCAGCATTTAAATAATGCTATGTCATGAACTGCCTGTTTTAGTTTAATTTTCATGGACTCTCTATTTTTCTCTATCAGTTGCCTGTTTTCCTTTGTTCCAGTTCCTTTGCTCCTTGTTTGTTACTATGGTTTCTTAATAATGAGTTATCACTGTTCGTCATTTGAGTTCACCTTGTGTATTTTCACTCAGTTATGGTCTGGTATTTGTGTGTTGGTGTGAAACACGTTATGTTGCCTTCCCACATTTGGATTAGCTGAGTTTGTTTTATTAAAGAACCTTTTTGTTTATTGAAACCTGTTTGAATGTTTTTTATCATCCTCATCTGGACCAGATCATGACATGCAAGAGCTTCTGTTTTTTTTTTTTTTCTGCTTTCTTCTCCACTTGCTGTTTTAACCGCCAAAACTCATTCTGTGTGAAGGACGCCTCACTCAGTTTATATATGCCTCTCAAGACTACAAGTGATCTGGTCACTTCTTGTATTCTTACTGATCTAATAGCTATCTAATTTGTTAAAGGGGGGGGGGGGGGGGGGGGGGGGGTGAAACACTCAGTTTCAGTCAATCTCATGTCAATCTAGTGGCTTGTCATGCGCAATATTTGTGTGTGTTTACTCATGGTTTATGAGGACATGATTAGTGGTTTATGGACTATTATGTAACGCTTGCTACTGCTAACATTAAATCACATATACGGTTTTGCACGTCAGACTAGTGCCTGTTTACATAGAAAAACAATGGAATAGTAGCACATTTGAATGAACGAGTCAATAGCTAACAACACACAGACATTTGAAGCAGTTTTACTCACCGCCTGCTTCCAAAACACGAGTCACAACCATGAACCTTAATTGCTGGGACTGCTCTTTCAGCATTAGACGAGCTACAAATCCGGCGTTGAACTGGGCCTTGCTTATAAAATGCCGCCGAAATGCAGGGAACAAACAAAACACTTGTACAACTCCGTTGCTGCGCCGGAAAAACAAACTCCATCCACTGTCCCATTAACGCTGGGTTCTTTGGGAAGCTGTACAGGGTTGTCGTGAAGGCTTTGATGGGTGTACTGCTTTCGCTCTCTTGCACTGGTCTACGGGTGCGCGCGTGGCCTTCCGGGAGAAGTGCCCTTAGGACCAGTATAAGGAAATTCCGCCCCATTTGACGTCACATATACCCAAACTCGAAAAAAACTTTCTGAAACTTGTGAGAAACCGGAAGGAGTATTTTTGGCACAGAAATACTCCATCAAACGTCCAACTTAATTTTTGAAACTTTGTCCATGTTTAGCATGGGAATCCAAGTCTTTAACAGTGTAAAAAGCCCAGTATGCATGAAACAGCATTTCACCCCCCCTTTAAAAATCAGATTCGGATATAAATTCAAACTTCAATTCCCGCGCTATATGTCAAAGTTCACAGTGACAAAAGCAACAAATATGAGCTTTATTTTATTTATCATCAGCAAATTTCAAGATCAAAGACAGCAATAGGAGAGAAAGCAGCATCAGCAAGATCCTTTAGTCTCATTACGTTTAGTAAAGATGATTGTGTTTTGAGCGGCTGCGACTTACTTTCAGTTTCTTTTGCGGTTTGCGTGTTGGCTTGCTGAAGACTCAGCTACTCATCTGTGGCGATGCGTGTTGCAGTAGCGCTGTCATCATCTGTAATGCGTTTTAGACTACCACCTGAAGTAGTTTGCTCCCAATTATCTCCCAATTCTGACTTCTTTTCTCAGAATTGTGAGATATAAGCTCGCAATTGCAAGTTATAAAGTCAGAATTGCAAGTTATACAGTCAGAACTGTGTGAGATAAAGTCAGAATTGCATGATATAAACTAGCAATTGTGAGAAAAAAGTCAGAATTGTGAGATAAAAAGTTGTAGTTACCTTTTTTAAAATTCTGGCAGAATCAAGCTTCCATACTCTCTCCTATTTGCATGAATTTGCATATAGCGCGGGAATTGAAGATCAGATTTATATCCGTTTTGCAGAGATACATTTATGTGGCCAAGTGTAAATGTAACCATTTCAACAAATCGATATAGCTATAAATACTGTATATCAGCTATAAAAACGCATGAAATGAGCAGGTGTAAACAGGCCCCCAATGTGGACATTACACAATTAAATCATTGATTTGTTTGTAAGGATTAATATTTATTTTATTCTTTTATTTTACAAATGAGAAGATTTTTCAAAACTAAGCTGGTGAAATTTTTGAATAACTTTAGGCAAAATTAAATAAATTGTTGTAAAAGGTCAGTTTACCGTTCGAGAGTACTCTCGTATTGCGTTTTGCTAAACGCTAGGGGAATTTCCTTTCCTCGAGATTTTGAAGCAAATTTTTATACAAAAAATACCATGTAAAACGCAGTGCAGCTGCACAGCTCTCTGCAGGAAGCAGCTGCGCGCTGATTGGCTGTGTTGCTGCAACTGCAAGAACCCATCAGGTCCCTCTAATATTCCCGCCACAGGGGGCAGCAGAATTTGCATAGCCAAGGGTATAAGAGACCCTGTCTTGCCAGGTTCATCAGATTATTTCTTCTTCAGCGACTCACCTCGCTGAGCTCTGGATTGAAGCCTGCCGTTGACACGCACCCAGCGGAACTCTGCAGCCTGAGGACGTCAGACTCTCTCCGCCTTCAGCCTGCCTTCCAGCTGCGCCATCCGGCACATATCCTTTGTACCAATCCGTGTGTTTGCCTTTGCTACACACTCACGAAAAGAGCCGAGACGTTGTTGCAAATGTCTCGTTCCTCCTGCGCCTCGTGTAGAGGTTTTCTCCCGGACGAGGATCGGCACATCATCTGCGTCTCATGTCTCGGACGAGACCACGCGCAGGCCGCACTCAATCAGGGCGACTGCCTGGAGTGCGACGAAATGGCGCTGCAGACCCTTCGGGCTCGGCTTGCCAGTTTTGATCCGAATCCCGTCCCTTGAACTCAGCCTCTCGAGCCGCAAAAGAAGAAACGCCGCAACCAGAGGCCCCCGGAGCGCTCTGACAAGCACACACCGGCCATTTCCCCGCGTGACTCGCCATCGCCTGTCATGTTCGCCGAGGAACAGCACAGCTCCCCTCGTCTGGCGGCTGCTACTGTTTCCTTCAGCGGACCGGAAGAGGAGGAGGATGACAGCCTTTCGCTTGCTGCATCTGAAAGCGGGTGGTCGGACACCATCTCGGAGCACGCTACTTCGACGCAGACTGCCACGGGCAGCAAAACCTCAGTTGACGCTGCGCTTATGCGCCTGCTCACTAAGGCCGTGGACGACCTCGGTATTGACTGGTCTCAACCCCAGGAGTCCATGAGAAGCAGGCTGGACGAGTGGTTTTTCGAGAACCGCCGCCACCCGACCACTCAAAAACCCGCTCCCTTCTTCCCAGAAGTCCACGAGGAACTATCCAAGTCGTGAAAGGCGGCATTTTCATCTCGCGCCAAATCCTCTTTTTCTCCCACCCTCTCGGTGGTCGATGGCGCTCAGGAAAAAGGATATCACGCTCTTCCTCCCCTCGAGGAAGCCGTCGCTGCACACCTTTGCCCGCCCTCCGCCAGCCAGGCTGCCTCAGCGCTACACTCAATGGCGATGCTTCAGATCTTCCAGGCCAAACTCCTCCATTCCCTGGATGAGTCTGTCCCTGATACCGAGGCCCTGAAGGACCTGCGTGTGCCATTGACTTGGCCCTGCGCGCAACCAAGGCCAACGGTCAGGCGATTGGCAGATGCATAGCCAACTTGACAGTGTTGGAGCACCATTTGTGGCTCAACCTAACCGAGATGAAAGACTCGGACAAGACCGCTTTCCTGGACGCACCCATGTCGCCTTCAGGATTATTCGGTTCCTCTGTGGTTGGGTTCACTGAACGCTTCACCGAGGCGCAGAAGGCCTCACAGGCAATGCGACATTTCCTGCCCAAGCGTTCCAGCTCCTCCGCTAGCCGTCATGCTAAGGCTGGACCAGCACAGCCCACCAGGGCAGCGCCACCAGCTCTCCAGCCTCGCACGGCTTCTAAGCCTGGACAGCGTTCCCGCTCTACAAGCCGCAGCAGACCGCAGGAGCATCGAGGTCCCCGACCCAGCAATGTGTCGAAACCCCAGCCGCCGAAGCCTCCCTAGCCAGAGGCACAAAGAGAAGGTGGATAATACCCGCTTCGTCCGGTTTACCACCTCGCTCTCTTCCAAAACATTCCCCAGCTCCCTTCAACCAGGTGGCTGGGCACATTACATACACAGCCAACAAGCCCGCAAACAAACGCGCTCGCCTGTACACAAACGCTGTTTTCACGGCGACCCATATGAATCACAAAAAGTTTATTTTCTCTCTAGGCAGTGTGCCAGCATTAAAGCATGTACCCCTACACTCAATCACTCCCCTATGTTCCCTAGCCCTCTGCACTCAGGTGGCTGGAAACACTATCCTCACAGTCAACGAGCCCGTACACAAACGTGCTCGCCTGTACACAAGCACCAATATTATTCTATGTCCCCCGGCCCCCTGCACTCAGGCGGCGAAAAACAATTATCTCGCAGTCAAAGAGCCTGTGAACAAACGTGCTCTGATAAGTGCCACTTTAACACAACATTATCGGGCCACTGAGTCCCTGTTACTCAGCGACTCGCCACACAAATTAATTCAGCCCCTGGCTTCGAAGGCCGAGGCCTGGCAGGCCATTCCCGGCATTTCGAAATGGGTGTTGAACATAATAGAACATGGTTACTTGCTACAGTTTGCTCACAGACCACCGCGCGTAGAGACAACGGTGAGAAGCGTCACAAGTCACGTGCTTCGAACCGAAATATCGAAACTGTTAATGAAAGGGGCGGTGGAAGCCGTACACCCCTTACAAAGCGAGTCAGGCTTTTACAGTCATTACTTCCTTGTACCAAAAAAGGACGGTGGTCTCAGGCCCATTCTAGATCTCAGACCCTTATGAAGCGCCCGTTCAAAATGTTGAAAATGAAACAAATCCTTGCGGACATTCGCCCAGGAGATTGGTTCTTCACTGTAGATCTAGAGCGGTGTTTCCCAACCTTTTTTCAGTCATGGCACCTTTTGAAAATTTTCTCCATTTTGTGGCACCCCCTCGCATACGTTACGCATACGTATTTGACTGTATAAAATAAAGATTAATCCTATTAAACTTACAAAAGCTATTCAATCAAGAGCAGTGAGTGATGTCCTTGTCTTTTGTTGTTTGACATTAAACAGACAGCAGTACAGGCTACTGCCCCTTTAAGACCTAATGCTCGGATATGCATCGTTTTTCTCGACTGTATAAAGTTTACTTAAGGCATGTACAGACTATGTCTGCTAGAATACTCATAAAGATGGACATGTTAACATACTTTTTGTCTGAATTTGTCTGTTCAAGAGCAAGACTCAATATTTTTGAAAGATAACTCAATATTTGCACTCTGTGAGACGTGTGCGCGCTTTCGGATGAGTGCACAGAGACAAAATTCTCACAGTGCGCGCAACTTCTCATTCGCGTCTTATGGCACTACACCCAAGTGATGATGGCGAAAATGACTGGTCATATTCGAACATACGGCAGCACTTGCATGCATTGAACAAAATTTACAAAGAGAGAAAAAAACTAATTATTTGAAAGACTTTTACACGGCACCCCTGCTCTCGTCAGACGGCACCCCGGTTGGGAAACACTGATCTAGAGGATGCCAATTTCCACATACAAATAGCCCCTCATCACAGGCCATTCTTGCGATTCATCTTCAAGGGGAAATTTAACCAAAACAGGGTGCTACCCTTTAGTCTATCTCTGGCTCCCCGCACGTTTACGAAGTGCATGAAAGTGGCGCTAACCCCGCTGAGGCTTCGGGGAATGAGCATTCTCAACTATTGCTGGCTCATAATAGCTCAGTCAGAGATACAGTTATTGAACCACAGATCTTGGCTTCTCAACCATTTGAAATGCTTGGGCCTCAGAATCAATGTGGCAAAGAGCTCATTGTCTCCCACACTGAACGTTTTGTTTCTGGGAACAGTGTTAGACTCACTACAGATGAACGCGCGACTGACGTCACAGCGCGCGCTCTCTGTTCGGAACCGAGCGGTTTCCCTCAGGTCCGGTGCATACACTCCTCTCAAACATGTTGAGAGGATGTTGGGTCTCATGGCCTCGGCGGCACCAGCCCTCAGACTAGGTCTGTTACACATGCACCCTCTCCAACGCTGGCTGAATTGCCGCGGTCCAGCTCACGCATGGCTCTCGGGCTGATTACAAATCAAGGTAGACCACAGCTGTGTATTGGCTCTGGCTCCCTGGAAAAATCCTGTCTGGTATCAGACGGGCATGAGTTTGGGAACTGTTACGAAGTGGAAAGTTATCTCGACAGATGCATCCAACCTAGGTTGGGGAGCCCTTCACGAGGGCAGGCCAGTCTCCGGTCTCTGGTCAGACTCGGAAAAGAGCCTTCACATAAACTGTCTAGAGATGAAAGCGGTCACGCTATCGCTAAGAGCTTTCTTTCCGTACATAAAGCACCACAATGTCCTGATCTAAACGGACAGCAGGTCAGTGGTAGCCTATCTAAATCGCCAGGGCGGTCTAAGATCTATTGGTCTACACACGATGGCGAAAAAAGTCCTAATATGGGCGGAGCACAACCTGAGCTCGCTGAGAGTGACTCATGTGCCAGGCATTCTAAATCTGGGTCCGGACATGCTGTCCAGGGGCAAAGTGTCACCAGCAGAGTGGTCTCTTCACCCACAGACGATTCAGACAATTTGGGGCATGTTTGGCGAGGCAAAAGTGGATCTTTTTGCCTCAGAAGACAATGCTCAATGCCTAATATATTTCTCCAAGCACAAGGACGCATTGGCCCACGAATGGCCCAGCCTTCCTCTTTATGCTTTTCCCCCAATCTCAATGTTACCTCAGGTCATAGAGAGGATCAGGGAGAGCAAATGCGCTGTGCTTTTAACAGCCCCGCTCTGGAGAAATGAACCATGGTTCTCACTGCTAAGTCGGATGTCAGATACAGCCCCGTGGCCAATTCCACTGAGGAGAGACCTCCTCATGCAGGCGAAACGGCAGATCTGGCATCCCCGTCCCCATCTATGGGCGCTTCATGTCTGGCCCATCAACGGGTACATGAGAACCTCTCTGAAAGTGTATTAAACACTATTTCTGAAGCTAGAGCCCCCGCGACCAGGCGGCTCTATTCAGGCAAATTGTCAGTCTTTTCGGACTGGTCTAAAGCACAAAGCCTGACCCCACATAATTGTGAAGTGTCAGAAGTGCTCACTTTTTTACAAGAGCTACACTGTAAAAAAAAATTGGGGGGGAAAATTGTGCAAATTGATCATTACATTTTGGCCCAATAAATGACTTCCAAATAATTATCGACATGCAAAAAGATGCATTGTACTAATCATAGCTTAAGGTCTTCACTCAAAATTAAAATTGTATATTCACAGAACATATTTAATTGTGCTCAGTCAATCTATGAAGCCGAAGTGAAAAATCCATGTTGGCTGAACAAGTCCTACGTCCGAAAAACGGTATACGCATGCGCAAAATGCACTTGAAGAAAACCGTTCGTGTGGAGATTTCAAATGCGGATCACGGGAGCGGCAGCGCGTGCGGAGCCGAACCAGCAGGTGCTGAAGACCGAAACAGACATTCCCAAGAGAATAGAGAGAAATTCATCTCACAAAGATGTTGGTGAGTATTTAGCACTGAAACTATTCTCCAGGGTTTCGCTTTATGACCGGGTATGAAGTTTAAAAGACATTTTGTAGAATCACGAGTTCATGCATTCATTGGTTTCATGAGTGTGATCTAATGGTAGCCTGTAGCCAATAGTTTTATTGGCTTCCCTTTGAGGAAGTGCACGATAAGATCGTTCTTCCCCAGTGACAGTCCATTCACTTGAGTGTGGTACGCTGCTCACTAAGGCCGTGGACGACCTCGGTATTGACTGGTCTCAACCCCAGGAGTCCATGAGAAGCAGGCTGGACTGGTTTAAAATTTAAAATTTTCCAGTGACTGATCACATCTAAATTTTTTAGTTGGCCAAATTGAAAAATTTAGATGTGATCGGTCACTAGAAAATTTTAAATTGGAGAGGCCTGACATTTTTTACAGTGTTGCTAAATTAAATTTTTCCATTGGCTCAACATATTATTTCTAATTGAGCCCATGTTAACAGACTGTTGCCACAATGGATAAAATTAAATTCACAGAAATTCAATTTGGCCAATTAAAAATTTTAGATGTGACCAGTCACTAGAAAATTTTGAGTTGGGAAGATTATACATTTTTACAGTGTACTGGACGCGGGTCGTTCCCCCTCCACGCTCAAAGATATTGTGGCTGCTATAGCAGCGTACCACACTCAAGTGAATGGACTGTCACTGGGGAAGAACGATCTTATCGTGCACTTCCTCAAAGGGGCTAGAAGGCTTCACCCACCTCACCCCCCTTCAGTCCCTGTATGGGACCTGTCCACGGTCCTGGATGCTATGGAAGGCTCAACATTCGAGCCTCTGCATTCGGTGAGCTTACAGCTCCTATCACTCAAGACCGCTTTTCTGCTAGCAATCGCGTCAGTTAAGCGAGTGGGTGATCTGCACGCGCTCTCAGTAAGCGCCTATTTTGGAATTTGGGCCAAACGACTCTAAAGTCGTCCTCAAACCAAGACATGGATATGTACCTAAGGTGATATATACACACATATCTTTGTGTGTTATTCTCATTAAATAGCCTGACTCAGGTCTTGCTCATATTGAGGACTTCTATGAATATCATATTTACGGGCCCACTTAGGTCGGCCTGGGTATGGTGTCTCCAGGCTTTCAGAGCCGTTACGCGAACACAGCGTTTTGCATTGGGTCCCCTAGCGTTTAGCAAAATGCAATGCGAGAGTACTCTCGAAAGGGAATGCTTCGGTTACTTACGTAACCTCGGTTCCCTGAGAAGAGGGAACGAGTATTGCGTTTGCTTGCCGTGCTTCGCTTGCTCAGGGAGTCGCTTCAGTCGATTAACCTGACGAACCTGGCAAGACAGGGTCTCTTATACCCTTGGCTATGCAAATTCTGCTGCCCCCTGTGGCGGGAATATTAGAGGGACCTGATGGGTTCTTGCAGTTGCAGCAACACAGCCAATCAGCGCGCAGCTGCTTCCTGCTGAGAGCTGTGCAGCTGCACAGCGTTTTACATGGTATTTTTAGGATAAAAATTTGCTTCAAAATCTCGAGGAAAGGAAATTCCCCTAACGTTTAGCAAAACGCAATACTTGTTCCCTCTTCTCAGGGAACCGAGGTTACGTAAGTAACCGAAGCGTTCTTTGTGGTCAGTTGATCTTTGGTGACCTTTGGGAACACAAACTTCCTGGATGCTTTCCATCTCCGACCACTGTCTGGCTACTGTGACAACCCAAATGAATGCAGCCATGTCTATACGTTCATTTCTCAAAGGACTCAATAGACGATTCACAACAGAAAAGGGAGGTTTCTGGACAGATGAAGATGAAGAGGCCTGAAGAACTACGTCAAAGGACAATTTGAAGATTAAACAGTCTCTCCTACAGCCTGTATGTTTATCATGACTTTCATATTTTCTGTCATCCTTATGTAAATAATCTTATGTTGAAAAGTCTGTTAATCGAATCAACTCTGTTTCCTATAATATTCCTTTGGAACAAATTATACAATTATTAACATACAGTAAGACTATAGAAAAATAAAATGAATGTGGATAGAACAGTTTAGATAATTTGGTCTTCGAAGTACTTGACAATGAGTTCCATATTAAATCCCTGGTAGGTTTTATATACTTTAAATAGTTGTAATCTAGTTTATTTTATGTTTTTTTTATATTAAAAAGTATCAATATACTTCCTCTTTACTTAATATATATTTTTTTTTATATAACAAAATATTTTAAATAAAATCAATGCAATTTATTTGGGTAGTTATTTGTATGTGGTTGTTGTGTACAAGAAATGTTATAAAGTTGACATACACAATTTATTTGAGCAGCTGTCGATGTGGCAGCTGTGTTCATCAAACTTAAATATTTTAAATTTTATAAGTTGGCATTATTTTCACTGGCGCGCGGGGACTTTCCCAGGCAGATGCAGTTTCTTCCTCGGCACTTCAACTGTTCATTTGCTGCAGCGGATCTGAATTTCAGGAACTGATTAACATGGTAAGTTGAACAAATTTAGCCAAATTGGTGATGTAAAGTCGCGCAAAATCGCTTACTCCACCAGGGAGCTGACTGAAGTTAGGTTTGCAAATTGTACTGTATAGCTAGCTATCCTGCACACATATGCAGGGTTGCCAACTTTTGAGATCAGGTTGGAGTGAGATTTTCTTTTCTTTTGGAGGGGGGGGGGGGTCTTGACCAATTACCGTACGATTATATCGATTTCAGTATCAATTCATAGCCTGCTGTACATATAAGATTATATCATATATCGATTTCAGTATCAATTCATAGCCTGCTGTACATATAAGGAAATAAGGATATGTACGTTATTAACATTTTAAAATTTCCCATTTAAAGAAATCTAGTGTTTGATCATATCAAAATATTTATTAAAATGCAAAACTGCAATACTTTTTTGAGCAACTAGATTAGATACATGTATATTGATTAAAGAGCCATAAAGGCACCAGTGGGTAATGGCATTACAAATGGAAATTATTATATTTCAAGCCACAAAATGACTCTAATTTGCCTCTTTGAATAAGAATTCTCTAATTCAACCTTAATACTAATTGTAATATAAATAAGAAAAATATTAGAAGAAAAATATTTTGTGGTCAGGACCATAATTATTGCACAGATAGTATTTAGTACCAAAATATCTCAAAATATTCAATTAATATTTTTGAACTAAAATATAGAACATTTATTCAATTGAAAAATAGTTAAGGTGTATGGTCACATTTGACCATCAATGTGTATGAGTGTATGAGGGCTAAATACAGGAAAAACATTAACATTAATGTTAACAATGTTGCATCTCCATCACTCTCTATAATAAAACGATCCTGTATGGTTGACGTAATAATCAATGCACACTATGCTGTACTGTTTACCAAAACTCGCTGCAAACACCTGAAGTGGTGATGTTGTGTATCAAGCCATTCAAATGCATTGACACAGCGCTAGAAGTATTGAGAGCTCCGTGGAGCACGTGACCGCGCGTGCACCCGCGAGATGAGAGAGCATGTCGCATCTCCGTTTTTCAACACTCTGGCTTTAACTGTTATGCCATATTAGCGCCAAAACGCTATTTATTGTTTGAATTTCGCATTAAAACTTAAACAAATATAAAAGCTTAGACTTTGTTTAATATCAAAAGCAGGTTTGGCAGTTTGGCGTGAGATTAAGTTGGTAGTCGGGGAGCCAAAGTCTCAAAAGCTCAATAAAATGGGTTGAACCTGACATGGTCTGCCATAGAGGTCTTCACGGGTCCAAAAATTCATACCCGACCCCGAAGAGACCCGTAATGTGCTTAACGGAACCGACCCGGACCCGTCTATTATTTCAAAAGCTGGACCCGGACCCGTGAAGATCCGAGAAATGCCAAAAACGTAGTACCCGGAACCGACCTGGACCCGTCTATTATTTAAAAGCTGGAACCGAACCCGGCGTGAAGACACAGACCCGACTGGACCCGTTTGTCACATATTCCACAATAACTGATATTAACAAGTCAATAAACAAGTTATGAAAAATATAACTTTTTGTCTTACCATAGCCGTCGTCTCCCTTCCTTGTAACGTTACTTGTGATGCATTACATCCTTGCCAAAAAGTTAAATCCATGTTATTCCTCTCTTGTTATTCCAAGCATGCTTAATTCACTCATCATTTCAGCTTTAAAAGTCCACTTTATGTCACGGTGACGGATGACAAATGCGTCTTTGCAGATTTGCATTTCGACTCGAGTTAACTCGCATAATAACTTTGACTGTTTGCCTTTTTGAACTATAATAGCGATTGCTCGTTCGGTGGCCGCTGACGTCCGCATTATTTATTTGCTATAATCTCTGTGAGCGAGCCTGACCACCAAAACTTTAAGAAATAAGACGGTTCATTCATATTATTATTAAAGTCAATCACAGCGGAAGCTCGGGTTGCCATAGAAATGACACGCGCTTGATACTGCACATGCGCGGTGGCTGGAGCAACCTGAAATATGAGCTTTTTTACGCAATTTGAGCATCATAGAAAACATTTGTGACAGTTCAACTGAGATTTTGTTGCTGATTTTAAATATATTATTTAAATATAATTTCAAATCAAACTTCAACAGTGCGTCACACGTAGACAGCACTTACTTTTTTCTCATGTTTGTCCACAATATGCATGAAGGATGCCCGGACAGAAGAGGTGCCGTGGGTTTAACTTCTTTATATTCGTTGTTTTTTAGCTTTTTTCACACATCACTCATGAAGGTAACCATTATTATTACCGTGCGCTTGCAGAGAGAGAGAGAGAGAGAGAGAGAGCGAGCGAGAGATAGAGAGAGCGAGCGCGTGAGGCGAGCGAGCAAGAGAGAGAGAGATCGCTCGTGTTTTTCTTCTTTCTTTTTTTTAAACCTTATTTCCCGGCTCACACTTTTCTTATCCTAATTTTACAGTTGCAAGTTACAAAAAACACACAAGCAGTGCTGACTGACTCTGATCACGGGCAGGTGTTCTCCGAGTCCGGATCGACTCGGGTATTGCACACAATGTTAAACAGACCCGGGACCCGTAGTAATAGATTGGGACCCGACCCGGACCCGGCTGATCATTTAAAATATAGACCCGAACCCGTACGGGTCCCGGGTCGGGTCCCGGGTCCACGGGTCTCGGGGGCTCCGTGAAGACCTCTAGTCTGCCATACTTTTTATTTGTGTTTTTTCTGTTAACTTTGACCCTAAGAACCAATAATTGGAGGGTCTGCTCTGCCGGAAATATCGCGAAAAAAAATTGTGGCCATTTTCATGTATGCACCCTTTATTTTTATCAGAAAAATGTGAAAAATGACTTTTTTCCTCAAATCCTCAGTGGGTTGGGTAGGCTGTCAATAAATGCATTCCAGATACACAGAACACATGTGCTGACAACATCCACTGAAAAAATAACTCTTAAAACACATTTCTACATGATTTTGCATCAATTTAATGCAAGAAATAGGCGTTTTCTCACTTTTTTTCTAATATTTCAATCTTTACTTTATTGGCAATCAACTATTCCCCCAAGTTATGACATCAGTCAATATGCCATTCTTTTCACCAAATAGTATACTCATTCCACAGAAAAATTTATAAAAATCCAATCAAAATCAATGGATCTGTGATGATTTCACTACTAGTTGGCGATCAACAAGCTCAGAACCTCAATAGAATTTTACGCTACTCTCAAAATTATGAAAAACATGCTGGATATTTAGCATCATGGCACACTTATGATCTTAGTAATTTGAATGAGTTTGGAACAGCCAACAAACGGTAACCAACGGTTACCAACGGACTTCGAAGCTGCTCATCATTGTCTGTGGTATGTGACAGGTCTGCCCCAGCATTTTGGGAAAAGAACGGTAGGCCTAATATGGATATTGTAATGGTAATTAACTGAAAGGACCACGCCAGTCTTCAAACAAGTATATTTCTGTTGATTCCTCATCCCAAACGTATCCCTGTAGCAGCAGCAGAATTCTCTACTAGTTTACTTAGCTAGCTTTAGCCGTTTTAGCTAATTTTGGTGGTTTCTTTAAACGGCCATAAGGAATGGGGTATTTTTTTTAAAAGTACATCTACGACTGCTCCCTGCCGGTCAGCCGCTTCAGGGGGTCGGGAACGAGGCTCGGTTGACACCCGAGGCCAACCTCGAGAGGCTGGTTCCCTTAGCAGATTATCTCGGTGCATGGTTATGCCTTCCGAATATATCTTATATTACCCTCTCCTCAAGTTCAACTGGTTGGTCTGGACTGCAGTGGTCCCAGAGCAGGTTCGGGTAAGGGAACAGGAAGTTCACTCTTAGTTGGTAAAGGAGGCCATAGAAAGTGTTCCTCCGCCAGACAAGGAGTACGGGTTCTACAGCCGGTACATCATAGTTCCCAAGAAAGATGGGGGGGGGGGGGGGTTGCATCCAATTTTAGATCTGAGGTACTTGAATCGTTCTCTGAGGAGATTCAGATTTGAGATGCTCACAATTCCAACCATCGTAAGTCAGATCCAGTTTGAGGACTGGTTTGTCACGATACTTCCATGTATCCATCCTTCAGGAAGTTCCTGAGGTTTGTTTTCGGGGGGTGAAGCATACCATTATCAGGTTCTTTAGTTTGGCCTGGCTTTTCCCCCTTGCATGTTCACCAAGTGCATGGATGCAGCTCTGGCTCCAACTGAGTCTCAGAGGCATCCGTGTACTGAACTACATCGACCACTGGCTCATATCGGCCCAGTCGCGAGTAGTGGCAGTTCGGCATTGAGATGTCGTCCTTGGCCTTCTTGGCACATAAATTGCCTTAAAATGCTGGCGGTCTACAAAGCTCTGAGGAGCTTTTTCCCGGACCTCCGCGGCCACCATGTCTCATATCTAATTCATCAAGGGGCTCTGAGGTCGCAGTGGTCAGCCCTCTATGCAGACTGGCACACCAGATCCTCCTGTGGTCCCAAGGGAGACTGTTGAGCGATATATGTCCCCGGGGACCAAAATCAGGGAACAGACGTCCTGTCAAGGCAGGGGCTGAGGCCTGGGGAGTAGCGACTTTACCCAGAGGTGGTGAAAGCCATGTGCGAGAGGTTCGGCCCAGTGGAAGTGGATCTGTTCGCGTCTCGAGAGACATCCCACTGCCCTCTGTGGTTTTCTCTCAAGTGCAGACGTGGCTGCTGCGTCTATGCATTTCCCCCGTTCACTCTGCTCCCGGGAGTCTTGGAGCGGGTCTGCCAAGAAGTGATCAGCCTACTTTTAATAGCAACCTGCTGGCCGACCCAGGTATGGTTCTCGAACATCGTAGCACTGCTAGCAGGCCTCCCGTCTCAGGCAGGGGGCACAATATTTCACCCCCGGCCAGAGCTGTGGAACCTTTGGGTCTGGCCCCTGAGGGGGCCTGGTACCTAGAGGCGGGCCTATCGGCATGTGTAGTTGAGACCTTACTCAGCTCCAGGGCTCCTTCCACGAGGAGATAGTACAGCATGAAGTGGAATGTGTTTTCCACTTGGTGTAGAGAGCGTTAGGTGGACCCAGTCAATTGCCCAGTGGCTTCAGTGCTGGAGTTCGTCCAAGATGGTTTTTTATCCGCCGGTCTTACCCCATCCACACTTAAGGTGTACGTGGCTTCCATTGCAGCTTTCCACTCGTCTGTAGGTGATGGGCCTCGGGGTAAGCACCATTTGGTTGTATGTTTCCTCCATGGAGCTCGGAGGATGAGGACTGCGACTTAGTCCAGAGTCCCAACTTGGGATCTAGCAGTGGTTCTGGAAGGGTTGTCTGCGGCTCCCTTCGAACCGAGTCAGATGAGGCAAAGAACCTGACCTTTAACCCTCTCGAGTCGGCAATCACGCCGGGGTGATTGGCTTGCTTTTTTTCTTATCAGTGCCAAAGAGACTCAAATAACTGTCGTTTTTTATCATTCAGGCAAGTGTCATACATCATTATAATCTGTTAAATTCTATTTTTTTTACTACAGTCACAATAAAAACAAATGGTTGTGCTTTTTGCAAAATAAAGAAATCAAACATGATGCGCAATCTGCAGCCTCTCTGTCAAAGACGTTCATTCAGATAGTCTTCAGAAAATGACCTCTATCTTATTGAATACTTGTCTGACAAACATGAGCCATAAGTCTAAAGAAACGCTGAAATGTCAGGTTTTAAACACTGTAAACCAAATCAAAAACAAATATTCTGTGTTTATGTAATCCGTTTGAAAGCAGATCGATGTTAGTTATTCCTGAGCGGCTCATTATAGACTAATGCGACCACGGCCACGAAGCATGCGCTCTATTGAGATTCAAATACTGAGGCGACGCCCACACACACATCAGCTCAAACACATTGTGCACGAGGGCGCACTGAAGAAGATATCTTCTTCATGCATGATATACATCTGCATGATATATATCATGCATGATATATATATACCTGACATATATATTATATATATATGTCAGGTATCACCATGTGACATTGACATAAACAGCTTCCAGAAATCGCTCTAACAATGTTAGACTAACATGCAGATAGACAAGTTTGAAGATAATAAACACACAATTGCAACAATATATGGCTTATCTGTGTTATTTATACCATGTTGGGTGTTTTCATAATAGATTATATATATAATGCAATGCAACTCGAGCTTTAATAATTATGCAGAATATTGTAAAATATATTTTCTGTCTGATTTTTTGATCCAAAGCCAAATGAGATCACATAAGGTTATTTAAAACAATTGGTGTAATAAATCATAAATTATAGTTTAATAAATCATAAATTCTTGTGGCAGAGAATATAGATCCTTTGTTCTGTTGCTCTCTGTCACATAGGCCTACCTGCAGCTCATTCATTATGCAGCTCATTAATGCGCGTCCTTTGTTATCTCAGGTGCTATCTCATCATTATTCATTAGATACCACGCCTCCTCGCATATTGGCTTTGTGAAGAGAAACTGTCTTACAAATTTTAAATCAGTGTATTGTTTTATGTGAATGAGTAGGCTCAATGATTCTCACATCAGTATAAAGAAAAAACTCTATGCAAATACAGACAGGAGTCAAAAGTCTTGGGAACAGATACCTATTGTGTGTTTTGAGGCCTTAATTTTAAAACAAATTTTTTTGTTTTTTCAAAATCTGTGCATAAACATTTTTCTCTCAAAAATACAAGCATGTACATACATGTTGCTCACATATTATAGTAGCCCAGTTTGTGCTGAATACAGTGTAATTACACGTTTGCCATTAATGTGTTTATAAGCAACTGAAAAAATACAAATGTCAGAGCATGTCAAAACTTCTAAAGGGCCCCAAAACAGCTCAGACTCCTAGGAGTTAAGGTGGCCTTTCTTCTTGCTATCACTTACTGAGGAGGGTGGGGGACCGGGGTCGGTTACGCCAACTTGCCTGGAGTTTGCCCCTGGCGGAGTTAAGGCCATCTTACTTCCAAGGCCGGGCTATGTGCCCAAGGTGCCATCGAGTGTGGCACGGTCAGTGGTTCTTTAGGCCTTCCATCCTCCACCTCACGTGACGGCGGAAGAAAGGAGACTTCACCTGCTCTGCCTGGTCAGAGCAGAGTTCTGGAAAAAAGAGTTTATCTGGAGAAGTCTTCACAGTGGATGAAGTCAGACCAGTTGTTGGTGTGCTTTGGCTCATCCAAGAAAGGGCTCCCTGCGCCAAAACAGACAATCAGTAAGTGGATTGTCCAGGCTATAGCCACGACTTATCAGGTGCGTAATTTGCCTTCACTGATAGCCGTGAGGGCTCATTCCAGAGACATGGCATCCTCTGTGGCCCTCCTTTCTGGAATCTCGCTTCAGGAGGATCAGCCGGGTGGGCCACCCCGCACACCTTCATTAGATTCTACAATCTGCAACTCCCTGCGATGCCTGGCGCTAGGGTGCTCGCGTCCTAAGTGTGCCTGGGTTCCAGCTTCACACTAAGGTGGGCGTGATTCTCGTGTGGCCTAGTGGGTATTCGTTCCCCAAAGTGTCGTTAGATGCAGTGCGAGTTCCCTCGAAAGGGAACGTCTCGGGTTACAACTGTAACCCTTGTTCCCTGAGAAGGGAATGAGACGCATGGAGCGTCTTCTTGATCGCTATGCTTAGGAGCAACCCCAAAGTGTCGTTAGATGCAGTGTCTCGTTCCCTTTTCAGGGAACAAGGGTTACAGTCGTAACCCGAGATGATTTCTTTCACCTGAATCCACAATATTTCCCATTTGCAGATTTGGTTCTGATCTTATTTTAGGATTAAACAAGAGAGGAGAAGCGTGGAGGAGAGGAGGAGAAGAGAGAGGAGTGAACAGGAGAGAACAGGAGAAGAGTGATGTGAATTGGAGAAGAATGAAGGATGAAGCCTGAGTTCTCAACCAAACAGCTGAAGAGAAACCTGCTCAGTCCCAACTATACTGCTTGCATAATATGTCAGAAAACAGACAGTGACGCTGGTCCTCTTCAGAAACTGACAAATCAAGGCTACCCTTCCCTCCTATATGCTGTAACCAACAGAAAGGATGATGTCTCATACAGACTTGACAATGGGCTGAAACCTCAATGTGACTTTCTGAGGAGGAATACTTTGTGGCACACACAATGTTGTGCGAGGTACACAGATCGTAAAACTGTTGACCAGAAGAGGAAAAAAGTTGAAAAGCCAGAAGTCAAGCTCTTTCATCCAGCTCATTTCAATTATTCCATGGTGACAATGCGGGCAGATCAGTAAAGCATGCACGACCAGGGGGAATAGATCCCTCATTTTGATCGCCACTTATGACAGACAGAATGTTTGGGAAAAAGCAAACAAACTTGAAGAGGAAGAGATACTACACAAGATTTGTGGTCCTGATGGAAACAAGTGTACTGATATAATTGCTGAGGTCTTCTGGTAACACAAGGAATGCATGACCAACTACCTGACAAAGCGTCTTCGTTCACAGGAAAGGGCTAGTACTGCCACCACTCCATATGATGCTGCACTGAACCAACTCATATCTAGGATAGATGAGCCCTTTTTCAAAGAGCCATATTCTTAGTTACAGCTTTGAGGGATGAATTCTGTAAATACTTGGAAAGCCATGGAGTTCAGAATGTTACCTCATACAGATGTCAGTCCTTGATTGCCCGCCTTAGAAGGCACAATGAAGTAGGTGGCAATTGTAAAATAATGGAACAGAAAGTATGTTCTAGCCTGAATGTTCCAGCAGAAATTAATGTTGGCTGCATGCTCTCAAATTTGAAGGAACTTTAAGGGTTACTTCAGGGATTTAGCATTAAGCTTTGAATCAGTAGAAACCTGGTAGTATATTCAAATTATGGTACTTTCCCCCTCATATCCCCCTGAGACGAGAGAATTATGGATTTTATTTCTGGAAAAAATCCTCAGATGATGCAAATATCTGAGTTGACACCAGATGACACCATAGTCTCTTCCTACAACACTGCAAAGAGAATATGGAAGGACCTCCAAAACCAATGTAAGCAGATCCTGAAGGAAGCAAGAGAAGCCAGAACAGCTCAAGCCAGTGGAAGTCAGCAGATGCCTGGAAGTATGACTGAAGACCCGTCACTGCAGCTAGAGATATCATACCTAGAGACGCATCCCGAAGAGTGAGCTCTAACCTGTATAACCACCTGGCATGGATGATAACAGATGCAACTCCACAGTTAGGTGAGGACGACCGGGTGAAAGTCAGTCCTAAGCAGCAAGAACAGGTTCTCAACCTTGCCCAGGATGTCTGCCAAGCAGTTGCCAAGATCACAACACTCTTCCATTGGGAGAACAGGGTTATGTTGAAATTAAAAAAGATGCCTAGACCATGATGTTTAATAATGTGGACATTAACAACCATGTTAAATATCCAGTATGTCTATCGGAATTTTGAGAGTAGCCTAAAATGCTATTGAGGTTCTGAGCTTGTTGATCGCCAACCAGTAGTGAAATCATCACAGATCCATTGATTTTGGTTGGATTTTTATAAATTTTTCTGTGGAATGAGTATACTATTTGGTGAAAAGAATGGCATATTGACAGATGTCATAACTTGGGGGAATAGTTGATTGCCAATGAAGTAAAGATGAAAATACTGGGAAAAAAAGTGAGAAAACGCCTATTTTTTGCATTAAATTGATGCAAAATCATGTAGAAATGTATTTTAAAAGTTATTTTTTCAGTGGATGTTGTCAGCACATGTGTTCTGTGTATCTGGAATACATTTATTAACAGCCTACCCAACCCACTGAGGATTTGAGGAAAAAAATCATTTTTCACATTTTTCTGATAAAAAATAAAGGGTGCATACTCTAAAATGGCCACAATTTTTTTTCGCGATATTTCCGGCAGAGCAGACCCTCCAATTATTGGTTCTTAGGGTCAACGTTAACAGAAAAAACACAAATAAAAAGTATGGCAGACCATGTCAGGTTCAACCCATTTTTGAGACTTTGGCTCCCCGACTATGGGCAGCGTGAGAGCGTGAGACAGAGCCTGAAAGCGTGAGTGTCACGCCAAATGCGTGAAAGTTGGCAACACTGCATATGGCAAGCTGGCTGCACAGTGCGGTCGATCGGCAGACAACTGTTAACGTTAATATGCTAATATGAAATTAAATAAGTGGTGTAGTCATGGCTACTATGTGTTTTATAGCTACCTGGGCAGAGATGCTAGTACATTTGATAGGCTCACTTGTTTCAAGCAGCACCTGCTAACATCGCCACTGTGTTGTGTCTATATAGACTGTTAATACACATAACGAACACTAGGGGGATAAGTAACGGGGAGAAAGTAGGAAGTGTACAGACATGGAGGAGTTCGGTCTGGATTAAAGAGTAATCCAAGGAATTCTGTTGTCATCGTTTTTTATTGTTTTGCAAAGTTAAGTGACAGTACAACAAAATGGCGACGAGGTTGTCTGCATCTATATTTCTGCCTTTCCCGGGTGAGCCCAGCATTTCATTCACAACGTGGATCAAGATGTTCCGCAACTATAACCTCGTCGTGGGAGCTACAGGTGATGCTTGGCCGGAGGGAAGGAAAAGAGCCTTGCGGCTTCACTGCTTAGGAACTGAAGGGCAAAGGATTTTTTATACTTTACCAGAGACTGGGGATACTAGTCTGCTATCACTGCATTGAGTACACATTTCACACCTGCCATTAATGTCGTGGTTGAACGACATAATTTCCGTAAAAGAGTGCAAGGTGCTTACGAGTCCATAGTGAATTATATTGCTGCACTGAGACAGTTAGCTGCTGCGCATGCACACTCATGTTTTCGTTGTGGGTCTAGTGGACACGCAGACGTTTCACACTGCGCACAGATCATCATAGCGCTAAGAGCTGGACGTGCAGGGATGCGCATTGCTCGGTGGTCAGCTCGCCTTCTGTGCTTCACATATGACACTGTGTATCGTGCTGGCTCATCAAATCACGCTGCTGACTGCCTTTCACGGTTACCCCTTCCTCTTACTTCTGCTTTCAGCTCCGATGATGATTAAGGAAAGATTATGTTAAGGAAGTAAAAAAAAAAGTTCAAATAATTGTACTTCCTTGGATCCATGTTCAGCTGCTTGTTATTTAAAATGTTCTTATTGCTTAGTGGTAAGATTAAGGCAGTGAAGAAAATGTATTATGTGTTGGGGAGATGTTGTCTATACTGTTAATACACATAACGAGCACTAGGGGGAGAAGTAACGGGGAGAAAGTAGGAGGTGTACAGACATGGAGGAGTTCGGTCTGGATTAAAGAGTAATAATCCAAGGAATTCTGTTGTCATCGTATTTTTTTATTGTTTTGCAAAGTTAAGTGACAGTACAACACACTCTAACAACATTTAGAATGGTGTTTAAAAACGCAGATACGTAGGTAATAATTAGTTGCACACTTGTCCTCAGTTATATTTTTAGATAAATTCTAATAGTTCTAATTTGTTACACTGTTTATTTAAATTTAAGTTATATTTTTAGATAAATTCTAATAGTTCTAATTTGTTACACTGTTTATTTAAATTTAAGTTATGTAATATTTTCCTCTATTATTTTGATGTTTATTATCATCATTAATATTATTATTAATGTTCATGTATAATTATTTATGTTTATATATTCATAGCTTTGGCAATATTGTATTATTTACATTCATGCCAATAAAGCAATTTTGAATTTGAATTTATATTTTTAGATAGCACAGATTAAATTTCAGGATCTTATGCGATCGAAATGGTTGCAATTTCGAGCCTTCAGGAAAAGTAAGATGTGTTGTTTTATGGACAGCAGGAAAAACAAGGTAGCTGGGTGTCTTTGACAGGATTTGACCGTGATTATGTTAGTATACTTTTGCATTACTAATTCAGATGCAGAGATTAGACTGTAGTGATGTACGTTTAGTAGTCTGTCTGTTTTTGCTGCAGTCAATTATTGACAAATTTTTGGTTGAAAAAACCATACAGCTATTTCTAACCCATTACTTAAATAAGTTACATTTAACACTGATTTTTAACCTTATTCTAACATGCATTTTTAGATACCCAAGCACTTTTGTGACCTGGGGTCTTCGAGCTTCACGTCCAGGAAAGAAAAACTTCAGAATAGATACAATTACAGCTATAACTATTCCCAGGTAAGTAAAACATAGATACAATTGCAAACAATAGTGTGGGCTCCATACAATTACATTTGTGAAAACGTTTTTATGTACCAACCACCAATAGAAGGCAGATATGATCACCTTTCTGTTTCCTCCTCCCCACAAAAAATCACCAAATAGAGCAGTTTCTTATTATCAGTCAGTCTTTCTCTGAGGCAGTTTCACAAGCTGTCAGTTGCCACTAACATTTACTCAACTTTTGTATGTGATAATTTAAGGTCCTGACATGTGATGACTTAAATCCTTAATCTAGTTAAATATAGTGTTGAACTAAAAACAAGTAAAAAAATAATACATACAGTACATACACGGCTATCACTCATCACACGGCTAAAGAAGTCAACAGTATCTTTTTCATGCTGTGCCACATTCAATTGAATTTCACATTGCTCAATTATGGTAATGGCCCATAGTTGTGAAGACGGGGCACATAAGGCAACAAACTTGACTAAAGATTACATGTTATTCTTGCTTTTTTCATACTTAAAAATAACTATATAGTGAATATGTTTCTTTATTGCTTGACACTATCCATGATTTTCATTGGATTGAAAACTAATTTGTATCCAAAACTCTCATGTTGTTTAAATCACAGACAAAAAAACATATCACTTTTGGTATGCGACTAAGATGGTATACTTCTCTTTACAGATCTTTACAGAGTTCCTGAAAATCAGTGGCATATCACTCTTTACACATAAAAGGTCCACTAAAACATGTTTAAGAAAGCATTTGAGGTGAGACATAGCCAATGTACTATTAGAAGCTTGATTCATATTGATGAACACAGCCTACTTGGACAGTTAAAACTCAATTTTGTGAACTGTCCCCCTCGACTTTTTTTGAGTAAAAAACATGCACATGTTTAAAGCTACACTGTGTAACTTTTTTAGTCTATTCTTAGCTAAAAACACTTAGTTCTTTCAAAAATATATGTGCTCATTAATGTATATTTACTTCTTTCAAGTAATAAAGTATTCTCGTAAGTTTATAATATGCCATTGAAAATACATAAGGTAATGGGATCTAACGGTGGTCGCCATGTTGCCCCTCCATCTTGAAAGTACATCAGCCAAAGAGGGACATACCCGTAAATTCAAGCTTCGCCTTTCGCGTTTTAACCGGTTTTAATACTCGATGGCACTGTACAAAATTCTCTGCCTCGCGCATGTGCGCGTCTCCGCGTCAACTTGTTCAGACTTGTCTGGTGCATGCGCAGAGAGTTTTCATCTCAGCAGCGTCCAGTAACAGAGTTATATGGAGTTTTCCTGCCTTGTTTATTCCTCAAAAGTCTGTTTTTCCTTGTGTGGTATTTCTGTGCGTTAATAACTCCGTAAGTAATAATAGTTATTTTCATTGTAGATGTGTTTCAGAGTGTGTCATGGCGTAATTCAGTTGATGTCACCTCAGAAGTATTTTTGTGTCAACATACAATAGCGTAATGCTCACCTAATAATCATTCAGTTATTTTGTTATCAACAATGTTTATTCGTTTTTAGAAAATATTTGCTTGTAATGTATGTTGATGGAAATATGTATCAGGTCTGATCGGCATATTAACAATTGTTATACAGAGCGCACTGCAGTGCTAACGTTAAAGCGGCGCACACACTTTTGTAACCGGACGCCGCTTGTTAGCAGCAGCAGCGGCAGATCTGCTCCTTTTAATGCAGCTGCATTTAGCGCCTATATATGGTACAATAAGCTCTGGTTTACGGTTACATTATACAAATGTAACTTATAAGTATAGTTATACAGTTCATTGTATGTATATTTACCACCCTTATTTGTTCTCTCACAGAAACCACATTTATGTACATATCCACGCAAACCTGTTTATGCCTTGCAATTGGATGACTGAATAAACATTACTATCATCAAAGTTCACTCTGGATTAGCTGCAGTTCTTTCTAGCCGAATAATTAGGCCAGTTGAGTTCTAACCATCACACTGCGCACAGAATATCCCACAGGCACCATGTCGAATGTGGACGAGGTCGAACTGGAAGCCATGTTAATCTTGGACTAAATCGGCCACCGTAGGAGTTGAAACGAAATCGGAATTGAGAAGAACAGAAACTAAAATTCACTGGATGGTCATATACCTTTTCACCACTAGATGGGGGAAAATATCACACAGTGTAGCTTTAAAAAAAAAAAAAAATGAGATGATGGTGTTAGTGTGAGATCTTATAGTACAGTGTTGTATATATAGTAGGACCTTTTACAGCAATCTGTCATCAGGCTGTGAATTTTGATCAGATTTTACTTTTTGACAGGCACCATCTGCCTCTCTGGAGAAAAGGAGAGAAGTGGTCCTGAGATGCCTGATTGAGTACATGGGGGAGAGACAGGAAGACCTCATCAGTGTCCACCACATATGTATTGGGCTTAAAGCTACTTGTCTATTTTTCTGTCTGTATGTATTAATATTGTGATGATATGGGGTAATTATGTTTGCTCTTGAAAGATATTTAAACTCTGTAGTTTAAAGGATTAGTCCACTTTCAAATGAAAATTTCCTGATAATTTACTCACCCCCATGTAATCCAAAGTGTCCATGTCCTCCTTTCTTCAGCCGAAAAGAAATTCAGGTTTTTGATGGAAACATTCCAGGATTATTCTCCTTATAGTGGACTTCAATTGCCCCCAGACAATTGAAGGTCAAAATTACAGTTTCAGTGCTGCTACAAATGGCTTTAAACAATACCAGCAAGGAATAAGGGTCTTATCTAGCGAAACAATTGGTAATTTTCTCAAAAAAAAGAAAAGATAATGTGTATATACTACATATACATTTAAAGCTTTAAATGTATATAAAGATTTTTGAAGGATACGGAATCGCGTTCTGCCGGAAAAACTTGTGATGTGATCATTTGTGTCTATAGTATAAAGCAATAAAAAGAACAAAAGAAAATGTATATATACATTTTCTTTTTTTTAAAGAATATTACCAATCGTTTCGCTAGATAAGACCCTTATTCCTTATCTGGGTTCGTTTAAAGCCCTTTGAAGCAGCACTGAAACTAATTTTGACCTTCAGCCATTTGAGGCCAATTGAAGTCCACTATGAGAAAAATCCTGGAATGTGTTAATCAAAAACTTAATTTCTTTTCGACTAAAGAAAGAAGGACAAGAACATAATGGATGACATGAGGGTGAGTAAATTATCAGGAAATTTTATTTGAAAGTGGACTAATCCTTTAATAAACAGCAATGTGATGACCAATCGATACAGGCAAATACAATTGCATTGTTTTATTGTAATGCATCCTTTGAACCAGAAAAAGACAACACTCATGCTTAAGTAGATCATGATAGTTTTGTACCCACACTCAATGGCATTGTCATGGTAGACTTCACTCTGGTCACATGCTCTAGTCACTGTCTTCTACCTGTCTGCTATATTCATCTCATTAAAGGGTTAGTTCACCCAAAAATGAAAATTCTGTCATTAATTACTTACCCTCATGTCGTTCGACACCCTTAAGACCTCCGTTCATCTTTGGAACACAAATGAAGATATTTTAGTTGAAATCTGATGGCTCTGAAAGGCCTCCATTGGCACAATGCATGGTACACTCTCAAGACCCTTAAAAGGTACTAAAGACGTTGTTACAAAGTCCATCTCACTACAGTGGTTCTACAATAACTTTATGAATCGGCGAGAATAGTTTTTTTGCGCAAAACAACCCTAAATAACGACTTATATAGTGATGACGATTTCAAAACACGGCCTCATGAAGCTTCGAAGCGTTATGAATCAGTGAGTTGATTCAGCAGTTTGGATCGCCAAATTTCAGCAGTTTGGCGGTTTGACACGCGATCCGAATCATGATTCAACTCACTGATTCATAACGCTTCGAAGCTTCATGATGCCGTGTTTTGAAATCGTCATCACTATATAAGTCGTTATTTAGGTTTTTTTTGCGCACAAAAACTATTCTCGTCACTCCATAAAGTTATTGTAGAACCACTGTAGTGAGATGGACTTTGTCACGACGTCTTTAGTACCTTTTAAGGGTCTTGAGAGTGTACCGTGCATTGTGCCAATGGAGGCCTTTCAGAGCCATCAGATTTCAACTAAAATATCTTCATTTGTGTTCTGAAGATGAACGGAGGTCTTACGGGTGTCGAACGACATGAGGGTAAGTAATTAATGACAGAATTTTCATTTTTGGGTGAACTAACCCTTTAACTGTTTGTCTGACCAAAATCATGATCTTTTTTGTCTCCACCTATAGAGTCGTGATGAAACCGAGGTGCACGCTGAGCTTGGCAGTTGCCCACTGAAAATGTACATGTGCCATCAACCCGACACGATTGGGATTATCATAGAAGGACAACCCATGGTCAGAGGTGTACCAAACCTGTCGAAAGCATGCTGCTTCCTGTTTGGACTTATGCCCTCGACCTCAAGTAACCCCAAAGCTGATGTATACTTTTGAGACATATCAGGGGCTCTTTGTGGGACTGATACTTAATTAATGTGGACTTTGAACTGTGTTCTGTGCTGATCATTACCTCATGAGGTATATACTCAACAGCATAGTGTATGTGATGTTATGGCTTACATTTACCTTCTTCTAAATATTGCAGATTGGGCAGTTTGGATATTTTACTTTACTGTTCAGAACAGGTTGAAAATACACTTATGCAGTGTTTGTTTAATATTATTGTGTATATGTGCATATGTGTATATGTTTTGTAGTCACTGTTAAAAGTGACACTGGTTGATATTGAATAAATATTATTGTCTTCAATCTATCTACCCATCTTTTTTCTTCAATTGAACTTGTAATTTGTATTGACAAAGTATGTTTCTGTAAAGTGGATCACTGAAGTGTTTAGAATAGACATTTAGATTTATTTTCTGAGGTTATAGCCAGGACTCAATTAAAATGTTTATTCACATGTGATTAGGTAAATTTTACTAAGAACATGAATTTCATAAAACCTAATTAAAATGAGTACAGGTTTCTTGTAGCAACCCATAAATAAGTTACCTGTACTAAGAAAAGTAGGTTTATCTAACTGAGTAATACTAGTATTATTAGTTAACTCAACTTGATTTTGTTGCGTTTGTATTAAGTAATGTTATAGTGTTTATTATACTTAAAAAAGTCTGCAAGTTGGCTCAACTTAAAACATTCAATGCAGCCACTTGCCTCACTTTTTATAAGTTAGATCTAGGTATTACTTTTTACAGTGCAGGTTCTGTCAACACTGCATTGGCTCCCTATTAAACATTGCATACATTTGAAAATCTTGCTGATTACTTACAAAGCTTTACATTTAAAAAAAAAAAAACTTTTTAGTACTTGAGAAAGCTCTTAACGCATTATAGCCCTACACGTTTATTGTGGTCTCAAAATTCTGGCCATTGATAATACCTAGAATATCATAATCAACCACATGCAGGATCCTTTTCCTATTTAGCACCTAAACTCTTCCTACCATTGTTCAGGAGGCAGACACACTAAATTTAGATTAAAGATACATCTCTTTAACCTAGCATACATAACAGTTTCACATTTTAATCATTCACATCGTTAAAGGCTTGTTAGGCTGCATTAGGTCAACCAGAAGCAGGGACACTTCCCCTAACACCTGATGTTGTTACATTGTATAGAAATGGCATCTACGCTTATATTAGTCTGTCTGTCTCATTCTTATCCCATGGTTACCGTAGTCAGACAGATCCAGACCAGATGGTGGACCTCAGGAGCGACTACAACAACCCTTCACAGCCCGAAGACCTTGACGGGACAGATCCTCAGTGAAGACCTCAGTGACTATGAGCCCTCATGCACAGATCCCTATGGCCAGCTATGAACCAGTTGAGACCTATTCAGAGTTTTAACAAGAAGGACGTTCATTGTGCTTAGGGCCACAAATAAGCCAGTCCTGTACTGGCTAAACGGCAACTCTACCTTCATGTTTCAGCCTGCTGGACAGACTACAACTCTTCCTTCCCACCCAATACCTGTGGGACATACTGTATTCCGATGTCACCTGATGGAGTTTGGGTTCCTTGACACCGTCACCTTTGGCTTGCTTAGTTGGGCACACTTAATATCCAGCAATATTGTTGTTTTAACTGCTCTGAAACTATTGGATGAGGACAAAACTTGAACTGAATTGAGCTGAATAATGACCTTGGAATTGTAAGGCTAATCTGACATAAAAATAAATAAATAAATAAAAACTCAGGACAAACAACCATCATAAAATAACAGCCGCAGATCATCCAGGTAACGGGAATCTAGAGTACATCAACTTTTGAAAGGGGTAATTTTTATCAATTCAGCTTTGTGTCTGGTGGATGTAAACATCTTTTATGTAAAATATCTTACTCAGGACAGTAAAACAAATAACATGCATTTTGTATAATCCTTATTTTGTTAAAATTATTTACATTTTCACAGATTCTGCAAGGGGTGTGGAAACGTGTGTGTGAGCACCAGGGAATACAATTTCCATGAAAGGGTGTATGGTCTGCATCTGCAACAATGCTTATAGGTGGTACGTGTCAAAGTAACATCCACATGGCAGGACCCAAGGTTTCACAGCAGAACATTGCCCAAAGCATCACACTGCCTCCGCCGGCATGCCTTCTTCCCATAGTGCATCCTGGTGCCATGTGTTCCGCAGGTAAGCAACGCACCTGGCCATCCACGTGATGTAAAAGAAAACGTGATTCATAAGACCAGGCCACCTTCTTCAATTGCTCCGTTGTCCAGTTCTGATGCTCACATGCCCACTGTTAGCGCCCCATAAGCCACAAACTGCGTTGCACTGTGTATTCTGACAACTTTCTATCAGAAAATGATATTGCTAACAGGTCAGTAAATTTTTTGTCTGAGGAATTAATACTTTTGTTCAATAAGGGTGCATTAAATCAAAATTTCACAAAATGCTATTCTTTTGAATTAACTAAAGAATGAGAAATGTATCATTGTTTACACAAAATATTAAGCAGAACAACTGTTTTGAGGTATGTTCAAACATTTTATTCTAAACATTTATTCTAAATTGTAATATTTTTTTTGTACAAATATGGGAATAGAAGCTATGTCAACGTTTGTGACATGACCGAAGGAGAAAAAACTAAACAAATTGTGTTCCCGTGTTCAATTGTGAACTCCTGGCTAATAATCAGCTCTCAGCAGGTTAAAGATGACATTCGGCATATGAATGATGTCACTGGTCAACCTGAAGAAGCACACAGTCCTTGCCACCTTTCTGAATTCTGCACGCTCGCGATCCTCCCTGCCGCTGACGTCACGAGCGCATCTCTGTCCACTGTGTCCAGCAGCGCGCGACTCTATCACTGCCGAGGTTTGCGAGCGCGGAGGAGGAGCTGTCAAAGTTTACAGCTAAGTCGAGCGAGTTTTCTCAAGAAGACGAGAAGCAAGGTCTCTGTACGTTTAGAAACCCTTGAAAGACGAGCTCTTCAAAACAATGGAGTGAAGCCTGAGAGGTTTTAAACACAAGAGATGGCGGGACCAACTAAGATCGGACTGATTTTTATCTTAATGCTCTCGGGGAGCTTCTGTGCGACGCCGGAAAAGAAAGGTAGGAGTAACGTTATTGTGAAACGGCTTGTTGTGTAAGGTTAAACCAGTTGATGATCTCCAGTAGAGCTTGATGGGAAATTCGCACATTCAGTTCAGAGATGTGCGTGCGCTCAGAGAAACCTCAGTCTGTCAGCGTGGGAACAAACAGGGTGGAAGTTTGTGTTCCCTGTCCCACAGAGAACTTACACTTGGACTCTAGTCTTTTAAATCACCCTTTTATCTAACGTAACATATACAGATAATAATAATTATCCTTCTAGAGCAACTGAGTGTCTATAGTTCAAGTCCTTTGAACCTTCAACTTTCCACTTACCAGCCCAAATATCAAGGCTATATGACCCCACCCCATACTTTTAATAAGGTTGTGATTTCATTAGTGAACTGATGTGATTTATATTGCACAGGAGAGGAGAAGAGAAGAGGATATTGCCTTGAACTATTACTGCACTAAACAGTTTAATCAGGTAAAATGTGCTTCATGTGGTAAACCGACTGGTTTTATTCAAGTCAAAATATTACTGAACAATTTTGAAAAAAACGTAACTAAACGCACTTAACTTAAAAAAAAGAAAGAAACTCGTAGCCTTAATATTAAGTAAATAAATAATGTGTAATTTAATAAAAAAAAATAGTGGAATGAAAATGAAAGAATGAAAGAAATGAAAGAAAATGTGGAATTGTCAAGTCCACACAACCTTTTTTTTTTCAATTATGCATATTTCAATTTTTTTAAGTTAAGTCAACTGATCACCTTTTACAGTGTTTTACAGTATTTCCTTGTGTCTATTGATTGATTGATTGATTGTCAAATTTGTCTGCTGTGTGGTGTCAGGCTACCTAAAAATTATTTTATCATAATAACAAAACATGTTTATCATAATCATTCATGATCATAACACATCTCTGTTTTTCACAATTAGGCCTATGTCTTTTTTACTTCATCTTTTATGTTTCAATTTGATTTTCTTAATTAAATTCCAAGTGGTTAAAAAAGTCGATTGAACAGTTATGAATTTTGAATCACTTTGATTTGAAATTTAGTTTGTCATTTTAGTGTGTTGACATTTATTTTAAAAGTGAAAGTGTGTAGTTGTTAACTGAAGGACTTCTACCTGATCTGACCCTAAAACGACTGTTGTCTGTTTAACAAAATGTAGTCAGGTTAATTCAGTCATATTAAATATTATATTTGACTTCATATTGATTTTATTACATGAAGCTTCTATAGGTTATCTAAAATAATATGTAGGTCCACTGCATTTTCTTTGATATGAATTCAATAAAGCCATTTATTTACTCCATGATGTTAGTGTTAGAGATTGTCACATTTATTAGATTTGTTAAAGTGCTTATATGCCACTCTGCATATTATTTAGACCATCTCAGGGGTGTCCTGTGTGTAAACACATGGCTGTGCCAATTCAGACAGATGGGACGCAAATCACTTTATTACAGTCTGCTTCCTCATTTGGACTCATTCAGGTTTACAGTCATGGTGCCAAGAGAAGAATCACCTTCCTTTAATATAAGTTCTGTTTTGACTATCATCAGTGACGTGACCTTTTAGATGCAGATGTTTGTTTGTTCGAATTGGGTACCTTTGGCTTTCTATTACATATGGCATTTATATAGTGGAAGTATAATAAAATGAGATTAATAAACAAGTGGTTTTGCATGGCACTCACTGTCATTGTGAAATGCACTGATTGCCAGTTTTCCAGCCCTCATAGTGGTTTAGAGGACGGGTATAATATTAGGCTTGTTTGAGATGAGCGAAATCTGCGCAGAACCGATCCCCGGTGATCAGCGCGAGATGCATGCCGGTTAGAAAAGTGTCCGAGGGCGGTCCGCCTTGCTCTGATGTCATGCCGACGTATGTCAAAAAACTCTCGGGGACGAAAGGCGGATGTGTCGGATTTTGCAGTCGAGCGCAGCTGCTCTCCACAGACTGCGCGGAGCAAAAGCATGATGGGAAACGACTTGCTGACGACACAGCTTAATGCTTATTGGTTTAAACAACCGTGATGTATGGTTCTTTTTCGAAATGTTTGATTTTAAAACTCTGATATCATGTTTTTATGAGTGAATATTCCCAAACTCTCTAACAAAGGCGATCTCTCTGTGGGTTATGTGATTGTTGTCATATTTATATAAAAAAATATATATATACAAACATGTATGTAGGCCTAATTAAAGTAAAAATGATTAGGCTTGTTTGAGATGCGCCTCGCCTCGCCTGAAATTCAGCCGAGACTAGGCGGCTGCAGTGAGGGGAGGAGTGAAAAAAGTGCAGGCAAGCCGGACAGTTCTCTCTTCTCGTAGTGGATCAGACACCTGCGAGATCAAAGGCGGATATCGTGGGATTCACACTCGTGCGCTTTGTTGCTGATAAACTGGATGTAATTTAAGTTCTGTTACTTTTATATGAAAATAAATATTATGAACAAGACACCCAAAGTTTTTGTTATTTATTTCCATTCGAAAGACGTGTTTATCAATCATTTTTACTTTAATTAGGCCTACATACATGTTTGTATAAATATATTTTTTTATAAATACAACAATCACATAATCCACAGAGAGATCGCCTTTGTTAGAGAGTTTGGGAATATTCACACATAAAAACATGATATCAGAGTTTTAAAATCAAACATTTTTAAAAAGAACCATACATCACGGTTGTTTAAACCAATAAGCATTAAGCTGTGTCGTCAGCAAGTCGTTTCCCATCATGCTTTTGCTCAGCGCAGTCGGTGGAGAGCAAATGCGCTCGACTGCAGAATCCGACACATCCGCCTTTCGCTCGCGAGAGTTTTTTGACATACGTCGGCAAGACATCAGAGCAAGGCGGACCGCCCTCGGACACTTTTCTAACCGGCATGCATCTCGCGCTGATCACCGGTGATCGGTTCTGCGCAGATTTTGCTCATCTCAAACAAGCCTATTGATAAACACGTCTTTCGAATGGAAATAAATAACAAAAACTTTGGGTGTCTTGTTCATAATATTTATTTTCATATAAAAGTAACAGAACTTAAATTACATCCAGTTTATCAGCAACAAAGCGCACGAGTGTGAATCCCACGATATCCGCCTTTGATCTCGCAGGTGTCGGATCCACTACGAGAAGAGAGAACTGTCCGGCTTGCCTGCACTTTTTTCACTCCTCCCCTCACTGCAGCCGCCTAGTCTCGGCTAAATTTCAGGCGAGGCGAGGCGCATCTCAAACAAGCCTAGTATCAATGAGGACAGTCATGACGTCCTATAATGTCTTCGGGCTCCCTGTTGTGCCTCGCTCAAGGTCAGAGAAATGAGATGAGCGAAATCTGCGCAGAACCGATCACCGGTGATCAGCGCGAGATGCATTCCGGTTAGAAAAGTGTCCGAGGGCGGTCCGCCTTGCTCTGATGTCATGCTGACGTTTGTCAAAAAACTCTTGCGAGCGAAAGGCGTCCGATGTGTCGGATTCTGCAGTCGAGCGCATTTGCTCTCCACCGACTGCGCTGATCAAAAGCATGATGGGAAACGACTTGCTGACGACACAGCTTAATGCTTATTGGTTTAAACAACCGTGATGTATGTTTCTTTTTTTTAAATGTTTGATTTTAAAACTCTGAGATCATGTTTTTATGTGTGAATATTCCCAAACTCTCTAACAAAGGCGATCTCTCTGTGGGTTATGTGATTGTCGTCATATTTATAAAGTAAATATATATAAAAACATTTATGTAGGCCTAATTAAAGCAAAAATGATTGATAAACACGTCTTTCGAATGGAAATAAATAACAAAAACTTTGGGTGTCTTGTTCATAATATTTATTTTCATATAAAAGTAACAGAACTTAAATTACATCCAGTTTATCGGCAACAAAGCGCACGAGTGTGAATCTCGCAGGTGTCTGATCCACTACGAGAAGAGAGAACTGTCCGTCTTGCCTGCACTTTTTTCACTCCTCCCCTCACTGCAGCCGCCTAGTCTCGGCTGAATTTCAGGCGAGGCGGCGCATCTCAAACAAGCCTAACGTTATGCGTCGCTCCGTTGCTCTGATTGGTTGTAGGTCTATCCAACTGAGGTCTTTCCTGGTTCGATTGAAACACGCCCCATAATCACAGCCCAACGGAGCAGTATCAGACTCAAATTCTGACTAGAATTGTAGTATGACGACGTCAGGCTATGCTTTTATAGCTGAAATTGTACAACTTTATCAAAATGTTACTTTCCTGTTTATTAATATGAAGCTGCTTTGAAAATGTGAAAAAATATAAAGCTGCTTTGTATAAAGCGCTATATAAACGTGACTTCATATTCATTTTTTGACTTCAACTTTCCTTTTTTTAGTTCCTTGGGGAAACATTCAGGGTTTAAAAAGTCTGCAGGATAAATGTTTTATATAATCTTAAAAGCATGTAATGCATCTTTTGATTCATATTTGGAATTCTTGGACACCTTTAGTGTCAGGTTTTATGTACTAGATGGGACGATTGTGCATCTTCATCCACGAGTCTGCTTGTTGAGTCAGGCCTCTTCTAATCAATTGCAACTTGCTTGTGTTTGTGAGCCAAAAGACAGATCTCCCAAATATTTCAAAACAGCTAAACAAAACAGTCCTCTCACGTGCTGTACCCTTGCTTATCGAGTCGCTGGCATGTTGTGCAAGGCGTGCTTAGGAACGTTTGAGAGTATCAGTAAATAAGAGAATGATCTTCTAGAGTTTCCATAAAAGGAATAGTTCGCTCAAATATGAAATGTCTATCATTATCTACTCATCCTCATGTCTTTCCATACCTGTATGACTTTTTTACTTTTGTAGAACTCAACATAATGAATGAGGAGCTTTCGAAATTCAAATAAGATGCAAAAGCACCATAAATATCCTAAATAAGTCCATATGAACCGTGCGCTCTATATGCCAAGTCTTCTGAAGCCATACGATAGTTTAAGCCATACGATAGTTTTTTAACCACTGCAGCCAGATCATTGAGTCAGTGAGTGGAACTCTGAGCCGTATTTTAACTTTGTAATTTTGATATCCGATATTTGTATTATATAGACATATATTATTATATTGTCTTATTATAGTGATATACCCAATATTGTCAATTTGCCAAGGAGTTGGTGGGATTAAATGAACAGTTCACCCACAAAGGAAAATTCAAAAATGTTGCACCAAATCTGTATGACTTTCAGTAAGAAATAATATCAGTAAGATATTCTGAAGATTTTTATTGGCCATACAATGAAAGTCATTGGGTTCTTATGTTGGTAAAACAATAAGAAATTTTTCTGTACCACTGCAGTTATTCCTGGGTCAAAAATGGTCTTCAGTATGGCGGACAAACACAATACCCTACCCCCTAACCCTACCCATGTGACCTGTACTGACAATACATTCAAAATAAATGCAAATAAAAAGTTGGCAATATTACCTTATCCTATTTATTCATGAAAACAATTATCACTGTCAGGATCAGATCATAAAACAAAGTGCTTAGAACTATTTTATATTTAAAAATGTAAAAAGTCATTGAGTGACTGATTTGAATATTTAGTAATACAATTAACAACAAGTAACACATTACATAAAAAGTGGCTGGTCTGTTATTTTCTATTTACGTTTCTTTTATTTACGTTCCAAGACTTGATACGTGCACAGATCATTTGACAAACAGCATCCAGATTATTGTGTTCCATCCATTGCTATGGTTTCAGTTTCAGATTCAGTTGCGCATTTAAATACGGTTCTTAATCCAAAAACTTTGCAATGTGTAGTTAGCAGCATAAAAAATATTATATACAGAAAGCGGGCAAAGATCACTGCCATTATAATCACTGAATGTGAGGTACACAAGGCTGCACTCATGCACAAACTCCCATTATAATCAATGAAGCTGTCTAAATTGTGCAACAAATCTCTTATTGACATCTTGTTTATTTTGTTTGTTATAATGAAAGGATTTGCTAGTCTGCAGAACTCATGCTGAACAGAAACTCTGCCGGTTTGAGCGGTGTGAGTGATTCTGATTAACTTCAGCACATCTCATAGGCAATTCACCCTTCACCGGGAGTTTGATTTATAGGCGATCTGTCCAATCATAATCCGCCATCCGCCGAATCCGCCATTTTTGTCCGACTAAGCAGTCAAGAGAGTTCGAGAGATTAGCATCGGTGGACTTGAAAACGGTGTGTACTGACGTCTTTCCACAGTTGAAACAACATTCCTTCTGAAGTTCATTCATGTTTATTTGATACTATAAATTAACTAGAAGGAAGAGATGATCGGTTCACGAGCAGCTTTAACTGAGGCACTACAGCGACCTGTCACCACACATTAAAGAGACACAAAACGGTATTTATTGTTTACATTTGTTTCATATTAAAAGTAACCTGCTCTGTCCTGTCAGTCAGTGCTTTGTCAGTATCCTCTTTGCCCTGCGATGTGTTTTTCACTGCGTGAGAACATGATGTGTGGTATGAGAGCGCGGCTTGTCAGACATAGCAACAGTAACTAAAGGGGGTCAATTGCGCTCACACGTTCAACACATGTCTGTGATTGGCTAAACACTGCAAAAACACATTGTAAATAGAAACCTTTGAAGTTCTTCACAGAGCGCTTACACAAACACACACGGGAGCATTTTAAAACAGCTTGCTATCAACAGGTACTGCAGAACAGCAGGTATCGTCACATTAAATGATGAAATACTTATTTGGCGGAACAATATTCAAGATTCATTTTTGCGGCAAAATATTTGCATTGCAGGGATTTTTTTTTATCAGTTCCTTTACGTTTATCCAGGTTTAACTCTCCATTTGGAATTCCTGTTCATCTCAGGTCTCTCTCATTTACTGAAAAATCTGATTGGCTTTTTTACCTGTTAATGATGAAGGTCAAAGATGTATTTGTTTTGCGCTCTTGTGGGGGTTTTGCCTCAGCCTCAGGCATCATACCATTTAGATTTCTTTGGAAAACACCCTGATATCCTTGCCAATGCTGAGACCTTATAAAATTTAGCAAAGACAGACCATTTTCATAATTATAGACTCGCCTAATTTTCAAAACACAGATGCAAATTACTCCATGTTCCTCAGGTCTGCCAATTCAGCTTGTGATAAATAGTCTTTTTGATTTGTCATGTAGCAGATAAAAAAATGCACTGTAATCCAATTGTCCACTATTGTAGTCACATATCCTTCTTCAAAAAGCCACTAATGGCGGTAAACCATCAATGTTCTCCATTGGGATTATGAATTGTTTAGCCAGTGATCTTGGAAAAGACATCAACTCTGTATTTTCCCCTAATTGTGAGATGAATTTAAGATGTGATACGGCTCTTCTTTCCCATTACCTTCCTCCCCCGCGTGATGGAGGACCGTTGCGTTAAACTGTCAGGCATCATTTCATCGCGTTGTCATGGCAGAGAAGAATAAATGTTAATAACATGTGCAGTTGGATTCTCTGGAACATCTTGGTCAATTAATTGACATGGGAACAGTGTTTGGCACTGGAATGCTAGTGTCATGCGACTTTAACAGTGATGACAGGTCTTTCTCTCTTTCTCTGACTCTAACTTCTCAGCAGATAAAAATCATTGCAAAGGAATGCTTTGAGCCTACAGAGTTCCTGTAGTTCAACAGGTACAGCATGGTGCAAAGCGGTTGAGATAACTGGAAGTTTTCTGCCTGAGTTTTGGCTAATTCAAAATGCTTTCCATCATTTTTAGAAAAGAGCAAGAGAAAACGTTTAAACTTTAAAACTCCATTAATATCTAATATTTTACAATTATCATCATCATGAGCACTTAGCCAGAATGACAGCAATTAGTCCCCAGACGGCTAGACAACAGGGCCCTCATTTATCAACAGTGCGTAGAAAATATTCTATTTTTTGTCCTATGAATGAAATTTAGAATGTGCCTAAGTACAATAAAATCCATATTTGTCAAACGTGCTCACACAGTTCTTAAGCACATGAGTAAGCAATCATTGTTGATAAATCAAGCATGTGCGTAAGTACCATACTTGTTCACGTTTACGGTCATTAGCATTCGGAAACGCCTCCATGGGACCATATCATGTTATTGTGATTTTTCCTCACCGCAATAATGGCAAAGGAGCAAAGAAGAGGAATTTCACAAACACAGAACGAGTCTTGCAATGAAGTTTAACAACAACAAATTTGCATCACATATGATTTGCATGTTAACAGAACGAAACCCTTTTCTATTTACATCATTAAATACGTTGCTTGATGGTGCTTTTATGGCAATGTGGGTGCAGTCTATGGCTCCAATTATGTTTGGGAATCTGGCGATAGCACGAAAGCCCCATTTTATTTTGGCTTGATGAGGATTTTGGTAAGGGAAGTGAATGTAGGTTTGGGCCAAGGAGATAATTGCATCCAACATTTGTCACAAATTTGTTACAGGGGTTAACACCAATTGCGCATTCAAACTACAAAATGATAAATTGAGTGTTTTATAACTAAAGGAAACACAGGACATTTGTTGATTGCTTAATGCACACTGTGACCCTCTTAAATGCTTTTTATGTGTAGGATCGCTATTCTACCACTAGATTATCTGTGTAAGCATGCTCAGAGGTGTGCTTATATTTACACACATTTCTACGTATAAGCATGAAACTGGTTTTATGTGCTCATTATGCACAAATCTGTGTGTACGCACCGTTGATAAATGAGGGCCCAGGACTTTATGCATAGCTAGTGTTCTACTTTCCATGTGAAGCAAATGTGCAGCATAATTATTATTCATAATTTACTCACTATCATGCCATTCCAAAATGCTATGACATTATTTCTCCTGTAAAAAAAAAACAAAAGCCTATATTTTAAAAATGTATTTTTGTGTAAATGTGTGTTTCTTATACAGTGAAAGTACATGGGGCCATGGTATTTGTGTTGTAAAAATCAACAACATGTCAGTTTAATTTTGTACATCTTTATATTTTTGTGTTCCTGGGCTCCTGGTTGATAGCCACTGTTTTAAAGCAGCCTTCCTTCTTGCGGAAGCGCAAACGTGCTGTGTAACACGAGAATGAACCTCATTGGTTCTTGCAGAAGCTCAAATGTGCTGCGTAACACGAGAATAAACCTCATTGGTTCTTGTGAAAGCTCAAATGTGCTGCGTAACACGAGAATGAACCTCATTGGTTCTTGTGGAAGATCAAATGTGCTGCGTAACATGAGAAAGAACCTCATTGGTTATTGTGAAAGCTCAAATGTGCTGCGTAACACGAGAATTACCCTCATTGGTTTTCTTGCAGAAGCTCAAACGTGCTGCGTAACACGAGAGTGAACCTCATTGGTTCTTGCAGAAGCTCAAACGTGCTGCGTAACATGAGAATGAACCTCATTGGTTCTTGAGGAAGCTCAAACGTGCTGCGTAACACGAGAATGAACCTCATTGGTTCTTGCAGAAGCTCAAACTTGCTGCATAACACGAAAATGAACCTCATTGGTTCTTGCTGAAGCTCGAACGTGCTGCGTAACACGAGAATGAACCTCATTGGTTCTTGTGGAAGCTCAAATGTGCTGCGTAACACGAGAATTAACCTCATTGGTTCTTGCAGAAGCGCAAATGTGCTGCGTAACACGAGAATGAACCTCATTGGTTCTTGTGGAACCTCAAATGTGCTGCGTAACACGAGAATTAACCTCATTGGTTCTTGCAGAAGCGCAAATGTGCTGCGTAACACGAGAATGAACCTCACTGGTTCTTGAGGAAGCTCAAACGTGCTGCGTAACATGAGAATGAACCTCATTGGTTCTTGTGGAACCTCAAATGTGCTGCGTAACACGAGAATAAACCTCATTGGTTCTTGCAGAAGCGCAAATGTGCTGCGTAACACGAGAGTGAACCACATTGGTTCTTGAGGAAGCTCAAACGTGCTGCGTAACATATGAGAATGAACCTCATTGGTTCTTGTTGAAGCTCAAACGTGCTGCGTAACTCAAGAATGAACCTCATTGGTTCTTGTTGAAGCTCAAACGTGCTGTGTAACACGAGAATGAACCTCATTGGTTCTCGCAGGTCAAGCAAGCATGCTTGAGCTTCAGTTTAACAAACTGATGTGTGAGTTGATGAATGTTTATATCATATAAGTGTCTCTTCAGAAAATGTGGACTAAAACGCTCAATTCATGTCAATTAACTTTTTGAAGCGTCAAAGTGGTAGGTGTGTAGTTGCCAATGGAGGGACAGAAAGCTCTCAGATTTCATAAAAAATATCTTAATTTGTGTTCTGAAGATGAACGAATGTATTGTGGGTTTGGAATGACATGAGGGCAAGTAAATGATGACATAATTGTCATTTTTGGGTGAACTATCCCAATCAAAAAAACACAAAAAACAGATTCCATGGTACAACTTGACTTTGTAAATGATTATACATCTCTACATAAATATAGTGTAAAATGGAAATTACAGGGACAATCTGATTTCTTGTTTCATTTGCAAGAGCTTTGCTTGCTGCCTTCAAATGCTTATTTTTGCAAATCAATTGACACAAGTCTCTGCCCACTGATTAACCATAGGTCACCCACTCCATGTGCCTGACACCATGAATTGTTGTCTAAATAAAGTTGTTTTCTATTTACACAATAAAGTGAAATGCAAAATGCCTTGAAACATCACAAACTCTTCACCATCCGGATTTGCTGTCTCATTGTCCTCATCTGTCATCGAGCTCCCACACAGTTTGCACACGCTTTGCATGACCCCGTGATTGGTTTTGCAGGCAGCCGGCTGTGATTTCTCTCAGCAAAACCTAATGCCCCCCAGCGTCAATTTCCTGTCTTTAATATCTGCATACTTCCTCCTCCACCTCTGCTAAGTTTTCATCAGCCGTCCTGAACGCTCTTTCAAGATGAGTTACCAGAGCCCACTCATGGCTCCATATTGAGCTCCCGGGAGGGCGATTGTAAAAAATTGTCCGTTTAAGGGGCCTTCAGCATGTGAAGGCTGGTTGTTTCTGGGTCTTGATGCCTCTCTCTGGTGATTGGCTTTGCTAGAATCACATCTGCTGAAGCGGTTGGAGTTTCAAGAGTCAAATGATTTTGTCGGGGGAAAAACAGACCTCCTGCTTTGATAAACTGTTGAGGCAAGGCAAGTTTATTTGTATAGCACATTTCATACACAGTGGCAATTCAAAGTGCTTTACACAGAAATGAAATAAAAATATTCGTTAGATAATTAAAACAGTTATAAAAGAAATAAAAAATAAAGAAAATATTGAAAGATAAAAATAAACAGTATAATTAAAACTAAACATAAAAACAGGGTTAAATTTAAACATATAAATTCAAATGCAAGCAGTTCGGACAAAGCACGTACAGTGGCACAGTGCTCATTCAGTAAATGTTGAGCAGTTTCCTAAAACTGGCGAAGAAGTCGGTGCCTCATTTTGCTGGAGTGACTCTCTCTCTCTTTGGCAGAGAACAATGAGGGTTTTCTTCAAGCAGTTTTTGAATGTTTCTCCATACGACTGCTATAAAGGAAAGAGTTTTGTGACAGAAGTGTCATGTTTTTTAGTTATTTTGTCATTCACAGTCGTGTGGCGGCTCTGACAGTTTGAATGTAAGCTAATTGCGACTGAGCTTGAAATGGCCAATCTAAATCTAAATCTAAATCTATTTAGAGCTAAATGCTTTGATAAGATAACCTGTGACAGACTTTCTTTTTCTTTCTTTCTTTCTTTCTTTCTTTCTTTCTTTCTTTCTTTCTTTCTTTCTTTCTTTCTTTCTTTCTTTCTTTCTTTCACAAACTTTACTTATAGCTTTATGCTCTCTTTGGAGTTCTGGTCTCCTTGTCTCAAGCTGGCTCCTCTAAACTGTGTCAACATACATTGTAACGGTGGTACACCCACTGGCAAAATTATTATTATTATTTTTTTATCTACTGGTTTCTTCCCAGAGGACATCAAGAGAAATGGGCAGTGCAAGATCCTCTTGGTGAGTAGTGAACATGCAACATTCTGGTTTGACATGCATACAAGATAAAGCATCTGGAGCAACATTGAGTTTACCTTTTCGATATTCTATCACAAAATCTAATTTTTGTAGGCGGAGAGCCCAACAAATTAGACAACTTGTGGTCCTAGTGGAATTCATCACCCACTGCAATGCTGAATGGTCAGTAACAATGGTGAACAATTTTGATTCAAGATAGTGTTGCCATCTCTCTAATGCCCAAACCACGGCAAAGCATTCCTTTTCAGTGGTGGAATAATGAGTTTCAGTCTTGTTCAATGCTCTACTAGCATAAGCGATGACTACTTCTTGACTCGATTATTTTCTTTGAGTTAGTACTGCTCCTAGACCAGTACCACTGGCATCTGTGTAGACAACAAATGGATATTTGAGATCTGGATGACCCAGGATAGGTGGAGATATTAGACAAGCTTTTAACTGATTGAAAGCTTGCTGGCACTGAAGTGTCCATTCAAATTTCCGTCCTTTTTTCTTCAGAGCATTGATAGGTTCTGCAAGTTGGGAAAAATGAGGTACAAAGCGATGATATCACCCTGCTAACCCAAGGAAACGTTGAACTTCTTTTAGATTCTTTGGTACCGGGTAGGTTCTGATAGCTTCAACTTTGCTGGGGTCTGCTGAGATACCTTTGAGACTAACCACATGTCCAAGAAAGGTTAATTCCTGAAGACAGAATTTACTCTTCTTCAGATTGATGGTCAAGCCTGCAGACTGTAATCGAGAAAGGACAATTTGGAGGTCATTGAAATGCTGTGTCAAGGAAGGTGAGTATATAATGATGTCATCAATGTACACAAAACACACGGTTCCTCTTAATTCTCCTAAGACAGTTTGCATTAGCCTCTGGATTGGTTCTGGGGCGTTTTTTAATCCAAAAGGCATGACGTTGAACTCATATAGCCCAGAGGAAGAAACGAAAGCAGTCTTTGACTTACTTGCTGGATCCATCTTGACTTGCCAGTAGCCACTATTTAAATCTATGGTGGAGAATATGGCTGCACCTGAGAGAGACTCAAGAATTTCAGTTATGTTTGGTAATGGATAGGCATCTCTTTCTGTAACAGCATTCACTTTTCTGTAGTCTACACAAAATCTGGTGCTTCCATCTTTTTGGGGGACCAACACGACAGGTGATGCCCAAGAAGAGTGTGATGGTTCTACAATACCTTTTTCTAACATTTCCTTTACCTGTTCTCTCACAATTTCCTGTTTTTCTGGAGTTACGCTGAATGCTCGTTGTTTAATAGGTACAGGATGGGTGGTGTAAAGAACATGTTGAAGAACAGTAGTCATTCCAAGCTGGTTGGTTCAGACATTGGGATTAGATGATAAAAGGTGAAGTAGGTTCTCTTTCTCTTCTGATAATAAGTGTGTCTTGGATACCGCATCAGATATGAGGGCTTGATCATCCATATCATCAGGCTGTACAGATGGGAACAAAGGTGGAGGATTAGAACTAAGCAAGGCAAATGTCTGATGTGAACTTCTGTTGTGCTGTCTTTTTGTCAGTTTCTTGGTTTTTCCAACCGGAACACTAGCTTGTCCAGGTTGAAAAAGATACTCTTCATCAGGAGTCAACTTGAATGAGTATTTTCGGTCAGCTACATTGATGTGTAGGCCACTGGAAAAAATAAAGTCTAAGCCTAAGACTAGAGAATATGCCAAGGCTCTAGAAGTAAGAATAACGGCCTGCATAGGGAAAACTTTGTTGTGAATTAAATAAACACACTTTATTTACTACGTGTTTTAGAGTGAAGCACAGCACTGTGTTCTTTTACACTTGAGCAGCTTGTGATCCGGTGTTTTTAGCGTCTCCATCTCTGTATCTGAGTTAGAGTGACTTTTAATGTGAATTTGGGAACATGCAAAGAAAACGTATAGGAAGCACTTATAAACCGGCTGTTGTCAACAAAAGAGAAGCTTTAATATATATATATATATATATATATATATATATATATATATATATATATATATATATATATATATATAAATATATATATAAATATATATATATATATATATATATATATATATATATATATATATATATATATATATATATATATATATATATATATATATATTAGGGGTGTAACGGTACACATATTTGTACCGAACCATTTCGGGACAGGGCTTTCGGTATGGTGCACGTGTGTACCGAACGGTTCCGAATGCAATCTTTAACAGTTAACAGTAGGCTTGTTTTAAGCATGGAACATACTTCAATCCGAGTTCCCACACAAACATATTAAGTATTCAGTCCATTTTATCTCAAAATTCAAAGAATAAATGCCATTTTGAAGCTCTTTAATGTGACGTGACTGATAACTGTATAGGCATGTCAGTTCAAGCGGCGGTGTGGCGCGCAAGTGAACGCGATAATCTTTTCTTAAAGAATAAACATGAATTAATATCTTAAGGTATGTTGAGGATACATTACAACTTACTGAAACATGAACAGTATCATATGTCATGTAATCGCTCAATCAGTGTTTCAACTGTGGAAATACATCAATAAAACAGCTTGTAAACAATGTTACATAGCACAATACCTCATGCAGTCATTCAGTGTCCACAGCTGGTTAGTTCACTAGAGAGATGAACTCTTTCACTAAATATAAGCACTATATTAGCCGATATATATATATGGCTAAGATAGGCTAAGATAGTGATGTGCTTCACTCTATATATATATATATATATATACAGGGAGTGCAGAATTATTAGGAAAATTAGTATTTTGACCACATCATCCTCGTTATGCATGTTGTCTTACTCCAAGCTGTACAGGCTGGAAAGCCTACTACCAATTAAGCATATTAGGTGATGTGCATCTCTGTAATGAGAAGGGGTGTGGTCTAATGACATCAACACCCTATATCAGGTGTGCATAATTATTAGGCAACTTCCTTTCCTTTGGCAAAATGGGTCAAAAGAAGGACTTGACAGGCTCAGAAAAGTCAAAAATAGTGAGATATATTGCAGAGGGATGCAGCAGTCTTAAAATAGCCAAGCTTCTGAAGCGTGATCATCGAACAATCAAGCGTTTCATTCAAAATAGTCAACAGGGTCGCAAGAAGCGTGTGGAAAAACCAAGGCGCAAAATAACTGCCCATGAACTGAGAAAAGTCAAGCGTGCAGCTGCCAAGATGCTACTTGCCACCAGTTTGGCCATATTTCAGAGCTGCAACATCACTGGAGTGCCCAAAAGCACAAGGTGTGCAATACTCAGAGACATGGCCAAGGTAAGAAAGGCAGAAAGTCGACCACCACTGAACAAGACACACAAGCTGAAACGTCAAGACTGGGCCAAGAAATATCTCAAGACTGATTTTTCTAAGGTTTTATGGACTGATGAAATGAGAGTGAGTCTTGATGGGCCAGATGGATGGGCCCGTGGCTAGATTGGTAAAGGGCAGAGAGCTCCAGTCCGACTCAGGCGCCAGCAAGGTGGAGGTGGAGTACTGGTTTGGGCTGGTATCATCAAAGATGAGCTTGTGGGGCCTTTTCGGGTTGAGGATGGAGTCAAGCTCAACTCCCAGTCCTACTGCCAGTTTCTGGAAGACACCTTATTCAAGCAGTGGTACAGAAAGAAGTCTGCATCCTTCAAGAAAAACATGATTTTCATGCAGGACAATGCTCCATCACACGCGTCCAAGTACTCCACAGCGTGGCTGGCAAGAAAGGGTATAAAAGAAGAAAATCTAATGATATGGCCTCCTTGTTCACCTGATCTGAACCCCATTGAGAACCTGTGGTCCATCATCAAATGTGCGATTTACAAGGAGGGAAAACAGTACACCTCTCTGAACAGTGTCTGGGAGGCTGTGGTTGCTGCTGCACGCAATGTTGATGGTGAACAGATCAAAACACTGACAGAATCCATGGATGGCAGGCTTTTGAGTGTCCTTGCAAAGAAAGGTGGCTATATTGGTCACTGATTTGTTTTTGTTTGGTTTTTGAATGTCAGAAATGTATATTTGTGAATGTTGAGATGTTATATTGGTTTCACTGGTAAAAATAAATAATTGAAATGGGTATAAATTTGTTTTTTGTTAAGTTGCCTAATAATTATGCACAGTAATAGTCACCTGCACACACAGATATCCCCCTAAAATAGCTAAAACTAAAAACTACTTCCAAAAATATTCAGCTTTGATATTAATGAGTTTTTTGTGTTCATTGACACATGGTTGTTGTTTAATTATTAATGTTGTAAAATTAATCCTCAAAAATACAACTTGCCTAATAATTCTGCACTCCCTGTATATATATATTAATTATATTCTAATTAACCTGTTAGTGATATCTTGATTATTTAATGTATGTTTAAATAAATCTGTCATGAAAATGATAGCCACTGTGTATAAATGATTATATTTCAACAACGAATTGGAGAAGAAAAAAAAAAATTATTAGATTTAGAAGTTAATGCAAAAACGTCTCGGTTACGTATGTAACCCTCGTTCCCTGAAGGAGGGAAAGGAGACGTACGTCGGAACTGACCGACGAATTGGGATCTATTTTCAGAGACCAATCTACTTTGAGTGTATAAAAACTCATACGGTTCACGCACCGCCCCGCAGCGCGGGTATAAAACACGGAAGTGAACAACGCATACCGCTTTTACAACTGAGGAGCCGAGATGTGACTCGGGCCTGCAGCTGAAGCACAGCACCTGGCGACGGGACGTACGTCTCCGTTCCCTTCTTCAGGGAGCGAGGGTTACATACGTAACCGAGATGTTCCCTTTCAGGAACTGACCGACGAATTGGGATCTCTATAAAAACGGCAGGGTGCTGGCCCTTCCAGCGCCCTGCTTAATCTCACTGGTGCTCCTAGTTGGGGCAGCAGTCAGGGCTTAAAGCAGGGAGGTCCGACACTGCTGTTTCTGCAAGACCCACTCAGCGTGACTATTGGATAAAGCTGGGAAAGCGTGCCCGTCTCGGGAGATGATACGCTGCGGAGCCACGTCCTCCGGAGGAAGAGAGGTGGAAAATACTCATACGGACTAACCTATCTGGGTAGTAACAACATATGGCAGTCTCTGGGGTGGTTCCAACCTGGTTCCAGGGGGGAAAGAACACCACCAGAGACAACAGAGCGGGCTCTGTCAAGGGAAAGACACGGGGCTAGCCGAGTAGGGTAGCAGGTACCGTGGAATACACATATGGGGTCGCCGTGAGGGAACCGCTACATATGGACCCAGCCTAACACACACAATCCCCAAGCATACGGGTGCAGACCTGGCGTCAGACGGCTGCCACGTCTGACACCGGTGACAGAGGAGCTCGACAGGGTTCACCATTTCTGGGGAACACAACTGGAGAAAAATAACCGCACGTATCCGGCCATAGGTGGGAGTGGCGTAGCAAGCCAACACAGGAACAGGCACTTCGTGTCTACCGGCCGTTGGAGGTGAGTACACGGGAAGAAACCGGCTCCACACGGAGGCTATAGAATCTAGTGAACGTGTTAGGTGTCGCCCAGCCCGCAGCTCTACAGATGTCTGTCAGCGAGGCGCCTTGAGCCAGCGCCCAGGAGGAAGCTACACTTCTTGTGGAGTGCGCTCGCAACCCGAACGGGAAAGGCACGTCTTGCGATTGGTACGCTAAGACGATAGCATCCACTATCCAGTGGGCTAACCTCTGCTTGGAGACAGCCTTTCCCTTCTGCTGGCCTCCGTAACAGACGAAGAGCTGCTCTGAGGTCCTAAAGCTTTGAGTCCGGTCTATGTAAGCGCAAAGAGCGCGGACGGGACATAACAAAGCCATGGCTGGGTCTGCCTCCTCCGAGGGCAGCGCTTGCAGGTTCACTACCTGATCCCGAAAGGGAGTGGTAGGATCCTTGGGCACATATCCGGGCCGGGGTCTCAGGATGACGTGAGAGTTACCGGGCCCGAATTCTAGGCACGATCCGTTGACCGAAAGCGCATGCAGGTCCCCCACCCTCTTGATTGAGGCCAATGCAGTCAGGAGTACCGTCTTCATAGACAGGATTTTTAACTCAACGGACTGCAAAGGCTCAAAAGGAGGGCCCTGAAGTGCTCTGAGCACCAGGGCTAAGTCCCAAGAGGGTAGCGAGATAGAACGAGGAGGATTTAGTCTCCTTGCACCTCTGAGGAACTTGATGATTAAGTTGTGCTTCCCTAAAGATTTACCTTCAACTACATCGTGATCCGCCACTATTGCTGCGACGTACACTTTCAGGGTGGAGGGAGACAGCCTTTGCTCCAACCCATCTTGTAGGAAAGAAAGCACAACATTAATCGAACACTTCCGGGGGTCTTCGCGGCGGGAAGAACACCAGTCAACGAACAGGTTCCACTTCAAAGCATAGAGGCGCCTCGTAGAGGGGGCTCTAGCCGAAGTGATGGTGTCTACCACTGCCTGTGGTAGGCCACCTAGAACCTCCGCGTCCCGTCCAGGGACCAGACATGGAGTTTCCAGAGGTCTGGACACGGGTGCCATAGAATGCCCCCTCCCTGAGAAAGAAGGTCCTTCCTCAGGGGAATCGACCAGGGTGGGGCTGTCGCGAGGCTGAGGCATCTGTGAACACCACAACATGCCTGGACACCTGTCTTAAGGGCACTCCAGCCCGTAAGAACGAGGGGTCGGACCAGGGGTTGAAGGTTTGGCGACAGTACGGGGTAACTGGGACCTGATACTGGCCGCTCTGCCACCCCCACCTCGGGACTCGGTCGTGTAGCCAGCGTTGAAGCGGTCTCATATGAAGGAATCCGAGTGGCGTTACCGCGGCTGCAGATGCCATATGCCCCAGGAGCCTCTGAAAGAATTTCAGTGGGACCGCCGTCCTGCTCTTGAATGTATTCAAGCAGTTCAACACTGACTGGACTGGTTCCTCTGTGAGGCGCGCAGTCCGGTTGACCGAATCCAGCTCCATGCCGAGATAAGAGATCCTCTGCGTGGGACAGAGTTTGCTCTTCTCTCGGTTGACCCGAAGGCCCAACAGGCTGAGGTGACGGAGCACCAGGTCCCTGTGTTCGCACAACTGCTCCCGAGACTGGGCGAGTATAAGCCAGTCATCAAGATAGTTGAGAATGCGAACACCGTGTTCTCGGAGTGGAACAATGGCTGCCTCCGAGACTTTCGTGAAGACGCGGGGCGACAGGGACAGCCCGAAGGGCAGGACTTTGTACTGATATGCCTTCCCCTTGAACGCAAAGCGTAGGAACAGTCTGTGTCGACGAAGGATAGAGACATGAAAGTACGCGTCCTTCAGGTCGATCGCTGCAAACCAATCTTGGGGACGGATGCATTCGAAGATGCGTTTCTGCGTTAACATTTTGAATGGAATTCTGTGCAGGGGCCGATTCAAAATGCGCAGATCCAAGATTGGCCGTAACCCACCCCCTTTCTTGGGTACAATGAAGTAGGGGCTGTAGAACCCCGACCTTATATCGGCTGGAGGAACCGGCTCGACCGCGCCCTTCGCCAGTAGGACATCGATCTCCGCCCGTAATACATGGGCATCGCTGCTCCGCACTGAAGTGAACAGGATGCCCTTGTATTTGGGGGGCCAGTGCGTGAATTGAATCGCGTAACCGAGTCTGATGGTACGGATGAGCCAGCGAGACAGCCCCGGGAGCTCTAGCCAGGCTCCCAGAAACTGAGCAAGCGGGACCAACGGCACCACAGACGTACCCGGGGTGAGGCAGCGAGGTGGAATGTTCAGACATGACTCGGACGGCCCGGAGTTGACCCTGAGAAGGGTCTGAACATTCCAAGGTGGGGCAGTGTGTGGGAGAGAAGGCCCGGGGGCGTCCACTAGCCTCACACTGCCCCCTGGCAAAAAGAAGAGGGGAAGACTGGAGTGGCAAGGCCCGGGGGCGTCGCGCACAACGATCTTGGCCCTCTTGGGGCCCAGGGACATAGGAAACTGCTCTTTTATTGACAATGTGGGGACCACTGAGCTCCGAGGAGCTAGTGGCAGAGATGTTATGTTGTTGGCCCCCTGGTCCTTCTCCGGGGGGGGGGGGGGGGGGGGAGTGCGGACACCATCTATGTTTACCGGCAGACTTAGTGGGGCCCTGAGCGGGTTGGGCGCCCCCCTTGCGTCCGGCACCCCTGTTGGAGGCTGCTGCTTGGGTTTAGCAGGGGCGGAGGCGGACACAGGAGGACGCCCTCGGCGATGAGCAGGAGGAGGCGCCGAACCCGGCGGAGGGGTGAAGGCAGCAGCGGTCCGCCAGGGCAGGATGTTCTTGATCGCCTCCATCTGCTTCTGGGCCACCGAGAACTGTTGGGCGAAGCTCACGACGGCGTTGCCAAAGAGGCCGGCCTGACTGACAGGGGCGTCGAAGAACCGCACTTTGTCGGTTTCGCGCATATCAGCCAGGTTCAGCCACAGGTGGCGTTCCTGGACCACCATAGTGGACATCGCCCGACCCAGGGAGCGGGCAGCGACTTTCGTCACCCGGAGGGCGAGGTCCGTCGCTGTCCGCAGTTCCTGCATGATCCCTGGGTCGGCACTACCCTCGTGCATCTCCTTGAGCGCTTTGGCCTGGTAGACCTGCAGGAGCACCATAGCATGCAGCGATGATGCGGCTTCCCCGCAGGCGGCTTAAGACTTGCCCAGTAACCCGGACAAGAACTTACACGCCCGGGAGGGGAGACGCGGGGCATTCCGCCAGTCGACCGCGGCCTTGGGACACAGGTGCATCACCACGGCACGCTCGACCGGAGGTATTCCCACGTAGCCCTTAGCCGCACCACCCTCGAGGGTAGTGAGGATGGAGGAGTCAGTCGATCGATGACGGGCGCTGTAGGGCGCCGACCACGACTTTGTGAGCTCCTGATGCACCTCCGGGGTAGAATGGCACTGGGGCGGGGCGCTGAGAACCAGCACGGGTCGCCCCGAGATACCAATCATCCAACCACGAGGGTTTGGGACACGGTGGAGGGTTCCACTCGAGCCAGACACTCGCGGCGGCCCGGGAGAGCATAGCCGTAAGTTCTGGATCCGGCTCGGACAACGCTACCACACCCGAAGGGTCAACACAGCGGGGTCGTCATCTCCAGAACCCATTAGCTCATCCTCCAATGCAGCCAGCGAAATCGTGTCCTCAGCCGGAGCCCCAAAGGAAACGGCCGGCCCCCCGTGGGAAGGACCAGCGCGCTCCTCCGGAAGCTCCACCGGAAGCTCCACCGGCGCAGCGGAGGGTGGGAGGGGCCCAAGGGGTTTTTGGCCCGTCGGGGAAGCCCTGACCGTCACCCTCAGATCTCCACCAAAGGCATCAGCCAAAGTAGCAGCCCTCTGCTTTGCAGCGGGAGGACCACTGGATCGGGGGATGCGCAATGGGACTCCACCACGTCTGAGGTATTTGAGCCTAGATCTAAGCACCGCGATGGTCATGTTCCTGCAGTGGGAACATGAGTCATTCACGAACGCTGCCTCAGCGTGCTGAACGCCCAAACACGTGAGACAACGATCATGACCGTCAACTGGGGACAGAAAACGACGGCATCCAGAAACACACGGTTTGAATGACATCTTGAAAAAGACGCAGGGTATTTTCAAACCGTGTATTTTGCTCTTTTGTGAATGGAAAGAATGCTCTTTTATAGTGCTGAAGCACTCAGGGAGATGGCCGCGGCTCTCCGCGGTCTGATAGTGCAAGCCCGCGGGTGAGCATTAAAGGGAAACGCCCAGCGAACCAACACAGGAACTTTTTTTGCAGCCACTCGCTGACTCGCACCGTCACGCCAACAACAGGAATAGCACTCTCCAGACTCGTTCACTGAACACTCTCGGTAGAAACAGTCTTGTGCAGGTAAGCAACAAAACCATCGGCTCCGAAGTTGAAAGCGTTATGCGTTGTTCACTTCCGTGTTTTACACCCGCGCTGCTGGGCGGTGTGTGAACCGCATGCCAATGTTTATTGGCTCGTTTTTATACACTCGAAATGGATTGGTCTCTGAAAATAGATCCCAATTCGTCGGTCAGTTCCGACGTGCGTCGAACGTGACCGACTGAAAGGGGACTGCCTTATTTGAAGTTTACATGTTACATACAATATGTTATTTGAGTGTTAATTATTATATCTAAAAAATAAATAGCAACTGAATTTAGGCTAATATTTTGGGCTCTGTTGTTAACCTTTACTATTATAGTAAAAGTAAGGGCTCCCTATATAGTTTACAGCATTATCTTTAAGAATCTTTTAGTTATAAATTAATTTGTTTAAGGACAGCATTCCATGTTTTGGAAGTTAAGGAAAACATTCCATGTTGGCATCTGTTAAATTTCATTATCTTCTACCAAAAAACTGATGAATTTGCACCAAAATGCCATAGAGTTTGATTTGAATCTTATTTTGCTTGTTCAATGTTTTACTCTGCAATTCAGAAAATTATTTACTTTCCTTAAAAATATATTTTATTTTCCTAATGATGCATTAAAGCTTTTTTTTTTTGCACAGTTGAAGAACACTGCAATTTACAATTGTATAATGATAGAGATAGTGAGGATAAAGTAATTAAAAAAATTGAGGAGGAGGAAGAGAAATGACTGTAGTAGAACAGACCATGAACCATCAACCCATCATTGTTGATTCATTGTTTTGTGTTTGTATTGAGATTACTTTGTCTGTCATATTTGAAATGCTCTTTTTCCTTCAAATGAGTGGGAATTCCCATCACCCTTGCTAATCAAGTGATGTCTTAGGAAGTCACTTTTGAAATGACTGGATCTGTCTTCTGTTACACAATAACTTAATTATTACTTATGCAGTTATGGAATTATTCACAATTTTACAGTCTGATGCATCTATTAGTGGAAACTGCCAATATGTTGGTCTCATCGGGGATATCTTGTGGTGCAAAATAGGGGTTGTTGATGACTAATTTTGTCATTAATCATCGACACCTCACACTTTTAGCTGGTTTGATTGCGGCCGTGTTCTGAATCAGAGCTCATAATAGTGTCTCTGCAGCAATATAGACCACACTAAGTAAATGTACTAGTCTTTTTTTTATCAGATGAGTGTGTGAGAAAGAGTAAGTTCTCTTAGCATTCAGAGGAGCTCTGTGCCACGAGCACTATTTATCTCGGCCCACCACAGAGTCTTTCCGTTGCCGCTCAGAGCACTTAAAACAAACGCCCACCTACACTGAATTCTGATTCGTTCATTAGCTGCAAAAGACACCTACATGCCTCAGATGGACTCAGATGGTATAGCATTCACAGTTGATTCATTACAATCATTTTAGTCCTTTATTTGTATAAATAAAGATTTTGAAATGGCTTAGCCAGAGCCTAGACCTGAATTCAAGTGAAAACCTGTGGTTTGACCTGAAAATTGCAGTCTACATATGCACTCCATCTAATTTGTGTAATTGGAACAAGTTTGCATTGCAAAATGGGCTAAAATTCCACAAATATGGCATAAACAAGAAGGCTCAAAACTGTAATTGTTGTTAAAGGACTGTGTATAAAGCTTTTTTTAAGTCTTTAATGCTCACCAACACTCTAAAAAGTGATCAGTTGACTTAACTTAAAAAAGTGAGGAAAAATGCTGCCTTAAAATTATTAAGTAATAAACTTCATGTTTAATTGAAAAAAAATTTGTTATGTGAACTTAATTATTTTAAGGCAATGGGTTTCCTCACTTTATTAAGTTAAGACAACATATTTAAGAAATATTATTACAAAATAAAATAACTGTTTTCTAGTTTAATGTTTTTTAAAAAGACTATTCCTTTGACGGCAAAAGTGAATTTATTCCTAATCCTTCAGAAATCATTTTAATTTGCAGATTTGGTGCTCAAGAAACATTTCTTATTATTAATGATGAAAATGGTTGCTATATTAGAGGAAATCATATTCATTATTTATTTGAAATAGAAATCTTTTGTAACAAATAAAAGTCTTTACTATCACTTTTGATCAATTTAATGCATCTTTGCTGAACTATTCATTTCATTTAAAAAAATCTGTCTTACTGTATCATTGAATTAAATTCTGAACTGATTTCAATGTGTTCAAAAGTATGTACAAAAATATTTTGGTTGGGAGATTCAATGGATGAACAATGGATTTTTGCTTCTATTGGAATTTGCCTTTTATTGTGGATTTAATTGTTCTTTCTTTCTCTCTCTGTGTTTAAGTGTGTCAAGGGACGAACATCCAACTGGTCCTTCTGGGAACAGTGGATGAGCATTATCAGATTCTGGTAAAAATGTACAGCAACTGCACCGTGGTTCGGGAAAACCTGGAAATCGCATATATGACAGAAACACATGACTTGACTTTTCTCAGGGTATGATACATCCATTTACAAACACAAAGTTCAGTGATATTTTACAGTTTGGTTGTATTGTAAGTCATCTGTAAACCAATGATTTTAGCATGTTGCTGATTATAGTTTGTTTTTAATGACAGATGCCTCAACACTATTTAAATCATGCTGTATAACAACTCTTCATATAGTTTTAGTGTTGGATGCTTAGTAAGTTTTATGTTTTTTAGAGCATCCAAGAAGTTGGTGGCTATGTTCTTATCGGGGTCAACTCGGCTCCCATCATCCCCCTTGAGAATCTGCGCATCATTCGTGGCCACTCCCTTTTTGAAGACAAATTTGCCTTGGCCGTCCTCCTAAACTACAACAACAGTATCGGACAAGGCGTGAGCCAGTTACCACTGACTAGTTTAACTGGTATGTGGTTATATAAAAGTGTTCTTTGTCCTATTTGTTTTCCAAATGGGAATAACACATGCTTCTAACTAGTGTTGTCCACCTTTGTCGAGTTTGAGTCAAGTCCAAGTCTTAAACAATCAAGTCCGAGTCCAAAAGGGGCCGAGTTGGACTCAAGTCTGAGTCCGAGTCGAGTCCGCCCGAGTCCAGAGTGTAATTAAATTGAAAAAAGATTAGAAATTGCTATTGTAAATTTCTATCTTCTATTAAAGGGTTAGTTCACCCAAAAATGAAAATTCTGTCATTAATTACTTACCCTCATGTCGTTCAACACCCGTAAGACCTCCGTTCATCTTCGGAACACAAATTAAGATATTTTAGTTGAAATCTGATGGCTCTGAAAGGCCGCCATTGGCACAATGGCACGGTTCACTCTCAAGACCCTTAAAAGGTACTAAAGACGTCGTTACAAAGTCCATCTCACTACAGTGGTTCTAAAATAACTTTATGAATCAGCGAGAATAGTTTTTGTGCGCAAAAAAACCCTAAATAACGACTTACATAGTGATGACGATTTCAAAACACGGCCTCATGAAGCTTCGAAGCGTTATGAATCAGTGAGCCGAATCATGATTCGGATCGCGTGTCAAACCGCCAAACTGCTGAAATTTGGCGATTCAAACTGCTGATTCAGCTCACTGATTCATAACGCTTCGAAGCTTCATGAGGCCGTGTTTTGAAATCGTCATCACTATGTAAGTCGTTATTTAGGGGTTTTTTTGCACACAAAAACTATTCTCGCCGATTCATAAAGTTATTTTAGAACCACTGTAGTGAGATGGACTTTGTAACGACGTCTTTAGTACCTTTTAAGGGTCTTGAGAGTGAACCGTGCCATTGTGCCAATGGAGGCCTTTCAGAGCCATCAGATTTCAACTAAAATATCTTAATTTGTGTTCCGAAGATAAACGGAGGTCTCACGGGTGTCGAACGACATGAGGGTAAGTAATTAATGACAGAATTTTCATTTTTGGGTGAACTAACCCTTTAATATGTTAACCTTTCAACCCATTAAACCAATGGCAATATAAAATTTAACAAAAATACCGCTATTACATTTAGCCATTGCCATTTATAATTTTTAGTTTGTCAACAGATCAACTAGTTTCCATATATATAACTTTTATTATTTCAAGTGCAAGAAAAACACAAATTAACCAGTTTTATTATATTTCAATTATTTAATGCCTCTGGTATCACCAAATGCTAATGTTTAGGGGTGGGGGATAATAAAATCTTATTTCACGATAATGATATGTTTTCTCAAGTAGGATTATTAAAGTAAGAATAAATACTATAGAAATTGAATAAAACAATTAAATGTAAAGTAAAACAAACTGTATATTATATGTACAGTGATTCTTATTAAATTTACTAAAGTTAGTCGTGAGTGAGTGAGTGAGTCACAGGCACACTCAAACAGAGCCGAAATAAGATGAGAGAAATATTTCAAACAGAGAAAAAAAAAATATATATATATATTAATTAAATGCAAAAACGAAAAAAAAAAAAAAATCACAAGCGTGTATTCAACCGTGAATGCCGTACCGAACGGTTCAATATTATATTAAGAATTGGCATCCATACTATGCATACAAAATCCGATATATATCGTCATATCACCCAGCCCTAAGTTATTTGGATTTAAGTTGGTATTAAAAGGTATAATAAGCAACTTACATTTCTCTAGGTTTTCTTTGAACATGTCGGTAGAAAGTCATGCCAGACACATCAGTAAGAGTCGATTTGCAATCCGCAGAGTGCTTCTTTTTACCGGATTTCTTGCTAATAAATTCTTTATGGCTTTCAAAAGCCAATACAAATTATTGCTGACTTTGAAGACATTGTCCTAAACACGCATTGCGATCCAGTGTGTGATGTGTGTATTGTCTGCAAGCATAAGATGATGCTACTGCTGCCTGCCGGTGTGGTGAAATAAAATGACAGGCGGGGAGACGTTCATTAATTTCTTATCTTAGTTTAATGCCGGTATTGTTGTTACACATGACGCGGACTCGACTGCACTCTGGATATTTTCCGAGTCCAAAATCACCCGAGTGCGTGACAAGTCCGAGTTCATTCAAAATTGGACTCAAGTCCGAGTCCAAGTTCAAGTTCGAGTACCCCGACTCTACTTCTAACTGACCTGTATTTATGTCTTTCACACATTTTTTTTGTAGAGGGAATAACATTCATTAATCTCCATGCCCAGTGCTGAAAGTTAAATTTGGAAAATAATAATAGACCTATATTTCAACTCTTAGTGAAGTTTGTCATACAGTACATTAATGCATTGTTCAAACACTGTTTTCCCTCCTAGAAATACTGAAGGGTGGAATAAAATTTAACACTAACAATCATTTATGTAATGTGGAGACCATCCAGTGGATGGACATTCTGAACATGGAGAGCCAGCCTAAAATTCAAGTGCCAGCATCAAACTTCGCAAGACACTGTATGTCCCTGGATTGTCTATTTTTTATATATATTATACACATATTAAATGGTACTAATTAATGTTGCATGTTGATTAAGAATGTTCTACTCTACCTCCCACAGGTAAGAAGTGTGACCCGAGCTGTCACAATGGTTCCTGTTGGGGCCCTGGCCCTCAAAACTGCCAAACAAGTAAGTGTTCCTAAACTACTCAAGTGACTGAATCTGAATGTTTTTCCTACTTTCAGGATTTTTACTAAATTAGTGAAAGCACGCTATGTAGAAATGTTTCAAAAAATCCTACAAAACCAAAATTACATAAATCTTTTAGAAGCTAGCGACTATAAACACATACTTTTTACTACCATTCAAAAGTTTGGTTCTGAAAACTGCAATCTCTCTAAACCCTGTCTTTCCGACAGCCTACTCTGCTTTGATTGGTCAGATGGCCCAGTTTGTTGTGATTTTTCAACATTTGGACAACACGAACCAAACTCTTCCAGGCCTCAGCTACAACTACAGTGCTTTAGGGTCAAAGTAGACGTTCACGGGCAGCCAATCAAGACTGTAGACTGGCATTATGCAAATGTGTTACATTGGTATGTAACCGGAAGTGAGACTGGAATTGCTGATGACTGTTTCAGCAGTTTAGAGTCAATTCTTGTTTTTTAGGAGACAATAAGCACTTGTATCTTTGACAGCTATATTACAAACTACATCAAAGGTACTATTTGAATAAGCATAATTGGGACGCTTTCATATTTTTGTGGAAACCATGATACTTTTTTCAGGATTTTTTGATGAATAGAAAGTTCAAAAGAACGGCATTTATGTGTAATAGAAATCTTTTGTAATATTATAAATGTCTTTACAGTTTTCATGCTGGGTTATTGCAAGGAACGTGTACGATGAAGGAGATTAGAACAGGGAACTGACTTTAATGAGTCATCAGTTTTCAAAAATGTTCGCACCTCTTGAAGGAAATACATGTTGTGATGATATTTACATCAAGAGATGCATCAATGTCTGTTCAAGATCTTGTATTGACAATGCAAGAGTCCAGCACTCTGTAAAGTCTCCTCCAGCACATCCCAAAGACTTTCAATGAATTTAAGGTCTGGACTCAGAGGTGCCAATTCATGTATGAAATTGATTCTTCATGCTCCATCCCAACCATTCTTTCACAGTTTGAGCCTGATGAATCTTGACATTGTCATCCTGGAATATGGCTATGATTCATGGGCGTAGATTACGCGCACTTTTACCGGGTCGCACCGGTCCTAGTCGACCCGCTCCGTGCGGGATTCAAACCGACGTCTAGTCGCACCGCTCTTACTGGCCTACGTCTGTTACACAAGCAAGTTCGTTTACGTTGAAGCCAACGTAAATAAATCTAGATTTAAATTCAAAGACACAAAATAATCTATACATTACCTGTCATTTTATTCGTATCCAAAAAATGAGGCGATCTGAACACTATGGAATGCTAACACTGTCTTGTAACACTCCAATTCATACTCGAAGCCATAGGGCGCGCTCTCAAAGAAAAAACTGATTCGTAGAAGTAAAACCCTGTCACGTTCCAAAGGCATTCAGCGCTGTAGCAGCAGCTGAATACAAATAATCGCTATGACTGATTAAACGTGACAGCAAACAAGATTGCGACAATATATGGTTTGTGTTTTTCCAGCCATCTCAAGGTATTTATTGACAATAAAGAATATGAATAATGCAGTGCTAACTGACAGCCTTTTTAGTAACCTATCTTCTGCTTGCCAAGGCTGCATTTATTTAATAAAAAATACAGTTAAAACATTAATATTGCAAAATATATTCACATATATATTCACAGATGTTTTAATTTGTAATGATATAGTAAAGTGTAATTTATTCCTGTGATCAAAGTTGAATTTTCAGCATCATTTCTCCAGTCTTCAGTATCACATGATCCTTCTGAAATCATTCTAATATGATCATTTGATGAAAAGGAAACATTTATGATTATAATCATTGTTGAAAACAGCTGTGGAAACCATGATGCATTTTATTTTTCAGGATTTTTTAATGAATAGAATAAATGAACAGCATTTATTTGCATTTAATAAAGCATGTATAAATCTTTTGTTATATTATTAATGCCACTTGATCAATTTAATGCATGTTTTATGAATACAAGTATTAATTTCTCTCTTTTTTATCTTACCACAAATGTTTGAATAGTTTCATGATTTCCACAAAATAAATCAGCACAACTGTTTTCAACATTGATAATAATCATAAATGTTTCTTGAGCATCAAATGAACATATTAGAAAGATTTCTGAAAGATGTGACACTGAAGACTGGAGTAATGATGATAAATTCAGCTTTGATCACAGGAATAAATTACAAAGATTTTTTTCTTTTTTACTATATATTCACACAGCTGCTTTACATTGGGATAATATTTCACTGTATTACTTTTTTACTGCATTTTTTATTACATAAATGCAGCCTTGGTGAGCAGAAGACTTATTTCAAAAACATTTAACAATTGTAATGTTTCCAAACTTTTGATTGGTACTGTATATTTTCTGCCTTATTCAGTGATATTTTTTTTTTACAAAGCATAAAATCCATGGGGACTTAATGCACAAGTGTTTGTAGTACATAAACCAATCATAAAATTGGCATAGGGCCTAACATATAGGGAAAACATTATAGATATTAGTGGTTATTGTTCAGCAGTGTATTTGATATCTTATTGAATTAAAAGCAAGAGATGAGATCAATTAAATCTGTCAATTAGTCAAAGGTCAGAAAAAAACTGGTATTTCACCTGACATTTCTGTCCCCCTCACTTCTGAAAAGATGGCTACGCCCCTGCAATGATGTGTCTTCCTACATGGTTGTTTAATAAATGAAAAGGTTAGGGTTAGAAGAACTGTTGCCAAACATATAACATGCTAGAAACATAATAATCACTGCAATAATGATCCAATCATTGACTCTTCAGCATTTGCCTATTTAAATCCAAAAAGTGACTTTTCTTTTTGGCCGGGCAGTATATTTCAGGACTGCTGAAGAACACTACTTGACCCCTGAAGGACTGTTTTGAAAACTCTTCAGAAGAATATTGAATTGTTGTTGCTGTGTTCAGCTGTAGCGAACACTGATAGGGCTGTTAGGATCTCTGAAGTTCCTTCTCTCTCTGAATCCAGTGACTAAAGTGATCTGTGCGGAGCAGTGCTCGGGCAGGTGTAAGGGACCCAAACCCATCGACTGCTGCAATGAACATTGTGCCGCCGGCTGCACTGGACCCAAACCAACCGACTGCCTGGTGAGAACTACACGTGTGCAGATTTAATTTCCCAACCATTCATTTGTTTGCTCATTCATCATTTAGTACATACTGAATGCTATATGTGAGCATAAAAACAGTTTATAACAAACAATTCTGACTTTATATTGTGCAATTCTGACTTTATATCTCGCAATTCTGACTTTATATCACACAATTCTGACTTTATATCTTGCAATTCTGACTTTATATCTTCCAATTCTCACCTTATATCACACAATTCTAACTATAAAATGCACTTCTGACTTTATATCGCACAATTCTGACTTTATATCTCGCAATTCTGACTTTATATCGCGCAATTCTGACTTTATATCGCACAATTCTGAATATATCGCACAATTCTGACTTTATAACTCGCAATTCTGACTTTATAACAAACAATTCTGACTTTATATCTCGCAATTTGTACTTTATAACAAACAATTCTGACTTTATAACTCGCAATTCTGACTTTATATTTTCCAATTCTGACTTTATATCACACAATTCCAACTTTATAAAATGCACTTCTGACTTTATATCGCACAATTCTGACTTTATAACAAACAATTCTGACTTTATATCTCGCAATTCTGACTTTATAACTTGCAATTCTGACTTCATATCTTCCAATTCTGACTTTATATCACACAATTCCAACTTTATAAAATGCACTTCTGACTTTATATCGCACAATTCTGACATTATATTGCACAATTCTGACTTTATATCTCGCAATTCTGACTTTATATCGCACAATTCTGACTTTATATCACACAATTCTGACTTTATAACACACAATTCTGACATTATATTGCACAATTCTGACTTTATAACTCGCAATTCTGACTTTATATCTCGCAATTCTGACTTTATAACACAATTTTGACTTTATATCACGCAATTCTGACTTTATAACACAATTTTGACATTATATTGCACAATTCTGACTTTATAACTTGCAATTCTGACTTTATAACACACAATTGTGACTATATCGCACAATTCTGACTTTATAACTCGCAATTCTGACTTTATATTTCGCAATTCTGACTTTATATTGCACAATTCTGACTTTATAACACAATTCTGACTTTATATCTGGCAATTCTGACTTTATAACAAACAATTCTGACTTTACATCTGGCAATTCTGACTTTATAACAAACAATTCTGACTTTATAATTTGCAATTCTGACTTTATATCTTCCAATTCTGACTTTATATCACGCAATTCTAACTATAAAATGCACTTCTGACTTTATATTGCACAATTCTGACTTTATATCTCGCACAATTCTGACTTTATAACACAATTCTGACATTATATTGCACAATTCTGACTTTATATCTCGCAATTCTGACTTTATATCGCACAATTCTGACTTTATATCGCACAATTCTGACTTTATAACACACAATTCTGACATTATATTGCACAATTCTGACTTTATAACTCGCAATTCTGACTATACCGCACAATTCTGACTTTATATCTGGCAATTCTGACTTTATAACAAACAATTCTTACTTTATATCTCGCAATTCGTACTTTATAACAAACAATTCTGACTTTATAACTCGCAATTCTGACTTTATATCTTCCAATTCTGACTTTATATCACACAATTCTAACTTTATAAAATGCACTTCTGACTTTATATCGCACAATTCTGACTTTATATCTCGCAATTCTGACTTTATAACACAATTCTGACATTATATTGCACAATTCTGACTTTATATCTCGCAATTCTGACTTTATATCGCACAATTCTGACTTTATATCGCACAATTCTGACTTTATATCGCACAATTCTGACTTTATAACACAATTTTGACTTTATTTTGCACAATTCTGACTTGAAATCATGCAATTCTGACTTTATATCGCACAATTCTGACTTTATATCACGCAATTCTGACTTTATATCTCGCAATTCTGACTTTATAACACAATTTTGACATTATATTGCACAATTCTGACTTTATAACTTGTAATTCTGACTTTATATCGCACAATTCTGACTTTATAACACACAATTCTGACTATATCGCACAATTCTGACTTTATAACTCGCAATTCTGACTTTATAACAAACAATTCTGACTTTATATCTCGCAATTCGTACTTTATAACAAACTATTCTGACTTTATAACTCGCAATTCTGACTTTATATTTTCCAATTCTGACTTTTTATCACACAATTCCAACTTTATAAAATGCACTTCTGACTTTATATCGCACAATTCTGACTTTATAACAAACAATTCTGACTTTATATCTCGCAATTCTGACTTTACAACTTGCAATTCTGACTTTATATCTTCCAATTCTGACTTTATATCACACAATTCCAACTTTATAAAATGCACTTCTGACTTTATATCGCACAATTCTGACATTATATTGCACAATTCTGACTTTATATCTCGCAATTCTGACTTTATATCGCACAATTCTGACTTTATATCACGCAATTCTGACTTTATAACACAATTTTGACATTATATTGCACAATTCTGACTTTATAACTTGCAATTCTGACTTTATATCGCACAATTCTGACTTTATAACACACAATTCTGACTATATCGCACAATTCTGACTTTATAACTCGCAATTCTGACTTTATATCTGGCAATTCTGACTTTATAACAAACAATTCTGACTTTACATCTGGCAATTCTGACTTTATATTTCGCAACTCTGACTTTATATTGCACAATTCTGACTTTATAACACAATTCTGACTTTATATCTGGCAATTCTGACTTTATAACAAACAATTCTGACTTTACATCTGGCAATTCTGACTTTATAACAAACAATTCTGACTTTATAATTCGCAATTCTGACTTTATATCTTCCAATTCTGACTTTATATCACACAATTCTAACTATAAAATGCACTTCTGACTTTATATTGCACAATTCTGACTTTATATCTCGCACAATTCTGACTTTATAACACAATTCTGACATTATATTGCACAATTCTGACTTTATATCTCGCAATTCTGACTTTATATTGCACAATTCTGACTTTATATCGCACAATTCTGACTTTATATCGCACAATTCTGACTTTATATCGCACAATTCTGACTTTATAACGCACAATTCTGACATTATATTGCACAATTCTGACTTTATAACTCGCAATTCTGACTATACCGCACAATTCTGACTTTATATCTGGCAATTCTGACTTTATAACAAACAATTCTTACTTTATATCTCGCAATTCGTACTTTATAACAAACAATTCTGACTTTATAACTCGCATTTCTGACTTTATATCTTCCAATTCTGACTTTATATCACACAATTCTAACTTTATAAAATGCACTTCTGACTTTATATCGCACAATTCTGACTTTATATCTCGCAATTCTGACTTTATAACACAATTCTGTCATTATATTGCACAATTCTGACTTTATATCTCGCAATTCTGACTTTATATCGCACAATTCTTACTTTATATCGCACAATTCTGACTTTATATCGCACAATTCTGACTTTATAACACAATTTTGACTTTATTTTGCACAATTCTGACTTGATATCATGCAATTCTGACTTTATATCGCACAATTCTGATTTTATATCACGCAATTCTGACTTTATATCTCGCAATTCTGACTTTATAACACAATTTTGACATTATATTGCACAATTCTGACTTTATAACTTGTAATTCTGACTTTATATCGCACAATTCTGACTTTATAACACACAATTCTGACTATATCGCACAATTCTGACTTTATAACTCACAATTCTGACTTTATAACAAACAATTCTGACTTTATATCTCGCAATTCGTACTTTATAACAAACTATTCTGACTTTATAACTCGCAATTCTGACTTTATATTTTCCAATTCTGACTTTATATCACACAATTCCAACTTTATAAAATGCACTTCTGACTTTATATCGCACAATTCTGACATTATATTGCACAATTCTGACTTTAAACACACAATTCTGACATTATATTTTCCAATTCTGACTTTATATCACACAATTCCAACTTTATAAAATGCACTTCTGACTTTATATCGCACAATTCTGACTTTATATCGCACAATTCTGACTTTAAACACACAATTCTGACATTATATTGCACAATTCTGACTTTATAACTCGCAATTCTGACTTTATATCTCGCAATTCTGACTTTATGACACAATTTTGACTTTATATCACGCAATTCTGACTTTATAACACAATTTTGACATTATATTGCACATTTCTGACTTTATAACTTGCAATTCTGACTTTATATCGCACAATTCTGACTTTATAACACACAATTCTGACTATATCGCACAATTCTGACTTTATAACTCGTAATTCTGACTTTATATTTCGCAATTCTGACTTTATATTGCACAATTCTGACTTTATAACACAATTCTGACTTTATATCTGGCAATTCTGACTTTATAACAAACAATTCTGACTTTATATCTTCCAATTCTGACTTTATATCACACAATTCTAACTATAAAATGCACTTCTGACTTTATATTGCACAATTCTGACTTTATATCTCGCAATTCTGACTTTATAACACAATTCTGACATTATATTGCACAATTCTGACTTTATATCATGCAATTCTGACTTTATATCGCACAATTCTGATTTTATATCACGCAATTCTGACTTTATATCTCGCAATTCTGACTTTATAACACAATTTTGACATTATATTGCACAATTCTGACTTTATAACTTGTAATTCTGACTTTATATCGCACAATTCTGACTTTATAACACACAATTCTGACTATATCGCACAATTCTGACTTTATAACTCGCAATTCTGACTTTATAACAAACAATTCTGACTTTATATCTCGCAATTCGTACTTTATAACAAACTATTCTGACTTTATAACTCGCAATTCTGACTTTATATTTTCCAATTCTGACTTTATATCACACAATTCCAACTTTATAAAATGCACTTCTGACTTTATATCGCACAATTCTGACATTATATTGCACAATTCTGACTTTATATCTCGCAATTCTGACTTTATATCGCACAATTCTGACTTTAAACACACAATTCTGACATTATATTGCACAATTCTGACTTTATAACTCGCAATTCTGACTTTATATCTCGCAATTCTGACTTTATAACACAATTTTGACTTTATATCACGCAATTCTGACTTTATAACACAATTTTGACATTATATTGCACATTTCTGACTTTATAACTTGCAATTCTGACTTTATATCGCACAATTCTGACTTTATAACACACAATTCTGACTATATCGCACAATTCTGACTTTATAACTCGTAATTCTGACTTTATATTTCGCAATTCTGACTTTATATTGCACAATTCTGACTTTATAACACAATTCTGACTTTATATCTGGCAATTCTGACTTTATAACAAACAATTCTGACTTTATATCTTCCAATTCTGACTTTATATCACACAATTCTAACTATAAAATGCACTTCTGACTTTATATTGCACAATTCTGACTTTATATCTCGCAATTCTGACTTTATATCGCACAATTCTGACTTTATATCGCACAATTCTGACTTTGTAACAATTCTGACATTATATTGCACAATTCTGACTTTATAACTCGCAATTCTGACTATATCGCACAATTCTGACTTTGTATCTGGCAATTCTGACTTTATAACAAACAATTCTTACTTTATATCTCGCAATTCGTACTTTATAACAAACAATTCTGACTTTATAACTCGCAATTCTGACTTTATATCTTCCAATTCTGACTTTATATCACACAATTCTAACTTTATAAAATGCACTTCTGACTTTATATCGCACAATTCTGACTTTTTATCTCGCAATTCTGACTTTATAACACAATTCTGACATTATATTGCACAATTCTGACTTTATATCTCGCAATTCTGACTTTATATCGCACAATTCTGACTTTATATCGCACAATTCTGACTTTATTTCGCACAATTCTGACTTTATAACACACAATTCTGTTATTATATTGCACAATTCTGACTTTATAACTCGCAATTCTGACTTTATATCACATAATTTTGACTTTATATCGCACAATTCTGACTTCATAACTCGCAATTCGGACTTTATATCTCGCAATTCTGACTTTATATCACGCAATTCTGACTATATTGCACAATTCTGACTTTATATGGCACAATTATGACTTTATATGGCACAATTCTGACTTTATATCACACAATTCTGACTTTATATCGCACAATTCTGACTTTATATAACACAATTCTGACTTCATAACTCGCAATTCTGACTTTATATCTCGCAATTCTGACTTTATATCACGCAGTTCTGACTATATTGCACAATTCTGACTTAAAATTCGCAATTCTGACTTTATAACTTGTAATTGCGACTTTATGTCGCACAATTCTGAGAAAAAAAAGTCAAGAATTGTGAAGAAAAAAAGTCTGAATTGCGTTATTCTTTTTATTCTGTGTCGGAAACAAGCTTCCATTATAGTTTACTATATATAAGCCTTTGAAAAAAATACAAGAAGCCTTTTAGAAGTTATTTAGCGGCTAGAAACACTTTTTGGCTTGAATGTCCTAATAAAAACTATAACACTTCAGAAATTATTCTGATTAAACACAGTGCATGTCAACAATATTACATTGAATCATTCATTACCAATGGAGTGCACAGCTGCAGTAAATGTAACCTCAAGGGCAATGAAGATGCCTCATGGGAAATGCTGTTTGTGTGCTCGCGTTCTGCAGGCCTGTAAGGACTTCCAGGATGAAGGGACATGTAAGGACGCATGTCCACGGCTCATGCTTTACGACCCCAACACCCACCAGCTTGTTCCCAACCCCAACGGGAAGTACAGCTTTGGGTCGACGTGCATCAAGATATGCCCACGTAAGGCGAGGCTGAAGTCAGAATGAGACACCATTCTTCACTATGTTTTTTTTTTTTTTTCTACTTGAACACACAACCAGATTCTAATTATATCTTTCTTGTGAATTCAAGCTGTTAGGTCTTGCATTGCTGCATTCTAGAGATTAATGTTTTAGGTGTTCAGTGTTAAAATATAAACAACACAATTCAGGTAAAGAGAATCACTCTGGTGTGGATCATGAGGCTGCAACTCAAAATCTGGTTTCTCAATAACATCTCAGAAAGCATGATAACCATGACAGAATGATTTTAGGCATTAGGATTGTGTTGCTCGTTGGTTGTGGTTAATGACTCTGGAGTGACTGATGGTTTGATGTTTTTCTCAGACAACTATGTCGTGACAGACCACGGGGCATGTGTAATAACATGCAGCCCTGGCACCTATGAGGTGGATGAGGGTGGAGTTCGGAAATGTAAGAAGTGTGATGGCCGGTGTCCAAAAGGTATGTCTTTTATGAAAGAAGTCTCTTATCTCTCAGCAGGGCTGCATTTATTTGTTCAAAAATATTATTACAATATAAAACTTATTTAACTTGTAAATCATTTATTCCTGTGATGTTAAAGCTGACTTTTCAGCATCATTACGCCAGTATTCAGTGTCACATGCTCCTTCAGAAATCATTCTAATATGCTGATTTGGTGCTCAAGAACCATTTCTGATTATCATCATTGTGAAAACAATTATTTTTTGTTGTTTTAAGTGCATTTTGTTCAGGATTCTTTGATGAATAGAATGTTCATGAAAGTTGATGTATAGTACAGCATTTATTTGAAGTACAAATAGGATAAAAGTTACATACTGGCTCAACATATTTAATAATTCAATTTATTTAAAATCTTGCTGACCCCAAAACTTTGAAACCTTTGATATACACATTTAATTTTATGTTTGCAGGATATTTGAGAAACACAAATTCCCTTTCAGTCGGTCACGTTCGACGTATGTCGGTTGCACCGACGAATTGGGACGTACGTCTCTGTTCCCTCCTTCAGGGAAACGAGGGTTACCATACGTAACCGAGACATTCCCTTTCAGTCGGTCACGTTCGATGTACGTCGATTGTAACGACGAATTGGGATCACTTCAGAGAGCCCCTATCAGCTTCGAGATTTAGAGAACGGGCCAATGGGCCATTGGCGTGCAAGATTTGCATCTCACGCTCCGCCCCGCGCGGGTATAAACAGGAAGCGAGAGCAACGCACTGACGTCATTCACTTCGGAGCCAAACTGCGTTGCTGAAGATAGACTGCCTGCTTTTCAGCAAGAGATTTTCAGAGAGAGAAGAGGACGCTCGTGTTGGCAACAAGGCACAGAACAGCGTGACCGCGTGCTCACCGCTGCACAAAAACAAACTGCTGTTTTTACAGCAAGCAATTTCTGTTGGTTCGGTGAGGGCGTTCCCATTGGTGAGAGCAGATACAGGCTGCACTATTTTCCTATATTCTGCCGCGGTCTTCCCTGGGTGCTTCAGCACTACTGAAAGAGCGTTTCCTCACAAAGAGAGCAACACGGGTGTGACACTGCGTCTTTTTCAAGATGTCATTCCACCCGTGCGTTTCTGGATGCGGTCGTTCCTGACGGTCACAATCGTTGTCTCACGTGCCTGGGCATTCAGCACGCTGAGGCAACTTTTGTGGATAGTTCATGTTCTCACTGTGGGAACATGACTATTGCGGTGCTTAGGTCGAGACTCGCCTAACTCCGAGAAGGTGGAGTCCCCCTTCCCATACCTCGATCTAGAGCTATCTCCCAAGATAGACCTACTTCGACGGATGGCCGGGGTGACCTGAGGATCACGTTCAGGGCAAACCCGCCGAGCATACCTCCGCAGGCCCCTGAACCCTCACAAGCGCCGCAGCCGGTGGTGCTTCCGGAAGAAGCTGCTGGTCCCGCCCATGGGCGCCCAGCGGTGAATTTCGGGGCACCCGCGGATGAGCAGATGTTGATCGCTGCATCAGAGGGGGAGTTCCAGTCCTCGGAGGATGAAGACTCGGCTGTACTGCCTCCCTCTGGGAGAGTGGCAATGGTCGATTCGGACCCTGAGTTGACGGCTATGCTTTCCCGGGCTGCCGAAAATGTCAGGCTTGTGTGGAACCCTCCACCACGTCCCGAACCTTCTAGGTTGGATGATTGGTTCCTGGGGGGGCGTCCCGCCCCAGTGCCATTCTTCCCGGAGGTGCATGAGGAGCTTACCAGGTCATGGACGACACCTTTCAGTACCAGAAACAGACCTCGTGGCTCCTCCCTCCTCACTACCCTTGACGGTGGGCAGGCCAAGGGTTACGAGAGAATCCCACCAGTTGAGCCAGTTGGGTCGTCAGTGGGTTGCTCTCGCTTCCTGTTTATACCTGCGGGGCGTAGCGCAAGATAAAAATCTTGCACGCCAATGGCCCATTGGCCCGTTCTCTAAATCTCAAAGCTGATAGGGGCTCTCTGAAGTGATCCCAGTTTGTCGGTACAACCGACATACGTCGAACGTGACCGACTGAAAGGGAACGTCTTGGTTACGTATGGTAACCCTGAAGGAGGGAACGGAGACGTACGTCCCAATTCGTTGGTACAACCGACGTACGTCTCCGTTCCCTCCTTCAGGGAACGAGGGTTACCATACGTAACCGAGATTTTTTTTTCTAAAGTTTTCTAAAGACATTCATACATTTAATGCCTTCAGATCCAAAGTTTTTAAAGATAATTCAAAGCATAAATTCTGTCAAGTTTTTACTGGTTGCATAAGTACTGAATTTATTATTGCCTTCAGGGCTAATTCTTCACCTAAGAAAAGAGTTGCAGTTAATATTTAATGTATGTGCTACCATCCCCAGTTTGCAATGGGCTTGGAATGGGGCCTTTGGCCAATGTCCTGTCAATCGATGCCAGCAACATCGACTCCTTTGAGAACTGCACAAAAATCAACGGAGGTGTTGCAATCCTCACCATAACCTTCAATGGGTGAGAATGATGTTTTACACGCTCTGATAACAAAGAATTGAGTACCCAATGCTTAGTACCATTCTATGTTGCTGAAAGACAATTATCCTTTGAATATTTTTGGTTACACTTTATTTCAATAGTCCACTCATTCTACTAACTATTAGTTACTTTGCAACTACATGTCAACTAAATCTCAGAGTATGTATTAGTAGACTGTTAGGTTAGGGTTTGGTTCGTAGAATAAGTTGACATGTAGTTGCAAAGTTACTAATGTCTGTTTGGGAAGCGTCAAAATAAAGTGTTAGCAGATATTAAGCAGACACTCTACTGATACTCTAAAGATTGGTATTTGACGTTTAGTTGCAAAGTTATCGATACTTATCGGTTCTCATTTTGATTAAAGTTATAAAAGTTATTCAGTGATTTTCTTTTTCTTTGGTGTCATTTGATTAACATTAATGACATAGATACAGTAGTTTTATTAGGCTGCTGTCAGTTTAAGAGCTGCACAGATTCAATATACTGATACACGTGTTTTCTTTGTCAACCATTTACGTTCACTTTAGACAATTCCGACTGTGTTTATGAGGATATTTTGACAATTTTGTGTGTATTTGTCTGTTCAAGCGGAAGAAGATGCAAAGAGAACTCAATTCAGTATTTGCGCACTGCATGAGAGGCGGGTGCTTGCACTTTGGATGTGTGTGCAGCACAGAAAACAGCGCACTAGTGCCGAATTTTGTTTTCTTTCGTGTCTTCTAGTGTGTGGATGGTTTGAAATCACATTAAAATTTGCATCGTTAAGGGGAATGGAAATGCTTATTTTAGTGAAAGTAACAAATTACAAATACACTTGTTACTGTAATTGAGTAGTTTTTCTCAGGAATTGTACTTTATTAAGTAGTTTCAAAACTGTGTACTTTTACTTTTACTTGAGTACATTTTAAGTGCTGTATCGGTACTTTTACTGCGCTTTTTTCCCTAAACCTGCCGTTGCTACATTGTTTATTTTTTTCCTGTCAATGTGATTGGCTAAGACGAATAATCAGTCCTGTGACTCTATGCGTCACGCTTGTGACTCCCGTGAGTCCTGTCAAATCAACCATGATATTAGCGACCAGCCTAGAGTGATAGGCACGTGCGCTTTATGAAAGGGGGCTGTTGCTGGTTACTGTATGATGACTGAAGTCGTGAAATTGCCTTAAACAATTACTAAAAATTGACTGCAGAATATTACATTTTCTAATATTTCTAATACATTTTCTAGCTTGATTGTTTGTCAGGCTTCAAAGTGCATTAGGCATTAACCAATCGTCACTGCTAGATTTTGTCCCTCACATCGATTTCGCTCAGCATATAAACGCATTAACCTGCTTTCTGTCAGCTTATTGAAGTGCATATTTTAACGTAATGTGTTCTCACATGGCGATTTAAAAATTTTGTCCATGTATGTAGCCTAGCAAATAACTTTCATAAAACATCAGATTTATATTTAAATCAGGTTTATTTTTTAATTGCACGCAAAAAAAATGAAAATTGTGAGTTACTCGATTCTGATTTCTGAGGTGTATTCTTTTTACAGAGAAAACCACTGTTCCCATTCAGTCGGTCACGTTCGACGTACGTCGGATGTACCGACGAATTGGGATCACTTCTGGGAGCCCCTATCAGCTTCGAGCTATCTAGAACCGGCCAATGAACAATTGGCGTGCGAGATTTGCATCTCATGCTCCGCCCCGCGCCGCTGGTATAAACAGGAAGCGAGACCGAATGCATGCTGTCATTCACTTCGGAGCCAAACAAGCATATGAAGGACTCACTCATTACATTGAGTATTTTTTTCCCGCTGCTATCAAGCAAGACTATCGAAAGGACCGGAGAACCAGAGGAGGACGCGTGTTGGAGGAACGGCACGTTTCAGCGGGATCCGTGCTGACTCATCGAGCTGCCTCTGAGAAAACAGAGAAAACTGCTGTTATAACAGCAACGCTGTTGGTCTGGGTAGGGCGTTTTCCTGTTGAGTACAGGCACGGGCTGCACTACAATCCCGTGCGCTGTCGCGGTTCCCCCTGAGTGCTTCAGCACAGAGCGTTTTCCTCACAAAAGAGCTTCACGGGTGACGTGCCGTCTTTTTCAAGATGTCTTACCACCTGTGCGTTTCTGGATGCGGTCGTTCCCTGTCCCCTGCTGACGGTCACAATCGCTGTCTCACGTGTTTGGGCACACAGCACGCTGAGGCGGCGTTTGTGGATAGTTCATGTTCCCACTGCGGGAACATGACTATCTCGGAGCTTAGATCGAGACTCTCCTACCTCCGGGCTGGGGGAGTCCCCTTACCCATCCCAAAACTAGGTCTACCCCTAACCCGGGTGGACCTGCTTCTTTGGATGGCCAGGGTGATCTGAGGATCACGTTTAGGGCAAACCCGCCGAGTGAAACTCTGCAGGCCCCTATTCCCTCTACTCCGCAGCCGGTAGAGCCTCCAAGGGAACCCGCTGGACCCTCCCGCGGGAGACCAGTGGTGACTTTTGGAGCTCCAGCAGACGAACAGATGTCTATCGCTGCATCGGAGGGGGAGTTTCAGTCCTCGGGGGATGAAGGGTCAGTTGTACTGCCTCCCTCTGGGAGAGTGGCAACGGCTGCCCCGGACCCTGAGATGGCTGCTATGCTTGCCCGGGCCGGCGAAAGGGTTGGGCTCGAGTGGAACCCTCCACCGTGTCCCGAACCCTCTAGGTTGGACGATTGGTTCCTCGGGGTGGGTCGCGCTGGTTCTCAGCGTCCCGCCCCGACACCTTTCTTCCCGGAGGTGCATGAGGAGCTCACGAGGTCGTGGACGGCACCTTTTTCTGCCAGAAACCGTCCGAAAGCACATCCTGCCCCGGCGGCCCGCTGCTGCCTCCACCCCGCTGCCGGCGGCAGCGCCTCCGACTACTCGTCACCGAGGACGTCCACCCGCCGCCCCCGCCAAGGCACCGCAGCAGCCTTCCACCAGCCGACGGCGTGGGGCCGGCCGTGGGAAGGATGTCCAGCCCGCTCAGGCCGCTGCCAAGCCAGGTGGCAAGCGCCGTCGCAAGCGACCCTGAGACGGGCCGCCCAGAGATGGAGGAAACTGCTCTGAGGGAGATGGCTGCAGCACCACTCCTTCCCCCGGAGGAGGGCCGGGGGAAAATCCTTTGTTTGTCTGTTCCGCCCCAAAACTTCAATAAAAGAGCAGTTTCCAATATCTCTGGGTGCCAAGAGAGCGCGCTTGGCGGTGGTCGACGCTCCCATGCCTCGCCACACTCAAGTACCTCTCCCTTCGCCAGCAGGGGACGCCGGCTGTCGGGACGCACACAAGCGGCCTCCCCACACTCGCACGTCCCCTCCGCGGATGCAGGTAAGTGTTGCACAGCACACTCAGATCCCGCTTCGGGCCGCTCCCATGCCGTCCGAGCCAGATCCCTGCGTTCCGCCTCGCTGCCCCGCTGCGGGTACGTCTGTGGTGGCGATGATCCCCCTTGCTCGGAGTCTGGGAGCCTGGCTAGCGCTTCCCAGCCCGTCTCGGTGGCTCCTCCATACCATCAGACTCGGCTATGCGATTCAGTTCGCCCGGCGTCCCCCCAAGTTCAGGGGCGTTCACTTCACGACTGTAGTGGAGGCGAACGCCATTCCCTCCCCTATGGTAGACGGATGCGTGCGCTTATTCTGCTCCAGTCGAGTTCCCCGGATCGGCGAACCCTGTTGAGTCCTCCGCAACCCGCGGCAGTCGGACGTGGCGGAGCGTTCAACGCCAGGTCTAACACTCGTATGCATTGGTGGAACTTGTGTTAGGCTGGGTTCCATATGTAGTGACCCCCACGGCGGTCCCATATGTGTATTCTTCCACGGTACGGCTCCCTACGGCGAGCCAGTGTCTTTCCCTCGGCAGAGTGTCCTCTGCCGTCCCAGGTACGTGTTGTCCCCCTCCACTAATTGGCCGGGGCCACCCCTGGGACTTCCGTATGTTGTGCTGCCCACGGCCAGCCCATACGTGTATTCTCCACGTGTTAACTCCCTCTGGGCATGATGTGGCTTCCGCAGCTGCCTTCACAGGCACGCTTTCCCAGCGTTATCCAATACAGTCAGCTGAATGGGTCTTGCGGAACAGCAGCTTGGACTCTCCCTGCGTGAACTTTCCCGCCCGCATCAGATCGGGGTCTGAGGGGCTCTTCGCTGGGCGCTGGAAGTGGTAGTAACTATGGCGTTTTCCATAAGGGACCCCAATTCGTCGGTACGTCCGACGTACGTCGAACGTGACTGACTGAATGGGAACGTCTCGGTTACGTATGGTAACCCTCGTTCCCTGAAGGAGGGAACGGAGACGTACGTCCCGTCGCCACAGTTGCTGTACCATCACTGCAGGTTGAGCCACTGCGTTTGGCTCCTCAGTGAAAAACAGCGTGCATTCGCTCTCGCTTCCTGTTTATACCCGCGGCGCGGGGCGGAGCGCGAGATGCAAATCTCGCACGCCAATTGTTCATTGGCCGGTTCTAGATAGCTCGAAGCTGATAGGGGCTCCCAGAAGTGATCCCAATTCGTCGGTACGTCCGACGTACGTGTCCGTTCCCTCCTTCAGGGAACGAGGGTTACCATACGTAACCGAGAAGTTCATTTTATTGATTCACGGTTCTTTAAAACTTGGTACCAATTTTCGATACCCGACCCTTCTTATAGTCATTAGAATGTCTGTTGAAGGAGCTTCCAAATAAAGTGTTAGCAGATATTAAGCAGAGAGTCTAATAATCTAATGATAGTTAGTTGACATGTAGTTGCAAAGTTAGTAGAATGTCTAAAGTGGACCATCGAAATAGTATAGTATTAAAAACATTTTGCCATTTGATTGGCATTTAGATTGATTGAGCCAATTTTTTTTTTTTTTTTTAGTGACCAGCGTACTAAAACTCCAGGACTGGACCCAGACAAGCTCAACGTGTTCAGAACTGTAAAAGAAATCACTGGTGAGAATGCAGTGGTTTAATATTGGATGTATGATGGTTAAAATGGTGTATAGTGTATGTAGGGGACTTTAGCCCCTCAGTGTTCATAAACTTCTTCTTCTCCCAACTCAAAGGCTACCTGGTGATTCAGCAATGGCCAAAAAGCATGTCATCCCTCAACGCCTTTGAAAACCTTGAGGTTATCCGTGGACGGATAAAAAAGCAGTAAGTCAATAAAAAATACTGCAGTCTCAAAAGGGGCTTTCGCACCGGGTAGTTAAATTAACTTAGTTATAGGAACTAGCCACCAGGGCAGTTCCTCAAACGAAATGTTGCTGTTTTCCTGGTTAAATTCGCACCGACAAAAGGAACTCCACTGAAGTGACATAAGCAACGCTTGTGTTTGTGACTTTTATTATGACGGCGCTGAGAACGGCAGAGCCTGAGCACACAGCACTCCCATTCTCCATCTCCATTAGTTAAGATCTGTTTAACAGTCTTGTCTAATACGTTATTAGATATAACTGTTATACAAAAAAGTAGACAGTATATGAAAAAGTATTAGCGTTGCCGTGTGGTTGATGTATAATGTCGCTAGCTGAGCAGAAATACATCAGTCGCTTGGTCCCCTCAAAGTTGCGTTGGATTTTCTCTTTAGCTTGAGATTACGAAAGGTTTGAGAAAGGTTGAGATTACCACCTATCACTGTTTTACATGTTCGTAGAGTTTGTTTGTGGAGTAAATATATAGACCGTAATCTGTCATCTGTGGCTTTTTGTTTTAAAAATGGCAGTCAGTGCTGGTTTAGACCCTACTATGAAGTAGGAGCTAATTTAGTTCCCCCAAAAGACGTTCCTAGAACTAAAATCATTCCAAATTCCTGCGGTGTGAACACCAAAAAGCGGGTACTTCCGCCATTAGTTCTAGGAGCTATGAAAAGGTTCCTCTGGTGCAAAAGCCCCTAAATATGTTGGCAATCTCAGAGAATTTTGATGGATTACGACAAATTAGGCGGCTGCTCCTGAATTAATCATTTTGTTGAGTCTGTTTTGCATGTACAGAACTTCCATCTCTCTCTCTCCTGCTCTCACAGAGGTGCATTCAGCTTTGCTGTCACCAAAACTAAAATCACACATTTTGGCCTGAGGTCTCTGAGGGAGATCAGTGATGGTGACGTGGTCATCACTCAGAACGAGAATCTCTGCTACACCATCCCTGAACACTGGAAACGCGTCTTCAAATCTGAAACCCAGACTGTCAAAATGTCAGCAAATGCCAATGCTTCCACCTGTGGTAAATGGAGTATCACAATAACACCTGTCAAAGAATTTCAGTTTAGTTCACCCTAAAAATGACAATTCTGTTGTTATCTCTCCAAACCTGTATAGTATGTGGCTATAGTATGTCTTTTTCTGTGAAGCACAATTGTTCAAGAATCTTCACACAGTCTTTTTCCAAATACAGTTCACACTGATCACATCTCAAAAAAAAGCACACAAAACATAAAAGCACTCCAAACGACTTCTGCACTTTATTCCAAGTCTTCCCTTGTGAAAACAAATGCACTTAATTGTATTGAGTCATATAATACGAAATTTAAGTTGTTCACTGAAAATTGCGATCACAATTTCTTCCCTATAATGATATAAAGCATATCCGAGTGAAACAGCTTATCAAACAAGAAAACAGTGTAGAGCAGGGATTTTGTTTTTATCCAATGGGAATTGGGTTCTGACCCGGTTTGTCCATTATAATAAATTTGCTTTTAAAACAGTGAAATTTATTTCGAAAAAATTGTTGACACACTCATAAGTACCGTTCCACTACTACATACGCATACATGTAAATTGTAAGAATATGAATAATACTGATGAATAAACAGTATAAGGTAACCAGTTCCAAACTAGTTTTTGCTAATAGAATAAAGTTAGTAAATTGGTATGAGCCACAACAGTCATTTAACAATATACAAAATAACACAAAGTGAAAATAAAGTGGCATTTTGGGAGACCAGAAACAACAGTTACTAAGGTAAATACATAATACTAACAACCTATTAATGAAACATGGAAATTCCTCCTGATGAATAGAATGAACTTCATACCTACATGCAAATCCTTCCCAGCTAACACACAAAGAACCAGTTACATAATTGAATGGTAAATATGGTTACTGATAAGTTTTTATGTACATCTCAGCATTAACCCTTTAGTTAATCACCCACATTATCCTCATTATTTTAATCCTCTTCATATGAATATAAGTGTGGCCTTTTTTCCTTTGTCTTCGCTCTCTCTCTCTCTTTAAGTGAAACATACCCTGGACATATGTTTTTCATATAAGAAGGCTCTACTGGGTCTTGTGGAAAGAGGGTCCCGAGTTTCTCTATTCTTTGCATGGAAGGGAGCTAAAGCACCTCAGTGCTTTGCTGGTGGAAATAATGATTACCAGATGTGTTGTATACATTACACTGATATCACGTGGCTCACGTTCTTATACCACGAGATATATATGATGTAATTCTTTTCCATTGGATAAGTCTGTTCTCCACCTCCTTTCTTTCTCTTATATCTATCTGAGAATTTTTTATTAAATTTTAAGATTTTCCTTCCCTCAGATCTGTGAAGTCATTGTCTTTGAATCACAGAGAAATGCTGAGAAGGGCACGAAACGGGACCAAATAATTGAACCTTTCAGTTACCAACATTCTTCTAAATATCTTAATTTGTGTTTAACAGAAGAAATCATACAGGTTTGGAGCAATATAAGGGTGAGTAAATGATGAGAGAATTTTCATTTTTGCGTGGACTATCCCTTTAAACCAGGGGTGGGCAATTCCAGTCCTCGAGGGCCACAGTCCTGCAGAGTTTAGCTCCAACCCTAATCAAACACACCTGAACCAGCTAATCAGTGTCTCCAGGATTAATATAAAGGCTACAGGCAGGTGAATTTTATCAGGGTTGGAGCTAAACTCTGCAGGACAGTGGCCCTCGAGGACTGGAATTAACTGTGCCTACGTCAACAGCTTTCACGCACGTTTTTCAAAATAAAAGCCTTGCACCAGAAAAAGGGAATTACTGTTGTTGGTGTTTCTTGAACCACACACTCACGACCGACTCTTGCGACCCACCAGTTAAGAAACACTGGTCTAGAGAACACATGAATTAAAAAATATAATAATGTGAAATAATCAAAAATGTATAATAAACACTGCAACATTCAATAAAAAAAACTAAGAATTGTTAATTTTAGTAACTTGACATCAGATATGCCTATGCCACAGATTGGACATCAATGATATCAAGCTTCCTTGGTTTTTGCATCTATCGTGAATAAAGCATATGAAATAAAGTAATTCAGTTTTTGGATTTGTTTGCATGGAAAATAACTGTGAAGATTCTTCAAAATGTTTCCTACATTTGACACAACAACATTTTGCAAAGAGTAAATAACACCATTCTCTCTTTTCAATACAGTCATCCATTTGTAATGGAAAGTTTTTCATTCTTGGTTTTACAGATTTTTAAGGTTGATTTAAAAAATGTGCTTGGTATATCTTTTGTGTTGATATCTTATCTGAGTGTGTGTGTGTGTTTGTGTGTTACAGCGAATCAGAACAGCATGTGTGATGAGATGTGCACTGCTGATGGCTGCTGGGGTCCTGGTCCCACTATGTGCTTCATCTGTAAGCATTACAGCCGTAAAAAACACTGTGTGGCTTCCTGTAACCTACTGGCTGGGTGAGTGAGAGCACTATTATGCCTTCTCAGTTGATCCATGTTCAAACTTGAATTAACAGCTCAACAATAGGCCCAGTCTCTTAATGCACTGAAAGATAATATAATAATCTCAATAAAATCAACTCAATCAAATCATGATTGGTTGGTTGGATGGATGGATGGATGGATGGATGGATGGGTGGGTGGATAGATGGACAGATAGGTGGGTTGGTGGATGGATAGCTGGATGGATGGATTTGTTGATTGATTGATAGGTGGATGGGTTTGTGGATGGATGGATGGATGGGTGGTTGGATTAATGGATGGATGGGTGGGTTGGTGTGTGTGTGTGTTGGTGATTGATTGGTTGATTGGTGATTTGGTTGATTGATTGATTGATTGATTTATTGGTTGGTGGTGGATAGATGGCTGGATGGATGGACGGACGGATGGATGGACGGATGGATGGATGGATGGATGGATTGTTTGATGGATGGATGGGTGAATGGGTGGGTGGATGGATGGGTTTGTATAGGTGGATGGATTGCTGGATGGATGGATGGTTGGGTGAACTGATGGATGGTTGGGTGGGGGCTGGATGGATGATTGATTGATTGATTGATTGAGTGATTGATTGATTGATTGATTGATTGATTGATTGATTGATTGATTGATTGATTGATTGATTGATTGATTGATTGATTGATTGATTGATTGATTGATTGAGTGATTGATTGATTGATTGATCGATCGATTGTGGCCAGCTGACTGTACATTATCTATTTTTTAAAAATAGATTTTTACTAAGAGTAATGTAGAAATAGAACAGGAAATGTTGGGGGGGTAAGAGGGGGGATATCTGAAAAAAGTGGCTCAATTATTAGTAAATTTGAACATATTTGGTTATTTCAATGATGATTTAAACTGAACTCATTTTTGTCGATATAGTGAGCCACGTGAATATGAGGTCAACAATACGTGTGTTGAATGCGACTTTGAATGTCTGCTCATGAATGAAACTCTGACCTGCACCGGCCCTGTAAGTATCAAACCTACAGCACCGCATGTTCTGCTAGATGCTAGTAAACAGTGTTTACTCTTATTTTTGAAATAGCTGATGGCAGCACACCAGTCTCTCAAACCAATGTTGTCTGTCCCTGTAGTGTCCTGGAGACACATCATTAAATTCACATCACTACAAAACTGTAGAAAAGTAGCTTGTTGCCATCTAATTGCCAACTTGTCCAGGGACCCGACAAATGTACAGTCTGTGCTAACTACAAAGACGGCCCGGACTGTGTACCACGCTGCCCGCAAGGCGTACCGGGAGAGAAAGACATACTCATTTGGAAATATGCTGACGTGACGCGCGTGTGCCAGACCTGTCATGAGAACTGCACCCAGGGGTGAGAGAAGCTTCATACGATGCTTTCATTTGAATGTAATGACATGAAACGGTCATTTGTGTAATTCAACCAGGTTCATTGGGGGACTGCAGTGCATACTAGTTGTGATTGTTGGATTTTATTTTTTGCTTTGCAGATGTACTGGGCCTGATCTGAAAGACTGCAAAGATTTCAAAAGGTGAGAAATAAATTTGTCCTTTAATGCTTTGTGATTCTTGGGATATTCCAAAAATGTGTCGTATACGATAGTGTTCATCCGTTAACACTTTATTTTTATTGTCAACATTCTACTAACTATAAGTAACTTTGCAACTACATGTCAACTAACTTAAGACTGGCCCACACTTACCAGATTTTCAAAATGTGAGAGAAAACATGACGATAAAAAAACATAGATTTAACAGTTTTGTTCCTCTTGTGTGTGGAGTGCCACGATGTGACCAAGACACACAAACAAATTCCAATTACAAACAACCAGAGTCCCGCCTGCGAAATCTCGCTAAATCTCTCGCGGCCAAACGTGAAACAAACATGGCAGACAATGGGCAAGAAGAAATGGCAATAATACTGTTTGGACTGCTTTTTACAGAAAATTTGTTGAAAAAAAGAAAAAGGTTTGAATGAAGTTGTGGAGAAGGCATTAGCATGGACTTTATATGTTACAGCATAAGCTGGAGGTGAGTCTTCCATCAACTCGCTTTTTGATTGGATATCGCTTTGTTTCACGTGACAATCTACAGAGTGTGTGCGCGTTTGTCCTCGAGGTTCCCCCCCACACAACAGGATTTCTGATCATAAATGTTCAACATGTTGGATATTTACGATTTCTGATTGGTCACTCTTAACACACCTCTCACACCAAAGGAAAATCTGATCAAATAATCTGTACAACCATCAAGATATTCAGGGGTTTACCTAGGATTGTCGCAAGGGGAGAATTGGACTAGGGTGACCACCATCAAACAAACCAAATGTGGGACGATTACTAAGTTTGTGTGGGACAATGTGGGACATGTTAGCAACACTAAAACATAACCTGAAACTGTTGTATAATCTTAAATTCAACATCACTGAGCCCAAAGGCAGCAGGCATCATGCAGATAACTACTTTTGAAACAGTTCTGACCAAGTGCAACTAAAATCCAACTAAATAAATAATGAAACAAATAAAACAACATTAAATTAGTTAATCTTATATATATATATATATATATAAAGATTAAGATTAACTAATTTAATGTTGTTTTATTTATATTTTATATATATATTTTTTTTTTTGGGGGGGGGGGACTGTAGTTTTTATTTATATATATATTATATATATATTATATATATATATATATATATATATATATATATATATATTCATTTATATACAGAACTATCCATTCGTTTTCTGACAGGGAACACATGGAACGAATCACCGCTCCACATTTTGATTGACAGCCGTCACAAGTAGGTTGTGACGGCTGTCAATCAAAATGTGGAGCGGTGATTCGTTCCATGTGTTCCCTGTCAGAAAATATATATATATATATATATATATATATATATATATATATATATATATATATATTCATTTATATACAGAACTATCCATTCATTTTCTGACAGGGAACACATGGAACGAATCACCGCTCCACATTTTGATTGACAGCCGTCACAAGTAGGTTGTGACGGCTGTCAATCAAAATGTGGAGCGGTGATTCGAATATATATATTCATTTATATACAGAACTATCCATTCGTTTTCTGACAGGGAACACATGGAACGAATCACCGCTCCACATTTTGATTGACAGCCGTCACAACCTACTAGTGACCGTGTTTACTCCTTTCTTTTCAACCATTGGATATGGTTTAAAAAATGGCTTTTGTATTTGTGTAAGGCGGGATGTTACTTCTGACGAAGCGCTGTTAAATAAAGGGTGAAAAACGATGCCGCAAAAATAATAAATAAAATGCTTTCTTAAAAAGGCAAAAGAACGCATGCATGTTTTCTCAATATGATCATTAAAAATCAAAAGACTGGTGAAAATGCGGGACAGGTGGTCACCCTAAATTGGACCCAAAATCTCCCTGAATATCTTGTAGTGTGTACCCAGCTTTAGTTGACATGTAGTTGCAAAGTTACTTATAGTTAGTGGAGTAGACTGCTTAATATCAGCTAACACTTTCTTTTGATGCTCCTTCAACAGACAATCTAGTAACTTTGCAACTACTTGTCAACTAACTCATTAATTTGCCACAACATGTCAATAGGACTGTCTGCTTAATATCTGCTAAAACTCTTTTTGTCAACTTATTCTACTAACCCGAACCCTAAAAACTTACCCTAACCCTACAGTCTACTAATACTCTAATGAGAGTTAGTTGACATGTAGGTGCAAAGTTAATTATAGTCAGTAGAATGTCTAAAGTACGCCATCGAAATAGTTTCTGTCAAGTAATAAAGAGGCTGTGAATTAGAAGATATTTTTAGAAAATGATACCGCATGATCAAGTCTTCATCCCAGTGGATTTTTGTAATAAATGAGAATGATGCATATGGTGAGAAACAGAGGAAGATGCCTTCCTTAAAAGAACAATGTGCCTTTCTGCAGATTGTACCAGATATAGAAATGGGTTTAGCATGTACAGGATGATAATGCATCATCCAATATATTATTAAGGGATATAAATAGGAACATTTGCTCATTTAGTTTTAGCACAAAACTGAAAACCATGAAAGATAAGATGACCAAAAAGCCCTGCTGGAAAATATATATTTTATATTTGATCATAAGTTATGAAATATATAGGTTTTGACATTTACACCTGCCAACCCACCAAATGCGGGTGGATTTCAGCAGTGGCGAGTAACTCCTACTAGGCATCTTGCTGGTTGAATTTTATAGGTTATATAATTGAAGGGGCAGGTCAGATACCTGTGTCTCTTCTTTTATACACCTATCCTTCTCAATGTTTCTTTTTATTATATCCATAACCTGACTAATCGAGGATAATCAAATTAAATATCTCTTTCTCTGCTTTCATATGTTTAGTTTAAAAATGATTGTAATTCTGTGTGATTTTATACTTTTATATATTTAGTTCAAGGATGATTTGGATTTTGTAGTTTTAAATCTAGTCTCCTCAGCTGCCTGTTCTGACCTCCTGCAGGGATGTGTGTTTCTCGCTCTCGAAGGAGAGCGATTGCGGTATCTTTGTTTAGGTATTGGGTGTTCTCTTGATAAAAGGTCAGAGTCCACTGACACTAACTAGAGTGTGATGCCCTAGTGCTTGTATATTTGTGCATTTCACATGTTCTGTGCAGGTTTGTTGGAGCTATCTGATCTGGGCCTGACCCCCCCTCCCGACAAGCAGGCGCCCTTTACGGCGTCCAAGGCCAATCTTACCCATCTGGGAGGGGTTTTGCGACAAGCATCCTGACTAAACGACGCCATTCCGGCATATCTATACATGTGTGACAAATGTTTAGGCTTTTAGGTCTCTGTAGCCAATCAAGGCTTTGGCCATCTGTTATTGTTGATGTAATCATTGTCCTTGTAACAGTATAACTGGTGGGCAAAATTCTCTGGAAGTTAGAGTCTGGCCTGCGATTCCACGAGAGACTCTGACGCTGGCTTCTGCTGATGAAACTGCAAACTATTCTTCAGTAAATTTTTCTTTAATTAATCTAACTCCTGACTCTTGGTCTTCATTTTTCACTACTGGTCCTGGGTCCTAAACTGTTACCCTAACATAATATATAAATTTTTCAATTTTAGTCTTTTAAAAAAAGCATTAAAAAATACCCCAAAAATGTCAAAAATAGATTATTTGATACATATCGGTACTGAAATATCTATAAATATCAGTGATGCGCGGGTCAATGTATAAACAACCCGCACCCGACCGACGTTTTCAACTAACCCGCCCGCAACTCAGACCGCAAAAAAAAAGAAGAAAATATTGTACCCGACCCGCTTCCTGACCCGCATTTTTTAAAAGTAGTAAATGCTCATCGTAGCTCATTGGGCCATTGAGAAAATGTTTCAGGCCCTGACGTGGTGCGCTCAGAGGTGCAGCAGCGAGAGCAGGAAGTTCTTGAGGCGGCCCATCATTTTCCATTTCAGCTGTCTAGATGCATATTATTGATGAACGCGATGTTTATGTTTCGACCCGGCTTGAAGAATTCATCAGCCCACATTTGGAAAACATTTGGAAAAGTGTGAAAGCCCTTAGGAGCGCAAACTGTTATTTTTCTGAATGCTGTATGATATAGCCTAGTGTTATGTAATACAGGCTTGATTTATTCATTTATTTCGTTTAATTTTCTTAACAATTAAGATGCTGCATGTGTTTATCCAGTCTAATCGAAGTGTGCGTCTCTCCCCCGACTTTCCCAACAAAAATCCCGCCCCCTCTCAGAAAATACATAAAACTGACTTTAAATGCGTTTAAAAGTAGCCTATTAAAATGGTACAATGGCATTGCTCAGTTCAACGTTTTGGGAAATCGGGCATTTTGTCCCGCGTCAGCATTTATTCAAAAGTTAATAACGCTCAACATTCAAAAGGTAAATAAGGATTTATTGACGATCCGACCGACCGTGACCCGAATATCATTAAAAATATTTTTGGATGACTCGTAACCGCGGGTAACCGCGGGTGGCCGCGGGCACCCGCTCATTTTGGATCAACCCGCGCATCACTGATAAATATGGAATTTCGACGTGGGATTGCGTGAATTGCACATAATATCAATGTAAAGAGTTGATAAAGAAAACGCATATGTAAGTCTTGGTATTTGGGGGCCAATATGACCCCAAACATTTATAGTGCAATTGTATAAAAAAAAATACACATTTTAATAATACAAATTAAATATATTTTTTGTTTACTTCCCATCTATACATTTATGCTGTGATTTGGGGGATATTTTTTTACCTATTTACTAGGGCTGGGTATTGTTACAGGTGTGCAGGCAGGAACAGGTAGTAGAATACTCCAACAACGTTTAATACTTCAGAAGACTCAAATCAAAGTAGCACACCATACAAACACGTATACACAAACGAGATCGGACAGAGACTGAAGGAATGGGAGGAACTTAAATACAAACACAGATGACTAACTAACGAGGGGCACAGGTGATACAGATGAGGGTAACTAAGGAAACAGACAAGTGGCGGGAAACTCAGACAAAGGAACATGTGATAACTGAAACCAGGAAGTACAAAAAACAGGAACTGTGACATAACGCCCCCCTCCCATTAGGCGCGTCCTCGCACCGTAGAAGACACAAATAGGGAGGGAGGGAGGGAGGGAGGGAGGGAGGGAGGGAGGGAGGGAGGGTGGGCACCCTGGAGTCCTGAGGACGGGAGCACTGGGGTCTGGCTGGCTGGGGTGCCTCCAGGGTGGAGCCGTGGGCGGCCATGGCGGGTCAGGAGCCGTGGGCGGCCATGGCGGGTCAGGAGTCTTTGGACGCCTTGGCGGGACAGGAGTCTTTGGGGGCCTTGGCGGGACAGGAGTCTTTGGGCGCCTTGGCGGGACAGGAGTCTTTGGGCGCCTTGGCGGGACCAGAGCCCCACCCACATGTCTCCCACCCACAGGTATATAGCCCCCCCCAAAAAACTTTCTTTGGGGAATTAAGGGCTGGAATGGAGGGCCTGTGGAATGGGACAGTCCTGCGAGGTGGAGCGGCCTCGTGGAAGGCTGGAGCGGCCTCGTGGAAGGCTGGAGCGGCCTCGTCGAAGCCTGGAGCGGGCTTGTGAAAGCCTGGAACGGAGTCCAGGAAGTCCAGGAGAGCTGGAGCGGAGTCCAGGAGGGCTGGAGCGGAGTCCAGGAGGGCTGGAGCGGAGGGCTGGAGCGGAGTCCAGGAGGGCTGGAGCGGAGTCCAGGAGGGCTGGAGCAGAGTCCAGGAGTGCTGGAGCGGGGTCCAATCTTCTGTTACGGGTGTGCAGGCAGGAACAGGCAAAGACAGGTAGTAGAATACTCCAACAACGTTTAATACTTCAGAAGACTCAAATCAAAGTAGCACACCATACAAACACGTATACACAAACGAGATCGGACAGAGACTGAAGGAATGGGAGGAACTTAAATACAAACACAGATGACTAACTAACGAGGGGCACAGGTGATACAGATGAGGGTAACTAAGGAAACAGACAAGTGGCGGGAAACTCAGACAAAGGAACATGTGATAACTGAAACCAGGAAGTACAAAAAACAACAGAGACAGACAGGAACTGTGACCGGTATTGACACAAATTTCACAATTCGATTCGATTTCGATTCACAAGCTTTCGATTCGATTTTCGCTTCGATTCAATTCAATATCGATTATTTTAGATATATATCAGGTATAATACATGGCCAATTTTCTCAAGGAAAACAAATCTCTGAACTAATGTTGTAAACTATGGGAGTCAGTTGGTGGTACTACATTAGCCTACTAATACTGAAGGTAAAAATTAACTGATTTGTATACAAACACTTAAATTACAGTACATTTTTGTTTTTTATAATAATAAAGTTATAATATTAACTTTACAATTAAATAATTATATTTCTACTCCAATTAGTTTTGTCAGGGTTCTCCTCTGACAGCTCTGTATGTTTTGTCTTTGTTTAATGTGTCTTTGTTTGTGTTGTGCATGAACACATGGCTTTGTCTTGGTTTGTGTTTGCCATGTGCTCCCTGAGTCCTGCCTCCTTGTTTCCTGTTACCACGCCCCCTTGTTTAGTCCTTTTCTAGTCCTCATTGATTAACTGATTGTGTGCTCACCTGTTCCTTGTCTGAGTGTGCTCACCCTTTCCTCATGTTTTCTGCTCCTTGTTTGTCTGAGTGTGTTCACCTGTTCCTCATGTTCTCTGCTCCCTTTATAAGGTGTGTTCTTTCCCTCAAGTGGTTGCTGGTTCGTTATACGTTATACCTACGTGTGTTATACTAGTAGTGCTAAGTGTTTGTGCTGCCTTTTGGTCTTGTCTCCTCTTGTTTTCTGTCTCCTTCAGCGAATCAAAGATCCGGGAAAATCCCTGTCCAGCCAGGAAAAGGGAATCCCCCTTGTCAGACGACACGCGAAACACAAACGCAAGTAACGCCTTTTTGATTCCAAGCTGAACTGGTGCATTAGATCAAATGTAATAACCCTGCCTAAGAAACGATAGGAGGTTAAATTACTGATCAATGGTTTTTTCAGGTCATGTTTCATAAATGCATAGATTGCTTAGGATTTCATAATTTCTCTCTCTTAGAACTTATTCTTTCCTCACCTTCTTCCTTTCTGCAACGTGTGAATGTGCGAGCGTGTGTGTTTATGTTAGATATTAGTTTGATGTGTTAGATTAATCAATAAAGTTCCGTTTGTATTCAAAGATAACTGTTCTTGTGTTATGTGCTTATCAATTTAATGTCTTGAACTGCCGATCTAAGTTACCTGGCTGTTAAATAGTGTTTCACTATTGTTCGGATATTAATATCCGCTGCAGAGTTGATATTTACGGCCCGTTCAAATGACACTAGAAGAGTCATTTGCTCGGCTGTAAAATAGACTCAAAATTCCCTATGAATTCATTAATTCATTAATTTGAGCTAAATATACATGTTTCCCTTTAACAGAGCCCCCTTTAAGTTCTTACATATCGGCGGACTAATAAGTTAAGGTGTAAACATTAATTCTGAATTATTTATAAATTATAGTGTCATTTGAGTCTCTTTCATTTTAATTCAGTTCCCCGTTGAGTTATTATTTTATCTGACTCATAGTCGCTACACCATTTTACTTACGTCTTTCTGCGGTTGAAACTTGAGCTATTCTATGTGACATGATACGGATTTCAGTAAGTTGTCCTGTATCTTTTAACACACTTTCAGATGCTTATTCATGTTTATTTTGCGCTGTAACTGGTATTAAGGCAGAAGAGAAGATCTGTTCATGTGCGCTCCGTGCTGCCGGTTCTCTTGAGCTGAGCTGCGGCAGAGCGATCTCGCGCCAAAGCGCAAAAAAATAGACGTAATCTGAAATCTGAGACTTTGTTTCATATCAATACTAATAAAGCACAAAGATTATTGCGATTTATTGGATGGGAGGTGCGCTACAATGTTTATTTCATTCATTAACTGAAAACAGGATGACTAATTGATTCTTGGGATTTAAGAATCGATATTGCTTGTAAAAGTGAGAATCGATTAAAATTTAGAAATCAATATTTTTTACCCAGCCCTACAATTTACAGTAAAATTCCTCAACTACACCATTTGCATGCATATGAAATACGTTTCCGGTTACGAATGTAACCTAGGTTCCCTGAGAGCTGACGCTACAGGGGATGCCTCCAGCGTGACAGGTGTCTGAACTACTATCGAATCACGGCAATCCTATTGACCGGCAACAGCCTATGATGTCATCAAGGTGAGACCAGGAAGTATATAAGGGCGCCTTGCCAACATGATACCGCTTTTTGTCTGAAGGGACTGTTTGGCAGGCAAGCCCTGAGGCATGGCAAAGCGACGCAGCGACCTAGGTTACATATGTAACTGGAGACGTTCCTTTTCGAAAGGGAACTCGCGCTGTGTCAGCTGACGATACGGGGAACGATATAGCCACGCCGCCATGCCGAGGGGAGTGCATGCCCACTGGCAGTGACAACTGTCAGGACAAGCAAATTCAACTGAACATCAGTTGCAGTACCTCAGACATCCCGCTGAGGTACTGCAAAATCGCAGTGTCCACCTCCAGCCGGACCACAGAGACAGGTTATCCTGCAAGTCCCTGGTCCTGTAGGGACCGTATAGCAGCAGCGACGTCTCGTCATGCTAGGGTATGAACACCGCCTTCAGGTGCTACCGGCTAGAAACCGGAGCCTGATAGCAGGTGACCACTAGCTGTCAGCGTAAAGCCAGTTATGTGTTCCCGCCTAGGGAACCCGTTCCCCAGGGAGGCCGGAAGGGGCCTCCACCTGGTAACCTGTGCTGACTGCGCGTCCAAACAGCGGAGCTCACCCTCAGGGAGGCCTAATGAGGCCTACTATCCAATAGCAGTCGAGCTGGCCCTTAAGGTAGCTGGAAGATGGGACTTGCTCCGACAGGGAGGCCTAGTGAGGCCTACCACCTGATAGCAATCGGGACTCGTTCCTTCAGGGAGGCCTGGCGAGTCCTACCACCTGGTAGTAAGACCTGTTAACGGTCCATGCTAGTTTGTCACACTGACTGGAACCGGAACCCCCTCAGGGAGGCCTAGTGGGGGCCTACAACCTGATAACACGTTAAGCCAGCTAACCGAGTGTCCAAGCTTGGAGGCTCACCCTCAGGGAGGCCTTTTGAGACCTACCACCTGTTCTAGCCATTTGTGCGAACCGTCAGAGATGACTGAGGTTAGGGAGGCCTGCTGGGGCCTACCACCCAGCCTGGTGAAGCCTACTACCTGACAGCAATCTACTGCTAGGTGTCCAGTGACTGAAGACCAGGAACGTGCCCTCAGGGGAGGCCAGGTTGAAGCCTGCTACCCAATGGTGAATCCCACAGGGAAGCCCCGTGCAGCTTGCTACCTGTTAGCAACCCATGCTACCATCTGTTACCGAAACTGGGGACCGGGGAACGATCTCAGGGAGGCCCGGCGCCTACCACCTGATAGCAGAACGTGCTAGCCTCTAGGGAGGCCTAGTGAGGCCTACTACCTGCTAGCACTCCACGCTCACCACCACAGAGACTGGGAACCAGGAACTCACCCTCAGGGAGGCCGGGTGAGGTCTACTACCTACTAGCAACTCGTGCTTGCCATCCAGTGACTGGAGCCCGGGAACGCCCCCTCAGAGGAGGTCAAGTGAGCCTGCTTACCCCACATCAGGCCCTTAGGGAGGCCTTGTAATGCCTACCACCTACTAGCAGCTCTTGTCAGCCGTCGAGGGACTAATGCCCAGGAATACCCCCTCGGGGAAGACCGGGCAAGGCCTGCTACTCACAGCAGGCTCTCAGGAAGGCCTGGCGGGGCCTACTACCTGAGCCAAGGTGAACCAAAAACGGGAGCCTACCCCTCAGGGAGGCCTGGCAGGGCCTACCTCCAAATAGGAGGTCTGCAGATTCTATGAAGCCTGCCGCGGTTAGAGGAAGGCTGGCTGCTGCACCCGGGCTGACGGTAGCTGTCTGCTGCTGACGAAGAACTGAACATCCAGTTACCACCTGGGGACTCATCCCCAAGGAGGCCAAAGAGGGCCCACTAGTTGTCGAGGTTTCTGCTGAAGTCGACATCGATGGAGAAAATCCTCCCAGGCGCATGTGGGCCGCGACGTCGAGACTCTCTTGCAAGGAGGCTTGCTGATGCCTACTACCCGTCCTGGCTATTCAGAACCAGCTGGCCTTCACATGCCCGCTCCTGGGGCTGGCTCCATCCCAAAGGCTAGAGGGCCTCTGCGACGGCACAGTCTAACGGGCAGTGCCTACAGACATGAACCTAATCACAATGCCAATAGCAGTGCACTCAGCGAAAAAATGCTTTAAAGGTCCCATGGCATGACATTTTCATTTTATGAGGTTTTTCAACATTAATATGAGTTCCCCTAGCCTGAATATTGTCCCCAAGTGGCTAGACATTTTGATTGGTGTAAAACCGAGTTCTGGCTGTCTTTCTCTGCCTTTGAGAAAATGACAGCCCAGACGAGCTGATCTGGAATTTTCCTGTTATGAAGTCATAACAGGAACGGTTACCTCCCTTTCCTCCGCCCAGAGAATTTGGCATGCAAGCGGTATATTGTCCTCGAGAGATCATGGCTTGTGAACGAGTGAATGCTGGCAGTTTCTCAATGTTTGGATGTACAAATGAAAACAGAAATCTTTTTTCAGTTCCTTCTGATCTGTGATCAGTGGTTTCTGATGTGTAGCTAATTATTCAAGTTCACACAGAACATTATTATTCGTGCTGTGGCTTCTCTCTCTCCCGACAGAACGGTGTTTTCTATCTTGTGAGTCAGTGTTTTTGTACGTCCTCGTCGCGTCTATCTGTTCTAAAATGTGCATACAGTTGTGAGTAACTCATACAGTCAGTTCTGCTCAACATCGGCAGACTCACATCTTTAGAGATAAACCTCACGCGCGCAGAAGCTCGGGCTGCACTGGCCGGTCGGCCTTCAACATCACCGACCCCCAGTACTGCATCTGGCCCACAGCGGAGGCGCCTTACGCGGCGCAAGATTAAGGGTCTCCGGGCTAGCCAGCTATCCCCACAATAAACTGGATTACATTCGATTACTGCTGTTGTTGTCTTTGTTTGCGCTGTGTACTCAATGCGCGTCACTGACGCTTTTCATATGATAGGAAAATATCTAAAAATAATGCTATAATCAACACTTACTTGCAACTCGTTCATCTCGACAGCTGTAATGGTAGATTAGGCCTACATGTGTTACAAAGTTGGCAGAATAAGGATGAAGACGGACTCGGCGTGACTGGGACTCGTTTTTATTCAGAACTCTCAGATACAATCTCACAACTCTATACAATATAACTTTGTTTGTTAGCAATCACTCCGTCTCTGGTCCGTGATGTCCGGTTCGCGAACGAATTGTTCTTTTGAACCGGTTCTTTTTAGTGAACCGGTCGAACCAGTTCACCAAATCGGACTGAATCGTTCTAAACTGTTCGCGTCTCGAGTCAGCGCTGATCCATAATTTACTAAAGTTACTAACTTTCTGACATGAGTGACAGCCCCTCCGACTAGAAATAAACTAATAACCTGAAGTATATAGTGATGCACGATCATGATTTTACATGGCCGATTCCGATACCGTTTTTTTTCAAGAAAACTGGCCAATTCCGATACCGATTTCCGTTTTTTTTTTTTTACACAATAAAATAATGAAAGTATACATACCGTAAATCCTCTAATATTGGCCTGTATTCCATTAGCGGCCGGGTCTCCAACATTGGCCGGTCTCGCTGTCACCGAAGGTAAATAAAGGCCGGTCTCTAATAGCGGCCGGGGCTATTATTAGAACCAACGTTTTTCTGGGCAGGCCTCAACATTATGCTTGCATGTGATAGTAACATGCAAGTACCACAGGGTACTGGTCATGTCAATCACCCAGACATCCCAAGTCTCCCGCATATTTATAGCGGCTCCCTGATGCCCGCAAATTAGTAAAATTCTCCCGCAATCTAGAGCGAGCGAGCAAGAGCGCGCATGCGAGACACAAACTGTGCACGCGCGCACGGCAGAGAGGGAGAGAGAGCGAGAAACCTTACGTGTGTGTGCTAGTGTGCACCTAATGAAGCGCATGTAAGACGGAGAGCGTCCTGATTGGCTTGTTTCGGTAAGTCAACCAATCAATTGTCAGTGTGGGCGGGCTTTTATCTCTTCTGGCTTTTATCTCTCGCCCCAAAAAACGAAAGTATAAAGTATAAACATAATGACAATCTTGCACGCTCTACAGTTTGTAACTAACATGTTATGGTTGAGTTAAACAAGTTTCATTTCATGTGCATATTTTTCAGGTCGGCTAGTTGCCAAGGCTACATGAAAACAACAAACTCCTTAGACCTGGGAGAGGTGTTAGTGAGGCCAGCAGGGGGTGCTCACCCTGTGGTCTGTGTGGGTCCTAACACCCCAGTATAGTGATCGGGACACTATACTGTAACAAGCACCGTCCTTCGGATGAGACGTTAAACCAAGGTCCTGACTCTCTGTGGTCATTAAAAATCCCAGGATGTCCTTCGATAAAGAGTAGGGGTGTAACCCCGGCATCCTGGCCAAATTTGCCCATTGGCCCCTGTCCATCATGGCCTCCTAATCATCCCCATATACGATTGGTATCATCCCTCAGTCTCCTCTCCACCAATCAGCTGGTGTGTGGTGGGCGTACTGGCGCAATATGGCTGCCGTCGCATCATCCAGGTGGATGCTGCACATTGGTGGTGGTTGAGGAGATTCCCCCCTTCTATGTAAAGCGCTTTGAGTGCCTAGAAAAGCGCTATATAAATGTAACAAATTATTATTAATTATTATTATTAGACCTGTTTAAAGTTGCAATGAAATATAAATAAAAGCAGTTTACATAAATAGTAGTATAAGCAGCTTATGTAAATAGTAAAAGTGATCTACATAATTTTAGGAGAGATACCTCCCTGAAATGACTTTTTTCAGGTTGGGATGTCTGATCACCTCTCTTGACTCGCACGTGAGACTTCAGTCACCGGGTCCGGTAGGCTAACGTTTACGGCGCGAGGATGAGAACAGACGCGCAGCGGAACATGAGGAGGACGAAGAGGATCTGTACAATAATTAACTTGTTGTAGAAGCTGGCGCAAGTGATGAGGAGTTTACAGGGAGAGATGAAAAGGAGGAGGAAACTGAGGAGGACGAGGATTAAACAGAATTGGAGGATTTTTTTTTTTATAACTTCAAACCAAACGAGACAGGAATGGTTAAACTTTGGAGCGGTAAGGTGTCTGTTGCCTTTTGTTATGAATCAATAACCTAATTATCACCGTGTATGGTTAAGTGTTTACAATGCACTACCGGTAGCCGGTAGACACTGGAATTTAGCCTGAATTGCCGGTATTTGTTGTTAATGTTCTGTATGCATACCATAATGTTATGGTAACTGTACGTTTTCAATAAATGAACCTAGTATTTTATAGGTTGAAATAGACGCAAAATCTCATTTTTAGTCATTCTACTGGTAGTTTGATTTGCTCAAATAGAAATTGAGGCCTGCCTCTAATTCTGGCCTCCTTCCAATAAAGGCCTGGACCGCGATGCGCTTGAGTAAAATAAAGGCCCGGGCCTATATTAGAGGATTTACGGTAAACAAGATGTTTATTTGGTATTTAACAGGCTAAATTGGCTTTTGGCTAATGAAAACAAGTCCGCAATCTGAAATTAACGGGAAATTGAATTGGAAATTAAAAGGCTGAAAGGTGAAATTAAAGGCAAGAACTGCATATTCTGCAATCCAAACAAAGATGTTACTTAAATCAGCATTTGTTTTTAAATTCAGTGTAAAGAAAGTCTTTACCAGTGAAATTCAATAAAACAAAGTATATAATTGTTCCAAAATTATAAATCAAATAACGTTTAGTGCAACGAAAAAAACTAAGATGCTACAGCAGGTGCTTTTTAAATCAAATTAAGTCAATGTAATTTTAAGGTAAAATAAAAGGTAACACTTTAGAATAATGGTCATTAGTTAACATTAGTTAATGTATTAACTAACATGAACTAATTGAACAGTAACATTTGTTACTGTTTTTGTTCATCTTTGTTAACGTTAGTTAATATAAACACAGCTGTTCATGGTTTGTTCATGTTAGTTCACAGTGCATTAACTAACGTTAACAAGATTTTAATAATGCAGTTATCTCTCATTAGTAAATGTTGAAATTAACATTAACAAAGATTAATAAACGCTTTATAAGTGCAGTTCATTATTAGTTAATGTTAACTAATGACCATTATTCTAAAGTGTTACCAAATAAAAAATATCATCCTATAGGCTACAGAACTTATAGTATTTCATTTCTAAAGTGCATGCATGTTCTTCTTTAGGCTACAAAAAGAAGTATTTCGGCTTTTTCACAAGTTAGTCTGTTTCGTTCTCATCCGATCCAACACGTGAGAAGCTGAGCTGAACAAACGCTCACTATCTACACTTGTGCAGGGCACGGAGAGGTAAGCTCGCACAACTTCAGCTCGCGCAGGAAAGCGGCTCTTCATTCCCTTCAGCGCATCTCGTCTCTTCCCTCAGTTCTCCAGGTTCCGTTTGTAACACAAGTGACATGTTCGCGAATGATTGCAATATAGGCGTATGTGCACGCGGGCGCACTTCCGGATAAATCGGCAGAAAAATACAAAGAAAAACGGTTTTTGGCCAGTCAACCGGTGCATCCCTAGAAGTATATGCTAGTAACTACAACAGTTCACTGAACTGAGACGTTCTGAGAAAACTGATGAGAAGTGAACTCCGGTCCATCCGTCTCTCTGGCAGCAGGCTCGTGCCTGCTCGTGCCTCGTAGACCTCGTTAAACCACGCCCCCTCCGCTACAAGATCTGATACTCATTTCAAATGCAAAGATGTCAGCCAATCACAACAGTGGGCGTTTTTACTGAAGTCTCACAGCAGACACCCCTCTTGAAACAGGGCATTCAAGCCAGAGGGCAAACATCAATATAGAAAAAATGCCTTTTATTTCTAAATTATGACATTTTATGATGTAAAAATCTCACTAACAATATAAGTACACCTCAGGAAACATTGTAAAATAATAGAAAAATGCCATGCCATGGGACCTTTAAAAAACCCTCTAAAGCGAGGGGAGTACAACCTACGTCACCTGCTTCGGGGTGGCCGCCTACCTTTTCATCCAGCGGCCCGCCATTCATGCGAGGGCGTCAGCCATTGACAATGTTTGGGCCTCAGGGGAGCATCTAACCAAACCGTCTTGCAGAAGGTTGCGACGTACAGCTCAACCCGAGCCCTAAAGAAGGTGGAGCAGAAGACATAGAGCAAGGGTGAAAATATCATACAAATATGCAACCCACCGGCCATGCCATCCTCCAGGATGAGGCGGGGGCTGCCAGAAGGTGGTGGCCACACAAGCTCTGAAAGGCGGGGTATAGCAAAACTAAAGTCTAATCGCACACAAGCGAAAGACGCTTAACCCCACCCCACGACCACTGGCAAAGTCGCTATCCCTGCTGCAACACCTACACTGCATTACAAAATAACCCCAGAATGCAGAGAAGGGGGCGGGCCTTGGTCGGACGACTCTGTAATAAGAGGAGGCTGAACCAAGGATGCAGAAAACAAAGCACTGTTCTTATACTTAAAAGACAGGCCCGGGGCGACAATACCTGCCTTTAAAGGAAAGCGCCCCCCAGCCCTAGCGAAGCCTAGGCCAAGTGGTGCGGTGCTAAGCCTGCACTAGATAGTAGTAGTAGTAGTAGTAGTAGTAGTAGTAGTAGTAGTAGTACTTTATTGATCCCAGTTGGGAAATTAAAGTGCGTTAGCAGCAATACATGAAGACAGTAAAAAGTACTCACAATTCACATAAAAACTTACTATACACATATAATAAATAATTATATGTATTTAACTGCATTAAGTACAGTTATGCGACAGATATAGTAACCTAATTTCTAAAATGAAGAGTTAATGGTACTTCGGCACAGGGATGAATTGTAAAGTCTCACAGCAGTAGGCATAGATGACCTCCTGTAGCATTCTCTGTTGCACCGTGGCTGGATCAGTCGGTTGCTGAATGTGCTTCTCATTCCAACAAGCATGTCGTGGAGGGGGTGTGAGGTATTGTTTGTAATGGTCAACAGCTTGGCCATTATTCTCCTCTCTGTAACAACCCCAAACATTTCCAGATCTAATTCAATGACACAGCCTGCCTTCTTAATAAGCTTATTCAGCCTTTTGGCATCTCCAGCTTTAATCCCCGTGCCCCAGCACACTACAGCGTAAAACAGGGCACCAGCAATGACAGACTGATAGAACATGTGAAGCATCTTGCTACACACATTGAAGGACCTGAGTCTTCTCAAGAAATAGAGTCTGCTCTGGCCCTTCTTGTAGATCGCTTCTTTGTTTTTTGTCCAGTCAAGTCTGTCATCTATATGGATCCCTAAATACCGATAGGAGTCCACTATCTCTACATCGCTGCCGTGAATGGAAATAGGTGAGGGATGATCTTTCTTCCTTCTGAAATCGATTACCAGTTATTTTGTTTTAGTTACATTTATTTGTAGATGGTTCACTCCACACCACTTCACAAAGTTGTTGATCAGTGCTCTATATTCCGTCTCTTGCCCACCCTCAATGCAACCAACCACAGCGGAGTCATCTGAAAATTTCTGGAGGTGACATAACTTTGAGTTGTAATTGAAGTCTGAGGTATATAGAGTAAATAGAAATGGAGACAGGACCGTTCCCTGAGGAGCACCCATGTTGCTCACCACCCGCTCAGACACACAGTTCTGCAGTCTCACAAACTGTGGTCTGCCTGTGAGGTAGTCCATGACCCATGAGATTATGGAGGAGTCCACCTGCATAATATCCATTTTCCTTCCCAGTAATGCTGGTTGGATGGTGTTGAAGGCACTGGAGAAGTCAAAAAACATTATTCTCACAGTGCTACCAGCCCTGTCCAGATGTGAATAGACCCTCTGCAGCATGTAGATGATAGCATCGTCCACACCCACCCGTGGTTGGTAGGCAAATTGTAAGGGGTCTCGCACTGAATCAACTAGACTACAGATCTACTCAGGGCTCGGGAAAGAAATATTATCACCCCTTACATAAAAACAGCGACCATTCCAAAGCCATTCCAAAGCCCCACAAGGCTGGGCGCAGATCTCACTACAGCTCATGCATTAGTGCTTACCTGGTTGTGGATACTTTACACTTTAAGCTAGGAAAACACAACTAGCCCCAGCGCGTCACAAGCCCGCGGGCAAGAGCAGCAACTTCAACTACTCACATAGATGAGAGAGATAACACGGAGAGTTATTCTCTACTAGCTAAAACTAGGTCTACTAGCACGCGGCTATTCTCTACTAGCTAAAATATAGCATTTAAGCACCAACATATAATGTTGCAAAAAAGATTGTTCTTAGCTACTCACGGGAAGCTGCAGGCCCTGCGGTGTCCGACCATGTTCCATAATCCCCAAACCCTCTCATGAGAGCGAAAGAGGGTCCTGAAAAATATAAAATAATGTTTCGCCCTTCTCAAGGGGGACTCCCCCACTCGCTCCTCCGGTGCTTCAAATTTTGAAAAACCAGCCATCATGCTAGTGTCAACCACCATCCTGAGGGGGCGCTCTCACAGACCAGCCAGGCGGGGCCTAGAATATCATCATCACGGGCCCACCCCAGGCTGATGTAAGAAATGCCTGGGGAGAAGAAGAAGTAGAGAAGTGAGGGTCAATGCAATTCTTACTTCAAGAAGGAGACCCATCATCAATGCTTTTTTTTTTTTGACTGCGATTGTGATATAGAACTCCTACTTCCCCCGGGAGTCCACCTCTGTGCGCCCCACCCTTGACTGCGGGGCCACTGAGAGGCGATGCTGGCCCTCGGGCCCCGTCTTCGGTTCTTGGACCGTGACACCTCCCGCCTGCCAGGGACCCGGATCTCAGTGGTATGCAGGTCCTCAGACGCTGCCGAATGCACCTCAGCATGCCAATAGGTTTGCTTCGAAACATCATTTTGAAGAATTAGATGGCAGGGTTGGAGCTCTCAGTATCCTCGCCCACCCAGATACGAGACACATACCCATATTCTCTTATCCTCCCAACGTCAGTGATATACCACTGATGTCAGTGAACAAGCCGAATATGGGTTATTCCATGCCCTCTCTATCTAAATAGGAACTTGAAGATCAAGAAGGAATGAAAAAGCCCAACTGAGCCAATGATTATGGACGGGGAGAGACCAATCGCTTAATCTAACACGAGCGATCTCTCCTCTAACGCACCATCATGGCAGCCGCAGGCTTTATATAACATTCAAAGGCTCATGTTTATATAACATATATGAATTATAACATTCAAAGGCTCCGCATACACAGTCGGGATGGCCGAGAAGATTAATCTCCCTTCTCACCGCCATCCCTAGAGCACTTGCAGTTAAGTCCCGTCAGCCGCCTCAGCGAGCTCTATCCAAGAAACCCGTGACACGCGTCCGCGCATGGCATGAGCGGCATGAGCGGGACCGCATCATCAGTCTCGGATGCCAAACGCTCTTCACCCAAATTTCAACCCAAATCACTAAACACTGTCAACACAACTCGCTGTGCAGTCTCTGCTCCTTATCTTCATCCAGACGGCGAGAAAAACATGACGACAGCGTAGGCAAACCCGGCATTGCGATGTTCATCACGGTGCTGAATAATATCTTGTACGGCCATAAAAATGTATTTTGAATTTGATGCAAGTAGATTAAAACAAAGGCCAGTAACATGCATAATGTATGCCTATCTGAGTGTGGTATAACTTATTAGCAAATAATAAAAATTGCATTAGAAGATAATTTTTTTTTAAATCGTTTAGTTATAATTTAATTAATTTAAGGACTGACACAATTTGTATAGTAAACCACTGTTTAATAAAAAAAGCTATTTTAAATGTAGTTTTCTCTCCCCTGCTGTACCGAACTGTGACTTCAAAACCGAGGTGCATACCAAACCGTCAGTTTTGTTTACCATTACACCCCTAGTACATTGTATTTATTTAAAGCATTGACAGGTAAATTTGATTTATGTATTTTACTGGCGTCAAAATCAGGCATGTATAAATGTCAGGAAATGTTCTTGTCAATATTGAACACCGAAGACGCCAAAAATTGGGACAAATGGTTGGAACCCCTGTTGTTCGCTGTGAGGGAGGTCCCCCAAGCCTCCACGGGGTTTTCCCCCTTCGAGCTACTGTATGGACGTCAGCCCCGAGGGGTCCTTGATGTCATGCGGGAGGTTTGGGAGGAGGGACCGTCGGAAAGTAAGAACGAAATTCAGTATGTCCTGGACCTGAGAGCAAAACTCCACACCTTGGGGCGGCTATCAATGGAGAATTTGCTACAGGCCCAGGACACACAAAGCCGGCTGTACAACAGGGGAACCCGACTGCGAGAATTTACACCGGGAGAGAAGGTACTTGTGTTATTGCCCACGTCCAGTTCAAAGTTACTCGCCAAGTGGCAAGGACCGTTTGAGGTCACACGACGAGTGGGGGATCTCAATTATGAGGTGGTACGAACGGATAGGAACGGAGCACATCAGATTTACCATCTCAATCTCCTAAAAAAATGGAATGAGGCGGAGTCAGTGTTGCTGGCGACGGTAGTCACCAACGAGGATGATCTCGGGCCAGAGGCGAACCTCAAAGGCCGATCAGTCGCGCTGGCCCCGGGGGAAGATCACCTCTCGCCCTCCCAGCTCACTGACGTTGCTAAATTGCAAGCAGATTTTGCGGATGTGTTTTCGTCCCTGCCCGGTCGGACCAATCTCATACAGCACCATATTGAGACCGAGCCGGGCGTGGTAATTCGCAGCCGGCCATATAGGTTACCGGAGCACAAAAAGAAGGTGGTCCAAACAGAATTAGAGGCGATGCTGGACTTGGGAATAATAGAAGAGTCCCACAGCGATTGGGCGAGCCCGATAGTTTTGGTTCCTAAAACGGACGGCTCTGTGCAATTCTGTGTGGATTATCGCAAGGTGAATTCCGTGTCGAAATTCGACGCTTATCCAATGCCGAGGATTGATTAGTTGCTTGATCGGCTTGGTTCGGCTCGTTTTTATTCGACGCTGGATTTAACAAAAGGATATTGGCAGATCCCCTTAACTCCCTTATCCAAAGAAAAAACTGCTTTCACAACGCCGTTCGGATTACACCAATTCGTCACGCTTCCGTTCGGGTTGTTCGGGGCACCCGCCACCTTTCAGCGACTGATGGACCGAATCCTTCGGCCGCACACTGCATATGCCGCTGCTTACTTGGATGATATAATCATCTATAGTAATGATTGGCAGCGGCATATGCAGCATCTGCGGGCAGTGCTGAACTCGCTGAGAGGGGCGGGGCTGACGGCCAACCCGAAGAAGTGTGCGGTTGGGCGGGTGGAGGTCAAGTATCTGGGCTTCCACTTAGGGCACGGGCAGGTGCGTCCCCAAATTAACAAGACTGCAGCTATTGCAACCTGCCCGCGTCCAAAGACCAAAAAGGAGGTGAGGCAGTTCCTGGGGCTGGCGGGATATTATAGAAGGTTTGTACCTAAATATTCGGACCTCACCAGCCCGCTGACTGACCTCACTAAAAAAGAGGCACCAGATACGGTCCAGTGGTCGGAGCCGTGCCAGCAGGCTTTTACCCAAGTTAAGGCTGCTCTGTGTGGCGGGCCGCTCTTGCATTCTCCTGATTTCTCTCTGTCATTTCTGTTGCAGACAGACGCGTCGGACAGGGGGCTGGGTGCGGTCCTGTCTCAGGAGGTGGAGGGTGAGGAGCGGCCGGTGCTGTACGTGAGTCGAAAGCTCTCCAAGAGGGAGACCAAGTACAGCACCATCGAAAAGGAGTGTCTGGCGATTCGATGGGCCGTTCTCACCCTCCGTTATTATCTCCTGGGGCGGGAGTTCACCCTCTGTTCGGACCACGCCCCCTTGCAGTGGCTCCACCGCATGAAGGATACCAACGCCCGGATCACCCGTTGGTATCTAGCTTTACAGCCTTTTAAGTTCAAGGTGGTCCACAGGCCGGGTGCACAGATGGCTGTGGCTGACTTCCTCTCCAGGGGGAGGGGGGGAGGAGGCTGCAGGCCGGATGGCTCCCCGGCCTGGAGCGGGCGGTGGGGGTATGTGGCGAGGAGGGCGTGGTTTTGCGGGGTCTGCACAGACGGAGAGAGTGAGGAGACGAGCGGTGAGAAAGTAGGTCAAGTGCATAACAATGAACACCTGTGTTTGATTGCAGTGATTGGCGCGGAGAGACCGGATAAAGCCGCTCCCAAACAGAGTGAGAGGGAGAGAGAGAGCTGGAAGGACACGGACGTGAGAGACGAGCTGCAGAGAGGAACTGCCGGAAACAAACCGTTGAGAAACCGAGAATCAAGTTTTGAGTTAAAGCCGTGCAAGGTGCACGCACGTTTAGTGAACTGAAGTTATATACAAATAAATATTGAGATCCGTGTCCAAACCAGCCGACCCCTTGCCTTCTTCCTCTCACACACACGAACCATATCACATATATATATGCAAGCTAATAGTGAGGCGTGACCATATAGCTTTTCTCTGCCTTGCTAGTGAGATATAAAACTCAGTAACAATATTAACACTAAAACATAAATAATATATAATTTATTCATGTTACGTATCAAGTCAACTGAACCCTAATAACTTTACCGAATGCACGGAGCATATTTGCAATGTGCAAAACGACAAACATGACATTTGAACGTCCACATTATTGAGTACTGTTCGTTTTACAAGAGAATTTTTAAAACATCTTTATTCATATTTATTGCATGCTTGTAAATAATTATATGTGCTCCAAAATAGGAAATGAAAACTAAAATATACTCACCGTTTGGAGCCCCTTGAAGTCCATTATATGGAGAAATATCCTGGAATATTTTCATCAAAAACCTTAATTTCTTTTTGACTGCAGAAAGAAAGACATTGACATCTTGGATGACATGGGGGTGAGTAAATTATCAGCAAAAGTTTATTTAAAAGTGAACTAATCTTTTAAGGTAAAGGGTTTTGTGAAAAATATACAGTCTACACACATAGTGCAATATGTGTGTAGACTGTATATTTTTCACAAAACCCTTTACCTTACTGAACGGCATTATAGAGAAAATTGTGCCTTATGAGATCAATGCACTGTACTGTCATTCATAAAAGGACATCATATCTATTATGAAACAGCGTGTACAGTCATAACTCCACTGAAATCTCCATGCTAAGCAAGCGTTCACAATATAAAATCCATCTGCAGTTTTTACACGTTTTTAAACGTATTACATATGAGAAATATTGATATTCCGTCGATTTTGTATAAAATAATCATCAATCCTATTGTTTTCAATAACTGCGCACGCAGCACGATTCTACTATGGAAAAGGCATACGCGGTCAGGGCAGTTAGTCTCGTGTGTAAAACAAACCCACACATATATGATTAAAGGGTTAGTTCACCCAAAAATGAAAATTCTGTCATTAATTACTCACCCTCATGTCGTTCGACACCCGTAACCTCCGTTCATATTCGGAACACAAATGAAGATATTTTTGTTGAAAGCTGATGGCTGATAAAGGCTTCAGATAGGCCTCAATTGGCATTCAGTACATTTACACTCCCAAGACCCATAAAAGGCACTTTAAACGTCGTTACAAAGTCCATCTCACCACCATGACTCTACAATAATTTTACGATGCGACGACAATAGTTTTTGTGCGCAAAAAAAATCAAAATAACACCTTTATCCAACTTGTTATTGTCTTCCGTGTGTGCCTCCACGACGCATGCGCGAGAATATGACGTAGCGCCAGCGTTTCGGGAATCCATGAAATGCACGCTTTAGTCCCATTTGAGCACTACGCAGAAACCTAAAGTACGATCAATGTAGAATTCAACAGCTTAGATACGAGCGTCTTCCTCTGCTTGTAAACAAATCGCTTCTGGGTCATGTGTCCGAACGCCGGATCTGCATCATATTCTCGCGCATGCGTCGTGGAGGCACACACGGAAGACAAGAACAAGTTGGATAAAGGTGTTATTTTGATTTTTTTTTTTGCGCACAAAAACTATTGTCGTCACATTGTAAAATTATTATAGAGTCACTGTGGTGAGATGGACTTTGTAACTACGTTTTAAGTGCCTTTTATGCGTCTTGGGAGTGTAAATGTACTGAATGCCAATGGAGGCCTATCTGAAGCCTTTCTCAGCCATCAGCTTTCAACAAAAATATCTTCATTTGTGTTCCGAATATGAACGGAGGTCTTACGGGTGTCAAACGACATGAGGGTGAGTAATTAATGACATCATTTAAATTTTTGGGTGAACTAACCCTTTAATGTGTACCATGCTTTTTTATTTTGCTACTTCGCCATTTTGTTTTTACACATTTCTCATATTTGTGTTATTGCTACTATTTGTGTTATTGACCTTCCAGTAATAAAAAAAAAGACTTATTGTGGGAGTATTTTTGTATTTTCAAAATACTAATTACTTGTATTTTATTTAAATAAATTTTTCACATCAGTATTTTGTATTTTATTTTGTTACATTTCATGAGCCAGTATTTGTAGTTTGTAACAAAATAGTTTTTGATGTATTTGTGCCCTATGGGCGCCACCATTATGTGTTTACAACACAGCACCAGGGAACCGAAGCCTGCTGTATTTACAACACAAGATCACCCACTTCTCCTGATATATGTGACATTACGTGAGGGAACAGCCTAGACTGATCGTACGCGTCAAAGGGTAGAAAAATATTGTGTTATTTGATCGGTAATGTTATCACGGGCCATTATATGTTTACAACACTGATATCTTGCTGTTATATATATTAGTTATATATATTAGTATGCAATTACAAACTATGTTTAGTTTTTGCTAATATTTTTGTGGTTGTGTAATGTAATTTGAAGTGTATGAAACCTAAAATAAGTCTCTCACTCACTCAGTCTTCTGCTCAGCGCCAGTCAGCGTGCTAAATCAGATTTGAAATTTTGAATTTGGCAGTTGATCACTGGGCGTTCTAATCACACCAGTGTGATCATAAGTGTCAAAGGGTTAAACTCTGCAGCTCGTGACAACACATTGATGTCCTAAGACAGTGGTTCTCAAATGGGGGTACACGTACCCCTGGGGGTACGTGAAGGCACTCCAGGGGGTACTTGAGATTTTAAAATATAGCCTACATATATTTAAAAAGTAGCATCCATGCAAAAATCATTTAAAAATAATTATTTCATAAATATTTGGGGAAAATATAAGTATAAGTTCCTAAAATGAATTTTATAATTCAGTAGGCTATTCAATTTCATTATCCTAAAAACCCAGAGTCTCCCCCATACCAGGATAGTTTGACCCAACCTGTCATATGCCGCCTGGCATCACCTGTACATCACTGGGATCAACAATAGGGTGACCGTTTCCCGGAGACAGTCCCGGTTTTTAAAGTTCTGTCCCCGACTGGAGTTGTCCCCGGAAATGTCCCCGTTTTACACCTCGCTCCAAACCACGCAGATAGCGCACAAACCAACATACAGCTGCTACGCTGACTCTACTTGGTAGCGCGCTACTAACTACTTCATGAAGAACGTTTAAAAACAATGCATCATGAAGCTTCGAAAGCATTATGAATCAGCGAGTCGAATCATGATTCTGATCGCGTGTCAAACCGGCAAACTGCTGAAATACGTGACTTTGGCGATCCAAACCGCTGAATCGACTGATTCATAATATTTCGAAGCTTCATGATGCCTTGTTTTGAAATCGGTCATCACTATATAAGTCGTTATTTAGTTTTTTTTTTTGCGCACAAAAACTATTATCGTCGCTTTATAAAGTTATTGTAGAACCACTGTAGTGAGATGGACTTTGTAACGACGTCTTTAGTACCTTTTATGGGTCTTGAGAGTGTACAGTGCATTGTGCCAATGGAGGCCTTTCTGAGCCATCGGATTTCAGCTAAAATATCTTAATTTGTGTTCCGAAGATGAACGGAGGTCTTACGGGTGTCGAACGACATGAGGGTAAGTAATTAATGACAGAATTTTGATTTTTGGGTGAACTAACCCTTTAAGTTGAATTTCAAAAGAACACTGAACACAAAAGAAGATATTTTGAAGAATGTCAGTAACCAAACAGTTGATGGTCCCATTGACTTCCATAGTATTTGTTTCCCTTGCCAAAGAAGGCAAGTGAACCAGGACTGACTCTGCTGCCCACTTAAAAAGAAATACATGTGCATGATTTTGCCAAGTAAGACGTGTTCCTGGATCAACATATTTTGTCGATCCTGAAACAACATTCCTGTCCTAACCTATCCCTATCCCTACCCCTAAACCTAACCCTACCGATAAACAATTAAGAATGGTGTAGAAGCACCTAACCCATGTTTGTAAGCCTATAAACTTGACACAAACTCTAAACTTGTCCATCAAATCTGATTGGTTGATTGGAATGTTGATCCAGGAACATGTTCTACTTGGTGAAATCACATTCACCGCTGAGTGATCTACTATTTTATTGTCTTTGTGTCTTGTAGATACTGCACTGCTGCATTATACAACAGTTAGATCCTGTCCAGTAACATTTTTGGACAAGCAGCATTCATATTTCATATCACTGGACATTTTCAATGTTTGTATTGTCGTGATTTTGACTATTCTTTTCTAGTTAAGTCTCATTCCTAAATTCATAAAACTCTACATAGACATCAGAATGAGACTTTTTAAACTCTAGACACTAAATAGCACTCCTGCATTCAGGACATACTGTTCTTGATTCTTAATCATATCTTCTGTTCTTTTGATGTTTCCATTTTTCCCATTGGTTGGGTTGGCTGACAGAAACACTGGAACTTTCCAGCAACAGATTGGTGGCTATATCATAGATCTCGATCCATCCCCAGCCCACCTGATGTTAATAATGGGGCTCTTTTTTATTTTGATGACATGTTGTTGTCATCCATAATCAATCAAAACTCAACCACACCCCTCATATCCTGCGTGAAAACCACTTAAAGGGGCATTAGCCTACTATAATGCAATACTAGCTCATACAAATGACCGGAGACATATGAGGTCTTTCACATCTGTCCCCATTCAGTCTAGCTAGGGACATTATTAAGATTTGTGGCCTTCTCGGTTTGCTAAAATGACCACTTTGAAACTCTTATGAATTAATGTCAGCCATGGTTGTTTCCCAGGTAGTGTTATTTATGTAAAATAGCTGAACAAACCAAATTCAATATTAACACCGCTCTTTAAATCCATTTTTCCATTAAATCAGATTTTTAGATGCATGCAGGTTATACTGTCAAATTTAAACGGTTACTTCAGTGATTTAGCATTAAAACCAGCAGCCATATCACCCTGCAGCCCAAGACTGGTTTCCCACTGAAGCTAAGCAGGGCTGAGCCTGGTCAGTACCTGGATGGGAGACCAACTGGGAAAACCAGGTAGCTGCTGGTAGAGGTGTTAGTGAGGCCAGCAGGGGGCGCTCACCCTGTGGTCTGTGTGGGTCCTAACACCCCAGTATAGTGATTGGGACACTATACTGTAACAAGCACCGTCCTTCGGATGAGACGTTAAACCGAGGTCCTGACTCTCTGTGGTCATTAAAAATCCCAGGATGTCCTTCGATAAAAGAGTAGGGGTGTAACCCCGGCATCCTGGCCAAATTTGCCCATTGGCCTCTGTCCATCATGGCCTCCTAATCATCCCCATATACAGATTGGCTTCATCACTCTGTCTCCTCTCCACCAATCAGCTGGTGTGTGGTGTGTGGTGGGCGTTCTGGCGCAATATGGCTGCCGTCGCATCATCCAGGTGGATGCTGCACATTGGTGGTGGTTGAGGAGATTCCCCCTTCTATATGTAAAGCGCTTTGAGTGCCTAGAAAAGCGCTATATAAATGTAACAAATTATTATTATTATTATTATTATTATTATTATTATTATTATTATTATTATTATTATTATTATTATTATTATTATTATTATTAAAAAAGTGAGTGTTTAAACTTTTCAATGAATTCCTATGAAAGTTAAACTTCCATGATCTGATAAAAATGATTGTATTACTATGAATATCAAAACGACGGTGGGGGCGGTGTCGCGGTGGGCAAGAGATGTAACCAGTAGCCGTGGATTTGGGAGTGGCCTCGTAGGACAGCGAAGCAAGTGCATTCTGGAAGTTGTTGTCTTTCATCCACATGAGACAAAAATACATTTTCTGTCTTTTCTCAGTCTAGAAGGCACCAAATTCAAAAATAATTTCACATTTCTACTACATAAATGACCCAGTTTAAATACACATTCATCTTCCCAGCACTGAAGTACCCCTTTAAGATTCATACTTATACAGCTGACTTGCAAGTGGTCTGTACACACAGACGTAGGGGAGAGCGGGGCACAACCTAACGCTTTTTGACTTTCTCAGTTTGTGTAAATCCACTTGGGGTTCAGAGTATTTATTTTTTCCCACATTAATTGCACACATGTATAGTACAATTATGTGGTTTTGTTTCATTAATACAGTGTATACTTTTTTCTTGATTTACCCTGAAAGAATGGAAGTGAAATGTGACAACATGCCCCGTAGGTGGGGTACATTGTAACATGTGAGGGGCACATTGTAACATGACCAAATGACAGCTTAAAATGTTATCTGATATAATAAAAAAATATCCAAGACAAACTAAAATATTTTGTCAACAAGTTACAATTATTAAATTTTTTAAATAAAATAATGGCATTTTTTAATCATTAAAAATATACTCATTTTTGAGTTTGACAACACTCAGTTTCAGTCAATCTCATGTCAATCTTGAGTACCTACAGAGTAGTATTGCATCCTTCATATCTCCGAAAAGTCTTTAGTTTTATCATATTTATAAAAGAAAGACTCGCTGTACCGAGTCTTTCCGAAAAAAACAGAGCGGCTGGAGGCATATCATGTGGGAGGAGCTAAAGAATGACGAGCTCGCGCAGCTATTGCGTTGAGAGTATCTGAAAGCTGTGACATCCTTAAACGCGGAAAAAAATGTTATCCTAAATAAACCATGACTGTCAATCAGATTTAGCCATACATATATGATCCAGAATCAGATCTAAAGGCTGAAATTGAACAGGAGAAGCAGCAACGACGACTACAGCAGGACGTCTCTATGGTAGTATGTACTGGAACTTATATATGCTTAGTGGCTTGTCATGCGCGAGTTTTACAACATTTGTGAGTGTTTACTCATGGTTTATGAGGACATGATTAGTGGTTTATGGACTATTATGTTACGCTTGCTACTTCTAACATTAAATCACATGTGATCACGCCCCCTTGTCCCTCCTTTATATTAATTCAAGTGGAGGTGACGTATTTCCTGTTCGAGAGTGAAGCTCCACTCACCCATAGTCTGCAGCCAGATGCTTCTCGAAACTTGTGAGAAACTGGAAGGAGTATTTTTGGCATAGAAATACTCCATCAAACGTCCAACTTAATTTTTGAAACGTTATCCATGTTTAGCATGGGAATCCTGGCTGTATCAATATTACCATTATTAATAATATTACTATTATTATTATCATTTCTATTACAACTTCTACTAATATCATTACTATTAATGGCTGTATCAATATTAACATTATTATTATTATTACTACTGTTATTTTTTTTGTCCTCTTCCTGATCCTTTAACCTCCCCCCAATTCCGGATGAAATGAGTATATTTGTTCATATGTTTATCATTACTACTACTGCTAATACTATTATTACTATTTATCATTTCTTATTAATTTGATTTATCATTATTATTATTGTTGTTATTATTATTACTATTATTATTAATATTGCTATTACTTTTGCTGTTGTCACCTTCCTCATACCCCATTTTCCTTTTTTTGGGGGGGGGGATACTATTACTATCTTCATCATTATTATTGTCATTTAAAATTATAATTATTTATTTATTCATTTATTTTTTTACTCTGATTATGTCTGTTGTACTTCCCTACATGCTCCTTTATTCAAATATTTTTCCATTCCCACACCCAGTTACACTTACAGTTACACACACACACAATCAAACAGGCGTCGTGTTTTACCATCCAACAGGGGACCTATTTAGGTTGCTTCAGTGATGTTAATTATTTTTTAATTGAACAAACTTACTTCATTTACCATTTTTTATTCACAATTCACAATTCCATGTCCATTTCCACTCAAGGTGTTCATGCTAAATTGAAGCTGTGGCTGCATGTGCATTTTTTTGTGATTTCATACCCAAAAGGACACTGGTCCCGTTAGATAGTACAGTGTGACGCCTGTCTGCTTGCCTTTAAACTTAACTATATATTGCATTCTGACTATCTCTGAATGTAACCGCAATATTTCCAATAACAATAAACACCAATACTTGCCATAAAGAGACACTGTATAATGATTTTGGAGGTGGTGTGTTGATTATTAAATTGAAAATCATCAGTTGGTTCAACAACTAAAGTGTCAATGTTAAAGTCATTCAGTTCACATAATTTAATTGAGACGAATGAACATTATTATGCAAGTCACCATAAAATTGCATTTAGGTTGGATACACATGTGCCTCTAAATTGGTCAAATATTATCCAGATGTGGAATGATGTATAATAAATAATTTCTGGTAGCTTACATACTGATCTTATATTTAATCAAAACATTTGAATATTTTGTTTATATAGTAATTGTCTGCTTTAGCTTTACAGTGAAATGAAGATAATTTAATACATTTTGGTAACACTTTACAATAAGGTTTCATTAATTAACAAATGTTAACTAACATGAACTAACCATGAGTAATACATTTGTTACTGTATTTGTTAATCTTTGTTAACGTTAGTTAATATAAATCCAGCTGTTCATGATTTGTTAATGTTACATCACAGTGCATTAACTAATGCTAACATGATTTTAATAAAGTATTAGTAAATCTTGAAATTAACAAAGATAAATAAATGCTTTTTAATGCAGTACATAATGTAGTTATTGTAATGTCTATAATTGGCCTAATGGTTAAAGAAAATGTTTCCTTTAGTAAGTAGCCAGTTATAAACAGCAGCTTCTAATAAACAGAGCCTCTGGGACAGAAGGCCGGGCCCTTACAGTTCCTGCTACAGCCTACAGGGGAGCTGCTGAGTATGACCTTAAACACACACGTAGGTCCCCACTTGGTCAAAAGTTTTAAAAAAATTGTGTTTTTACTTGATTTTAAGAGGCTTTAAACACACGCACCTGTAGGTCCCCACTTGGTCAAAAGTTTAAAAATATCATCAGAGTGTTTTTGTTTTTGTTTTGTTTTTGCTTGATTTTAACATGATATAAAGCATGACCAACAGGGGACCTGAAAAATGTCCCCTCTTGGCTCGGCGGTCCCCTGTTGGTGGGTGTGTAACGACCTGCTAGATAGGTAGACAAGTACACACACACACACACACACACACACACACACACACACACACACACACACACACACACACACACACACACACACACACACACACACACACACACACACTTATGTTGGGTTTTCATGTTTTATGGGGACTTTCCATAGGCGTAATGGTTTTTATACCGTACATACTGTATATTCTGTCCCCTTACACTGCCCCTGCCCCTAAACCTACCCATCACAGGAGACATTCTGCATTTTTACATTTTCAAAAAACATCACTTAGTCTGATTTATAAGATGTTTTCCTCATGGGGACCTAAAAATGTCCCCACAAGGACGAGGATTTCGGATATTGCCATCTTTGTGGGGACATTTTGTCTCCATAACGTAGGGATTACCAGTCCACACACACACACACACACACACACACACACACACACACACACACACACACACACACACACACACACACACACACACACACACACACACACACACACACACACACACACACACACACACACACATATTATTTTTAATGTCTTTTCTAAATCTGTAAATGTTTTAATACAGTGAACCACCCCCATCTTGTGGTGGGCATGAAATGTACGCTGTCCAATAGATGTAGGCCTACCTTTAAATTTTTTTTTATAGATCTACACTCTAAAAAAAAAGGTTCTATATGGCACCAAAAATGGTTCTTGGCTCGTAATCATAGGGGAACCTTTTTTAGTGCTATAGAGCACCAATTTTGGTGCTTCAGTGGTTCTTCAGCGGTTCTCCAGAGGTTCTTCAGCGGTTCTTTGACTAAGGTGCTATATAGCACCTCTGAAGAACTGCTGAAGAACCACTTAAGCACCAAAATTGGTGCTCTATAGCACTAAAAAAGGTTCCCCTATGATTACGAGCCAAGAACCATTTTTGGTGCCATATAGAACCTTTTTTTTTTTTTGAGTGTATTCTTTCTTTTTTTGTTTTTTTTTTCTTGCACAAAATTTGTGATACAAAGAGAAATGTAGAAAGATATCAATTAAAATTCTATGTGAGACAAATAAAACATTAATTAGGCTTAATGTCTTCAAATGTCCACAAAATCTGACGGTGGCCCAATTTAACGTCCGTTGCCAGAAGGAAGTCACCGTCCGTGTCAGCCATTTCAGTGTCCCGCCTACCTGAGACCCATTTTTAGCCCTTCATTGATCAGTGATTGGCAGGTGAGAAAGAAGAATGAAGGCAGGATGAATGGTGCCTAGCCTACTAGTCAACAAGCATCACTGGCTAGTGAGTCAGAGCGCATGCGCAGTGCTTACGCTCTGGATGCTGCTCAATATAGAAAAGCAAGCTGCCTGTTCGCCAAAGTAACGATTTAAAGGAGAAGAAATGTCTCGAAATAGTGCATCAGATATGCAAGATGGAATTAGGATTGCCAGCCAAATGACAAAATGTGCGGACGCCGATGCTTCTCCGCGCTCCGATCGTTTCATCTTCGGTCCAAAATGCCACTTGCTTAACTGACATACGAGGATAGAGACATAAACAGTCATTGATAAAGGCATATAAAGCAAATCTACAAATATGAACGTTACATTGCTTAAAAAGCGAAGGCTGGACTATGTGTATGCGGTGCTGTTTTGGCTCCATCACGCTGTGTGGATGTGCTGTTCAGCGGCCGAAGAGTATCATTTTAGCGTTGAGGTAAGACTGGCCCAACATCAGCATCTTCTGCTTTTGTGTTGAGAATACGCGTCCTGCTTTTACCAAGCCCTACAAAAACAGGATATATTGCAGGTCATAAATAAATCAGAACAGCACAAAATCACGTTGAATCACTTGGTGGATCTGCACCATGTGCCGTCTGAATATGTGCTATGGAAGGCTATATACAGCTGTTCTGTTCTATTCTAGTCTAATCTGTACTCAGGAGTAAACAGGGATGCAATTCTATTCTGTTATCCAGTATACCTAGTGTAGTAAACAGAAATGCTGTGCTGTTATGTGCTAGTCTAGTCTGGTTTACCCTATTCAATTATTCGGTGTAGGCTACTAGGTAGACAAGAATGCAACTATATTCTGTTGTATTCCATAATTCTGTACGTAAAGTAAAAAGGAATTTTCTGTTCTATTCTGTACACCGAATCACAGAAGATAGACTAGAATGGAATAGAATTGCATTTCAGTTTACTTTGTATTACAGAATATAATATATTAACATATAATTCCTGTTTATATTTTATTAGAAAAGAACAGAAAAATATAGTTCCTGTCTACTTTGTATACTGAATTATAGAATAGCAAAGTATAGCCTTTCATCCCTGTCTACTTAGTACACCAAAATACAGAGTAGAACAAATGAGATTAGATTAAATTAGAATGGAATAGATTGATTATATTCTTTAATACAAGGTAACCAGGACGCATGTTATTTTATTATATTCTGTATTAAAAAGTAAACTGAAATGCTATTCTATTCCATTCTAGTCCATTCTATTCTGTGATTCGGTGTACTGAACATAATTCTATTCTATTTATTCTGTACTACAAAGTAAACTGAAATGCTATTCTATTCTAGTCTACCCGATCCGGTGTACTGAACAGAATAGAATATGATGGAATAGAATACAATTCCTATCTATACAATACACTGAAATGCAGAATAGAATTAAGTAGATTTGACTAAACTAGAATAGAACACAATGACACAATTCTATAATACCATTCTTAATAATAAATTGGCAAGAATTATATTCTAGTTTAACCTATTCTGCAATTGTGCACCAAGAAGACATGAATTCTATTCTATTATGTAATTTTATAATACAGTTCCTATCTATGCAATTCACTGAAATGCAGAATAGAATTAAGTGGATTTGACTAAACTAGAATATAATACAATGACAAACTGTATAATACAGTTTTAATAAATTGACAAGAATTATATTCTATACTAGTTTGACCTATTCTGCAATTGTGCACCAAGTAGACAGCAATTCTATTCTATTCTTTTCTATTCTTTTCTATTCTATTCTATTCTATTCTATTCTATTCTATTCTATTCTATTCTATTCTATTCTATTCTATTCTATTCTATTCTATTCTATTCTATTCTATTCTATTCTATTCTATTCTGTGTCTGATGGACAGAAATGGCATCTGAAGTATACCTTTAAACATGCTTCATGCTTAGTCGTACACTGTTATGCAATTTAATGCATAAACTCCTAACACTGCACACTCACAGACCTGAGGCATGAGTATGAGTATGAGTATGAGTATGTGTGTGTGTGTGTGTGTGTGTGTGTGTGTGTGTGTGTGTGTGTGTGTGTGTGTGTGTGTGTGTGTGTGTGTGTGTGTGTGTGTGTGTGTGTGTGTGTGTGTGTGTGTGTGTGTGTGTGTGTGTGTGTGTGTGTGTGTGTGTGTGTGTGTGTGTGTGTGTGTGTGTGTGTGTGTGTGTGAGTGAGTGAGAGAGAGAGAGAGAGAGAGAGAGAGAGAGAGAGAGGGAGAGGGAGATCAGGAACAATCAGAGCTATTGCTCCTTCCTCCAGTCCAAATCCATTCACTCAGAGATGACAATCACACGCCTCTAACTGGCCATGTGACAATCAATGGTGTGATGGAGAAAGCAAGACCTTGATTCACTCAGTGCTACTCAAGTGCAGACTCTTATGATAATGTGAAGTACATAAAGATTATGCAAGTTGCTTTGAAAATCTCCCCCGAACTCTTTTGGGCTGAAATGGGCGCAAATGTGATGTTTAGTGCTGCTGGCAGCGCTGGTTGACATTGAGAGAATTTGTCACCCGCCTGGTTCTGTTTGGCTGGGAGGCGAGAGATGTAGAGGGCGTTGTGCCAGTGGATCATCTCGTGGTGGACATGGTATTGTCATGATAATATTGATGCTGTTTTGGAACATGCTTTATTGATGAAACTGTCCTTGACAAAAGTACAACAATACCAGTGGGACAGAACCATCAAAATGCTAAATGAACGGTCACTTTCTCAGTAACTAGAACCCCTTTCTTCTTCTCAGCTCTCTGCCACCCATGTAGCTCATGTGTGGGTTTTTTTGCTGGCAGGGCTGCAGTGGTTGGCAGCAGTTGTGAGTTGAGTGCACAGGTCAGTGGTCTTTGGGGAAGAGAGAGATTGTGTGTGAGAGAGATGAGTAATGACTGCTCGGAGGGGGGACTTCTGATCCCGAACTAGGAATAGACTAGAGAGCTCAAGGTTCAAGGATTCAGTGGAGAAATCAAGATTGGGCCCCCAGGGCTTTAATTACACACGTCTTTCGCATACAGGTGCAAATGTGCTTAGCTTAGTGCTATGTTGGTAATGACATTTCATGTAGCTCTGGCTCTATATGTGATTAATAGAGTGTCATGGGTTGTTGCTACATGCTATTGACCACTTAGATAATGTAAACTGGTTTAAATAAGGGGTGTGCGTTTTGTAGATGATAAGTGGACATAAACACAGACCCTTGATCAATTTAAATGAAGCTTTAAATGCATTTGAATCTGTCATGATGTCACAAAGGGGTAATAAAAACAGTGATCAGACTTTATGATTTTAATGATAAAAAGGATGAAAATAAAAAAGGATCCATAGACTTAAAGGGAAATTCTGGGTTCATTACAAGCTCAAGCAACTAAAATTAATGTTGACTTATTCCTCCTTTTCATTAAAAAGGACAACTATTTGGGTTGCTGTGAAGTATCAACACACTCTCATGGCAATTCGTAACTATTGTACATTTTGAGGGATTGGTGTTGAATTTGTACAATCTCAGTCAATTTCATACGAGCTACGCCCCACTGAGGGTTTGGTTTAGGGGTGGACCTTCATGCTTACTGTCATATGTTTTTGTAGAAATCAAGTTGTACAAATCCATTCAAATTCACCACCAATTTGCCATAAATAGCTATTCTTATTCTGTGATTCAGTGTACTGAGCATAATTATATTCTATTCTTTTATGTAAGATAAAGTAAACTGAAATTCTATTCTATTCAAGTATATTCGATTTGTTGTACTGAATAGAATACAATATAATGGAATATAATACAATTCCTATCTATGCAATAAACTGAAATGCACAATAGAATTATTGTGAGCCAGTTGTCAGGGTTAGGGTGAGAGATGAGACGAGGACTCGATACAGAGATTTTATTAATAATAAAAACAAAACAAAAACTTTCCCTGTGGGGGAAAAAACATGACCGGTAGCTGGATTGGGCTGGACAGGACAAGGCAGGACAAGGAAGAGTATAATGGGGCAAATTATCCAATAATCAGATAACAAGATGGGCAGGGCAAGACAATAGACAGGAGAGCACATGGCACAAAGAAACATACATGACAAGCCATGTGCTCACACCAAACATGACAAAAACAAGAGCACATGGCCAGTGAACAATCACAAGACATGTGCTCAAACAAAACAGGACACTAACACACAGCCAATGAGAGCTTTCACAGACTTTGTCTACATTTGTTACTCCTACTTTTAAGTTCATTCTGAGTTACTTTCACCAAAATAACCACAGAAGTATGACTAGGCATTCAAAAATGCTAAAATGTAGTTTATTGCTGTTCATTATACATCCAGTGGAGGGTGATGTGGTGTAGCATAATGATTGCGTAGGAAGGCTCATGCCGCAATACAATAAGTAACAATCGCTGTCAGAATCACAAAAGTAGGCAAACGACCAAAGTCTGGTAAAATACGATATAGATACAAAGCACAATAGAGCTAGAGCCCACTATATTGAAACCTATAGCCTAAGACACACAACCTCTTTTTCTTTTAGTTTCTAATCTTTTCTTTTAATTAAAGTCCACAGCATATCTGGCATATCTTCCACAACATAATCAGCCACAAGTCTCTTCTCGGGGTTCAAGCAGTTTGGCAGGCAGAGAGAAACTTAATTTCTGTTGCTTTGTCTTGCCCGCATTCTCATCCGCCACATTCTGTCTCTTCTCAGACCCTGCTCTTGCAGTTAGCTTAGTGTTAGCGTGGCACCGGTCCAGGTGTTTCTTCAAGTTACTCATGCTATTTATCGATGTAGAGGGTTCCCTTGGTGTCGCACATAGATTGTACTTGACTTAACTATTCCTTTCTTGTCCTTTTCTCTGACGAACTGAACCTAATGGGAGTATGTCCATCTCACAAATGTAGAATCTCAACCATCGAATTCCAGCAACAGGAAATAGACTTACTATTTTACCTGCGGAATTACTGTAATATAATTACTTTTGTAATGCGTTACTCCCAACAGTGTCAGTGTGTTGAAACCAGACTGTCCTCAAAAAATAACCGACTCTATAGGTAGTTTTTTAAGCACCTTATTACGACCTTTATTCACGATTTAAAGACATGCGCCCTCTAGCTGGTGCAAAAATAATGACAGTGTCGTGTTATGTCTGTCGTCATGAAATGACGTATGACTGTCGTTACCAATCAAAATGCAATGTGTGGACTTTTTACCACCATTTGTCATATTTCCATTTAGCAAAAATATTTTTTTATTAACAACTACAAGCACTCCTCCCCTAAACCTACTCAGTGATTTATAGTGCATATACACTTTATGAGCACATGCGTTCCCTGGAATCGAGCCCACGATTGCATGATCACATGATTACATGATGTTGTATTTTGCAATGCTCTATCAATTGAGCTACGCAAAACCCGGAATATGACGCAAATAAAAGGAAACAAAGCATTCAAATGAAAATGTCCTGTTCTCGATAGGGGCACAACTTTAGTAAATGCTCCTATGGGTCGTATTTCATTAATTAAAATGAACGTGTCCTGTTGTCGATAGGGGCACAACTTTAGTAAATGCTCCTATGGGTCGTATTTCAGGGAAGTGACAAACAACCTATATAGGCGTATTGGTTGGAGTACATGTTGGTTGAAACCTGTGGTTATGGTAAAAGGAGTGATATTTCTTAAACACCAATCACAACACACTGATCCAGCCAATCAATCAGACCACATTTGTGCTTTTCAGAAGGAGGGGCTTCATAGAGGCCAGAACTAAACAGGGGGGCATTTCCCGGAACCCAAATGCATCGTTAACCAACTATGGTCGCAAGTTCTGTTGTTACCAACATAGTTCAACAATTTGCCGTTTACCGAAACTAGTTCCAATGAACATTCGCAAACAGCATCGCAAACATACATGGTTGGACTCAAGCTGTGGTTAGAAGCATTGTTAAATGACTTAAAGGTGCTGTATGTAAGAATGAAAGTGGTTGAAATGTGGTATAAATATTGTTTTCCCCGTCCCCTCCTCCTCAAACTTGACGCTCACGTGGGTTGCCAGTTTGAGGGCACGCAACAGGAACGAACACAATTGACAATGGAAGGCAAGGAGACTTACACACTGCAAGCTGATGAGTTGATTTATTCGCATTTTAATGTGCTTCCATTTATAGAGATATTTAGATGGATGCCAAGGCTTTTTAGGCCGGGTAGAATCTGCGATCTCTGACCCAGTTTGTTTGCTGGCTTCCTTGGCAGAAATACGCTGCGATTTCTGGCAACTGGCAACCTGTGATGTCGAAATACTATTGAGTAAACTGGCAACGAACGTTATCGCACAGACCAAAACAAACAGATATTCCGACACAGAACGTACATTTCAAAGTAAAATAACTGGCTGTAGTATTGTTTTTCTAAGAAACGAGTATGCAAACTTAGCATGTTTCCTAAATATCTGCAAACATATTATGGTATTTTTATGCTTTAGTACAGTCAAAAACTTACATACAGCACCTTTAAATATATCATGCTTTTGGGCACAATAAGCAAGCCATACATTCATTAAATTCTATATCTTTCATCCAATTTAAATGTATACATTCAATCTATGTTTTAGGGCCCTATCTTGCACCCAGCGCAATTGACTTTGTACACCGACGCATGTGTCATTCCTATTTTGCACCCGCGCAAAGCGCGCTTTTCCCTCCACAGAATCACGTCGCTAAACTAGTGAATGAACTTGCGCTACCTGGGCGGTTCAGCGCAAAAAAGGAGGCGTGTTCCGGCGCAAACAATCCCTGGTGCTATTTTGCTGTTCCATTAAACAATTGCGCCACTGACCAGAAAAAACCTAGTCTAAAGTCAGTGGCGCGTTGCGCGTTGTTCATTATGCTATTTTAAGGGCGCATGCTTGACCATAATGTATAGCGTGCACAACGCGCATACACTTTGCTCATCATAAATCATAAATTGTTACACTAAAAAAATATTAACACATGAGATGACGGAAATCATTGTGGTGTGCCACGAAGATGTGAAAAAATAGGCATAAATCTAGCTTACAAATGATTCAGGCTAATTGTAATAATTAAGGATAAGACCTGTTTGCCCAATAGTGGCAAGACATATATGTATATAAGGACATCTGACAAATTGGTTTGTCCGTCAAGAACCAGGAAAAAAAATCGACTGAAAAACTGAAAAAACTGAAAGACTGGAAAAAAAAAGACTGTGAAATCACCTTTACCATAATGTACAACATTAGAACTTCACTTCTCTGTCTTTCACTGCTCTTACTAGAACATCAGTCTCCTCGGCTGTGAACCGCTCCTGGCGTGCGCCTGGTAAATACGCCATAATAATAGCAATCCATAATGGAACTTGCGCACCTGCTTTTAAAGGGAATGTTGGATGACGCTCGGATTGGTTTATTCACGTTACGCCCAAACCACACCTATGAATAATGAAGCTACTTCAGACCAACCCATTTTAGATTTGCGCCGGGCGCAAGAGCCATTTATCCCGCAAGGAAAATAGCAACAGCGCCGAGACCCGCCCACAAAGTTACTTGCGCTTCGCGCGTTGACACTTGCGTTTCAGATCGTTAAAATAGGGCCCTATGTGTGTCAACAATCAAAGGAACTCCGGACTATGACATATGAGGGAACCAGAGATCAATCAAAGATCTATTAAAGCAAAATTACATGAAACAAAAAACAGTGAAGTAGTTATTGGGTGCCAGGTCCGTTACAGCAGCATCTGGGGATCTCCAAAAGATGAATTAGCAGACGTTATTCTGCATGTGACATCACTAATGACAGTCCTATATTGTTGAACCATGTGGTTCAAATGGCAGAGTTGCGACCATGTTACTACGATGTATCCAATGGTTGTTAATCAGCGGGTTAAATCATTGTAGAGGAAACGCACCCCAGAGCGTTAAAATATGTGAAAAATCAAGCATGAAAACCTATTCTAGTAGACCCTAAAGACAAAATCACGACTTTGAAAAAGGGCATAATAGGTACCCTTTAAAAACCACTTAGAAACTAAATCTTGGCAACCACCTACAACAACTTAGCGTCACGGATGTGAGAATAGAGTGTAAATAAACCAATTTTCACAGTATCACGTGGGCCTGAAACCTGTCTCATAATGCGCACCATACACACACTCATGTGCTTACAGCTGATTAAAGACATAGAAAGCAGATAAAGGGGCTTATTTGGCTCAGCAGGAAGTTGCGAAAAGAAAAGGGGAAGGAGGGAGAGATAGAGAAAAGCAAGAGAGAGGTAGAGGAGATTAGTATATTCCTGGCCGCTGGTTAGTGGGCAAACTATGTATTCTTGAGGTTTTTACATTAGTTCTGCCGCTGACCCCTAGGAAACTGATGGTGTTGTTGGAAAAAAAATAGTTGTTGGAAAATATGACATCTAATTTGCACAAAGAATGATTTGCCTGGAAACAGTAGCACATTTTTGGATCTGCAACTGCATTTCGACATACTGAATCCCGTAATTGACTTCATTGATTGGCTTTTGCTGCAAGATGCAAATGGGAGAGAGAGAACGAAAGTGAGAATGAGCTACAGAGAGAGACAAGTGAGAAAATTCTGCAGTGAAAAGAGAAGAAAGACATGCTCCCTTAAGCAGAAACAGATGAAGTTGGTCTCTGAGCAGTTCTGTTCATGCAAAGCATATAGTAGGGTATAGAGTAAAATGTTTAAAGAGAAATTAATGTAAAAAATGCTACAGAAGAAAAACCTGTCAGTCGTCTAACTACAAGTGGTAACACTTTATTTTAAGGTTAAATATTACAACATGTACTTACTATAGTAATAACAGTAAATTATGCATAATTACTAACCCTAAACCAAATCCTAATCGTAACTCTATAGTAAGTACACGTAGTTGATTAATATTACTCAGTACTTATTTGAGTAATTACAATGTAACTATGTCACCTTAAAATAAAGTGTAACCCTATGGGACCTATTTTAACAATCTGAGCACATGGTCTGAAACGCATTGCGCAGGTGCACTTAGGGTCCGAATCCAATTTTGCTAGTTTAACGACAGAAAAAAGATGTTACCTTACCACAGTAAAAAAAATAAAAGACAATACAGGCAATTTTACTACAAAATACAAAGGATATTTTGAAAGGTATGTAAATTACAGTGAACATTGTAGTCACATTAAAATTATTATATTTTATCACTTAAAGACATAAAACTGGGAACAATAAAATATACAATACAGTTAAAAGACACCCCATATTGACTATAACATTTTTTGCACCATAAATGTAACAAAAACTTTTTCGCTGCAGCATTGCAGATATAAATGACAAAACAGACTCTTTGAATGTGACTGTACTTCTAGAATATGTATATCACACACTCTCATCTCTCCTGTATTTATGATGGGGTTTTCATCTTAGTTGATACATTCTAGGGTCTTCATAATGTACACCGTTGTTCCAACGTGCTCCAGAAGGATGTTTTCATCATCATCTCGTCATGCCCTTTTTCTGTCTGTCTCTGCCATCTGGTATAAATGTGGCAGCAGCTTCTGGGTAATGATAATTTTCATGTTGTCATGGTAGGGCGAGATATGCGACAGGATGCACACCACCAGCTCCAAATGACTAAGCACTTTAAACATCAAGAAAACCTGTCTTGAGCTGCAGGCTTGCTTTTGAAATCAAACCTTAAAGTTCTGCTTGCATATGCATTATCAGCTTTAGCCCTTCACAAAGATTCACATCATCTCTTTGTTTAGCACCTCTTCTGTCAGTGGGTAATATTCACTCTTGGCAGATTCTGTCAAACAGAGATAATTCAGGTTCTTTTAATGCATGATCATGTAATTAAGAAAGCCTGTATTATTGTAAACACTATAGACAAATCCTGGAGAGATCATTTGGCTCATTTGGATTCAATTAGTATCACTGTCTACTGTTAAAAAATAATAATGCTCCATCAGCTTGCAGTGTTGAGTGAATCAAGGCAATTAGGCAAGTGGGTGATAGCTATAGACAAAAAATAAATGATACAGTTTTCTCCCCAACACAACGGCTGACAAATTTCTACCAGTATGATTTGGAAAGTATGTAAGAAGCTTTATTTCAACTGCAGCTAAAATATGTTTCATTAAAAAGTGTAAAACAAAATCCTACATTCACCCAGAATTAATAATGTTAGACAACCAGAGAAATTGAAGGGCTTAAGGGGTTATGAACTGGCTTTTTTTTTTTAAATGTATACTGTTGTCTTAGGTCAAGTTATGACGTTCGCTTGGTTTTTACATTCAAAAACATCATAATGAATAAGTAATAGGCTATTTTCTGCCTTGGTTTTGAGGCTCTCTGAAGAAACGCTCGGTTTCTATGGGCATGCCACACTGAAGACTTGGAAGTAAACGCCCACGGCTAGGATTGGATAAGATTTGTATATTTAATGAGCTTCAGCTCCCCTCAGTACATGTGGAAATTGTTTTGAAAGCATGTGGGGAAATCCTCACAGGGCTCGCAAAATATCTTTATCAAACAAACACAATGATTCATCTCTCATCCACCCGTGATTGATTGGAATGTTATTTATTTATTACTTGGCCGGCCCGATCAGTGAATATAACCACGAACCTCACACACACGCACGCAATAGAAAGGAATGTTATTTCACTATTAAAGATAGCCCGTTGGCAGGCCAGGCTTACGTTTTGGTAGCCTGTCTGAAAAACACATAGCCCCGGGACATTGGGCTTTGCTTGGCCAATAACATTACAAGTCCGAGTCTGATCACAAATCAACCAATAACACCTCAAATAAAGGATTCTCCAGCCTGTGACAGCGTGCTAAGGAATGTTCAGTTAGACACGTACACATAATAAACACGATCTGTAAAAATAGAATACTATCACATATAAAAAAAAAATAATCACTCACAGTGTGTTTGCACCATTCCTGTCAGATCCAATATAGAAGGCACAGCATTGTGTTTTAATCTCAATCTGTCTACAAATCTAGTCTCAACCTATATCTTGTTTACAAACGATTCCGCAGTGAAATGAAGCAAACAAACTCGCAATGTCTTACGCATGTGAGCTGGAACCGGCATGTTTATTGCTCACTAGCGTGATCCATTTAGCTCCACGAGTCAGTGGGCGGGCGGGCTTGAGGTGGCGTTTCAGTATTCGATGACGTCAAGGGTCGACATATTCTGAGATCGAGTGTTTTTCTGGGCCTGGTGTCAATAAAAGCTTTTCTTTGACTAACAAGGAAGTTTTCAGCTCCGAAACCTACAGGATATTCTTATATCACGATGAAATTTTATATATCAAAGGCTCAAAGGAAAGTTGATTTCTCAATTCATGACCCCTTTAATACACAGGGAGTAATGAGGTAACTCAAAAAACAACAGGTGAGGGTAATCAGTAACTGTAGAAACAAACAAGGATCAAGAACACAGGCAAACAGGCACAGAAAGAACCAGGGTACGTTTACACGACAATGATGTACTAAAAATGGAAAAGTTTGACAAGTCGACAGTGTTGTCCCCATTCACACGGATCAGTGAAAACGACTAATAATGCTGTTATTCATGCCAGGCCAGTAGTTGGCAATGTATTTTTGTAAAGAAACACTACATGCCTATAGATTGAACACATAATGTGCATGAGCATGACATCATTGTTTTCACAAATTCACGTTTTTTTGTAGTTTACACGCAGACAATAACAGTATTGTTTTCAAAAACTTTCAAAAGTTTACGTTTTCAGGCCATCAAAACGCCATTATTTTGTAAATGAACAGCCAAAACATGTAGATCATAAATACTCTGAACCACAAGTGGATTTACACAAACTGAGAAAGTCAGGTTGTGCCCCACTCTTCCCTATACAATTTAAACTGGAATTGTTTTTGTTTTTGAGAAATTGGATGAAATTCCTTTGGTTGGGGATGTTGGAACACTGTTGGACCGCAGAGAATATGTTAATTATACGATCATGTTTGCTTGATGCTTAATTTTTCATTTAATGTTTTCATTATTGCTTTATTTATGCATAAACATTAGTGCGAGAGTGCCTGTGTGTTTACCCACAGAGCAATTCTGGTTTTATTTGACACACATTGAGTATATTAATGTGGCAGATTTTTTTTCTTCTTCTTCATTGACATCTTTAGTGCGCATCAGTTTGGCTGAGCTCTGTATTTATAACTTCACAAGAGAGTGATTACAACACCCGGAGGATGACAAAGTTGCTTCTATCTATGACTCTTTATCACCATGGTTACACCCTGCCATCCCAGACCCCTGCGGCTCTATAGCACATCTGTGTTTTCTTCATATAAATTAGTAATCAGCTCTTGTGTTTGTTAGAGACGCAGGGTCTGATTAGTGCTGGAGAATCAATTTGGCTCTCAACCGCTTTTGCTCTCATAATGAGAACTAGGCCTGCAATATGTCCTTTACAAGGTACAACACTAAGATTGTATTAAATATATGTCTTATGTATCTCTTTCTCTCACATGTATATATCATATGTTTACATATACAGACATTCATACTGACTTATTGATTGAAGTGGCAGCAGAGCACTGAAACGTTTAGTTTGCCCTTTATTTATGGATTGTTCCAAAGCATATTTGACCTCAAGTACATTATCTTAAAAGCTCTTTCCAGCATAATGTTGTTTGGAATTAAATGATCTTCACATGTACCTTCTGAAAATACCATGCTCGAATCGCTACTCTCATAGGACGCATTGCAACAGGCCATTACGGTTCATTTCAACAACAAAGAGAGTTCATAAAATGTTCTTTTGCTCACATGTTTTCTAGTTGTGCCTTTTGCTAAATTCACTACATTTGAACCTACTAGTCTTACTATTTCTGCTATATGGGTATGGTAAATGTATTAAGAGCATGCTAGCATGCAGTTCTGTACATTTCAAAATTAGCATCTCTGGAAGGTCAGCGTGTTACATGTTAAAACTGATGATGTAACTGTAACTGTGAAAGTTTGTGGCCATTGTTTAACATCTAAAAAAGAGCAACCCAAAAATGTTCACATCTCTGTTATGATAGGGGTCATGGAAAGCAGAAAATAAACAATGCTAAGTGCTAATAACAAAATGCAGCTAACAATGTAATGCTTATAGCAACAAAAGTAAAAGAGAGGAAAGACGCTATATAAATTTATTGTTGACATGTTGAGATTAAATGCAATTAGTTGAATTTAAGAGCGTTTTTTTTACATACTTACGACTTATTATATGTAATTTCACATTTATTTCTATTGTCTTTGAAATATGGTTACAGTTTACTGCCAAATGTAATGAGCCTTTGTGATAAAAATGTGCTTTAATTTAATTTCAGTTGAAATGTCATACATTTAAATGTATTTGTAAATTCGCATTTGAAATGATCAAGTTGCAATTTAGAACATTTAAAATATATTAACTTTAAATGTAATATCAAATATAACGACAGTTAAAATTATAATTTGCTCTAGTATGTAACTTCTTTAAAGCATAACAAAAGATTAAAACATAATTACTTGAAATATTCTTTAAAATAAAACATTTAACATTATTATTACAAAGTGTACTTACTGTAAGTGTGTTAAGAAACAAGGTTACACTTTATTTTAAGGTGTCATTGTTACAGTGTAATTATATATTTAAGTACTGAGTAATGTTAATTTAACTACACGTACTTACTATAGGGTTAGGGTAGGATTTGGGTTTGGTTTAGGGTTAGTTGCATGTAATTATGCATATTTTTTTTACTGTTATTACTATGGTAAGTACATGTAACGTGTAACAAGGACACTGTAAAATAAAGTGTTACTGTGGCCTTTTATTTCTATAGTATTATATTATCAGCAAGTACAGTTTTTTTAAATATACTTCTAAGAATTAAAGTACACTACAAGTGCACATTCAATACAATTAAGCACACTTCTTTTTCACAAGGTTATGGGTAATACATATACAATATTTAGCCCAGTATTTGTCTTATATGTTTGCCTGTTAAATTGCACTTCTGATGTGGTTTATGCAAATACAATATTGTAAATATTCCTATTCCTTTATAATCATGTCAGTTAGCTATTAGTTGGGCCTGTGCCATGTTTGATTTAAAGGACATTTTGTTACTTTTGTGTGATAAACAATTTTGCTATTTTGTTGGTCACCAATATACAATCTTGGTCCTCAAGCAAAACCATTTGAGAACCATGGGTAAAATTGAGCCCTAAACATGTAGGCTTCCTTCCAAGCCTTGTGAGAGCATGTTTAGCTTCTTATTCGTTGTTTTGTTGTTGAAGCTACAGCTGATCCTTGGGGTTTAGCTGAGGACATATTATCAGGTTATGTTTGTTCTGTCTCTTACAGGCGTGGTTACAGAGGTATGGCTACCTCCACCATACGCAACCTAACATGGCCGTCCTGCGATCAGCCCAAACCATGCATTCTGCTATTGCTGCCATGCAGCACAAGTACGGACTAAACATCACAGGGACTCTAGACAAGGACACTGTAGAGTGAGTACTGCTAAGCACACACACATACAGTAAAGTGTCCCCTGTTACACTGAAGCAACACACTATAACAAAACACCCTTTGTAATAAGTACACTTTAGCACATACACTCTTAAAAAGAGAAAATAATATGGAAGTAATATCATGTATTGTTGAAAGTACTGACAAGCACTAAATTATAGTTAAAAAAAACTAAAATATACTTTAAATGTAATTTTTTATTTAAACTTGCACTGTATGTAATGTATTTAAATATATTTCTAATTACACATTTCCTATGATGAAGATGCAGTTTAGTACATTTAAACAAATATATTAACTTTATATGTAATATTGAAAAACAGTTCAAATTATAATCAAGTACTTCACGTTACTTCTTTACAAATGCTATAGGATGTTAGTCAACACACCAAGCATACTTGTTTTAAGCATGACAAAATATTATTAAAACTTTTAGTTTAACATTATTACAAAGTGCACTTTTAGTATGTCGTGTGTGGACACAAATGAGTTTTCTGGAAATGAGTCATCAATTAAACTTTTATCTCTGATGTTTAGCTTGGACACCACATGCCATTTTCCAATCCAAATTTTTTGAGAACATTTTCTACTGCTTGTGTAAGTTATTTGAGGAGAACAACACAGTGTGATATAGCATAAACACTCTCTGTTTGACCTTCAAGTCAATTTAATTCTGCCTCTAAACAACAGTGGTATATTGATAATAAAGACTAGATAATAGATCTCTAATAAAGATCTTGTTTTTCACATTCAGTTGCTAATTAACGTAAGCTGTTATTGTGAAATTTCATCTCTTATGTAACTAGCAGTAAAAAAAAAGAAAGATTATTATGAATGACAACAGCAGGTTTCAAGAGCAATTTTTTATGAAGCTACAGATTTTGATGACTATAATTTGGTGCTGAATGTCTGTGATATTGACATTGTCACATTCTTGTCTCGATCTGTTCTGTCTAGTCTTAGTTTTCATTGTAATTTTTTGGTGTATTCCTAATCACTCATCTATTGTCATAGTTTCTAATTAAGTACTCACCTGTTCCCAGTTCCTTTGATTGGTCAATGTGTATGTAAGCCCTTTGTTCCCTTTGTTCTGTGTTCAGTCTTGTTTATGTTAGTGTGGTTCTTCTAAAGTTACTCCTGTGATCTCCTGTGGGGTCTTTGTTACCTTTTTTGATTTTGTAATAGAGTTTGTTGTTATGGGAAGAAGGAGGCGGGAACCGACGAACATTTTAAATACTTTAATCAATACTTTACCCTCACGGACGACTGCCGCGCACACACATAACAAAACGTAAACAAAACACAACATAAAGTCCAGGCCTGGTCCTCTCTCGTTCCTTCACTAGTATCACTCATCCTTATATGCTTCGTGCTCCCTCATGACTCAGGACTCAAGGTTCTCAATCACGCGCACCGGTCTCGCTCACTCCTCCCACGTCTCTCGCTCGTCAACCTCGCCACAGATTTATTAAACACCGTTTTTGTTGCCTTTGTGCGCTCATTAAAGCCACAGCATGACCAGACAAGAAATGGATCTTCCTGCGTTCAGAGTTTAGAGCAGGAAGATAAAACCCTCAAGAACCACTCAAGTGACTTTAGGTCTTACCACCTTTCCCGACTGCTCCATGTGTATTTTTCCTGACCAGCTTATATGAGCGGTATAAGGCACGTCTGCCTGGTGATTGTTCTCGAGGGAAATTTGCTGCTTTTGTGGAGTTAGTGCTGGCTCATGGATGAGGCCAACGCCAGCCTCAATCCCGACTCAGAGACCAGCCAGCCACCAACAGCACCCAACACGAACATTATGCCTGAGCTCACCCCAGACACGGAGCCCGAGGCCAAAAGTATGTCTGACCAGGTGCGTGAGCCAGCAACATCGTCAGTACCTGTGGGTGTAATTGTGGAGTTTGAGGGAATGTAAATTAGCCCTGCCTATAATCCCATTGCTGAGGGTGAGCTGTGCAAGGTTTCTGTGTTATTGTTTAAGAAAGAAGGATTTTCCCATAGTCCCCGTCCCCACTGGTCCCACCCAGCTCCAAGTCTCATTCGGAAATGATGGTCCCTCCATGCCTCCCTCTCCCGCCTCCTCTACCTAAGCCAACAAGTCCTTCGGCCCCACCTCCGCAAGCTCCCATCGGTTTTTCTGCATCTCCTCTTTTTACTCCACTCTGCTGCACAGATCCACCTCAAGTCTTCCGGTCGGCAGCTCCGCCTTGGCACGTGGATCCCCTGTATCAACCTCGGGCTGCTGAGCCCAACACTCCACCTTGGCCCGTTGACCAGTCGGCTCCACCTTGGGACGGTCTACCTCGCGTTTCCACTGGGCTCCCTTGCCCCTCTGGCTCTACCTTGGTCAGTTGTTGCTCTCCTTGCGCTACAGAAATCCGGGCCTTCGACTAGGCCTCGTCCCTCCACCCCTTCGGCTCTGTCGGGCTCCACCTTGGACGTCAGTCACACCGGTTCCACCTCAGTCCTCCGGCACCCTGGCTCCATTTCAGCTGCTCATCGCTGTTGTTTTCCATAGGTCCTGGAGGCCAAATATCCTGGCTCCACCACTGGTGGTTGGACCGCCAACTACACCCTGGCTTCTCCCACCATCGGTTTCGCCAGTTCTCCTGGCTGGGCTTTGGGTTCCCACCTGGTTCCTCCTGCATTCATCTCCTACCAGGCTCCTTCTGCCACGATCGCTTCCCAGGTTTCTGCCTCTGTCATCTCCTCCCTGGCTCCTCCTTTGTCTTGGGTTGTCCTGTCTGCCAATTCTGCTTCCTCTGGCTAAGCCCCATTCTCCTCGTGTTGTAGTTTGCAGCGTGAGGATTCAACTTCTAGGGGTTTAGGAGTAATGTCACGTTCTGTTCTGTCTAGTCTTAGTTTTCATTGTCATTTTTTGGTTTAGTCCTAACCACTCATAGTTTCTAATTAAGTACTCACCTGTTCCCAGTTTCTTCCCTGTGTATTTAAGCCCTTTGTTCCCTTTGTTCTGTGTTCAGTCTTGTTTATGTTAGTGTGGTTGTGCTAAACGTATTCCTGTGATCTCCTGCATGGTCTTTGTTACCTTTTTGAATTTATTAGACTTTGAATTTATTAAAGACTTGACAGACATGTTTTTGTGCGTTAAATATTTATATGAATCTCCAGCACTATAATGCATTGACTTCAATATAGAAAAAAAATTATAATACATTTTTTTTAATAAATAAATAAATAAATAAATATATATATATATATATATATATATATATATATATATATATATATATATATATATATATATATATATATATATATATATATATATATATATATATATATATATATATATATATATATATATATATATATATATATATATATATATATATATATATATATATATATATATATATATATATAGCCTACACATAAACAACAACAGAGTAAACACAAGAACACTGATACATTTTAAGTATTCTGATGAATGAACACAGAACTGGCTATTTTTAAATCCATTTACTCTTTTATAGTCATACCTTAAAGTGGCAACTTTAGCTAACCTGTCATTTAATTTTTTTGATGAAGGGCAGAAATTACCTAACTCTTCTTCCCTTCTCCTCTAGCTGGATGAAGAGACCCAGATGTGGGGTACCAGACCAGCTTGAGGGCATATCTGGATCCCGCAGGAAGAAGCGCTATGCACTAACTGGACAGAAGTGGCAACGCACACACATCACATACAGGTTAGACAGAGACATGATGTCTCTGTTAGTGTGAATGATCTAACAATTTGATCTTCAAATATAGCACAGACATTAACAGATTGAGCTAAAAATAGTGAAATAAAAAAGCTCTAAATGTATAACATCACTCTAAATAAGTTGTCTAAAATGTATAGTATAGCTATTGTACATGATTATTTTATTATATATTTATTTTCCATAATATTATGTAAAACAAAAGTTAAGGGGATAGATCACCCAAAAATGTAAATTATTTAATCATTTAATGACCTTCATGTTGTTCCAAGTGCATATGATGTTCTGTTGGCACTTTACAATAAGGCCCCATTAGTTAACATTAAGTAATGCATTACACTAACAAACATTGAATAACAAACAGCAATACATTTGTTGTAGTCTTTATGAATATTTGTTAACTTTAGTTAATAACAATCCAACATATTATCTAAGGTTCATTAAATAATAGAAACGTAAATAAAACCATATATTTATTTTCCATTATATTATTGCAGGATTTTAATGCATATTTCTATGTTACAATTATTATCCAATATGCATGGACAGTCTTACTTTTCAGGAAAGGGAAACTTTTTAGTTTTTTTTAAATAATTAAACACTGACGGTGCATTCGAAATCGCATACCGTCTGGGTAAATATAAATTCAAATGTACCGTAATAAAAGTATATTCTATAGTATGAATGTAATCCAGACTTACTTTATCCACCATGTTGTTAGTGTAATTTGACCTACCAGCATCAGCCGTTACTATTTTGCATGACAGTTTATGCTACAAAAGAAGTGATATCGCCATCTACAGGGCATTGAAGGTACTAAATCTTGTACGTTTTGCCCTTACTCACTCAAACTTGTAAACAAGGCTACTTTACGCAAATGCGAGTGCTCGTGTATGCTCAATTTTTTTCTGTCATTTGGCTAAAAATCTCATGTTATAAAAGATGAAGTTCTACAAACAAACTGTGTGTGGCAGTTCACTCACAATAGATGTGGGGTGGCGTTATGAGGATTTATTGACAGTTTGAGAATCCAATGGAGTTACGAGGTTTAGTCACAAGCTCTTTTTAATACATTTCATTGGTTAAATATTTGTAAAACCCACAAACAGATAGAAAGAGTGACCAATAGTTATAGTTTATGAAGAAAAAACAAAAACAAAATATGTAGACATTTCCAGAATAGTTTTCATCAGGAAGCACTTAAAATAGGTGGACTGTAACTTTAAGTCAAGTTTAGGCTAAAAGGTTTGGTTACACTTTTTAGACTCTTCTTTCTTTCAGTGCATTTCACTTTGGTTGTAGACGTTTTGTGTAAATACTGGCCTAGATGTCCACAGAGATCTGATATTTAGTTGAGATTAGGAACAGTTTACTGAACTTTGATCAACCAACACATAGGATGTTGGAACAGCAGACGTCCCTCAAATCGCCCCATCTCTGCCATCCTACAGTGTATGCTGCACTGCAATGAAGACACAGCCAAGCATATAATAACCTCCAGCATTCACTCTTTAACCTTCAAGAAACATATTTGAATTCCCTGAAGATTACCTTCCAAAGGGCTTGGAGGAAATAGAGTGTTCTCTCACCTCAATTTAGACTTTCCCGGTTACAGCGGGTGATAACGGAAATGATTTATTCAAATCCTGCTTTTTTTAATTGATGGGCCACCTATGCAAATGGAATGTAAATGAAGACAGGCTTGGCAGTGAGTGACTGGCCTCTATAGAGAAAAGTCAGCTGAGATTTTCAGGGCCTCTCAGTCTGTTAGAGCAAGATAAAGACTTCAATGTGGGGAATTCAGCAAAGATGCAAGTCTAAGGGCAGTCCGTGAAATTCACTTTGGAAATGAAAATGCTCTCTCTTTTCTGTGAAATTAACAAATCATAATGGTGAGGGTATTTTTCTATGACATTTGATAGTGGTGGATTTCGTTCAGAGGGAAGGTTTTGATGTTAATATCTGATTAAGCTGGGGTGGAAAAGAAATTCTCACACAGACAGAATCTCAAAACACCCCATTAATAGCACACATGAAACAAAGATTTGCTAAAGATAATAGAGACACTCTAGTAGGGACAAACTCTCCCTGGTAACACAAGAAACTGCAACATAACCCTTTACATTTCCCAATATTATGTTTAATGCAAATTTAACCATTTAGTAATACAAACAAATTAACAAAAAAATACTATAAACTAACTGTATAAACTAACTAAAATAAATTAACCAAAATTAGCCCCAACCCCATGTTCTTTTATAGCAGATTCACTGTCAACAAACAACAGTGAGTTGAAACAGTCAGTAATACAATAAAAAAGAACAACAAAAAAAAGTATACAAATGAATACATTTATCCTACTAGGCCTACTAATAATAGCCTACTACCTATACAGAAATCGAATGTAATAAAAAATAAAAAAAATAAGATACATAAATAAAACACTGTAGTCTTCACAATATGATTTACATATACATTGATTCTTATTAGTTAGTAAAGTTATTCAGTGAAGAGCAGTGAATGATTTCTTTTGTTGTTTGATTAACATTAAAGCCCCTTTCACCGCGCGTTGATCCCAGAAAATTGCCATACAATTGCTAGAGTGCCTTATGTGTGAATGCAAACACATGCTGGGATGGGGACCTGGTAACATTGCTGGGATCAGTCCCAGAACGCAGCCTGTGTGAACAAAAGGCAGGATCGATGGCATAAGGGGTATAGTGGTGACACTGAAGCTGAGATTGTTCGCCAGCTTAGTGGAACTGTAAACTGTAAACTGTAAACTGCTAGTTTATGATCCATGATCAAAAAAATGCATGAGTGTGCTTTCTCGAGAGAGAGGGAAATCGCAGATCATAAGCAAACTTAAGATGCTGCGGAGACATTACACGTCACGTTGATGTCACGTGTCTTTACGGGAGGTTTGTGAACGCACAAACAGATTCCAGAAAATCACTGGCAGTGTGAATGAACCAAAATCATCAACTGGGGACACATTATCAGTGTATTTTCCGGCACGAGGACACTAAAGACCGTGGCCTCTATAGCGTCTGTGGCTAGTGTGCCTCTTAAGGCCTGGAGAGTGAGATTTACCCACACAACCAGGACGCCCCTTTTCAGAAGTGATGGGGACAGAAATGTCAGGTGTAATACCAGTTTTTTTTTTTCTGACCCTTGTCTATTTGACAGATTTAAGTGACCTCATCTCATATCAAATACACTGCTGAACAATAACCACTAATATGTAGGCTATAATATTTTCCCTACATTTTATGCCAATTTTATGATTGGTTTATGTACTACAAACACTTGTGCATTAAGTCCCCATGGATTTTATGTATAAAATAAAACAAAATAAAAGAAATAAAAACAGTAGGTTTTGTTTTAGTACCTATCAAACGTTTGGAAAATTACAATTATTAAATGTTTTTGAAAGAAGTCTTCTGCTCGCCAAGGCTGCATTTATTTAATAAACAATGCAGTAAAAAGGCAATACAGTGAAATATTATCCCAATGTAAAGCAGCTGTTATGTGAATATGGTAAAAAAAATATTTGTAATTTATTTCTGTGATCAAAGCTGAATTTTCAGCATAATTACTCCAGTCTTCGGTGTCACATGATCCTTCAGAAATCATTCTAATATGATGATCTGATGCTCAAGAAACATTTCTGATCATTATCAATTATGAAAACAGTTGTGCTGCTTCATATTTGTGGAACAAGGATATCGCATTTTTCTTCAATATCGCACAGCCCCAGTGGATGCTGTCTTCAGCGTCCTTGTTAACGTGCCTGCCTCCCGCGCAGGACACGCCGGTTCGAATCCCGCAAGGAGCGGGTCGACTAGGACCAATTAGACCCGGTAAAAGTGTGGGGGACGAATGTACATTTTAATAAAAGTGTGGGGAACACGTCCCGCGTAATCTACGCCCATGCACACAGCTCTTACTAGCTAGACTCATTCACCTTACATCTCACTCCAATTCAGGTCACGACACCAAGGAGATCACCTTTCTACTCGCACCACTCCGAGCGGAATTTGAATCAGTGTCTCCAGCATTGGAGGCGGGCACGTTAACAAGAATGCTAAAGACTCTAGTCTAGAGGCCAGGGGAGTGAGGTCTACCTGCACAGCTTTTACTAGCCGGCCTCGCTCCCATCCGTGTCACAGCACCAATTGTAACCCCTCCAGTTCTACTAGATCCGCTCCGAGCAAGATTCAAACATCTCTGGCAGGGGAGGTGGATGCGCTAACAAGGATGCTAAAGAGAGCAGCCCTAGTGTCAGTCACTGTAGTGCACCTCTTTAGGCCAGGGGAGTTTAAACTCGCACAGCACTTACTAGCTAGCCTCCGTTACACTAGCTTTAAAGATTTTTTACTCAATTTATGGAAAAATGTGTCGAATCAGCTTTAATTCGGTCTGTGCTTTCAACAAACATATGATAAGCTTTATAAATTCAAAAGTAAACATGATGTATTCTTCTGGATCCAAGCATTTGAAGCTAAACTCAATTGTAGTATTGTATGGACGCTTGTTTCCTCTATATCTCATTTTTCTCAGAATTTCTCAGAATTTTCTCAGCAAATATATATTTCTCAATTTGGTCTTTATTTCTTGCAATTATAAGTTTATAGTCTCAGCCTCAGACATCACGCCCACAGACTGTTAGCTGAACGTCTGATGCATATGGGACACTTATCTGGAAACACTTTGTCATTTGATTAGGTGTTTCTCAATGTCAAGGATCCTTCCTCTGCAGCACTGGTCCTTCCAAGTCACTTCCTTCAGAGGCTAGGCGAGGCTCCTCCATTGTGTGAGCTGTCTCTTTAATACCGCACGGTTTATACACGTTGCTGCTGATTGGGCTGACATTTTTGACACACCCACCAAAGGAGATAAAACGCATCTCAAACCTGTTGCACACCGTTGCACACCGTTTCCAGGAAACATGACTTTCAACCGGAAACCGTAGCAAAACTTTGTGCACCGGTTTGAGCTTTGAACGTGCCCCAGACCTTCTGCTGAAAAAAAAGATCTTGCAATTGCGAGATTATGAGATAAATGTCACAATCACCTTTTAATTTTTTTTATTCCATGGTGGAAACAAGCTTCCATAATATTGCGCATTACTGATGTAAAACAATATTTTGGCAGACTTTACACTAACCAACTTAAATTTGTCTTACTCATGTATCAGTTAATTGTTAATTTTTGTCATGTCAACTTTTAAAACAGTTTGTCTGACAAAATGGAAGTTGAAATTGTAAACAATTTTAAATCACAAGTAAATATATTTTTTAGATCCTTTTATGAAGTAAAGGGGATAGTTCAGCCAAAAATTTTTTATTCTGTAATCATTTAATCACCTTCATGCTGTTCCAAATTAAGTCTTTATTTTTGCTGGCTTGATCAACTCCACTGCTAAATAATGCTTTTTCTGTTTGTTTTTCTAGCATTAAAAATGTGACTCCTAAAGTGGGAGCACGAGAAACACATGAGGCCATTCGCCGGGCGTTTGACGTGTGGCAAGGCGTCACGCCGCTACGCTTTGAGGCGGTGCCCTACAGCGCTTTGGAGAGCGGCAAACGCGACGTCGACATCACCATCATCTTTGCCTCTGGTTTCCATGGTGACAGCTCTCCTTTTGATGGAGAAGGAGGCTTCCTGGCACATGCTTATTTCCCAGGGCCAGGCATAGGGGGTGACACACACTTTGACTCAGATGAACCCTGGACGCTGGGCAACCCAAACCATGATGGTGAGAGAACGGCAGGTTAGGCCACATTTTCAATTTCAACATTAACTACCAAATAAAGTTGCCGTTTCAGCAGGAATGCGAATGTGACAGAGCAGCTAAATCGTTAATGACCTCTGGAGACTTTCACAAGCACCACTGAAAAATACATTACTTTAGGATGTGTAATAGCTACAACCAACAGCAATTCTGCAAAACAAGACTCACTTAAAGTAATTAGTGCTATAATTTACATGCTGAAATTGGTGTTTTTAACAAACTGTGCTGTTTGTAGCTTTTTAAATATTAAGGGGAGAATTCCCTTAACCGCTGCACCACCTGTACATGGTATCTCAGCGTCGTATTTTCCAACCAGCTTAAATAGACAATAAATGTGCAGAAGCCATCAGTACAGTGTGTCATTTGCTAACACCAATAAAATGTGAAGTGTTAACATTAGTTGATGCATAGCAGCATGGGTATCATGAACAACACTTTCACTGTAAAAAAAAAAATAGTTGAGCTAACATAAAAAAATAAGGCAACTTATCGCATTCAACTTACTCAACTATTCCACTCCAGTTAAAATCAACTTAAATACTTTTGTTCATCTAATGAGTAGCCTACCAGGTAATCTTTTGAATTAAAACATTTGTGTAAAGAAAACAACAACAAAAACAAAAAAACAAATTGAGCCAACTTGAAAAAATAAGGCAACCTATCGCACACAACTTTTTAAGTTAACAATTATTTCGCTCCAGTTAAAGTCAACTTTAAAAACTTTTGTTCATGAAATTAGTAGCAGGCCGTCTTTTGAACTAGAAACTTCTTGTCAAGGCAACTAAACAATGTTTAGCATTTAGCGATACAAGCAGCTACAATCCTTGTTAACAACTATTGTTTGCAACATGTTTAGAGCATTCTTGTTTAGTTCACTCAAGATAATAAACAAATAATCTTTGTTCAAGCTATTTACATTTGTTAGAAGAAAATGTTGCTAACAAAAGCTTTTTTTTTTGTTGAGCTTACTTAGATTCTCAAGCTTTAATCCAAAACTTGTCCAAAGGTTGTCCCAACTTTACAAATTGAGTTATTTGAAGAAACGTCTCGGTTACGTATGTAACCCTCGTTCCCTGAAGGAGGGAACGGAGACGTACGTCGGAACTGACCGACGAATTGGGATCTGTTTCCAGAGACCGACCTACTTCGAGTGATTAAAACGAGCCAATGGACATTGGCATGCGGTTCACACATTCCACGCACCGCCCCGCAGCGCGGGTATAAATACGGAAGTGGAATACCGCATCATTGCTTTTCAACTGAGGAGCCGAGATAAGTGACTCGGCCTTCAGCTGAAGCACAGCACCTGGCGACGGGACGTATGTCTCCGTTCCCTCCTTCAGGGAACGAGGGTTACATACGTAACCGAGACGTTCTCTTTCAGTCGGTCACGTTCGACGTACGTCGGAACTGACCGACGAATTGGGATCCCTACCAACACGCCAGGAGGCTGGCCCTTCCAGCATCCTGCCTGAGCTCGCTGGACCACTCCTATGTTAGAGTGTGAGTCAGGGCTCCGGGCAGGGAAGGACAGTCACTGCTGTTCCTGCAAGACCCACTCAGTGTGACTATTGGATAACGCTGGGAAAGCGTGCCCATCTCGGGAGATGGTACGCTGCGGAGCCACGTCCTTCAATGGAAGGAGAGGTGGAATACACATAAGGACTAACCTAACAGGGTAGTGCAACAAATGGCAGTCTCTGGAGTGGACCCAACCTGGTTCCAGTGGGGGAAGAACATACCCAGAGACGACAGAGGAAGCTCTGTAGAGGGAAAGACACGGGGCTAGCCGAGTAGGGTAGCTGGTACCGTGGAGAATACACATATGGGGTAGCCGTGAGGGGACCGCAACATATGGAACCCAGGCTACACACACGTTCCACAAGCATATGGGTGCAGGCCTGGCATCAGACGGCCGCCACGTCTGACACCAAAGGGGTGACGGAGGAACTCACAGGGTTAGCCGTTTCCGGGGAACACAACTGGAGCATAATAGACGCACGTATCCGGCCCAGAGGGCGGGAGTGGCGTATGCAAGCCGACACTAGAACGGGCACTTATCGATGCTGCCCACTGGGGGCGAGACAAGATACCAGCTCTACACGGAGGCTATAAAATCTAGCGAACGTGTTAGGTGTCGCCCAGCCCGCAGCTCTACATATATCTGTCAGCGAGGCGCCTTGAGCCAACGCCCAGGAAGAAGCAACACTCCTTGTTGAGTGTGCTCGCAACCCGAACGGGCAAGGTACGTCTTGGGACTGGTAAGCCAAGACAATGGCATCCACTATCCAGTGGGCCAACCTCAGCTTGGAGACAGCCTTTCCCTTCTGCTGGCCTCCGTAACAGATGAAGTTGCTGTGAGGATCTGAAGCTCTGAGTCCGGTCAACGTAAGCGCGAAGAGCGCGGACGGGACATAAAGCTAGGGCTGGGTCTGCCTCCTCCGAAGGCAGTGCTTGCAGGCTCACCACCTGGTCCCGTAAGGGAGTGGTAGGAACCTTGGGCACGTATCCAGGCCGGGGTCTCAGGACAACGTGAGAGTTGGCCGGCCCGAATTCTAGGCACGATTCGTCGACCGAGAGTGCATGCAGGTCCCCTACCCTCTTGATTGAAGCCAATGCAATCAGGAGAACTGTCTTCATGGACAGGATTTTTAGCTCAACAGACTGCAAAGGTTCAAATGGAGGACCCTGAAGTGCTTTGAGCACCAGGGCTAAGTCCAAAGAGGGTAACGAGGTAGAACGAGGAGGATTTAGTCTCCTCGCACCTCTGAGGAACCTGACGATTAAGTCATGCTTACCTAAGGATTTACCGTCTACTGCATCGTGATACACCGCTATTGCTGCGACGTATACTTTGAGGGTGGAGGGAGACAGCCTTTGCTCCAGCCCATCCTGCAGGAAGGAAAGCACAACGTTAATCGAACACTTCGGGGGTCTTCCCGGTGGGAAGAGCACCACTCGACGAACAGGTTCCACTTCAGAGAGTAGAGGCGCCTCATAGAGGGGGCTCTAGCTGAAGCGATGGTGTCTACCACTGCTTGTGGTAGGCCACCTAGAACCTCCGCGTCCCGTCCAGGAACCAGACATGGAGATTCCAGAGGTCTGGACGCGGGTGCCATAGAGTGCCCTGCCCCTGAGAAAGCAGGTCCTTCCTCAGGGGGATCGGCCAGGGAGGGGCTGTCGCGAGGAGTGTGAGTTCTGGGAACCAGGTCCGGTTGGGCCAGTAGGGCGCAACTAACAAGACCTGCTCCTCGTCCTCCCTGACCTTGCACAGTGTCTGTGCGAGAAGGCTCACTGGGGGAAACGCATATTTGCGTAGGTCCCGGAGCCAGCTGTGCGCCAGTGCATCTGTGCCTAAGGTACCTCCGGTCAGGGAGTAGTACCACTGGCAATGGGTTGAGTCCGGAGAAGCGAACAGGTCTACCTGTGCAACTCTGAAGTGGTCCCATATCAGCTGGACGCTCCGGGGGTGGAGTCGCCATTTGCCCGGAGGTGTCGACTGGCGAGAGAGCTCGTCGGCTGTCTGGTTCAGCGCACCTGGGATGTGAATGGCACGAAGTGACCTCACAAACTTCTGACTCCACAGGAGAAGATGGCGGGCGAGCCGGAGCATGCAACGGGAGCGTAGACCACCCTGACGGTTGATGTACGCATCGGCCGCAGTGCTGTCCGAATGGACCAGTACGTGCTTGCCCCGAAGCGACTTCTTGAACCGGGCCAGGGCAAGACGTACCGCCAGTAACTCTAGGCAATTGATATGCCAACGCAGTTGGGGCCCCGTCCACAGACCCAAAACTGCGTGCCCGTTGTACGTGCCTCGACACCTGTTCTAGGGACACTCCGGCCAGGAGAAACGAGGGGTCTGACCACGGACTGAAGGTTTGGTGACAGTAAGGAGTAACTAAGACCCGGTACTGACCGCTCTGCCACGCCCATCTCGGGACTCGGTCGTGCAACCAGCGTTGAAACGGTCTCATATGAAGCAATCCGAGCGGCGTTACCGCGGCTGCAGATGCCATATGCCCCAGGAGCCTCTGAAAGAATTTCAGTGGGACCGCTGTCCTGCCTTTGAACGTATTCAAGCAGTTCAACACTGACCGGGCGCGCTCTGGAGTGAGGTGCGCTGTCCGGCTGACCGAATCCAGCTCCATACCGAGATAAGAGATCCTCTGTGCGGGGCAGAGTTTGCTCTTCTCTCGGTTGACCCGAAGTCCCAACGGGCTGAGGTGACTGAGCACCATGTCCCTGTGTTCGCACAACTGCTCCCGAGACTGGGCGAGTATAAGCCAGTCGTCGCGATAGTTGAGTATGCGAACGCCGCGTTCTCTGAGCGGAACAATGGCTGCCTCGACGACCTTCGTGAAGACGCGAGGCGACAGGGACAGCCTGAAGGGCAAGACTTTGTACTGATATGCCTTCCCCTCGAACGCAAAGCGTAGGAACGGTCTGTGTTGAGGAAGGATAGAGACATGAAAGTACGCGTCCTTCAGGTCGATCGCTGCGAACCAATCTCGGGGATGGATGCATTGGAAAATGCGTTTCTGCGTTAACATTTTGAACGGGAGCTTGTGCAGGGCCCGATTAAGAATGTGCTGGTCCAAGATTGGCCTTAACCCACCCCCTTTCTTGGGTACAATGAAGTAGGGGCTGTAGAACCCCAACCTCATATCGGCAGGAGGAACCGGCTCGATCGCGCCCTCGCCAGCAGGGCATCGATCTCGGACCGCAAGACATGGGCATCGCTGCTCTGCACAGAGGTGAAGAGGATGCCCCTGTACTTGGGAGGCCGGCGTGCGAATTGAATCGCATAGCCGAGTCTGATGGTACGGATGAGCCAGCGAGACGGCCTGGGGAGACCTAACCAGGCCCCCAGAGACCGAACTAGCGGGACCAACGGCACCACAGACGTACCCGGGGTGAGGCAGCGAGGTGGAGTATTCAGACCCGACTCGGGAGGCCCGGAGGCGGCCCGGAGTGTTGCCTGAATACTCCAGGTGGGGCAGAGAGTGGGTGAGAAGGCCCGGGGGGCGTCCTCGGTGCCCAATCTGCTGCCCCCTGGCGAGGGGTGAGAGGGGAGGAAAGGAGTGGCAAGGCCCTGGGGCGTCGCACACTGCCAACCTGTCCCTCTCGGGGCTCAGGGAGGGAAGAAACTGCTCTGAGAATGTGGGTACCGCTGGACTCCGGGGAGCCAGCGGCAGGACCGAAACCAAAAAAAAATATTCTCCCCCCGGTCCTCCTCCGGGGGAGGGAGGGGTGCGGACACCGTCTCCCCGAGCAATTCCTCTCTCGCTGGGCTGCCCGTTTCAGGGTCGCTTGCCCTTGTGCTTGCTAGCAGGCTCGCGGGACCCTGGACGGGTTGGGCGCCTCCCTTGCGCCCGGCCACCTGCTGCCTGGGTGGAGGCGGACGCAGGGTGGCGCCCTCGGCGACAAGCAGATGGAGGTGCTGCATGAGGGTAGTTTCTGGGGCCCCAGAAAAGAAACTAGATCGGGGAATAAGCGAAGGGACTCAACCCCGTTTGAGGTTTCACAGTCTCAACCGCGCATCAGAGCGCCGAGTGACGCGCTGGGTTGCCGTGACAACACCCGCTATCAGCCGGCGCGAGACGGCACACGGCGCGCTGAACGCTCAAGCCCTTACGAGAAAGGTGAGACGAACAACGCGCCGACGTGACCATGCTCTCCTGAGAGAGCATGGATCACCCACGAAAGCAATCTCACATGTTTATATGCGAGAGAGATCGTGGCCGTCAAATGAGGACAGGAAACAACCGCATCCAGAAACACACGGTTTGAGTGACATCTTGAAAAAGACGCAGGGTCAAACCGTGTTGCTCTTTTAGAAGAAAATGCTCTTTTAGAAGTGCTGAAGCACTCAGGGAGATGGCCGCGGCTCACAGCAGTCCGATTGCAAGCCTGCGTGTGAGAACTCAAAGAACGGAAACGCCCAGCCAACCAACACAGGAACAAGTGTATGTTGCAGCGGCCACTCGCTGACTCGCGCCGTCACACCAGCACCCAGGTAAGACAGCGATCCTCCTCGAGACTTGTCTAAACACTCTTCGTAGAAACAGCTTGATACAGCAAACCGTTCGGCTCCGAAGTTAAAAAGCAATGATGCGGTATTCCACTTCCGTATTTATACCCGCGCTGCGGGGCGGTGCGTGGAATGTGTGAACCACATGCCAATGTCCATTGGCTCGTTTTAATCACTCAAAGTAGGTCGGTCTCTGGAAACAGATCCCAATTCGTCGGTCAGTTCCGATGTACGTCGAACGTGACCGACTGAAAGGGAACAATTGTACATTCAACAATGTTGTGCCAGTTGCCAGCATGCATTGCAGCTTGAAATAAATTTCCCAGCTTGATTTATGCAGATGCAGTTATTTAGCTATCATATGTTTCAGAGTTAAAATAGTTGATTATCACCATGTTTGAGATTTGTGTGTTGAGGTGTTGAGCTATGTTCTTCTCATTGCAACTTATTTTTCAAGTTGGCTTAACTTGTTTTTTTAGTTGACTTGACAATAAGTTATTATTGAACAAAAGATTAGATGAACAAAGGTATTTGATTTGATTTTAACTGGAGCGAATTAGTTGCGTTAACTAAAAAAGTTGAATGTGTGGTTGCCTTATTTTTTTTAAGTTAGCTCAACTTTATTTTATTTTTTACATTGTATTTTTTTTTACTTGTTTGTGTGTAAATATGTGGATGGATGGATGATATCTGTTAAACCCACTTAAGATGTGTTGCTGTCAGTCTTGACCAGGACCCTCTTGTAAAAGAGATTCTTAATGTCAATGTGCTTCTTTTCCTGGTAAAATAAAGGTTATAACATATCCATATTTATGGTGATTGGCAGGGAAATGGTAAACTGGATTCTACTGAAATTATCGGTTTCTAATAACTTTTCTAATGACCGTGGCAGTAAATGTTGGTCAAATATCCAGACATACAGCGATCAGGCATAACATTATGACAGGTGAAGTGAATAACACTGATTATCTCTTCATCACGGCACCTGTTAGTGGGTGGGATATATTAAGCTGCAAGTGAAAATGTTGTCCTCAAAGTTGATACAGGAAAAATTTAATCATAAGGATCCAAAACTGCAGCTATTGTGGGGTGTTCCTGGTCTGCAGTGGTCAGTATCTATCCAAAGTGGTCCAAGGAAGGAATAGTGGTGAACTGGCGACAGGGTCATGGACGACCAAGGATCATTGATGCATGTGGGATGCGAAGGCTGGTCTGTGTGGTCCGATCAAACAGACTAGCTACTGTAGCTCAAATTGCTCAAGAAGTTAATGCTGGTTCTGATAGAAAGGTGTCAGAATACACAGTGTATTGGAGTTTGTTGCATATGGGGCTGCATAGCCGTAGACCAGTCAGGGTATCCATGCTGACCTTTGTCCACCGCCGAAAGTGCCAACAGTGGGCATGTGAGCATCAGAACTGGACCACGGAGCAATGGAAGAAGGTGTCCTGGTCTGATGAATCACATTTTCTTTTACATCACGTGGATGGCCGGGTGCGTGTGCGTCGCTTACCTGGACACATGCACTATGGGAAGAAGGCAAGCTGGCAGAGGCAGTGTGATGCTTTTGCTCTGCTTGGCTCCTGTCATCCATGTGGATGTTACTTTGGAGACCGTAATACACCCTTTCACAAAAACGGTATTCTTTCAGCAGGACAATGCACCCTGCCACAAAGGAGCACAACAACGAGTTTGAGGTGTTGAATTTGTCTCCAAATTCCCCAGATCTCAATCCAATCGAGCATCTGTGGGATGTGCTGACCAAACAAGTCCGATCCATGGAGGCTCCACCTCACAACTTACAGGACTTAAAGGATCCGCTGTTAACATCTTGGTGCCAGATACCACAGCACACCTTCAGGGGTCTAGTGGAGTCCATGCCTCGAAGGGTCAGGGCTGTTTTTCAGCAAAAGGGGGACCAACACAGTATTAGGTCATAATGTTATGCCTGATCAGTGTATATCCATGTGATGTAGTTTTGGCACTTATAGAGTCTATTCTAGCAGTTGTGGAATGGAGTTGCACTGTCCTAAAACCTCAAACTGGCCTGCGTGAAGGGGAATTATGCCATGCAAATTGTGTTCAGCACATTTTTGAGCATTGTATGATTTACATATTTCCTTTAGTGAATCAGTTGCTAAAACTAGGCAAGTAAACAATGCTATCATTGGTCGCGATTGATTCTCAAGGGATTCTTCCCTGAATAAGTCTGTGTGTGTGCCTGTTCATGTTTGTGTGCATGTCAGGTGTCAGCTTTGTTTGATATGTAGTATTTGCGTTACGGTTGCGCCCATTAAATGAGAGGTAATCAGATCCATCTCTTCACTGCGAGCCGCACTTAGAGGCACTCAGCTTTAATTACCTGGGCCGACTGGATGCAGAGAGCTTTTAAGATGCTCATCTCCTTTCACAAAATTTCTCGGTCGAGACAGTAATGAATGGCTGCAAATACATTCGCTACTGGCATTTTTACTGCCGTCTGCACTCTTCGGCTGTTTGTTTTGCTGCCGTCTCTGATGTTACACGCGCCCGGCATAATAGCTTCCCGTGGTTTCAGGGTTCATTAGAGACACCACAGTCTATATGGACAACACTGTGTGGTTTTCTTTATGTTAAGGCTGATTGCCATCAGCATGTCAAATTGAATAAGCAGCAATTAGGGGATTATTTTTGATGATTAATTTAGAAAGCCTCCACAACATTTACTCACTTACCAGATCTGTTCTGTGAGGAGTCCACAGATGACCCTTCACACTAAAGTAAAAAAAAGTAGACAACTACTCTATTGGTCACACTTTATATTAGGTGGCCTTAACTACTAACATTAAACACCTACAAGACTATAGCCAGGTTTCCACCGAAATTTCCTGGAAAAATTTATCCCAGGAACATTTTTCACAGGAATTTTTCACCCTGGACCTGTTGCTGTCTGCGTTTCCATTGCGGTCTAAAGTACCGTGAAGGTTAGGCAAATTAGTCCGGGACATTGGACTGCCCGTGACTTTCCAGTTCCCGCTTGATTTTGTCCTTCGCATATAAGCTTAATAAAGCCTAAACCTCGTTGTCGGTCCATCTGTGGTATTTTTTCAACTCCATTGTTGATTCAAATAGCAAAGAACTCTTACTGCAGACTTTTACAAAGGGTGGTTGAAATAAAATTATGCATGAAGTCAGCCCATCAAAATGCTACGTGAACTCAACTAATCAGCATATTCAGCACCCAAGTCGAACCCCCAAAATTTCCTGAACTTTTAAAAAGTACTACCTCGCAAGCACAGACTTTCTGAGGGTGACATTTTTACCCTGAACTTCATTTAGACCTTGGTCCCTGCGGTCAAAACATAGAGTACCACCCCAAAGTCCCTAGTTCCTGGAGAAAGTTCCTGCAGTGGAAATGCAGCTTATGTATTTACTTTGTAACATACTGTTCTGAAAAATTCACTCATATAGTTGGAGGAATGTTAGGTTTAGGATTAGGGGTTAGAGTTAAGTTTTGGTGTAAGGGTTTGGGTTAAGGTTAGAGGTAGCTTTGTGTGAGGAACAGATCCGGCATTTTGGTCTGTTCAGATATGTTGTTTCTTTATTGCACAATTAGAATAGTTGTTAGGGGAATAATATATTTTAGAATACTATACTTAAAGGATTAGTTCACCCAAAAATGAAATTACTGTCATTAATGACTCACCTTCATGTCGTTCCAAACCTGTAAGACTTGCATCTTCAGAACACAAATTAACATTAAGGTTGAACCACTGTAGTCACATGGACTATTTAAATGATGTCTTTACTAGCTTTCTGGGCCTTGAAAGTGGTTATGTTACTATTTCTTTTTGACAGAAGAAAGAAAGACATGAACATCTTGAATGAGATGGGGGTGAGTAAATTAAAAGGAAATTTTCATTTTGAAGTGAACTAATCCTTTGACAGAATTTTCATTTTGGGGTAACTAACCCTTTAAGTGCCAATTGACCTATCGGTAAGCCCAGCCCCCCTTAGTTACTGTTGCAAACAAACGGAGTTGCTATATCTTACAATGTACATCTGTCAGTGTGAAAACCTTATCCCAAGATGTTTTTGGACACAGAATGTAGCGTATACCCCGTCCGAGTGATGGCCAAACTTTACTGATGGTTTATGAAGTTTATTACATAGTTTTTCACTCAAAAAAATCATCGTAAGAGCTGAACAAACAAACAAAGCATAAGTGCGCATTAAGGTCTCATTCCCAAACTCTCTCTCTCTAGCCCTCTCTCCGTGGCATTACCATTAACATACACAGCAAATTACACAAAAACACTCACAGTAAACAAACATATGTATACACAGACTTTATGCTTTTCGGGGGTGCAGTTAACTGATAACTGGTGAACTTTGTATCTGCAAAACAACTCCAATAAACTGCGTGCTAGCGCTCCCTTTCACTACCCGTAGACTATAACACCCATCAAAATAGGAGTCCTCCTTATAAGACAGAAAATGCAGACCTTTAAACATATCTAAACTCACAGAAATAAAATGGGAATAAAATAAATATGGTGAGAGACCAATTTGGAAGCAATGGTTTACAGATCTCAATGCAAACGGGAGCCTCTTTTTACGATCGCAGATGATAACATCCAGGATCAACATTGTACATGTACCGCAGGGTAAGATTACATAAATTCACATTTAATCAGCAGTTTAATATGGAGAGATGCACGGAAATGTAGACCTTTGTGTTTCTGACCTACACCGTTGCTTGAGAACAGTTAGTTATAATTAGTCGATTTGTACGTAGCAGGGAATTACTAACTTTAATAGTAACTTAATTAGAGTATGACAACCAGAAAATCCTCTCAGGATCCCTGGCATCAGTGTTGCAGTACCTCAGGCACGACGTTTACCATTTTTGTAGCATTAACACCATCAAACCGATGACAGCTTCGGATTTTCCAATGTTTCTCTATGGCACTGAAACCTAAAGATGTCTGAGTTCCGGTCCCAGCGCAACTGATACTCAACTGCCATTGGCTCATCGGCGTTCGATGGGAGGGGATAGGTCAGTTGAGTGTAATGTTTTCGGACAGATTAATTGCTTGTTGAAGGGGTCATGAACTGCGTTGTTTTATTGTTTTATAAAAATGTCAATATTGTTTTGATTGACAGCTGCAGCGCATGCTGCTCCAATGATTGCTAAGGGAGTTTTCTTTGATGCTTTCTTTATAGAATTTAATCACTGTTAAATAACAGATTATTTTCATCCTACTAAAAGAAACAACGCAAGTTGACGTTTAGTCACTGGTTTGATTTACTGACACACAGACAAAGAACATCTGACTGTACATGAATCATTACATTTCAGATCAGGCATTAGAATTAACACAGTTACTTAGATGTTGCATTACTGTTGAGCCCAGGCAATGCACAATATTTTGTAATCCTCAACGGCATGTTTATTGCTTGGTAGCTCTGTCTGGTTTAACACCACATAGGCCTATTCTATTGCATGTCATGCGAATCGGTGGGCGGGGCTAAACAGGCAGTGATGACCTTCTTCTGCAGAGGCGGTGCTTGCCTCCCTTTGATGTCATAGATCCCCACTTTGAAAAACCTGTCGTTTGCTAGGCCTGGTGTCAACAAAAGCTTTTATTGAACTAACAAGGAAGTTTTCAGTTCTGAAACTTACAGGATATTCTTATAGTATGATGACCTCTTATATGTCAAAAGCTCAAGGGAAATTTGATTTCTCAGTTCAGATTCATATTAAATGTAAGTAGATGAACTTAAGAGTGCTTTTGACTGTACATCTGACCCACTTACTGTAAGAAGGACTTAAATTCATCTTTATATGTAATTTTATATTTACGTATATTGTCTTTGAAATATGGCGATGTACTGCCAAAATTTTAAATTTCCTTTAATGTAATTTCGATTGAAACTTGAGTCATGCATTTCAATTAATTTGTAATTACACATTTGTAATGATGAAGTTGCAATTTAGTACATTTAAAATATATTAACTTATACATGCAATATCGAATAGCACACTAAAATTGAAATTATAATTATGATATACATGCGCTTTAGTATGTTAGGCAACACCTCAACAAAAGTGTACTTTAGCATAAATGTTTGACATTATTACAAAGGGCCCTATTTTAACGATCTGAAACGCAAGTGTCAAAGCGTGAAGCGCAAGTAACTTTGTGGGCGGGTCTCGGCGCTGTTGCTATTTTCCCGGCGGGATAAATGGCTCTTGCGCCCGGCGCAAATCTAAAATGGGTTGGTCTGAAGTAGCTTCATTATTCATAGGTGTGGTTTGGGCGTAACGTAAATAAACCAATCAGAGCGTCATCCAACATTCCCTGTAAAAGCAGGTGCGCAAGTTCCATTATGGATTGCTATTATTATGGCATATTTACCAGGCGCACGCCAGGAGCGGTTCACAGCCGAGGAGACTGATGTTCTTGTAAGAGCAGTGAAAGACAGAGAAGTTGTGTTGTATGGGGATGAGAGAAACCCACCCAAAATAGCGTCGGTTAAACAGGCGTGGGAGGAAATAGCCACAATTGTTTCATCAGCTGGCATCCCCAGGACGTCGCACCAGTGCCGCAAGCGCTACAATGACATCAGAAGACGGGGAAAGTCCAAGCTTGCCAGCATCAATCGGGCACGCCGTGGTACGGGAGGTGGATCTGCCTCTACTCAGGACCTGACGCCAGCAGAGGACATCGCTGCGTCCACCCTCACCGATTTTTTTTCCTGGTTCTTGACGGACAAACCAATTTGTTAGATGTCCTTATATACATATAGCCTATGTCTTGCCAGAAGTTGCCACTATTGGGCAAACAGGTCTCCTTAATTATTTGACTACAATTAGCCTGAATAATTTGTAAGCTAGATTTATGCCTATTTTTTCACATCTTCGTGGCACACCACAATGATTTCCGTCATCTCATGTGTTAATATTTTTTAGTGTAACAATTTATGATTTGCAAAAATAACTGTTGCATCTGTGTAGATTACATGAGCAAAGTGAATGCGCGTTGTGCACGCTATACATTATGGTCAAGCATGCGCCCTTAAAATAGCATAATGAACAACGCGCAACGCGCCACTGACTTTAGACTAGGTTTTTTCTGGTCAGTGGCGCAATTGTTTAATGGAACAGCAAAATAGCACCAGGGATTGTTTGTGCCTGAACACGCCTCCTTTTTTGCGCTGAACCGCCCAGGGAGCGCAAGTTCATTCACTAGTTTAGCGACGTGCTTCTGTGGAGGGAAAAGCGCGCTTTGCGCGGGTGCAAAATAGGAATGACACATGCGTCGGTGTACAAAGTCAATTGCGCTGGGTGCAAGATAGGGCCCAATGTGTGTTTCTTTAAGTACACTTAAAAAGCCTTTTATTTTATTTATATTATCTGCCAGTAATTTTTTTTTAATACTTTTAATATTTGACATACATTACAAGTGAACATTCAAGACATTACTTTTGCTGAGAATGATATCTTGCATAACATTTTCATTCATCATTATTTGAGGAAGGAAGATATTTCCAGTTTTGTTGTATGATATAAAGCAATGTGGGATCTGTTTTGCGTTCTGTTTCAAAAGCTACTGTTTCTGTCATGCCCACTCACCGTACACTTGCACATTACAACAATAAGATGGATCTCAGGACAAGCACTTGAGTAGTGAGTCATAATGCCAGATGCTTTTCATAAATATGAACACAAGTACAACAAAATAAACAAAGCAAATCCTGTGTGTAGTATTTTCACTGTTGTTTTGTCCTCCTTAGGTAATGACCTGTTCCTTGTGGCGGTCCATGAGCTTGGTCATGCTTTGGGACTGGAACATTCTAATGATCCTACGGCTATAATGGCTCCATTCTATCAGTATATGGACACTGAGAGCTTCAAACTGCCTCATGATGATCTCCAGGGTATCCAGAAAATATATGGTGCGTTTAAACCTCCTTTACTATAATCCACGAGATTCTACAAAACTGTATTACTATTACAGTTTTGTTTTTTTTTTTTGTTTTTTACTATTACTAGGACATTTCTCAATACTTAAGTCCTAGCGAATGTAAAACAACAACAACAACAACAACAACATCAACAAAAAAACTATAATATTGGTCATACTTAGGGTTAAGGATTTGAATAAAACTCTACCCCTAAAAAGTTAATGAAATTAGCTTTCTAAGCAAGTAATATTTGAACGTTGACTTTGCCGGTGGTAAAACGGACAACAATAAAGCCGAGCTATATCTTGTTGCCCCGGTTATTATAGAAACATGGTAAATAAGGGACAATGACAATTATGCCCTTTTTGTGATATATTGATTTATTCAAATAAATATTAAAAAAGGAATTTATACATACAAAGACATACCTTTTTCTTTGATAACCATGTTTCACCATTCTGATGTCATACTGAAGAAAAAATATGTATCTTATGTACCTTATGTTGTATTATTATTTCTTAGAAAAAATACAATTTTAACAAACTTATTCACTACTTGTTATTATTTTGGGGGAAAATCCAAAATAATGATATCACAGCTTTTGCAGACCACCATGACTGTGTCAAGGTCAATAAATCTATTAAAATATCTGATATTTGACCAGGTAAGGCAATGTTAGTTAAGACTGTAAAATTATATGTCGGCGAAAGTGCCCTAATACTTGAGATATTTAAAAATGAATCATTTATGATATTTGTAAAAAAGAATGTATTAATACTTTTTACCTAGAAAAATATATATTTTAAAATATGTATTTTATGATAACTAAACTGTTACACAGTTCATGTTCAAGGAAGGAGGCAGGAACCGACAGATGTTAAATGTAAACTTTAATGACAAATAAACTTAAACAACAAAACGAAAGTAAGTTTCAGTTGCCTCACGGCTGAATGCCGCATGTAAACACAGTAAAACAAAAACATAATGTCCCAGGCCTGGTCCTATCTCGACCTTCGCTGTCGTCACTCATTCTTTAATTGTTCATGAGCTCGTACATGGGACTTGAGACCTGTGTGTAGCACACTAAGCACAGGTGATGTTTTTTAATATTGGCTCCGCTCCCACGGCTCTCGGCCTCGCCTGCTTGTCACACAAACTTTTTTCAAAACAATGGCTGTCTGAAATTGCCCCCTATACCCTTAAATAGCGAGTATACAACTGATGTACGCTCAACGGCTAGAGAATACCCATAATGCATTGTGAGGGTCATGCCAAATTAATTCCCGCATCTCGCCAGAAGATGGTGCCTGCAGCTGAATCATCCATCCATTTTAAAAACTGCTGGTAAAATTTGGCCACAGTGTAATGTCATACAGGTATACATTCCTTTTTTAATTTATTAAATGGTTTAATTAGGGTTTATACATGCTGGTTTCCATTACAGAGTTTAAGGTAAATCTTTTCATTACTACTGGTGCCGCTAATTTTCTACGTTTTAAATGATTTTTAAACAGCAAGCAGAAACTATGCAAAATCTGCAGCCCTTCTGGTGCACTCGGTGTCCGAATTCACTCACTTGTTTTCATTTACTCTCTCAAGTGGACTATATTAGTGGAGTAATGTGGGGAATAGTGAATGAGTGTATAGGGGGTGATTTCAAACACAGCTAAAGATTAAGATGTGAACACTCACATGTATTGAAAGCTTATTGTTTACGATGTATTATGAATTGAATTCTTCATTACTTCTGCAGGTCCTCCAGACAAAAACCCTCAGCCAACACGATTGCTCACAACTGCTACCCCTCCCCGCCTGCACCCACCAACTGACCCTCGAAAGCACGACCGCCAGGGTCGCCCTCATCGCCCTCCGCAGAAGTCCAAACCTGCCCATCCCAACTCCAAACCCAACATCTGTGACGGAGGTTTCAACACTCTGGCAATCCTACGACAGGAGCTGTTTGTCTTCAAGGTATAAATAATGAACAGCTTCACTGAGAATTAGTGCCGTATAAATAGTGCGTTTTCTAACACCAGTGTGCTCTTATTAGGATCAGTGGTTCTGGAGGGTGCGAGATAATTCTGTGGTGCCTGGATACCCGATGCAAATTAGCTACTTCTGGAGAGGTCTGCCTCCCAAGATCGATGCTGTCTACGAAAACAGCGAGGGGAAGTTTGTCTTCTTCAAAGGTAAGACGTTTTTCCTTCTGACTTTTAAATCTTACAGCCTAAATGTCGACATGAATATGTGAGGCCTCAGTTTTCAGGATCTATTAAAGGGATAGTTCGCCCAAAAATGAAAATTCTGCCATCATTTACTCATGTTGTTCCAAACCTGCATGAGTTTCTATGTTCTGGAGAACACAAAAGAATATATTTTGAATGTTGGTATCCAGACAATTGATGGTCCCCATTGACTTCCATAGTATTTTTTTTCCTAGTATGGCAGTCAATGGGTACTGTCAACTGTTTGGATACCAACATTCAAAATACTTTCTTTTGTCTTCAACAGAAGAAAGAAACTCATACAGGTTTGGAACAACTTGAGGGCAAATGATGTAAATGATGAAGTAAATGATGGCAGAATTTTCATTTTTGGGTGAACTGTTCCTTCAAAACTATAGAAGCTTGTTTCTGCCAAGGTAATTGCGACTTTTTATTTCATTTATATATTACATTTTTCTTCGCGGGTTTTACTTTTTTCTCAGAGTTCAGTTTATATCTTGAAATTCAGAATTTATAACTCACAGTTGCGAGTTTATATCCCATAAGTCTGAGAAATAACTGCAATTCTAAGAAATAATGTCGAAAATTCTGAAAGTCAGAAAAAAAATCTGACTTTTTCTCACAATTGCGAGAAATCTGAGATATAAACTCACAATTGAGAACTTTTTTTTTTTTTACTTTTTTATTCCATGGTAGAAAGCTTTCTTATAAAGCAGCCATAATTCACCCTTAGTTGGGAGTTTGATTCACAGGCAATCTGACCAATCATAACTCAGAATCCGCCATTTTGTCCGACAAACAAAACAGACAGGAGAGCTAGCAGATCAATGTTGGTGGACTTGAACTTTAAAAATGGTGTGCATTTATGTTTTTCCGCATGAGAGTGCCATGGCTTGTCGGACAAAAACGGGGGCAGGTCTTTGCGAAGGGTCAATTGTCAACAGTTTTATTATTATTAATTATTATTATTATTATAAGAAGAAGATGCATTTTTGTTAAACACTTTTCCATTTCTCCGTATTTCTGAAGGCAACCGGTTCTGGGTGTTTAAGGATACGACTCTGCAGCCCACATATCCTCAGGACATTTCTCTTTTTGGCAATGGAATGCCTACGCAGAGCATTGAAACAGCTGTTTGGTGGGAAGATGTGGCCAAAACATACTTCTTCAAAGGGGATAGGTCAGTTTTATAGCTTCCAGTCACAGTGTACAATGAGACCCAATGGACCCCGCCTTCACTAGATTGTTCCATTACGTCCGAGACCGATTCTTCTTTCTCTGTCTGCTGTTACAGGTATTGGAGGTACAATGAGGACATGAGGACCATGGACCCTGGATATCCAAAACCTATTACTGTGTGGAAAGGCATCCCAGACTCGCCGCAGGGAGCCTTTGTGGACAAAGCCAATGGTAAGACATCGAAATGATCCCAGCTAACTGTGCAGTGCCTTGTAATAATACTGGAAATCAAAATGAATCATTTTAAGTGCCATAATTGTGTTTTCAGGTCCTGGCGGGTTACACATGCTCAGATAAATGGAGCTGTAACTTTTTATGTAGTTGATGAAAGTTTGAGTGTGCTTTATATACAGTACATAAATATTTTTGTCTTGCATAACTAAATCCACTCATTAAGATTTCTAAAACCGGGGACATTTCATAGTTCAATAATTATTATTATAATTATTAATTATTATGATGATTGCAGGTCAAACTAACCCTAACTGGTTTTAATACAATTCACCAAAAATCACTCAATAATAAATACCAAATACTAACCATATACTACAGTAATTACAGCTTTTTAACTTTTCAAATGTTATTTTATACAACCCCAAATCAGAAAAAGTTGGGAGAGTATGGAAAACGCAAAAAAAAAGAAGAAGTGATTTCTAAATTTACTTTGACTTGTATTTCATTGCAGACAATATGAACAAAAATATTTCATGTGTGTGTGTGTGTGTGTGTGTGTGGCAGTTACTGCACCTTGAATGTGGAACTTTTAAATATTTAAACGTTTTATACAAACAGCCATAGTTAGTATGTGAGTAGTACCTTATAACCATAATGCTCTACTCTCATCCGGGGTTCAGTTCTTCATGCTAAAGCAGTGTTCAAGAAAACTGGGACAGTACCCACAAAGTCTGGTCACCTTACCCCAGATATAAATATTTAGTTGAGCCACCTGAATGTAGCCTTGTCTTTTGGAAATGCTATACAACTCTTTCCATCTTAGAATCCCCTCAGAGATGCAGGGTTTACGTAATTGGCTCACTCTGAGGTGCTGAACTTCAGAGTTTGTGTTGGTGTCAGCTGCCAGAAGAAAATAAGTTTCTCAAAACTTGTGTATGATGTCTGTAGTCTGTGTATTGTGTCCTCACCTGATCTCTGAGCTCCTTCAGTGTGATAATTGGCCTCACTGTGGCTTCTCTCAACAATCTCTTCTACTTCTACTTCTACTTCCTCATAATTGAACCAATAGTGCCAAATGGGACCTTCAAACATTGTTTTGTAGATTTTTCCTAGTTTATACCTTTGTTTTACTTTATTTGGAATGGTTTGATATACCCCAAAGGAATTATATGTCATGTTTAACCACTATCTACATAGTATAAGCCAGCGGCAAATTCCCAAAGGACTGGCCGAGATGAAGCTGTTCTCAGTGGGTACTTGAGCACTGAGCGGCCGCTGGCGGTCTGGAGCTTGCACCTGCGAAAGCTTCTAAACAAATTGTAAAACAGCTGCTATGTTTATTTATGAATCACATATTTGAGGTCTAAATAACTACATTCTTGCCTAAAAAAAACTCAGTAACACTAGAATAACGCAATAACGCTATGAAGCATTAGTTAAGCATTAGTAAATAGTTAATTCATCATTTATAAAGCATTAGTAGACATTAATAAGCAGTTTATAAATACAGTAAATGCTTTATTCTTGATTTATAAGCATATCTAGTATGTGTTTAATAATTGTATTTCCATAATTAATTATCAATTTATCATTTATAAATTATATATTACATTTAGGGCTGTCATACGATAATTTAAAAAAAATCGAATTAATTACACAATGTGGCGATTAATTAATGGAATTAATCACAAATTAATCGCACGTCAAATTTGGCTGAGAAATTACTCCCAAAAGATCAAATAGTAAAAAATCAAATAGACATTACAAAAAGCATTACAGAAATATTTTTGGGTAAACTATACTTTTAAATGTTTGTTTTTATTCATATGAAATTATAGGCCTACTCTAAATAAGAAACTGCCAGTAGGTGGAGGTAAATGTTGTCATTCATTCATTCGATGGATTCATTCAGGAGTTAAATAAATAGCTCTCTTTATGAAAATGGTAAATGTAAATGGTTCTCTTTATGGTCCATTGAATCATTGGTTCACCCGATTTGTTCAAAGCGCGGATTCAGAAATTAAATGCTGTGTATTGCTCGGAATTGGAGACAAACAGGTCTGCTTTGTCTTTATATTTTAATTTGCAAAACAGACTAAAACCAACACAATGTTGTCTAAAACAACACAAATATTAACTTTTTTTAATTTTTATTAAACTGTTGTATAAGATCAGTATCACTTGTGCTATTCTGGACAGAAAAATAGAATTTGTGTGATATTGCACTTGTTATTGCTTATAGGCCTACTGTATATCATGATGTAAATGAGGGCGTTTTCACACGGGCAGTTTAGTTTGAAATGCGGCACGGTTTAAATGAAAAATTGGTAATGTGAAAGCTTTCATGCTAGCTCAGCTGAGCTCAAGGGTACCGAATTCGAGAAGGAGGTATTCGCGCATAGCACTGGCGGGAACACTCACGCTCAGACGTGGACCACAGCAAACGTGCCCAGTGTAAAAACGCCCTGAGACTAAAACTCAAACAGGGGCATTTTTGCCTCATATCTTGAATTTGATGGCCATTCTAACTACATTCTATAGACTTCATAACACAGTGAGTTGTTGCCCTGCTTCATATTCTTCATCAATCAACTGTATGAAATGTAAGATGACCTAAGCAGGTCTGGGGCAGAGCAAGTGCGTTATATGCGTTAATAATTTTAACACGTTGTTTTTTACCATAACTAAGTAATCCAATTAACACGTTAAATCGACTGCCCTAATTGCATTTTTTACAAACCAATTATTTAGGAGTTGTCATTGGTTCATAAGATCGTTTAGAAAGTGTAAACGATTAATACATCTAAATGTGCATTTATACATATTATTTAGACATATATAAACAGTTACTCAGTGTGTTAAAACATGCTTTATTAACATGTGAATACATGTTAATAAAGAATTTATTAACACGCTGAGTAACTATTTCTGTAATTCATGATTACTGTAATTCATGATTAATTCAGGTAGTTATAAAACATTTAGTAGTTGTCAGTGAACTATATGTGTGAGCTCATCTAAAGTGAGGACTATTTATGCCTCGTACAAAAGAGATTTAAAGGCTCAGTTTTCTTCTAAACAGAAAAAGGAAACAAACACAACACAGAGTGATGCAGAACGTATAAATATTTATTTCAAAATGCAAAAATTGAACTGTACAACTGGTAACTTGATAAAAATTTTAAAAGATACCTCTTCAGTGTCAGAAAATAAAATTCCTGTACACCTCCAGAAAACACAACTGCAGTAAAATTAAACTAAGCATCTGCAATCTGATGTAAAAAAATACATTTCTGTAAAGTGTAAACATTGCTGAATAAAACATTACCACTGGATTACACTGGATTACAGGAGGGCCAAAATACAACAAAAACATTTTTTATAAACAATAATAATATAATAAATTATTTTGCAGTGTGAAAACTACCTCAGTACTAACGTTAAAACATTAGAGAACAGCAGTGCAGAAGATGATGGAGCCTTTAAATCTCCTTTGTAAAAGCTTTACGAGGCATAAATAGTCCTCACTTTAGATGAGCTCACACAAATAGTTCACTGACAACTACTAAATGTTTTATAACTACCTGAATTAATCATAAATTACAGTAGGAATACATATTATTAAAGCATTTATTAACACATGAAGTAACTATTTCCATATAATAAGATGTATAAATGCATATTTAGATAGTTTATTAATCATTGACTTACACTTTCTAAATGATCTTATGAACCACTGACAACTCCTAAATAACTGGTTTGTAAATAATGTAATACTTAAAGGGTTAGTTCACTTCAAAATGGAAATGTCCTAATATTTTACTCACCCCCATCTCATCCAAGATGTTCGTGTCTTTCTTTCTTCCGTCAAAAATAAATTCAGTTTTTTGAGGAAATATTCCAGTATTTTTCCTTCCATGGCAACCAAAATGTTGAAGGTCCAAATTAATGCAGTTTCAAAGGGCTTTGAAGGGCTTCGAAGGGCTTCAGAGGCTCTGCGCGATCCCAGATGAGGAATAGGGTCTTATCTAGCAAAACCATCTGCCATCCGTCGAAAAGGTCTTGCCTGCTTGATATACCCCAAATGAATTATACCTCATGTTTGAACACTATCTACATAAGAGCCAGCGACAAATTACCAAAGGACTCCCTGAGATAAAGTTGTTCTCTGTGTGTACATGAGCGCTGAACGGCCACTGATGGCCTGGAGCTCACATCTGTGAAAGCGTCTAAACAAACTGTAAAACAGGCTCTATTTATATATGTTGCATATTTGAGGTCTAAATAACTACATTCTTGCCTAAAAAAACTCTTAAAACTAAATTTTCATGACACAACAACAGTAGTATTTTTAAAAAAAGATGGTGGATTTGCTCGACCACCATGACAGTCGTCACAAACGGTGTGATACAAACGGTGAAATGGTCCCAGTGCTGGAGGAATATCGCAAGGCTGGAAAAGGCTTTATTATAGTGACAAATAATTGACTTCTAATTACCCAAAGTCACTGTACACGGAATTATTGAATTGGGTGAAATTTCTTAGAATAACATATGGTTCTATTTTTCATTATGTGTGGTTCAATATGAGCTGTCTTCCTTATTCCCTAAGGATACACATACTTCTACAAGGGGAAGGAGTACTGGAAGTTCAACAACCAGCGGCTAAGAGTGGAGCCAGGCTACCCTAGGTCTATCCTGCGGGATTTTATGGGCTGCGACGGTTTGCCCGCCGACCCTGACTGGGACTGGAGCTCCCCACAAGAAGAGGAACCGCCGCAATATGACCATGACGACGACGTTGATATCGTGCTCAAGCTGGAGAGCAGTGGTGGAGCAGAGAAGGCGGTGGCCATTGCCATTCCCTGCGTTCTGGCCCTGTGCATGATGGTTCTGCTTTACACAGTGTTCCGCTTCAAGAGGAAGGACACGCAGCGCCACATACTGTACTGCAAGCGATCCATGCAGGAGTGGGTCTGAGAAATGAAGGTCCCACTCCCACTGCTAAAACTATTTCCGTCTTAGAAATACCCTCAAAGGTCAAAGTAATTGGCAGAAGTGAAGGACGACATAAATGAACAGCATGCCAACTTCCTTCTCCCACTGTCACCCAAGGTGGCAATGTGTTGTTTTTGTATGGTTTTGGAACTCTGTGTGGGCGGTTCCCGGAGTCCTATGCTGGAGTAAACTGTTACTCTACAACAAACCATAATCAACTTTTCAATTGACTCAAGAATTATTTATCTTCAGACTGCTGATCTCGATACTCCATAACATGCGAATTCACCTGTCATCCCGAAATACTTGCTTGTGTTGAAAAACTGATACCCAAACCAAATATGCCCTTAGTGTCCAAAGAGGATTGCTTCATTCACATGGGCTATCCTGAGATGACTGGATTATAGATCATTATTTGAGTTCCATTCATCTGCAGAATATATGGGATCTGTTTGCTTGGAAATCAGAAAGACCTTGACATATAACATTGGGGCTACATGCAATATTTCGTCTAATGCCTTAATCACATATTGAGTTTATTTTTCTGTATGTTAGTGTACATGTGCCTGTGTGAATGTGACCCCTTTCCATTTCTTCCCTTGTTCATCACCGTTCTTTTGCTGACCGATGGAAACGTGCAGTACGATTTAAAGTGCTGCTTACTGTTGAAAAGTTTAATTGCAAACGAGTGTATGGCTACTGTCCATGTTCTGTACTGCTGCTTTTTTTCCAGACTTCTAGCTGCGGCATAGATAATTAGACTTTTGGTTAAGTGCTTCCAATCAAATCGTAGAGAATTTATTAAGCGGAAGGATGCTGTTTAGCAGAAATTCCTAAATGAACCTTCCTGATGCTCTTAAGAATCAATAGATTATCAACAAAACACCATGAAAACGTTAAAGCTACATAAAAAACACTGATATAAGCTAAGTTTGCTATATTTGAAATACTTGTGCTTGCAAGGCAGCAAGAGAATAGTACTAAGGTTTTGGGTAAGTTTAGCTTTGTGCTTTGGTTCAGAGAATGAAATGCTGCATCAGAGCCACTTATGAATCTTCTGTTGGCCTTGACTGAAAAACACCCCTCAATGTTAGATTGTTTTTGCAGTGAAAAGTCCACTTCAGTTTAGACGGGAGTGCTTAGCATATGTGAACAGCAAGGCGATTCAAGACGCTAAAGATCTTTGTTGTGTGCTGTGCTATTTCTTAACAGAAGTTATTACTTATTACATTTCTTTGTATCTTTTAAACTAGAGTTATCAGGGTTTTTCCTACATTGAACATTTTTTGGCGGCCGCCAAAACAAATTTTTGCCCCGCCAAAGCCTTATTTGATCAGTTATTGTGATGAGTGATGTAGATCTACTGCGCTTGTGATCGGCGCATGTAACTGATGACAGAGAGAACGAGCGGAGAGCCCTTCCCCGCGCGCACGCTCTCGGTCTTCAAAATAAGCACCGTTTTAGCATTCTAATATATCACATATCACGTTAATCAAAAGGTCGGAAGACCGAATCCATGTTGCACGTGGATTCGGACATTTTTGTCCTTGAACTACCGCTGGATGTGAATTGCGCTCAAAAACGCTAACTCTTCACCGACCAGCTGACATAAACCATACTTTCAATAAACGGGAAACAAATCCAGTTATGAAGTGTTTTCTGTGTGTTGACAAATCTTTCGCGATGTTCTAACAGACGGGATTCACACACAAAGCGTCTGCTGGTGTCCGATTCGCGACCTAATGACTCCTTTGAACCGAATCATTTTAACGACTGGTTAGAACAACTGAACTGTCCAACACTGAACTCACGAATCAGTTCAATCATTTACTCAGAACATCTGAAATGAGAACACAAGTGTGCTCACCCAATTTAGCAAGAGTGGATAGTAAGAATTAGTTTGAATTATCCACAGTCTTTCAGCTTATTTCTGTTGACAATGTGTAGTAAATAAATAGCCTAAAATCATTTAGTTTAGACTGGAGTGAGGTGAAACCAGAACAAAGTTATTAGCTAGCTGATAATTTTAAAGAAATTGTATATGGCAGAAAATTAGGCTATTTGTTATTTTTTTAATACTATTTTTTTAATATTGATATGGTTATATACCAAAACAATTATTTGTAAATAGTGTAAAAATGAGGAACAAAAGAAACAAAAATCAAGGTATCGAAATAAGATAAGCAAAAATTACAAACTGTTTCTTTGAATTTATTTTAAATTTATTGTCAGTATTGCGATCGCAGATCACGTGGGTAGGGTACTTTTTACTGTGTATGTGTGGATGACCATGTCTGTCAGCCACCACCGAAGACCATTTTTGACCCAGGAAAAACCCTGGTTATGAGTATCTCTTAACTCACTCACATAAGTGCTTGTTTGTGGTTTCCAGTAGTTTGTTTGCTGTTGTTGTTTTGTTTCTTCTGATTCTTTTTCAGACAGTGTTGCCACCTTGTACACCATCTAATTAGTGTAAAAATGTCTAGGCACATGTGCGAGGTGTGTACAGCAGTGTTGTGGGTAATGGATTACAAGTAATGTGAGTTACATAATCAGATTACTTTTTCAAGTAACAAGTAACACTTAAATTTACAATTAAATATCTTAGTAACTTTTTCAATATATTTAAGATGATGTAGTTACATTGTACTTAGACAAAGAAGTACTAACTAAAAAAAATTAACTACATTTACTTACTATAAAGTTACAATTAGGGTTTGGTTAAGTTACTTGTAATTACTGATATTACTATAGCAAGTACATTTAGTAACATGTAACTACGTCACTTTAAAATAAAATAAAATAATAAAAAGTGTAACTTTCCCCAACACTGGCGTACAGTATGCACATACTATACCGATGATGAATTTTAAGCCACGCACACTGTACGTATAATTTCATTTATACATAAAAAAACTGAAGTATATTTTAGGCTTAACAATAATGGATCCATATTTAATTGGACACAAATCAAAAAGATGAATGCTTAATGTTGATCATTCAGCCGTTATAATATGTTCAAGACATTTGGAAAGAAAACTTAAACATTTTTATAATCTTTTTTTTTTTTTTTTATTAAGGTCAAAATAAATTTGCCTCCATATTATACTGACTAAGGTATATAATGTTAAATAGATGGCAAGAACAAGCCAATCAGGATGCAGGATGCCTATTAATGCAGAAAACAGACCAATCCATTTTACTACACAAATCACTGTCAGACAAACATTAGTTTTCAAACATTAACATTTTGATTCTGTAAAGCTTATAAAAAATAAGTAAGAGTAATGTATGGTCAGCCAGACATCATAATTTTGTGATAACAAATGGCTGACCCACTTTTCCCACTTTTCCACAGCTAAAATAAAGAAACATTTTCATGAAATAAATAAATATGTGGACAGAAAAATATTTATTTTAGTTATAATTATTTTATACATTTACAAATTAACATTTTTATAAATGTATATTATCCTGTAGCTTCTGCTAAGAAAACAAAGTCCATTACAATACAGAACTTAATCTCGCAACAAGATGAAAACTGTAACAATATTGCAGCTAGATTAAAATTAAAATCAATTTTCACTGCAATCTAACTGCAATCGATAACTGATGCAAGATGACCAGCTGTTTGTGTGAAACGAGAAAGCGCATCCACAGTGTGATAAAAATATAGTGCATTTTTGGTTACCCAAATGAGCTCTCTGATATGCAGTGTTGCCATACAACGGTGAATATTAGGAAATATCTGACTCCGAATGCTGTGATTCATCCATCAGAAAAGAAGAATAAAAAGAGAAGTTTGTTACAGTGCTGCCTTGCAAACACCCAATGTTTACCTGATAAAGTCCACGCTTGAGTGTCGTAAAATGCTCTTTTCAGGCGTGGGTTTGAGTAAAATAGCATTTGTTGCGCAGCCAAAGTGAACTAAGACACTACATTCAGAGAACTAGCTTAACTGCTTCTTTCTGTTTAAAAAAATGCTGATTTTGTGGTCATATTTGCTAGCATGATCATTCTCAGAGCATATCTGTGACTGAACACATCAAATGTTGCCATTTGATATTCCTTTTGAGTGTTTCTTGGAAATGGTGAATATCGTCATATGTCTTGTTTTATATTTCGTTTTATGAATGGATCTATAATGGACTATGGTGTTTCTCACCATGCCATCAGCATCAGCCTTCCAGTTGCACAATACTGAGATGGGCACATGAATTTCCATGTGTGAGCTATTGTTTTCATTGTTAACAGAAGAACATCTCAAGAATATGCCCCATTCTACCTTTGAGGTCACTGAGTATTGGATGTGTATCTGAACATGCTGTATATATATCTCATGTAGTGTCTTTGTTACGGATATGAAAGGCAAATTATGCAGTACATCAATAATAAGATATTATCTAAGATGTGGCGTGTGAATCATTCTTGTGAACTCTAATGAAGAAGTTAACAAAATGTACCAGGCAACCATAAGACATTAACATGTAATTTATCACTGAGATTGATGAAAGGTTGTTTGGATGATATAATTAAACAATTATATATTAAATAATATTGTTGACTCGTGAAAATATTGTCTCTCTAATATTACAACTTCATATTGTAAGGGGGGGCTTGGGGTCGGTACATTTTATTATGTTTTTTAGTCTCTTCTGCTCACCAAAGCTGCATGTATTTGATCAAAAATACAGTAAAAACAGTAATATTGTGAAATATTACAGTTTAAAATTATCAAATTTCTTATTATCAACGTTAAATACAGTTGTGCTGTTTAATAATCTTGTGGAAACTGGAATACATTTTACCCCCAAAGAACAGCATTTGTTCTATTATTATTTGTATATTATTTTTAGTGCTGGGCAATCGATTAATCGCGATTAATCATAAAATAAAAGTTTGTGTTTACATAATATATGTGTGCGTACGGTGTATAATTGTTATGTATATATAAATACACACTCCATGTTTATATTTCAGAAATATTTGCATGTATATACTGTTATATATATATATATATATATATTTATAAAATGTATCGTATATATAAAATATTTATATTTATATATAATTATAACATATTTTATTCTTAAATATATACATGTATGTGTGTGTGTGTATTTATATATACATAATAATTATACACAGTACACACACATATATTATGTAAACACAAATTTTTATTTTGGATGCGATTAATTGATTGCCCATCATTAATTATTTGATTTATTTATATATACATTAATATACTATAAACATTGACTATTGACATATTTATTTCTAACTTTTGAGCAGGATATTTTTATTCATCTTGGTGCAGAGCAAACAGAGCAAATTCACTCATTCTAAAATAATAACTAGCTACACTGATGGTGTATGTTACTCCACCCCTTTGCTCACCTCACCCTGAAATGAAGCGACTGTAAAAAAGGTCACACTCATGACTTCCATTTAGTGTGAAGAGTCTGTCATTTAAATGAATCTGGTAGAGAGCAAATTGTAGGTGCTGCCTGGGTCACTGCATCTCAGAAGAAAAGAAAGCACTGATGTTCACTCATGCCACTGAGTTTGTGAACTCAAATCATTGACACAATGATCATTCATCTATGTCCGTAACCCTGAAATGCATTTGTAAAGACAATGGGTTTTGAAAATCTCAGTGAATTCAAGTGTGGTACTGTGATTGGATGCTTCCTTCGCAATAAGTCCATGAAATTTCATTCCTGCTAGATATCCGTCAACTGTAAGTGATATCATTGGAAAGTGGAAGCATTTAGGAACAGCAGCAATTCAGCCATACGTAAAGTCACAGAGTGGGGTCATCGAGTGCTGAGGTATATAGTGTGTAAAAGTCACCAATACTCTGCTGAATCCATAGCTGAATAGTTCCAAACTTCCACTGGCATAATATCAGCACAAAAACTATGCGGCAGGAGCTTTATGTAATAGGTTTCCATGGCCGAGCAACTGCATGCAAGCCTCATATCACCAAGTACAATGGCAAGCGTTAGTAATGAAGCACACCACCACAGGAGCAGTTGAAATATTGCCAAATCACTCTTCTCTGTTTGACAGTCTATTAGGTGAATATGGGTTTGGCAGATGCCAGGAAAATGTTACCTGCCTGACTGCATTGTACAAATGCACTCTAAAAAGAAAAAAGTGCTATATGGCACTAAAAGTGGTTCTTGGTCGTAATCATAGGGGAACCACTTTTGGTGCAATATAGCACCATATCTTAACATGTTCTGTATATGGTAGGGGTGCTATATAGCACCTCAGCCAAATAACCAGTGAATAACTGCTGAAGAACCACTGAAGCACCAAGATTGGTGCTATACAGCACTTAAAGAGGTTCCCCTCACTCTAAAAAAAAAGGCTCGTAATCATAGGGGAACCTTTTTTAGTGCTATATAGCACCAATTTTGGTGCTTCAGTGGTTCTTCAGCGGTTCTTCAGAGGTGCTATATAGCACCTTAGTCAAAGAACCGGTGAAGAACCGGTGAAGAACCGCTGAAGAACCTCTGAAGAACCGCTGAAGAACCTCTGAAGCACCAAAATTGGTGCTATATAGCACTAAAAAAGGTTCCCCTATGATTACGAGCCAAGAACCATTTTTGGTGCAATATAGAACCTTTTTTTTTTTAGAGTGTATGATTACGAGCCATGAACCACTTTTAGGGCCCTATCTTGCACCCAGCGCAATTGACTTTGTACACCGACGCATGCGTCATTCCTATTTTGCACCCGCGCAAAGCGCGCTTTTCCCTCCACAGAAGCACGTCGCTAAACTAGTGAATGAACTTGCGCTACCTGGGCGGTTCAGCGCAAAAAAGGAGGCGTGTTCCGGCGCAAACAATCCCTGGTGCTATTTTGCTGTTCCACTAAACAATTGCGCCACTGACCAGAAAAAACCTAGTCTAAAGTCAGTGGCGCGTTGCGCGTTGTTCATTATGCTATTTTAAGGGCGCATGCTTGACCATAATGTATAGCGTGCACAACGCGCATACACTTTGCTCATGTAATCTACACAGATGCAACAGTTATTTTTGCAAATCATAAATTGTTACACTAAAAAAATATTAACACATGAGATGACGGAAATCATTGTGGTGTGCCACGAAGATGTGAAAAAATAGGCATAAATCTAGCTTACAAATGATCCAGGCTAATTGTAATAATTAAGGATAAGACCTGTTTGCCCAATAGTGGCAAGACATATATGTATATAAGGACATCTGACAAATTGGTTTGTCCGTCAAGAACCAGGAACAAAAATCGACTGAAAAACGGAAAAAACTGAAAGACTGAAAAAAAAAAGACTGTGAAATCACCTTTACCATAATGTACAACATTACAACTTCACTTCTCTGTCTTTCACTGCTCTTACAAGCACACCAGTCTCCTCGGCTGTGAACCGCTCCTGGCGTGCGCCTGGTAAATGCGCCATAATAATAGCAATCCATAATGGAACTTGCGCACCTGCTTTTAAAGGGAATGTTGGATGACGCTCGGATTGGTTTATTCACGTTACGCCCAAACCACGCCTATGAATAATGAAGCTACTTCAGACCAACCCATTTTAGATTTGCGCCGGGCGCAAGAGCCATTTATCCCGCCGGGAAAATAGCAACAGCGCCGAGACCCGCCCACAAAGTTACTTGCGCTTCGCGTTTTGACACTTGCGTTTCAGATCGTTAAAATAGGGCCCTTAGTGTCATATAGCACCATTTTTTTAGAGTCTGGTAAGGTTTGGTGGAGGAGGGATAAATGGCATGGGCTCTTTTTCAGGGATTGGGCAATGCCAGCTTCCAGAGTAACCGAAGCGTTCTCTTTCGAGGAAACTCAACGCTGCATCAGAATGTTGACGCTATGGGAACATTAATACCCACTATGCCATTCTGAACAAATACCTGCCCAAAAGCACAAATCTTAAGAGAGTCTGGGGTCAACTCCATATCCAGGCTATTGAATCTAATGAAGGTGTGCAGAGAGGACAATCCTGCCGCACCACAGACCTCTTGAAGGGAAACGCCAGTCAATAATGCCTTAGAGCAGAGGTGGCCACTTCCAGGGTGCGTTCCATTCGACTGTAAGTGGACTGCGAAGTGGACTTCAGAGGGTATTCTGCCATCTTAAGTGAGATTCCAATCCAAAGGGAGCGAACATGTTCAGTCCGAAGGGTACTGCGAACAGCGCAGGGAAGAAGGGAACATCGATACATCACTTCACAGGAAGTAGAGAGTGAAAATCACCCAAATGTCTTTGCGCGTCGCGTGCATCACCTGTCTGAACTAATGATGGTGCAGAGCCGTTGGTTGGAAGAGTTTTTAAACAGCTCTGCAATTAAGGAGTTTACATATGCATTTGAATATTCATAGTTATTATACAAACTAGAGTATTTGTGAATGGTTATGGCAATAACGTCTCGGTTACGTATGTAACCCTCGTTCCCTGAAGGAGGGAACGGAGACGTACGTCGGAACTGACCGACGAATTGGGATCTGATCTCAGAGACCAATCTACTTCGAGTGTATTAAAAACGAGCCAATGGAGATTGGCATGCGATCCACGCATTCCACGCACCGCCCCGCAGCGCGGGTATAAATAAGGAAGTGGAATGCTTGATCATTGCTTTTTTCTGCTGAGGAGCCGAACTAGTGACTCGGCCCCCTAGCGGAAGCACAGCACCTGGCGACGGGATGTACGTCTCCGTTCCCTCCTTCAGGGAACGAGGGTTACATACGTAACCGAGACGTTCCCTTTCAGTCGGTCACATTCGACGTACGTCGGAACTGACCGACGAATTGGGATCCCTACCAAAACGCCAGGGCGCTGGCCCTTCCAGCGTCCTGCTTGAGCGCACTGGACCGTCTTAGATGGTACGGAAGTCAGGGCTCCAAGCAGGGAGGTCAGTCACTGCTGTATCTGGAAGACCCACTCAGTGTGACTATTGGATAACGCTGGGAAAGCGTGCCCGTCTCGGGAGATGGTACGCTGCGGAGCCACGTCCTTCAGTAGAAGGCTAGGTGGCAGAATACACATAAGGACTAACCTGGCAGGGTAGTGCAACATATGGCAGTCTCTGGGGTGGTTCCAGCCTGGTCCCAGGGGGGAAAGAACACGCCCAGAGACGACAGAGCGGGCTCTGTCAAGGGAAAGACACGGGGCTAGCCGAGTAGGGTAGCTGGTACCGTGGAAGAATACACATATGGGGTAGCCGTGAGGGGACCGCTACATATGGAACCCAGCCTACACACACGTTTCACAAGCATACGGGTGCAGGCCTGGCGTCAGACGGCCGCAACGTCTGCACCGCAGCTCGACAGGGTTAGCCGTTTCCGGGGAACACAACTGGAGAAAAATAGACGCACGTATCCGGCCCAGAGGGCGGGAGTGGCGTTGCAAGCCGACACTTAGAACGGGCACTTAGCGCTACTGGCCACTGGGGGCGAGGATGCGGGAAGATACCGGCTCTACACGGAGGCTATAGAATCTAGCGAACGTGTTAGGTGTCGCCCAGCCCGCAGCTCTACATATATCTGTCAGCGAGGCGCCTTGAGCCAGCGCCCAGGAAGAAGCAACACTCCTTGTTGAGTGTGCTCGCAACCCGAATGGGCAAGGCACGTCTTGGGACTGGTAAGCCAAGACGATAGCATCCACTATCCAGTGGGCTAACCTCTGCTTGGAGACAGCCTTTCCCTTCTACTAGCCTCCGTAACAGACGAAGAGTTGCTCTGAGGTCCGAAAGCTTTGAGTCCGGTCGACGTAAGCGCGGAGAGCGCGGACGGGACATAAAGCCTGGGCTGGGTCTGCCTCCTCCGAAGGCAGCGCTTGCAGGTTCACTACCTGGTCCCGGAAGGGAGTGGTAGGAACCTTGGGCACGTATCCAGGCCGGGGTCTCAGGACAACGTGAGAGTTGGCCGGCCCGAATTCTAGGCACGATTCGTTGACCGAAAGTGCATGCAGGTCCCCTACCCTCTTGATGGAGGCCAATGCCGTCAGAAGCACTGTCTTCATTGACAGGATTTTAAGCTCCACAGACTGCTAAGGCTCAAAGGGAGGGCTCTGAAGTGCTCTGAGCACTAGAGCTAAGTCCCAAGAGGGTAACGAGTTTGGACGAGGAGGATTTAGCCTCCTCGCACCTCTGAGGAACCTGACGATTAAGTCGTGCTTTCCTACGGACTTACCTTCGACTGCGTCGTGATACGCCGCTATTGCTGCGACGTACACTTTGAGGGTGGAGGGAGACAGCCTTCGCTCCAGCCCATCTTGCAGGAAAGAAAGCACGACACTAATCGAACACCTTCGGGGGTCTTCCCGGTGGGAAGAGCACCATTCAACGAACAGGTTCCACTTCAAAGCGTAGAGGCGCCTCGTAGAGGGGGCTCTAGCAGAAGAGATGGTGTCTACCACTGCCTGTGGTAGACCACCTAGAACCTCCGCGTCCCGTCCAGGGACCAGACATGGAGTTTCCAGAGGTCTGGACGCGGGTGCCATAGAGTGCCCCGTCCCTGAGAAAGAAGGTCCCTCCTCAGGGGGATCGGCCAAGGAGGGGCTGTCGCGAGGAGAGTTAGTTCTGGGAACCAGGTCCGGTTGGGCCAGTAGGGCGCAACTAACAAGACCTGCTCCTCGTCCTCCCTGACCTTGCACAGGGTCTGTGCAAGAAGGCTCACTGGGGGAAACGCATATTTGCGTAGGTCCCGGGGCCAGCTGTGCGCCAGTGCATCCGTGCCGAGGGTGCCCCCGGTCAGGGAATAGTACCACTGGCAATGGGTCGAGTCCGGAGAGGCAAACAGGTCTACCTGTGCGGCTTCGAAGAGGTCCCATATCAGCTGGACCGCCTGGGGATGGAGTCGCCACTCCCCCGGAGGTGTCGACTGGCGAGAGAGCTCGTCAGCTGTCTGGTTCAGCGCACCTGGGATGTGAATGGCACGAAGCGACCTCAGATGCTTCTGACTCCAAAGGAGGAGGTGGCGGGCGAGTTGGAACATGCAACGGGAGCGTAGACCACCCTGACGGTTGATGTACGCAACGGCCGCAGTGCTGTCCGTACGGACCAGTACATGCTTGCCACGTAGCGGCCCCTTGAGGCGGCGCAGTGCCAAGTGTACCGCTAACAACTCGAGGCAATTGATATGCCAATGCAATTGAGGTCCCGTCCACAGACCTGAAACTGCATGCCCGTTGTACGTGGCCCCCCAGCCCGTGGAGGAGGCATCCGTGAAGAGCACAGCATGCCTGGACACTTGTTCTAAGGGCACCCCGGCCCGGAGAAACGAAGCGTCGGACCACGGGCTGAAAGTTTGGCGGCAGTAAGGAGTCACTGGGACCCGGTACTGGCCGCTCTGCCACGCCCACCTCGGGACTCGGCCATGGAGCCAGTGTTGAAGCGGTCTCATATGAAGCAATCCGAGCGGCGTTACCGCGGCTGCAGATGCCATATGCCCCAGGAGCCTCTGAAAAAATTTCAGTGGGACCGCTGTCCTGTTCTTGAATGAATTCAAGCAGTTCAACACCGACCGGACTCGCTCTTCCGTGAGGCGCGCAGTCTGGCTGACCGAATCCAGCTCCATACCGAGATAAGAGATCCTCTGCGTGGGACAGAGTTTGCTCTTCTCTCGGTTGACCCGAAGGCCCAACAGGCTGAGGTGACTGAGCACCATGTCCCTGTGTTCGCACAACTGCTCCCGAGACTGGGCGAGTATAAGCCAGTCGTCGAGATAGTTGAGGATGCGAACGCCGCGTTCTCTGAGCGGAACAATGGCTGCCTCTGCGACTTTCGTGAAGACGCGAGGCGACAGGGACAGCCCGAAGGGCAAGACTTTGTACTGATATGCCTTCCCCTCGAACGCAAAACGTAGGAACGGTCTGTGTCGAGGAAGGATAGAGACATGAAAGTAGGCGTCCTTCAGGTCGATCGCTGCGAACCAATCTTGGGGACGGATGCATTCGAAAATGCGTTTCTGCGTTAGCATCCGGAACGGGAGCTTGTGCAGGGCCCGATTCAGGATACGCAGGTCCAAGATTGGCCGTAACCCACCCCCTTTCTTGGGTACAATGAAGTAGGGGCTGTAGAACCCCGCCTTCATATCGGCTGGCGGAACCGGCTCGACCGCGTCCTTCGCCAGTAGGACATCGATCTCTGACCGCAAGACCTGAGCATCGCTGCTTCGCACGGAGGTGAAGAGGATGCCCCTGTACTTGGGAGGCCGGCGAGCGAACTGAATCGCGTAGCCGAGTCTGATGGTACGGATGAGCCAGCGAGACGGCCTGGGGAGCTGAAGCCAAGCCCCCAGAGACCGTACAAGCGGGACCAACGGCACCACAGACGTACCCGGGGTGGGGCAGCGAAGTGGAATAGACAGACCCGACTCGGGAGGCCCGGAGGCGGCCCGGAGTGTTGTCTGAATATTCCAGGGTGGGGCAGAGTGTGGGTGAGAAGGCCCGGGGGCGTTCTCGGTGCCCAAACTGCTGCCCCCTGGCGAGGGGGAGAGGGGAGGAAAGGAGTGGCAAGGCCCGGGGGCGTCGCGCACTGCCAACCTGGCCCTCTTGGGGCCCAGGGAAAATAGAAACTGCTCTTTTATTGAGAATGTGGGTACCGCTGGACTCCGGAGAGCCAGCGGCAGAGATGTTAAACCAGTCAAAGCCCCCCAGTCCTCCTCCGGGGGATGGGAGAAGGATGCGGACATCATCTCCCTCAGAGCAGCTCCCGTCTTCCCTGGGCTGCCCGTCTCAGGGCCGCTTCCCCTTGCGCTTGCCGGCTGGTTTAGCGGGGCCCTGAGCGGGTTGGGCGCCTCCCTTACGTCCGGCAGCCTGCTTCCCCGGTGGAGGCTGCTGCTTGGGTTTCGCAGGGGCGGAGGCGGATGCAGGGGGACGCCCTCGGCGACGAGCAGGCGGAGGTGCTGCCGACGACGACTGGGTGGAGGCAGCAGCGGGTCGTCGGGGCAGGATGTTTTTGATGGCCTCCGTCTGCTTCTGGGCCACCGAGAACTGCTGGGCGAAGCTCTCGATGGCATCGCCGAAGAGGCCGGCCTGACAGACAGGGGCGTTGAGAAACCGGACCTTGTCGGAATCACGCATGTCTGCCAGGTTCAGCCACAGGTGGCGTTCCTGGACCACTAGTGTGGACATCGCCCGACCCAGGGAGCGTGCAGTGACTTTCGTCGCCCGGAGAGCCAGGTCAGTCGCCGCACGCAGTTCCTGCATAACACCCTGGTCGGAACTACCCTCGTGCAATTCCTTTAGCGCTTTGGCCTGGTGGACCTGCAGGAGCGCCATGGCATGCAGAGATGATGCGGCTTCCCCGCAGGCGGTGTAAGCTCTGCCCGTGAGACCGGACGAGAACTTACACGCCCGGGAGGGGAGACGCGGGGCACCCCGCCAGTCCGCAGCGGTCTTGGGACACAGTTGCATCGCCACAGACCGCTCGACTGGGGGGATTCCCACGTAGCCCTTAGCCGCACCACCATCGAGGGTAGTGAGGACGGAGGAGTCAGTCGACCGTGAGCGAGCGTTGTAAGGCGTTACCCACGATTTCGTGATCTCCTGATGCACTTCCGGGAAGAAAGGAACCGGGGCGGGGCGCTGAGAACCAGCACGGGCCGTCCCGAGAAACCAATCATCCAACCGCGAGGGTTCGGGACACGGTGGAGGGTTCCACTCGAGCCCGACACTCGCGGCGGCCCGGGAAAGCATAGCCGTGAGCTCTGGGTCGGACTCGGGCAACGCTGTCACACCCGAAGGGGGCAGCGCAGCCGAATCTTCATCCTCAGAGCCCATTAGCTCGTCCCCCGATGCTGCAATCGACAGCATGTCCTCAGCCGGAGCCCCAAAAGAAACGCCTGGGACCTCCCGGGGGAGGCCAGCGCGCTCTTCTGGAAGCTCCACTGGCGCAGCGGAGGGGGGAGGGGCCCGAGGAGCCATTTGACCTGTCGGGGAAGCCCTCACAGTAACCCTCAGGTCCCCACCAAGGCCATCAGCCAAAGTAGCAGCCCTCTGCTTTGCAGCGGGAGGACCACTAGATGCGCAATGGTGCTCCGCCTCTTTCGAGGTAATGGAGTCTGGACCGTAAAACTGCGATGGTCATGTTCCCGCAATGGGAACATGAGTCATTCACGAACGCAGCCTCAGCGTGCTGAACGCCCAAACACGTGAGACAACGAACGTGACCGTCAGCTGGGGACAGATATCGACCGCATCCAGAAACACACGGTTTGAATGACATCTTGAAAAAGACGCAGGGTCAAACCGTGTTGCTCTTTTAGAAAGGAAACTGCTCTTTTACGTGCTGAAGCACTCAGGGAGATGACCGCGGCACCACACAGTACAAAGGTGCAAGCCTGTGTGTGCACTCAGAATAGGAAACGCCCAGCGAACCAACAGCTGATCTCCGTCTGAAGCGGCACTCGCTGAAGTGCCGTCACACCCGCACTGGAAGCAGCAGATCCTCTCACGAGACTCGTCAAAACACTCTTCGTAGAAACAGGAAACAGGAAACATTCACTGTTCGGCTCCGAAGTAGAAAGCAATGATCAAGCATTCCACTTCCTTATTTATACCCGCGCTGCGGGGCGGTGCGTGGAATGCGTGGATCGCATGCCAATCTCCATTGGCTCGTTTTTAATACACTCGAAGTAGATTGGTCTCTGAGATCAGATCCCAATTCGTCGGTCAGTTCCGACGTACGTCGAACGTGACCGACTGAAAGGGAACTGTTACATTTGTATATTATATTTGATGAATATGTAAACAAATTAAAAGTGTTGAGAAGCACCTGAGGGCTGTCATGTTTTTTATTTGACTTTATTTACCTCAGGAATGTTTACTGTGCAGCTGCACTTGGGAAAGAAAGCGCAGGAGATGAGACCGCTAAAGACCATTAAGAATAGCCTACATACATAGTTAACCAAATCAAAGTATTTTCATATTGAATGACAGGTGCAGCTTCAAATCTGTTCAAAGTCAATACAGGTTAGTAAACTAATAAAACAATGTTTTGATTATATGTTTTAGATAGCCTATACTGTGTGTTTTGTAACTGTATATGCTTATTATATGGTTTTCAATTTGAAAGTAAAGTAAATTACAATATTAATTTATGTTATATCGTAATCTGCACCCGTCGTTGCCTTTCTTTGATGACGTTGCAGGGAGTTCCAAATGAGCAATTATTGTCAGTGAAGTCCACTTCAGCTGATATACCGTGCTCAGGGAGCAGTGAACAGTGTGTAGGGACCCTGTCGATTGGAATGCACCCCCAGTCTTGCAGAGTTTAGCTCCAACCCTAATCAAACACACCTGAACCAGCTAATCAATGTCTTCAGGATTACTAGAAGGCTACAGGCAGGTGAGTTTAATCAGGGTTGGAGCTAAACTCTGCATGACAATAGCTGTCTCATTTCGAAAGGCTGCGTCCATCAGAGGTCGCATTCGAAGGCTGTCTGCATCATCAAGGCTGTCTCATTTCAGAAAAGTAAGTACAGGAATTTGGAGTGTGCATGAGGTGTATCCCTCGCTGCTGCAGATAACCCACAATTCTTTGCGATGCCGGCAGATATACATGCAAGCGAAGATGTGGTGTTTAAATTTAAGTAGTTTCAAGCTTGTTTTTGTTTTTAAGCTGTATTACCTCAAACAGATAGTTGTGGTGAACAGGAATAGTGTTCAGTGTTTTTTAAACGTTTAGAACAGTACTTTGCTGTCAAGGGAAGAAAAATTTCATAGTCATTTTCAAGTTATAAATTATATTCATTCATATAACTGGTGTGAGAGCGCAACGACGCTGTGAACGTGTTGGCATAGCAATGTGATACTTTCTGCCTTTGTGTCCTATGAAGGACGTCTTGTTTAATTCTGATTAAGGATGCTCCATATACAGCATCCTTCACATATGTGTCCTCTGGAGGAAGCAGCCTTCGAAATTAAATGAAATGAGACATAGCTAATGTCCCTCCAGGACTGTAAGTGCCCACCCCTCCCTTAGAGGAAGCCATACTCCTAGTAGAATGGGCTCTGATGACTAGGAGAAAAGAAAGATCATGCGCCTCGTAAACCACATAGAAAGCCTATGCAATCCATTTGCTTATGCATTGTTTGGACGCTGAAGAAACCTGTCTGGGAGAACCAAAGCACACCAACAACTGGTCAGATTTACACCACTGAGATAAGCAGTGGACATAACAATTGACCTATCGGTAACCCCCGCCCCCCTTAGTTACTGTTGCTTACTCGGACAAACAAACGGAGTTGCTATATCTTACAATGTACAGCTGTCAGTGTGAAAACCTTATCCCAAGATGTTTTTGGACACAGATTGTAGCGTATATCCCGTCCGAATGATGGCCAAACTTGACTGATGGTTTATCAAGTCTATTGCATCGTTATTCACTCATCATCGTAAGAGCTGAACAAACAAAGCATAAGAAGTGCGCATTAACGTCTCATTCACAAACTATCTCTCTCCGTTGCATTACCATTAACATACTCAGCAAATTACACAAAAACACTCAAACAACTAACAGTAAACAAACATATACAGACCTTATGCCTTTTCGAGGGTGCCGTTAATAACTGGTAAACTTTGTATCTGCAAAACAACTCCGATAAACTGCGTGCGAGCTCTTCCTTTCGTTACCCGGAGACTATAATACCCATAAAAATAGGAGTCCTCCTTAGTAGGACAGATAATGTAGACCAGGGTTCCTCAAATCTTACCCTGGAGGTCCAATGCGCTGCAGAGTTTAGCTCCAACCCTAATCAAACACTCCTGAACATGCTAATCAATGTCTTCAGGTTCATTAGAAAACTACAGGTAGGTGAGTTTGATTTGATTACAGAGATGACTCTGCAGCGCATTGGACCTCCAGGGTAAGATTTGAGGAACCGTGATGTAGACCTTAAACATATCTAAAATGAAATGAATTTACATATAACCAGTTTAATATGGATAGGCACTGAAATGTAGACCTTCATGTTTTTGACCTACAGTGTTACATGACGTGAGAACAGTTAGTTATGACATATTTGTATGTTAGCAGGGACTAAATTTTCACCCCCCGGCTCTTAATGCATTGTGTTTCCTTCTGGAGCATCAGTGAATGTTTGAACCTTTTTTAGTAGTTGTGTTTGAGTCCCTCAATTGTCCTCAGTGTGAAAAGATGGATCTTAAAATCATACAGTCATTGCTGGAGAGGGTTCAAATATGAAAAAGAGGCTGGAAAACGGAAGAATGTGCAGGACCTGGAGGATTTTTCTGAAGAACATTGGGCAGTTTAACTGCTCGGGACAAACAAGGGACTCGTGAACAACCATCACAAAACAAAAAAACAGCTGTGGATCATCCAGGGAACGACACAGAGCACTGAGCATCAATGGTTCATAAACTTTTTATCAGGGTTATTTTAATAAATTCAGCTATTTTTTTTGTCTTGTGGACTATGTAAAAAAATGTTTATGTAAAATATCTTATTCAGGACAGTACTAAATAAAAAATAACATGCATTTTGTATGATCGCTCTTATTTAGTTAAAATTATTCCCATTTTCACAGATTCTGCAAGCGGTTCACATATTTTTTCATGCCACTGTAGCTTTTTCTATTGTTTGGGGGCAGCTGGGAGGTTTTTTCACAGGGCGCATGAAAGCCACTTCAAAATTCAGAGGGCCCAAATAGCCAGGCTCGAGAATAGAGTTCGGTTTAGTGAATATTTGTATAATCTTTCTACAAAGTACTTTCTGGTTACTTCAAAACCATTTTTATATAGATATAATATACATTGTAAGACAACTTACATTGTAAGAAACTTAGTAATCGTCATTTCTTGGACATGTAGGAACCATTTTGATGGCGACCTGTAGTTTAAAAGATGGAGAACATAGGAAGTTCCTGTATAAAAACCATTGAAATAGTGTACACAGATCTACACTAATCTACTCACTGTTACACAAAACTAAAAGAAGAGGAAAAACGTGTGGTCTACTTTACCTTTTGGCAATCAGACTTCCGAATTCAAATTGTGACACAGCCATAGGCGCCATGTCCCAGCTCACATGCACATCGTATTTCAAATATGGAACAGTAATCACAAAAACATGTTAAAATCAGATTGTTACTTTCTTCGTCACTTTCTTTCTTCCTCTCTTGCTAAGCAGGGACAATGTATAAGGTGGGAAGGCCTGGAGAGGAGAAAGCTCAGATGGAGGGAGCTCTGGGAAATGGAGGCAAGCAACATCAGCTTTATCATCAGAGCCACCTATGATGTGCTACCATCTCAAAAAAACCTCTGCCAATGGTATGGCGAGGACCCAACCTGTTCCCTTTGCCCAACTCCAGCAACTCTCAAACATATCTTGAGCGGTTGTAAGACCAGCCTCACACAAGGTCGTTACACCTGGAGACACAACCAGGTCCTGAAGAGTCTGGCAGCAGCAATTGAGAGCAAGAGGAATACCACCATCTTCTTGCCCCTGAGAGCAACCAATTCCATCACGGCTCCAACCTTCATCCGAGAGGGACAAAAAAAGCCCAAACATCCCCCTACCAAATCAGAAGCTGGAGAGCTAGCCATGGCCCGGGACTGGAAAATGCTAGTCGATATTGGCCAGCAACTAATCTTCCCACCTGAGATAGCAGCCACCACCCTTAGGCCAGACTTGGCACTCAGGTCCCCTTCATTGGAATCTGTTTACATCATAGAGCTCACAGTCTCATGGGAGTATTTAACAGAAGAGGCCTATGAGTGCAAGAAACTGCGCTACAGAGAACTGGCAGCAGACGCTCAACAACGAGGATGGAAAGTGGAAGTCTATCCGGTTGAAGTGGGATGCAGAGGTTTTGTGGCTTCTTCTACCATCAGACTGCTGAAAGACCTTGGCATCCATGGACAGGCTTTACGGCAGACAATTAGATCAGTCTCTGAAGCGGCCAAAAGAAGCAGCCAGTGGATATGGATTAAGCGGAAGGACCCTTGCTGGGCTCAAAGAGCAACAACATGACCCGCTCACTAATCCCCCCACCCTATACCCCACTTGAGAACCCAGGTCACAATCCTCTAGGAGGAGGGTAAATAAGGTATGCGGTCAGCTCTAGGCTTGATTCAGGGAAGAGGACGCCCCCTGCCTTGCAAAGTCCCATGGGATGTGCCATTTAAAACAACCAGGCAATTCTCATGATTGGGCATGGGACACAAGCTCAGGTTTGATCACCCTGTAGCTGGCCACCTTTGATGAGGGTGTCTACTGTTGAAAGGCCGAAACACCCCCTGATTCAAAGGTACACTACTGATGATGTGTCCCGAAATTAACATCTTTCCCACTTCTGAGATACAGCTCTCACACCACTCTCAACATCAAGGCAAACCTCATGTGCATACCATCTATTGGCACAATGGACAGTTCAACATCACGTCCCGTGTTTTATTATTCAGGCAGGTAATATAATGCATTTAAGTGCAGCGTTAAGACAATCAGCTCAAAATACAAAATATTTCTTTAAACATGGAACAAGAAATTACTTCTGAATGTACCTGAGCCAGGTGATGACCTGATTCTGTGTGATTCCAACTCGCATGATGAATCTATTCCAGATGGACCTGGAAAAGGCTCAGAAATGTCCTCACTTGGTTCACCCATCAGATTCTGACCATGGGGATTTGATTCTCATTAGCAATCAATTACTTGCTTGACATTTATGATTAATTGGTAATTTGGTAAGAATAATATTTTAGGCTAGCTATACTGACTATGAACTATAGATGCACCGATGAACATTCTCAAAATATCCAATTTTGCGTAAATTATATGGTGTATCTCTGGGCCTACTGTGTAAATCCTTTTTTTTTTCTTTCTTTTTTTTTACAGTGGGAGTGGGCAATATATTGAAAAGTGAAAGTGAAATTTTTTCACAAATTTTTGTGTAATATAAAATGCAACATTGTAAATATTGTGATAATTTTAATGAGCCTTTTATTTGGCTTATTTTTGTTTTTTATAATTAGACATTTATTTTCTTGTGATTTGCAAGTATAGGAGATATTTAAAATGAATTATTTTAAAAGTATCTCAGTTGTTAACAGCCCATTTTGTTTTGCCAATACCTTGTTGAATGTTATTTGAATGAAAGTGTAGAAATTCATACAGATTCACAGCAGATCCAAAAAGATTCCTACTGTTTACAATGTATAAAACATAGTTACTGTGCAGTTGTGCTTATATTCATTACCAGTAGATGGAGGCATTCTACAATTTTCTGTCTCATTCTCTGCTACAGCATGTTTGGAAATTAATGGTTTAAAGTATTATATAATATCACAATAAACAATTCTGACATTTTCTTAGATCAAAAATAAAATTTAAATAAGTATTGACACCACTGCTTTGACGCATTTAGGTTATCTGTGATGCCACCAACTTTCTTTCTAATTCTCATGATTATTTGATTGTATTCCAGTTTGGGTGATTCATTTGGAACAGAATATAATTTCTTTGCATATCAGCATGCCTTACAAAAGAAAAGTGTCAAACACTAATCAGAAGTAAAGGCTAGTTCCCTGAGAAGTAGGCAACTGAAATTGTTATATTTTTTTTTTGTGAATTTTTTTTTTGTTGAGAATTTGCCCAGAGCCTTATACAAATCTGAGAGTTACAATCGTCCATGACAGAGATGAGAGAAGCGGTGTATGAGATAACAATTGTACATTCATAAATGTGGGGAAAGATGAATGCTTTTGTTGCAGTCATTATCAAATCACATCTCTGCTTGTGTTTGTCCAAAACATGTGAGAGATTTCAAAATTTAAAGGAACATTCTGCTGCTTGATGGGATCAAAACTGAACTTGAGACTCAATTTCTGAAAATGAGGCTCAATCTCTGCTGCTCTAAAAAAAAAAAAAAGGTATTAGGAAATTGATTTGTTTTGGGGGACTAATAATAATAATATAAATATTAATATATTTATACGTTATGTACTATATGTATGTATAATAGTAATACTATATTTAATAACATAATTAACATAACATAACATATACATAACATAATCTCAACCAGATTTACATTTTACAAACAAAGATTTTTTTGTAATTGTCTGCTTATAAGAGAAATATTATGTTTTAATATTTAAATGTATAATTAATTTGCTGTACATTTATGTATAAGTATGCAACCGTCCAAAAGTTTGGGGTCTGTAAGATTTTTAAAGTCTCATATGTTCATCAAGACTGCATTTATTTGGTAAAAATACAGTACAAACAGTAAAGTAATGTGAAATAATAATAATGTGATTAATAATAATAATCGTGATTAATTGTATCCAGGAAAAAAGTTTGTGTTTACATAATATATGTGTGTGTAATGTGTATAATTATTATGTATATAAATACACATACATGCATGTATATATTTAAGAAATATTTGCATTTATATACTGTATATATTATTTACTTTATATATAAATTAATGCTGGGGGAAAATTCATTGTTATTAATCGCACCCAACAAGCATCCACACATGCATGTATATATTTAAGAAAAATATGTTATATATTAATATATTTCTATAAGATAAATTATATATACAGTATATACATGCAAATATTTCTTAAATATATACATGCATGTGTGTGTATTTATATATACAGAATAATTATACACAGTACACACAGATATTATGTAAACACAAACTTTTATTTTGGATTATTTTTCCCCAGCACTAGAAATTTTACTATTTAAAATACCTGTTTTCTATTTTAATATATTTTAAAATGTAATTTATTCCTGTGATGACAAAGCTGCATTTTCAGCATCGTTACTTTTTCATTGCCCTTCAGAAATCATTCTAATATTCTGATTTGATTCTCAAGAAAATATATAATATTATTTAAATTGTTGAAAACGCCTATGCTGCTTAAAATATTTGAGAAAACGGTGATGTTTTTACCCTTTGTGATACATCCATTCTTTGATAATATAGAGTTCAAAAATAACAGCATTTATTTGAAATATAAATATTTTGTAACACCATAAATGTCTTTCCTTGCCTCTCCTTGAACTGTCACCTTATCGTGGTGGAGAGGTTTGAGTACCCGCTTGATCCTGGGAGCTATGTTTTAGCCACCTGCAGGAGGGAGCGTAAGGGGCCGGTGCACAGTGGAAGGCGAGGACCCCGACGACCCGATCTCTGGACACGGAATCTGGCTTTAGGGACATGGAATGTCACCTTGTTGGCGGGGAAGGAGCCGGAGCTTGTGCGGGAGGTCGAGATGTACCGACCAGAGATAGTCGGGCTCACCTCCACACATAGCTTGGGCTCTGGAACCACACTTCTTGAGAGAGGCTGGACTCTCTACCACACTGGAGTTGCCCATGGTGAGAGGTGGAGAGCTGGAGTGGGTTTGCTTATAGCCCCCCAGCTCAGCCGCCATGTTTTGGAGTTCACCCCGGTGAACGAGAGGGTCGCTTCCCTGCGCCTTCGAGTCAGGGATAGGTCTCTCACTGTTGTGTGTGCCTACGGGCCGAACGGCAGTGCGGAGTACCCGGCTCTCTTGGAGTCTCTGGGAGGGGTGCTGGAAAGTGCTCCGACTGGAGACTCCGTCGTTCTACTGGGGGACTTCAATGACCACGTGGGCAGTGACAGTGACACCTGGAGGGGCGTGATTGGGAGGAACGGCCCCCCTGATCTGAACTCGAGCGGTGTTCTGTTATTGGATTTCTGTGCTAGCCACGGTTTGTCCATAACGAACACCACGTTCAAGCATAAGGGTGTCCATCAGTGCACGTGGCACCAGGACACCCTAGACCGGAGGTCGATGATCGATTTTGTGGTCGTGTCATCAGACCTTCGGCCATATGTCTTGGACACTCGGGTGAAGAGAGGGGCGGAGCTGTCAACTGAACACCACCTGGTGGTGAGTTGGATCCGATGGCGGGGGAGGAAGCTGGACAGACTCTGCAGACCCAAACGTACTGTGAAGGTCTGTTGGGAACGTTTGGCCGAGCCCCCTGTCAGAGAGATCTTCAACTCCCACCTCTGGCGGAGCTTCGACCGGATCCCGAGGGAGTCTGGAGATATTGAGTCCGAGTGGACCATGTTCTCCACCTCCATTGTCGATGCGGCCGCTCTGAGCTGTGGCCGTAAGATCTCCGGTGCCTGTCGAGGCGGCAATCCCCGAACCCAGTGGTGGACATCGGAAGTAAGGGAAGCCGTCAAGCTGAAGAAGGAGTCCTATCGGGCCTGGCTGGCTTGTGAGACTCCGGAGGCAGCTGACAGGTACCGGCAGGCCAAGCGGACTGCAGCCCGGGTAGTCATGGAGGCAAAAAATCGGGCCTGGGAGGAGTTCGGTGAGGCCATGGAGAAAGACTATCGGTTGGCCTCGAAGAGATTCTGGCAAACCGTTAGACGCCTCAGGAGGGGGAAGCAGTGCCCTACCAACACTGTTTACAGTGGAGATGGGCACCTGTTGACCTCAACTGGGGATTTTGTTGGGCGGTGGAAGGAATACTTCGAGGATCTCCTCAATCCCACCGACATGTCTTCTATCGAGGAAGCAGTGACTGGGGACTCGGATGTGGACTCGTCCATCACCCGGGCTGAAGTCATCGAGGTGGTTAAAAAGCTCCTCGGTGGCAAGGCACCGGGGGTGGATGAGATCCGCCCTGAGTACCTCAAGTCTCTGGATGTTGTGGGGCTGTCTTGGCTGACACGCCTCTGCAACATCGCATGGCGGTTGGGGACAGTACCTCTGGACTGGTAGACCGGGGTGGTGGTCCCTCTTTTCAAGAAGGGGGACCGGAGAGTGTGTTCCAACTACAGGGGGATCACACTTCTCAGCCTCCCCGGGAAAGTCTATGCCAGGGTACTGGAGAGGAGAATTCGGCCGATAGTGTAACCTCTGATTCAGGAGGAACAGTGTGGTTTTCGTCCCGGTCGTGGAACACTGGACCAGCTCTATACCCTTTTCAGGGTGCTGGAGGGTTCATGGGAGTTTGCCCAACCAGTCCACATGTGTTTTGTGGATTTGGAGAAGGCATTTGACTGTGTTCCTCATGGCATCCTGTGGAGGGTGCTCTGGGAGTATGGGGTCGGTGGCCCCCTGCTTTGGGCTGTTCGGTCCCTGTACGACCGGAGCAAGAGCTTGGTTCGCATTGCCGGCAGTAAGTCAGACCTCTTCCAGGTGCATGTTGGACTCCGGCAGGTCTGCCCTTTGTCACCGGTTCTGTTCATAAATTTTATGGACAGAATTTCTAGGCGCAGCCAAGGGCCGGAGAGTGTCCGGTTTGGGGACCATACGATTTTGTCTCTGCTTTTTGTGGATGATGTTGTCGTGTTGGCCTCCTCAGACTAGGACCTTCAGCATGCACTGGGGCGGTTTGCAGCCGAGTGTGAATCGGCTGGGATGAGAATCAGCACCTCCAAGTCCGAGGCCATGGTTCTCAGTCGGAAAAGGGTGGATTGCCCACTTCAGGTTGGTGGAGAGTTCCTGCCTCAAGTGGAGGAGTTCAGGAATCTTGGGGTCTTGTTCACGAGTGAGGGAAGGATGGAACGGAAGATTGACAGACGGATCGGTGCAGCTTCTGCAGTAATGTGGTCGATGTACCGATCTGTCGTGGTAAAGAAGGAGCTGAGCTGTGAGGCAAAGCTCTCGATTTACCGGTCGATCTACGTTCCTACCCTCACCTATGGTCATGAGCTGTGGGTCATGACCGAAAGGACAAGATCCCGGATACAGGCGGCCGAAATGAGCTTTCTACGTAGGGTGGCTGGGCACTCCATTAGAGATAGGGTGAGAAGCTCAGTCACTCGGGAGGAGCTCAGAGTAGAGCCGTTGCTCCTCCACATCTAGAGGAGCCAGCTGAGGTGGCTCGGGCATCTATTTCGGATGCCTCCTGGACGCCTTCCCAGGGAGGTGTTCCAGGCACGTCCCACCGGGAGGAGGCCCCAGGGAAGACCTAGGACACGCTGGAGGGATTATGTCTCCCAGTTGGCCTGGGCACGCCTCGGGGTTCCCCCGGAAGAGCTGGAGGAAGTGGCTAGGGAGAGGGAAGTCTGGGTGTCTCTGCTTAGACTGTTGCCCCCGCGACCCGGCCCCGGATAAGCGGAAGAAGATGGATGGATGGATGGATTATAAATGTCTTTATTGTCACTTTTCAATTTCAACTTCTATCAATTTACTGCATCCTTGACAAAAAATCTGACTTACAAAAAGTGTTTTGCTTCACATGAGAAAAAAAACTCTTGCATTGCAAGCATGTAAATCAGAAAGTACTTTTCACAGAAAAGTACAAATATAAAAAATATAAATATTCAGTCGTCAACTCAAGATTTAGAGGTGAATCTTGAGTCTGTGCCTAAACACTTGAAGTTGGAGCCATTCAATATGCAGTAAAGGCGATATTTCAACCTCATGTACAGTAACTCTTAAACAGATTCATGTTGTTCCAAACCTTTTTGATGTTTTTTTAATAATATTCTGGCCACTGTTTTCATAATGGAAGTAAATTATGCTCCAAACTGTAAGGAAAAACTGCATCATAAAAGTATAACAATGGTTGAGCTATTGCTTAAAAATATATTTCTGTCAGGATCACTGTCATCAAAAATGACTGACAGTTAGCATACAGTTTGGATTGGTGGTATGGTTCTGTTCTGGGCATGAACTCCCTGCCCATCCATGCAGCCTAGCATGGATAAGAGCAGGGAAAGCAGCGATAACTCCCCTTAGGGTAAACAGAACAGAACCAATATAAGGTATGGCAATGTCATTAAGGTTCTTAATGACAATAGTTTAATGTAACAACATAATTTGAGAAATGAGTCTGATTGAAGAGGAATATCAGAAGGACAAATTCTGTCTAGACGACAGGAGGAGCTGGGGATGGAGGAGGGTAATTAGCTCCTGAGCAATGTGTTAAAGCTGCTGATAATACTGAATGGACCCTATATATAAATGAGCTGTGATAGGCGTTCTATTCCTACAGGTAAGAGTGAATCAGTTGCGAGTCAGCTGATGCAAGCTTGTCTAATGTGACCTGCCAGAACTAGCTTGATATATTCTGTTGGTTTAATCAAAGTGGTTTAGTCAGCTTGATTCTGTAATATTAAATAACATTTCTGGCATCAAAAATACAATTTAGTTAAGATATTACCACATTAACAGGTTAGTTCACCAAAAGAAAAGAAAATTCTGTCATTTACTTAACCTCTATTGTTCCAAAGCTGCGTGACATTCTTTCTTCTGTAACGAATAAAGAAATGTCTACTGAAATGTCTGGGTTTTTTTAGTTCATAGAATGAAAGTCAGTAGGCTCTAATGTTGTTTTGTTCCCAATGTTTTACAAAATATATTATAGGTTTGGAATGTCAGAAATCAAGTGTAGCGTCAGTTCTGGCAGCTCACTAGCCAAATCTAGACGCACCCCAGCGGCAGAAAATGAATCGAATCCGCAACTTTCGGGTTAACAGTCTGACTATACATGAGAAGTCATCTTCCATTAGTATTATAGTATCTGCAAGTACAGTTTTAAAGAATACATTTATAAAGTACACTACAAAAACATATTCAATACAATTAAGCACACTTCCTTTATCAAGGGTAGCCCTTTAAGTTCTTTTACCTGTACTTTCTTGTAGATATCAGTATTGACTGGAAGTAGGGTGCTTATCCATTAAATGCCTTCCATGACAAACAATGAAAAGCCAACAAAAGGAGATCTAAAACAGACTCACTGGAAATTTTACATGGGACAGTTATTGCCTGAGCTGCGTGTTTTCTGTTTTGACTTTATATTTGATCAAAAGAATAAAACAAGTCATTGGCATTTATCTCTGATGACTCAAGATGTTAACATCTGTCATCAACACAGTGGGTGTTTTATTCTTCTGAGGTTTGAAATTGAGATGCAAAGCACCATTTTTCATCCCCCTCTTTCAAAGCTTCGAGCCCACACTGAGAGAGCAGGGCTCTCCATAAATTAGGCAGAGGTCTTGCTGGGAGATCACGATGGCGAATGAGGTGATTTCGGATTTTTTTCATACTTCTCTGCTGTCACTCAGCTTTGCCTCCACAACACAGCGGAGTGAGTTATCACATCAGCAGCGGTAATGCAGCCCTAATGCAGATGAGCTGCAGTCAGAGGTTTGCTGCATTAAAAAAAAGCCCTGCACTCTCAGAAAAAAAGGGTAACACTTTATTTTACAGTGTCCTTATTCCACGTTACATTTAGTTATTGTAGTAATAACTATAAATGATGCATAATTACAAGCAACTAACCCTCAACCAAACCCTTATCCTAACCCTATAGGAAGTACATGTAGTTAATTGCTATTATTCAGGACTTAAATTATAACTACAGTACACTGTAACATGGACACCTTAAAATAAAGTGTAACCAATTCACACCCGTTTATTAGTCAAGATTTATCTAATCACTAAAGATTAAGCATTAACCAGTGTGCTGATAAATCAAGTCAAAAGAACATAGATAGAATACATTTTTCAGTTTATGGTTTTGAATATAGTATTGTGAGTGTTGCTATGTGAAAGTTTTTTCAAAAGTGTACTTATTTACGAAAGAGGCCATTACTGGAGATCTTGTAATTTGAAATATTAAATGTGATGTGTGAAAAGAAACACACATGAAAATCAGATACTTGTAAACATACTTTTACGTGTAATTTCCTAATTGTTAATTAAATTAATAACAATATTTTTATTAACAATTATAATTAAATATGGACATTGTACTTTTTTATGTTAGTACATTGCTAAAGACTCCTAATATGAAATGTGACCCATATTTTTATGGAATATGGCAGTATTTGTTATAAATGAATTATCTGTACACTGCACTGTAAAATCCAATTAGTAAACCTTACTTAAAAAAAGCATGCAAACCGATTGCCTTGAAAAAACCAAGTAAAGTGAAATAGGCACTTGTTAGTTCTACATACTATTCCTGTCTAGTTTTGTACACTCACAAGAGAGTTCCAGTAACTTAATAATTTACTTTAGATGTACTTGTCTTAGTATAGACTACTCAGAATTACTATTTTTAACAACTAAAAATATTCAAGTAAAAGACACTTTGTGAGTATTCCTAACTCATTAATGCAAGTTGTGCTAAGGTGATGTTTTCTGCATACTACTTGAAATTACCTAGTTTACTTTACTTTAAAGGCAATCCAGTGTACTTGTTAAAACCATGCAAACCGATTGCCTTGAAAAAACCAAGTAAGCTTTACTCAAGTAACTTAAGTGCTAACAATCATCTATTCTAAATCATTGAGAATAGGTACACAATTTTTCAAAGATAATATTTACATATGGACAAATAAATTGAAGGCAATGATACAGTTCAAAGGTAAATTTATTGTATTTGTTTTCTTAACAACTGACACAAGGATGGTACACACAAGTTTGCACTGGGGTAAAACATTTTTAAAACAAACACCTTTTACAGCACAATTTGATTACATCCTAACTCAACAGGAGATTTGTAGTTTCAGAAATTTTTGGTGGCAGTTTGTTCTGTCCCAAACCACTTTCTGAATGAAGTTAAAAGTGTTAATCATGCCTTTTGGGTAATTCAAATTTAAAGCATAAGACAGACCAAACAAGGCACAAATAGCTTGAGGCAGATTCTGCATATTATCCAGTACTATACCTCCCTCCACAATGATTGGGTCAAGGTACAGTTTATTTGGCATGAGAGGTTCTTCTTCATCAATTACAGTCATCACCCCAACGGGCACTTGTGGCCAGCCATCAATATCACATGCCTGAATAAAACCAAACAATACAAATATTACAACAGGGAAATGTGAAAATCCAGTTTTACCTCACATATTTTAGTGTGGTATTAAAAAGCAACTATTATTATGAAGCACATGTCCATTTATAGTGCAAATTTAAGATGTCTACATGAGTTCTGGGTAGGTCTACCATTATTGGGTAGTTTGGTCATGTGACCACATACATTTATTTCATTGTACTGCCATCTTAAAAGAACTTTGACGTCATTGTGTTAAGTTAATTTGTCAAAATCTATCTATCTATCTATCTATCTATCTATCTATCTATCTATCTATCTATCTATCTATCTATCTATCTATCTATCTATCTATCTATGATTTTTCAATATTTTTCTTACTTAATTGACGTTGATTGTTTAATATCTTTACAAATACAATTCAAATTCATACATGTCATCTCTGGGATTAAATCGGTTAATTGTCAGTTATCTGCCCTGCATACACTGCCTTTTATCCATGTCCCATTAAGTATTTATCTTTTTTTATTTTTTTTATCCCGACTTGTATCCAAGGTATATTCATTAAATAGTATAATAACTGAACGGGACATCACAGTTTTCTCCAGAGCTGCTTTATAGCCAAATAAACCATTTTCACAATTGATGATCTTTACGATTAAGTAATGAAGTCAACACTGAACAGATGAGTTGTAAAATTACACTATTTTCTTTGGAGAAAAGTTTACATTACTGAATAACTTTCAGTGGAGCACAGAAGTGCAATTGATACGTAAGAGACGTAGCCCTTATATATTTTTTTTTACAATGAGAACTTACGTTGCAGGTGTTGTATAAGTTACTGGCATCATCACTAAGCAGGATAGGTAAGCCCCGGAGCGCAAGAGTGTGCATTGCTGTCACATCTGCTGGTTTCTGGAAGTAGATGAAAAAAAAAAAAAGAGATCAAGTTCAAGATCATGAAACATTTAAGCTACAGTAAAAATAAGTTTGGTTATTTCAATTCTGTCACAAACTATATTAATTCTGTCACAGAATAATAAACCAAATGAAGGCTATAGTAAACTCACCCCTGCTGCATAAGCTCATCCAATTTCTCTCCAACTCTTCCTTTCTTGGACTTAAACATTGTGACAAAGCGTGGTGTGTAGCGATCCACAGCACCATAAAACTTACTCTGCAGATCTGTGGTGACTATCCTGTTAAACTCCGCAAACACCTACAACACATGAAAAAAAAACAACTTGGGACAGTGTGGACATTTGTTCATGCATGGTAAGGCTTACAGGCCAATTCTAAAGCCAAACCTAAAGAGAATGCGGTTTCTCATGGTGGAAAAAGGAATAAGTAAGGGTCTGTTTTTATTTGTGTACACACAATAAAAACAAATCATTGTGCTTGTGTAAAGTAAAGAAAACAAACTTCCTGGATATATTTTCTGCAAAGTTTGTGGAGCATGTCAGAAAAATTTATTGAAACTCAGCATATAGGCTACCAGCAAGCTCTTGCGTGCCATCTGAACTTCTGGCTGAGTCAGAAAACTGGAAAATGCTGGCTTCGGAGGACACATTTCAAGGTAGGAAGGCATTAAGGCACGTCTGAATCCAATGTTAGCTTCGCTTCCTGACTCCTGAGATACCTTCATCTGATCGATTTTTGAAGGCAGCATATATTTATCCTTCAATGCCTTTGATATCCCACAATCCTGTGCTTTCCCTTCTGTGACAGCTAGAAAAAGATTGCGTCTGAAAGTTGCAGTTGCTGGTCACTTTGAGTTAAAGGGTTAGTTCACCCAAAAATGAAAATGCTGTCATTAATTACTTACCCTCATGTCGTTCGACACCCGTAAGACCTTTGTTCATCTTCGGAACACAAATTAAGATATTTTTGTTGAAATCCGATGGCTCAGAAAGGCCTCCATTGGCAGCAATGTAATTTGCACTCACAAGACCCATAAAAGGTACTAAAGACGTTGTTACAAAGTCCATCTCACTACAGTGGTTCTACAATAATTTTATGAAGCGACGAGAATAGTTTTTGTGCGAAAACCCCCCCCAAAAAATGACTTTATTCAACAGGTGATTGTCTTCCGTGTAGGCCTCTGATGTGAACTCATGAAGCACCACGACGCATGCGCGAGAATATGACGTAGAGCCGGCGCTCGGGCATCAAGGAAATGCACACTTTAGCCCCATTTTGACCACTATGCCAAAAGCGACCTAAAGCACAATCCTCGCTTCCGGGTCATGTGTCTGAACGGCAGCTCTATTCTCGCGCATGCGTCGTGGTGCTCCATGAGTTCACGTCTGAGGCCTAGAAGGAAGACAAGAACCTGTTGAATAGTCTTTTTTTTTTTTTTTTTTTCGCACAAAAAATATTCTTGTCGCTTCATAAAATTATTGTAGAACCACTTTAGTGAGATGGACTTTGTAACGACATCTTTAGTAGCTTTTATGGGTTTTTGTCAGTACAAATTACATTGCTGCCAATGGAGGCCTTTCTGAGCCATTGGATTTCAACAAAAATATCTTAATTTGTGTTCCGAAGATGAACAAAGGTCTTATGGGTGTCGCACAACATGAGGGTAAGTAATTAATAAGGACAGAATTTTCATTTTTGGGTGAACTAACCCTTTAAATGTACAACCCCAAATCAGAAAAAGTTGGGACAGTATGGGAAACACAAAAAAAAAAAAAAAAAGTGATTTCTAAATTTGACTTATATTTCTTTGCAGACAATATGAACACAAAATATTTCATGTTTTGTCTGGTCAACTTCATGTCATTTGTAAATATGCATCCTTTCCTGTCATTCAGACCTGCAACACATTTAAAAAAAAGTTGGGACAGGAGCAATTTAGGGCTAGTAATGAGGTAAAATGGTTAAATAATGATGTGATTTGAAACAGGTGATGTCAACAGGTGATTGTAATTATGATTTGGTACAAAAGCAGCATCCAAGAAAGGTCTAATCCTTTAGGAGCAAAGATGGGCAGAGGATCGCCAGTTTGCCAATAAATACTTGAGAAAATTATTGAAATGTTTAAAAACAATGTTCCTCAAAGAAAGATAGGAAGAGATTTGGATATTTCACATTCAACAGTGCATAACATAATTAAAAGATTCAAGGAATCTGGAGGAATTTCAGTGTGTAAAGGACAAGGGCGCAAGCCTAAGCTGAACAACCGTGATCTCTGATCCCTCAGGCGGCACTGCATCAAGAATCGTCATTCATCTATAAGCGATATCACCACATGGGCTCAGGACTACTTTGGCAAACCTTTGTCAAGTACCACAATACGTAGTTACATCCACAAATGTCAGTTAAAACTGTACTGTGCCAAAAGGAAGCCCTATGTTAACAGTGTCCAGAAGCGCCGTCGACTTCTCTGGGCTCTGAGGCATCTGGGATGGACCATCACACAGTGGAAACGTGTACTGTGGTCAGATGAATCAGTATTTCAGGTATTTTTTGGGAGGAATGGACGCCGTGTGCTCCGGACCACAGAAGAAAAGGATCATCCAGACTGTTACCAGCAACAAGTCCAAAAGCCAGGGTCTGTCATGGTATGGGGTTGTGTCAGTGCCCTTGGCAAAGGTAACTTGCACTTCTGTGAAGGCACCATTAATGCTGAAAAGTACATAGAGATTTTGGAGCATAATATGCTGCTTTCAAGAAGACATCTTTTCCAGGGACGTCCATGCATATTTCAACAAGACAATGCAAAACTACATTCTGCACACATTACAAAGTCTGGGCTGCGGAGGAAGAGGGTATGGGTACTTGACTGGCCTGTCTGCAGTCCCGACCTGTCTCCAATAGAGAATGTATGGCGCATTTTGAAGCGCAAAATGCGACAACGAAGACCCCGTACTGTTGCCCACCTTAAGACTTGTTTGCAGGAAGAATGGGACAAAATTACACCTGAAACACTTCATCACTTGGTGTCTTCAGTCCCTAAATGTCTTTTAAGTGTTGTAAAAAGGAATGGCGACATTACAAAGTGGTAAATGCTTTACTGTCCCAACTTTTTTTTAAATGTGTTGCAGGTCTGAATGAGAGGAAAGGATGCATATTTACAAATGACATGAAGTTGACCAGACAAAACATGAAATATTTTGTGTTCATATTGCCTGCAATGAAATACAAGTCAAAGTAAATTTAGAAATCACTTCTTTTTTTTTTATTTGCGTTTTCCATACTGTCCCAACTTTTTCTGATTTGGGGTTGTAAGTTTTTGACCAATGTTTTCCACTTCTGATGTCATTTATAGCGAGAAATTACTACTGTAGTATAATTAAATTCTCGTGGAGACCGGTCCTGCCAGGCGGCCTCGTAAAAACGAACTCGGAAGGACGCGAGGACACAAAACGCATCCTTGTAAGAACTGAGATGTGCTGCGATCTTGACCATATTATAATGCACAATAAATACACCATAACATCACAAACAAATTAGCCTATTAAGTTACCTATGCTTTGCCAATGTTAAGAATCGTTTTAATATGCCAATAAAAATACTGCAGGCTTTCTTCAGGGTATCACTTTATTAAAACTAAGCAAAACAAACGGACAAATCTTCACTTTTACGAGCTGTCACGTATTTGCCAACTTACAGTGAGAATCTCTTATGTGAGAACGAGAAGTTTAAAGTTTACAGTACATCGACCACCCGCAGGGTGTTCTAGGATTTCTAACGGTTCGATTCTCTCATGTCTGCATTCGATAACTCCTCGATATCAAGAACACATCCGGGCACTTTCATGTGTCCTCTGTACCATAGACAGTAAAATAAATGGACACAGTGACCCCATAGACTTCACAGAGAAAAAGTGAAGTCAAGTAGAAGCACTCACTTCCTGATGGCTGAGCGCATTGCGCAGCCTCAGACTGAGCTTGACAACGTAGATGTGACGTGAGCAACCTGTCTGACAGTTGTAAGTCTTCTAGTAGTTGTGCAAAGTGAAATCTGAATCATGTTGTTGAAATATTTTGTCCCGTTGCTTTTGGCTCTCGTTGGGCTTCTCCACATGCTTCTCCCTTAACTTTATAGGACTTTATGCCTCCACGTCCCTCCGATTGCCTCATAAACAGTAAAAGATTCCCTGCGTGCTTCTCCTTGGGTCTATACGGTAATTTCTCTACTGCGCGCCGAGAGTTGCGTGATTATGACGCAATCGTTAGCCTATTATTTACAAAAACGGCTTCTACAGGGCGATAGTGTAAGATACAAGGTAATGGAGCCTTTTATACAGAGTCTTTAAACGCCTCAGATGCAAAGTTATTCGCTGTCAAAGTGACGCCAAAATGAATGGGAGTCAATGGAATGCTAACAGCAGGTGATGGCTTGGTTAGCAATGGCCGCCCCTATGGAAGGTACGCTTTCCGGGTGCTGGATTACCCCCTTGCTCTGTACTTGCGTTCTTGAGTATTGGAATATAACTGTGAAGGTTGATGATTACGTCGAGCGAGAACACAAGGACGCAAGATTGCTGAAGAATGAATATTGAGAAACAGTCCTTGTTTTGGGTCGGTGCATAGACCGTCTACTTTTCTGCTCTTTTTCCTGTTGTGGTGGTTAACAAACAGTGTTGCATTACCGTGCACACCCCCTTCTGGATTGGAGTGTGGATTGACTGTATTCATCGTCTGACTGTATGAACCGAACTGTGACATCTGTATTGTGATAGTTTGGGATGAATACATGTACCGTTACACCCCTAGTTAGAGGGTAACAAGCTTAACAATGTAACAAGGAACACCAGACTAATAAACAGAGATAACTACAACAAACTATAAACATAGCACTAGGAATCACCTTGTTCTTCTCCTCCTAGCAGTGCAATTAGAGAATTGAAATGCCCTTCAAGATGGCTGAGTTCGGTCGGTTTTCAGGTCACGGGCTGGAGGACAGAGGAGGAAGGAGGGAGGAAGGAAGCATCGATTTGAGTATTGAGAAGCACCCAATGTGTTTACTGGCACAAGAGCGGGACAACCTGTCACTCACATGAGATCACAGCAATAGGAAACCACAACAACAATCCAATCAGGAGATTAACAAAATCAAGTAAATTTTTTTCTCTCGGATATACATCACAATAGGGAAGAAAAGACAATCGCTGTTTTTGTCCTTTAACAAATGAATGACTGAAGTATTTTTGCTTCAGTTAGCTGAGGTGGATCATTCAAACAGGTGTCTGTTTTACACCACATGGCATAAGTCAAGCCAGTTACTTTGAACTGGCCTTGGAAAAAACACACACAATGACCAAAATTAAATTTTTCCTTTTTTTCATTTGAGGTTTCGTTCAATTCCATAGCATAACAGTGTCGGGACATAAAAGTACATGCTGAAGTTTTGGATTTGCTAGTGGTAACTACTAAAAAGGCCAAAAAGATAATTCTTCTGGCCAACTTCCCTCACAAATAAATATATGAGGAAGCTTCTGCCTCACTGTATACAGCTGTATTATTTCATCTTTTTTGGCACAGCATACTGAACTCTTCTCTCAACACTTCAGACGTGTTATTGGAGAACCACACGCTGATATGAATCTCCCAGTCTTGCGCCAAAGAATCTCTGATTTGCATAAACTGTGATGGGTCACAAGTCTATCAGGCAGAATAGAGTGATTATGCTGAACTAATTCACACCCAGGGCTGCAGAACCGTGTCAGCTTTGAATAATCTTCTGCCTGATGCTTCTACAGATGTGTCAAGATAAACTTTATCCACCAATCAAATGATTTACTTGCTTGTTCAGGTGAGATACAGAAGTTTGTCAGAATATATAAACAGGAATCAAAGAGATGGTTTATCTGCGTGACAATTTAGGAATTAGGAGAGCTTCAAGAGATGGTCAACAGTACATATCACACTGCCTCCGCTGGCTTGCCTTCTTCCCATAGTGTATCCTGGTGCCATGTGTTCCCCAGGTAAGCGGCACACACGCACCCAGCCATCAACGTGATATAAAAGAAAATATGATTCATCAGACCTTCTTCCATTTCTCTGAGGTCGCCGGTTCACCACTGTTCCTTCCTTGGACCACTTTTGATAGACCACTTCATACCAGGAACACCCCACAAGAGCTGCAGTTTTGGAGATGTTCTGACCCAGTCGTCTAACCATTACAATTTGGCCCTTGTCAAACTCGCTCAAATCATTATGCTTGCCCTTTTTCCTGCTTCTAACACTTCAACTTTGAGGACAAAATGTTCACTTGCTGGCTTATATATTCCACCCACTAACAGGTGCCGTGATGAAGAGATAATATTATTCACTTCACCTGTCATAATGTTATGCCTGATCCGTGTATATTCCATCATCCATCAACTGCAATAAACAGTATGTACTCACCGGTTTGTTTCTGCACCTGCTGTGTGACCAATAAAGTATTTTTTTGGATTAACTTACTCTCTTGCTCAGTGTGAATATCCTGACATATAAAAGCATACATTCTATACATTATTAATATATAAAACCCCAAATCAGAAAAAGTTGGGACAGTATGGAAAACACAAAAAAAAGAAGAAGAAGTGATTTCTAAAATTACTTTGACTTGTATTTCATTGCAGACAATATGAACACAAAATATTTCATGTTTTGTCTGGTCAACTTCATGTAATTTGTAAATATGCATCCTTTCCTGTCATTCAGACCTGCAACACATTTAAAAAAAAGTTAGGGACTGAAGACACCAAGTGATGAAGTGTTTCAGGTGTAATTTTGTCTCATTCTTCCTGCAAACAAGTCTTAAGGTGGGCAACAGTACGGGGTCTTCGTTGTCGCATTTTGCAGTTCAAAATGCGCCACACATTCTCTATTGGAGACAGGTCGGGACTGCAGGCAGGCCAGTCAAGTACTCGTACCCTCTTCCTCCGCAGCCAGGACTTTGTAATGTGTGCAGAATGTGGTTTTGCCTTGTCTTGTTGAAATATGTATGGACGTCCCTGGAAAAGATGTCTTCTTGAAGGCAGCATATTATGCTCCAAAATCTCTATGTACTTTTCAGCATTAATGGTGCCTTCACAGAAGTGCAAGTTACCTTTGCCAAGGGCACTGACACAACCCCATACCATGACAGACCCTGGCTTTTGGACTTGTTGCTGGTAACAGTCTGGATGATCCTTTTCTTCTTTGGTCCGGAGCACACGGCGTCCATTCCTCCCAAAAAATACCTGAAATACTGATTCATCTGACCACAGTACACGTTTCCACTGTGTGATGGTCCATCCCAGATGCCTCCGAGCCCAGAGAAGTCAACGGCGCTTCTGGACACTGTTAACATAGGGCTTCCTTTTGGCACAGTACAGTTTTAACTGGCATTTGTGGATGTAACTACGTATTGTGGTACTTGACAAAGGTTTGCCAAAGTAGTCCTGAGCCCATGTGGTGATATCGCTTATAGATGAATGACGATTCTTGATGCAGTGCCGCCTGAGGGATCGGAGATCACGGTTGTTCAGCTTAGGCTTGCGCCCTTGTCCTTTACACACTGAAATTCCTCCAGATTCCTTGAATCTTTTAATTATGATATGCACTGTTGAATGTGAAATATCCAAATCTCTTCCTATCTTTCTTTGAGGAACATTGTTTTTAAACATTTCAATAATTTTCTCACATATTTGTTGGCAAACTGGCGATCCTCGGCCCATCTTTGCTCCTAAAGGATTAGACCTTTCTTGGATGCTGCTTTTGTACCAAATCATAATTACAGTCACCTGTTGACATCACCTGTTTCAAATCACATCATTATTTAACAATTTTACCTCATTACTAGCCCTAAATTGCTCCTGTCCCAACTTTTTTTTTAAATGTGTTGCAGGTCTGAATGACAGGAAAGGATGCATATTTACAAATTACATGAAGTTGACCAGACAAAACATGAAATATTTTGTGTACATATTGTCTGCAATGAAATACAAGTCAAAGTAAATTTAGAAATCACTTCTTTTTTTTTTTTGCGTTTTCCATACTGTCTCAACTTTTTCTGATTTGGGGTTGTACATACATGTATATCAGTTTCTTTATTTGCATTGATGGTTCTATGCATGAAGAACCTTTAAAGGTGCACTGTGTAACATTTTTATATATTTATATATTTTTATTACATTTTAAAATATCCAAAAACCACTAGGCCAGTGTTATATATTTTGTTCAGTTGAGTACTTACAATATCCCAAATGTTTCCAACTATTTGTAAATTGTGAGTAAGTTGCTATTTTAACCAAGAAACCAGGACGTGTGAGGAAGTCCCCTGTCAATTGTGTCATATCTGCGTTACCCCCGGTTTCCGTTTTCATTTTGCAGAACCGCTTTACTCTTACTGCAGTGTGCAACAAGTGTCATAGCAGCCGCAGAGAGAACGCACAGAGTAACGCCATAACATTATTTTCAACACACTCAGATGTATCTGATATGATAAACAGAGTTGCATTACCTCATACTCATGACCAGAAAAGCGGAAGTGGTGGCGGCAACTGTGGCATAATAAAAGTCCCTCCGGCGACTATGCAATAATAACAGTCTCGCTGCTTGCGAGGCGTGTGTTCCCCTCTTCTTATTAACAATCGCTCCAGCGGCCTTGCTCAGCTCCCACAACACTCGGTCCTGGTCTGCTTGATACTACAGTAACGTTAATAATCGCATCCATGAACATGATTTCTGCCCATTCCTTTCAACCGGCTGTGAGGTGAAGACCACATGTCACTAGATTATGCGCTCAAACGTGGCGTCATCGAACTACACATTTGTTTTGAATAGGCGACCTCTAGTGGACAGAAAAGTTACATAGTGCAGCTTTAACATCCATGAAACCTTTTTTATTGAAAATAAACAAAAATATTTTTTTATGAAAATAGATTTTTCTGATTATTAAAAATGTTCTAAAATATTTTAAGAACTGTTAACTGAAAGTTTGTTTGGGGAACCAACATGGCTCTTCTATTGCATCGCTATACAGAACCCCCCCTTATGGAAGTTTTGAGTGAATTAAGGCAGTTTAAGCTTGATTGCTCTGTGCTCAGTATGTATGCCGTCAGAGCATATACATGAACTTGAATGAAGGTAACTGTTTAATTAAAGTATAAAATCATTTTAGCTGATAAAATATGACACTAAATATGAACAAATATTATTGTGACACTTTTTTTTACTGCATGTAACAAAATGCAAAATAAGAGAAAATGTCTCTCTATTGATGTGTTGATACAATCCTTTCTCATTCTGTCTGACATGTTGGGATTAACCCCTTAAACCCTTAAAATACCTATATAAGCAGACCAGACCATTGTCATCACTGTAGGATCTTGGAGAAACATAATTGTAGACTTTTTTCAAATTTATGTATGGTATATAACATTTTAAATGGTTTGGCTCCTTCTGTACTCTGTGATTTTGTTAATTTTCATTCTAAAAACTCTGTGAGTTTTCCTTTTTCTCCCTTTTCGTCATTCTGCTTTTGGATATTGTCTTTCTCAGTGAAAGCTACTACTCATTGGAATGCCTTACCCAGGGCCGGATTAACCATTAGGGCAACTGGTCACTTGCCCAGGGGCACAGGACATCTAAGGGGCCCTGGGCACTGTCAAATATTATGTTAGATCACGTTATAAACGCAATCCTCACTTTCCTAATAATATGCAGATTTTTGCAACCCGTTCGATCAAAATATTATGTTAAATCACGTCAAAAACAGTGTCTGTAGCTTCTTGCGCTGCTGCGCAGCGAGAGGACGAGCTGTCACGCCGAATCACGTGACTTGAAGCTCTGAAATCAGCTGTTGAGGCAGGTGGACAAAATTTGGCCTGGTTTGGGGTCAGTTTCGTTGTTTTCAAACATCTACATTTTATAGTCTAATTGGTTAATAATAAACTCAAGTGTGCATCATGACACACACCGGCCCACATCCCCCTTCTCTATGACGTAGAGTCAGCTGGCGTTGGTGTTGACGTCGCCGACGAGCACGCACTTTCAGCCAATCAGCGATCAGCAGGGAGTCGCGACTCGCGCTCATTCATGACAGGTTTTCAGCGCGAAATTGTAGCTGGATATCAAATGATCGCTATGCCAAAGTGGCATAAATATGTAAGTTATCTACAGTATTGAGTGGGAGAGTGGCCCAACTCTCAAAACGTGGATTACACCTGTGACTCAAAGACTCTTACATATAACTAACTCAAAGAGCACGGTTGAATGATTGAATTGAAATAGTGAATGACTCCTGTCCATCAGGAGCACACTGGCCTGATCAGGACATCTGCACCTTTTAAAGCGTCTAGACTGCGCTGTACTCGTCCCAACAGCTGCTGAAAGAGGTTTGAATAAACGATTAATCCATTTTGACTGTGTTAAGTTCTGCGTTATGTTCTATAAATATTGTACTTCAAAGACATAACGTTACTGTAGTTCTATCTGAAGTTAAACACAAAGGTAAACGCATTATTGTTGTAAATTTTTTATTGTACAGTATCAGTGAATGACACGTTTTGGCTGTGTTGTGTGCAGTAAAGTGTGCGTAATGCCTGCTAATTACATTGTTTATTCCGATTATATTGGGCACTTTTTGCACTTAAATGATGCATGTGTTTTTCCATGGGTTAAAATCATCGGTTAATTTCGTGATTTTGACAGTTTCCACTTGGACATTTTAGTCATGCATGACTGTTTTTGAATGCCCTGTTTTGATCCATTTTCCTGAGAAATGTTTTTTATTTTAATTTTATTTTGACATTATTTGTTTTAAGGAGATACTATGGTGCTAATCAGCCTTGATTGACATGGCAATAAAATTATATAACATTATTTTGGCAGTTCAAATTTTGGGCGTCTTTTTCTTGAATTGAGTGGGTTTTAGGGTTTTTTTGGCTTGAAATCGTCGACCCAATCAGTCAACACTGTCTGAAATTTAAATAGGAGCGCTAAAAGAAAATTTAAAAGAGAAAATGAATTGAAATTAGTCAACATTGTGAAACATATTCCAAAAATAGCCACAATTTCACATTGTAGCATTTTAGAAATAAAAAATCTCTGGTTTTAAGTTAAGGCTTCACTAGCGGTCTGCTTTATTTCACTGTTGCAGTCAAAATATAATTGATTGGCTATATTGAAACATTTAATAATTACTCTGTAGCAGCCACCAAGTTCTGTGAAAGATTCATTGTAAAAAGTTATGTCAAAACATTAGTGCATCATTAGTGTTCTGTCTCTTGAATGCACTTTATGCTGAGGCTATTACATACTTCTCCACTGAGCATTGCAGAAGCCTGATTTGTTAGTATAGAAGTATAGGCTATATGCTCTTGGTGATAGCGACTTTGCGATTGTTGCTTTGGGGCAGGGGCAGGGGCAGGGGCAGGGGGGGCCCTTGAGTCTTGTTGCCCAGGGCACAGGAAATTGTTAATCCGGCCCTGGCCTTACCAGAGGATATAAAATCATTATATATATATATTATTTATTATTATTATTTTTAATTCTCTAATTGCACTGCTAGGAGGAGAAGAACCTGTTAAGCCCCATGTTCTTTAAAGGTTCTCCAACTCTCTCTTAAGGTGATGATACATGGGGCAACTTTTTGAGCAATTTTGCTTGGGCATTTTTCCATTGAGAATGGGCAGCAAATTTCTATCTGGATACTTTAGATCGGTCGTGGGCCCTGTGTCTCAGTTGCCCGTTGATGGGAACATTGCCAAGCAATATTTCTCAAAAACGTTGCCCTGTGTATCATCACTAGGGGTGTAACGGTACAAAAAACTGACAGTTCAGTACGTACCTCGGTTTTGAAGTCACGGTTCGGTACGGATTCGGTACAGCAGTTTTACAAAATTGCTTTTTATTCATTTTTATTCAACAGTGGTTTAATGAAAACAAATTGTGTCTGTCCTTAAAGGTCCCATGGCATGGCATTTTTCTATTATTTTATAATGTTTCCTGAGGTGTACTTATATTGTTAGTATGACTTTTACATCATAAAATGTCATAATTTAGAAATAAAAGGCATTTTTTCTATACTGCTGTTTGCCCTGTGGCTGAATGCCCTGCTTCAAGAGGCGTGTCTGCTGTGAGACTTCAGTAAAAACGCCCACTGTTGTGATTGGCTGACATCTTTGCATTTTAAATGAGCGGAGGGGGCGTGGTTTAACGAGGTCTACGAGGCACGAGCAGGCACGAGCTGCTGCCAGAGAGACGGATGGACCTGAGTTCACTTCACATTAGGGCTGTGCAATTAATCGAATTTCGATTTCGATTTCGATTTTGCCTCCCAACGATCACCAAAATAGTACAATCGAGAAAAAACGATTATTTTGCCTTGCGTTCTGAATGAAACGCGCACGCGCACATCCGCCCCTCCCGAACCCACAAATCTCTCTCAGGTCGTGAGTCTCGTGTGCATATCATCCGCTGGAATTTAAAAACTCGGCGCGAGTAAAGATGGGCAGAAACATGCTAAGATTTGCTACATGGTAGTGACTGCAACGCAAGGGAACACCACGAATTTGTTTAACCACTTGAAAATTAAACAGAGTGACCTATGACAATCTAATAAAGAAACAAAAACTGACGAGAGCAGGGGAGCCGTGTAAACGTCCTTTTTTTCCTTCATATTTTTCAAATAATTCTCTCTTTGTAAACTTTGTTCAATGCATGCGAGATTGCGAGTGCTGCCATATTTTCGAATATGACCAGTCGTTTTCACCGTCATCACCCGGGTTTAGTGCTTTAGGGTTTAGGTTTAGAATGAGAAGCCGCGCGCGCTGTGAGAAAATGTGTCTCTGTGCGTTCATCCGAGAGCGCGCACACGTCTCTCAGCGCGCAAATATTGAGTTCTCTTTCAAGTCTTGCTCTTAAACGGACAAACTCACACAAAACGTATGTCAACATGTCCATCTTGATGAGTATCCTAGCAGACATAGTCTGTATATGCCTTAAGTGAACTTTATACAGTCGATAAAGAAGACGCGAGTTCTTAAAGGGGCAGTAGCCTTTACTGCTGTCTGTTTAATGTCAAACAACAAAAGACAAGGACATCACTCACCGCTCTTGATTGAATAGCTTTTGTAAGTTTAATAGGATTAATCTTTAATTTATGCACTCAAATATGCAATGTTATTTTACATTTGATACATTTCTGTACCTGAAAACTAATGTTAGACGTACATGAAAAGCATAGCCGAACCATATTGTTGATCTTATTTATTTGTGGTTATCATTTTTACGTGAATACTTTTATACTTTGATTCGAATATATGTTATATTATTTATTTTAATAGTTCAAAAAGTACAACAAATGTTACAATTTCAATTGAATTGTTGAAAGGTGTATTTTTAATAAATACAACATTCCCAAAGTCATGTGAAATAATCGTGTTACATAATCGTGATTTCAATATTGACCAAAATAATCGTGATTATGATTTTTTCCATAATCGAGCAGCCCTACTTCACATCAGTTCTCAGCATGTCTGAACTGTTGTAGTTACAGCATATACTTCAGGTTATTAGTTTATTTCTAGTCGGAGGGGCTGTCACTCATGTCAGAAAGTTAGTAACTTTAGTAAATTATGGATCAGCGCTGACTGGAGACGCGAACCGTTTAGAACGATTCAGTCCGATTTGGTGAACTGATTCGGTTCACTAAAAAGAACTGGTTCAAAAGAAAGATCGTTCGCGAACCGGACATCACTAATGTACCAGAGATGGAGCTCAGCGATTGCTAACAAAGTTATTTATAGTAACTACTGAGTTATGAGAGCGCTGTCAGTCAGCGCGAGTTTATTATGTTTGTATCTGAGAGTTCTGAATAAACACGAGTCCCAGTCACACCGAGTCAGTCTTCATCATTATTACCAACTTTGTAACACATGCAAAGTACCATTACAGCTGTCGAGATGAACAAGTTAAAAGTAAGTGTTGATAATAGCATTATTTTTAAAATAAAATAAAAGCGTCAGTGACGTGCGTTGAGTACACAGCGCAAACAAAGACACAACAGCAGTAATCGAATGTAATCCTGTTTATTGTGGGGATAGCTGGCTAGCCCGGATATGCTCACGCTTACCCCCCTTCTGCTTAATCCCACGCCGCGTTTGGTGCCTCCGCTGTGGGCCAGATGCAGTACTGGGGGTCGGGGATGTTGAACGCCACCGGCCAGTGCAGCCCGAGCTTCGGCGTGTGTGAAGTTTTTCTCTAAAGATGTTACTCTGCCGATGTTGAGCAGAAACTCATGACTGTATGCACATTTTAGAACCGATAGACGCGACGATGACGTACAAAAACACTGACTCACAAGATAGAAAACACCGCTCTGTTGGGAGAGAGAGAAGCCGCATTGTGTGCACGAATAATAAATAATTAGCTACACATCAGAAATCACTGATCACAGATCAGAAGGAACTGAAAAAAGACTTCTGTTTTCATTTGTACATCCAAACTAGGGATGGGTCGCGATTTTCGAATATTCGATTAGTTATTTAATTATAGAATATCGAATAGTATGTGCGATTATCGTCCAAAAAAAATCCCCATGTTGTCGGTGCTGATGTGGTGCTGACGCGTTCATGTAACCAGAGGCGCTGCCAATGACGCTCCTAAAAGCTGCCAGTCAGCTCTCAGGGTGTTTTATACTGGGCACGTTTGCTGCAGTCCGAGTCTGATTGTTCCCTCCGCCTCCGCAGTGTTGGTCTGGTTTCACACTCAACTTCTTGTTCAATCTTACGTCATCACAGACGTGCACGGGCGTGATAGAAAACAGAACGCGGGTCAATATATTGGGCTCTTTTAAATTAATTTGGTGCTATTATGTGCAGCTGAGTAAACGACACTTGGGTTTACCGTATGTGTGTCGCTTGAAGGCGGCTTTGCTGCTTGCAAACAGACTCTTTTGAGGAGACGGTGAATTGCCATTCATTTGCTGCCCTGATTGCACTCTATGCGCGAATACACTGCAGGCTCGCTCTCGCGATCGTATCTCAGCTAAATCATCAACACTATCATCTCTTACGTGTATGTTATTGAACTAATGACATTGTAATCGGCTAAAACGCATGCGCTGGTTACTTTCTTCCACAACAAGTACGCACCCGAGTGCTGTTTGCACATTCATGTGAATCACGGCTCAGCTCCGAGAGCAACCGAATTCCGGTTGTGTGTTCTCGGGTTCGGTACCTCAGTGCACACCAAGCTCTGTAGGTAAGCTTTCACATTAGCAATTTTTCATGCTAACCGTGCCCCATTCCGAACTAAAATGCCAGAGTAAAAACGCCCTGAGACAACAGAAGAATAACACATCGTCTCACGCGCACGCTGTAGACTTGTGGCATTTATCAGGTAACATGGGGCGATGTCACATTACAGTCATATGTTTCAGCATGTTACAATAATATGGCTTGAGTTGATATAGCCTATTCCCTAATGAATTAAACAGTTTGTTATCATACAGATTGAGAGTGTGAATGGTCTCTCTCTCTCTCTCTCTCTCTCTCTCTCTCTCTCTCTCTCTCTCTCTCTCTCTCTGTTTATATGTGTAGCCTATACATGCGTACATGCGGGGGAGGAGTTGCGATTTTCGAATAAAAATCGAATAATTCCCAGCGATCTTCGAATATCATTTTTGCTTGAAATGCCCATCCCTAATCCAAACACTGAGAAACTGCCAGCATTTACTCGTTCACAAGCCATGATCTCTCCAGGACAAACAAATATGGTGCTCGAATGGGCGTGCCAAATTCTCTGGGCGGAGGAAAGGGAGGTAACCGTTCCTGCTTGGACGTCAAACCAGGAGACTTCAGGATTGGCTCGTCTGGCCTGTCATTTTCTCAAAGGCAGAGAAAGACAGCCAGAACTCGGGTTTACACCGATCAACATTTCTATCCACTTTGGGACAATATTCAGGCTAGGGGAACTCATATTAATGTTGAAAAACCTCATAAAATGAAAATTTCATGCCATGGGACCTTTAAATGAATTCAGTTATAACTAAAAGTTTCTTAAAGATAATGCTGTAAACTATATAGGGAGCCCTTACTTACATATTGTTATTAAAGATTAACAACAGAGCCCAAACTATTAGCCTAAATTAATTTTCTATTTATTTTTAGATATAATAATCAACACTCATAAGCTTCACATAAGGCAGTTTTTGCATTAACTTCTAAATCTAATTATTATTATTTTTTTCTCCAATTCGTTGTTGAAATATAATCATTTAGTGGGTGTAATTTTCATGACAGGTTTATTTAAACATACATTAAATAAACAAGACATCACTAACAGGCTAAGTAGTATATAATGAATATATATAGACTAATATAATGAATATATAGGCTAATATAGTGCATGTATTCAGTGAAAGAGTTAATCTCTCTAGTGAACAGCTGTGGACACTGAATGACTTCTGAGGTAGGCCTAAACGTGATTCTACATGACATTGTTTATAAGCTGTTTTATTGTCTTTCCGCGGTTGAAACACAGATGGAGCGATTACACAACATATGATACGTTTCATTAAGTTGTAATGTATCCTCAACATACCTTAAGATATTAATTTATGTTTATTCGCCGCGCGCTATTGAAGTTGAAGTTGAACTGATACATTCGGTACACACGCGCACCGTACCGAAAGCCCTGTACTGAAACGGTTCAATACGAATACGTGTACCGTTACACCCCTAATCATCTCTTACATATCCCTGGCTGGTTCCACAGACAGACTTAAGCTAGTCCCAGACTAAGATGCTTGTTTGAGCTGTTTTAACTAAGCAACTGCACTGGCATATCTTAAAATATGTCACTGTTTTGTCTCAAGATGTACAGCAGTAATATTTTTTTCTTTTTCTAAGGAATGTTTATAAAAGCTGCTTAATTGTCCTAATTGAATTAAGGCCTAATCGTGGCTTAATCTAAGCCTTGTCTGTGAAACTGGGCCATAGTCTCTTAGTTTAGAGTCTCAGAAAAGCATAAAAGTGATTAAAAACAGCTTTTGCCATTGAAGTAAATTCCCATTCAAAGCAAACATATGTGTAGCATATATGAGTAACATATCTCTGAGGAGAATGGGGTGGTGGTGGGAAGCAAAAAGACTGAGAGCTGTCAGTTACAGTTTAAATTATATGGAAGGAGGAATACAATTGGAGGACGAAGGCTAAGACATGGTGATTGGCTTTAGTCTTTGAATGAACCTCTTATGGTTCTACATAGCATCAGGTGCTGTATAGTTGTTCCCCTATGATTACAAGCCAATTGCACCATTTAGAGTATTTAGAGTGTACATGGTCCCTTTTAAAATAAATAAATAAAGCTAAATAAAAAAGTGGGGTTAAGAAGGTGTTAGTTTTTCTTATAAGGTGTTTAGACATGGGTTACCTTCAGTAATTCCACTCAAATAGATTGCACTGTTTTAATTGTATGCAGCAAATACAAATATTGGAAACTGATTGCCATTTACTGATTATTTTATAATTTACATGTACTGTATAACAGACTGTTGGGCTCGCCATCTGTCCAGGGTATTTCCCAGACACTGGGATAGACTCCAGCATGTTGGTGAATGCTTTCCAAATAACGTATTATGAACTGAGTTTAAATGAAAATATTTGAATTTCCCTTTGTGTACATAAATGACATGTTTAACAATAAAGTGTAACAGTAAATTATTATTTGAGGTAGGCTAGTCAGTTGTTAATTTGAACCTTAAATTAGGCCTTAAATTGAACCTATTTTTTTTTTTTTTTGTATAATTTACTCATCCCCATGCTGTTTAAAATCTGCTTGGCTTTCGTTCTTTTGTAGAAAGCAAAATATGATATTTTGAAAAATGTTTTTGTCCATTTGTGAAAGTCAGAAACATTTTTGGGTGGCCTATCCCTTTAAATATACACTTCATTTTGATTTTGATTCTTCACACTGGACCAGATATGTCAAATATATCTGGATTATTCTGTGATTTGATTGACATCTTAAGGGCCAGTGACTCATTTGGGCCATTGTTCAGCTGAACCACATCTTCAAAAACATTATGTCTGATTATAACAAGACCTCAGATATACTATAGACATATCTTTTAGTCTTTGATTTATTATTTGATGTGGCTGAATGAGAAGAATGTCTGTCTGTGGGGGTCATCATCATCCACACTGCGCTCAACCTGGATTGCCGTCTTGCTAATGGATTATTAAAAGTATAGCGCAAAAGCTGAATAAGACTATAACAAACCAAATCAGGATTATGGGAAATCAGTTTACTGACCACTTGTAATAAACATCTTACTAACAGTGTGTGCAGGCTTTTTATAGGCTATTCCACAGTGGATGAATTAGAAGTGACATGAGACGCCAACAGCTGTTTGGCAATTTGCAGTTGGTTGATACTTAATAGTCATTCTTGCTCTCTCTCAGGATTAATTTTGTACACGAATCCCTGGTCGGATAAATCCCCAGGACCTGTCACTATTAGTTAGATCAGACTTGCACAGAGAAAATGTATTATGGCTCGACGTGCCACTTTAAAATCATGGATCAATGGTTAGATCGAGCTTTGCATATGTTGGATACAAATTGCTTTTCGCAATCCAGGAAGTAGATTTGGGTTAGTCAGTTGATTTGGTTGTAATATAGGACAAAAAATAAACGTACCTAGATTTCTGATATCCCTCATGTAGACTACAAACACATATAGAAAATTGTAATTCAATAAATAAATTAACCTTTAAATGCATGACTGTTTTGCCAATCATTATTCGGGTCTTTCCCAGCTAACAATTTTATGTTATAAGAATGTTTCCATAATGTTCCCATTAAGTTATAAAAACATTTCAAAATTTTCTAGGAACGTTAAAAGTGTATTAACGTTCTTGTTTGGTTATAAGAACGTTATTTAAAACATTATTAGAACGTTCAATTTTCTTGTTATTTAAACCTTGTATTAACGTTCTTGCTTGGTTACAAGAACGTTATTCAAAACGTTATTAGAACAAATAATTCTCATATAACATTCTCTTAATGTTGTTCTAAGATAATGAAAAATGTTCTTAAGTTTCATTCACTTGTATAAAAGTTCTTAATATTTTTGTACACTCAGTATGAAAGCACCTTAGTTGTTGTTGAGGGGCTGACGGTATACGACGGTATATTGATTTCGATTTCAGTATCAATTCATAGCCTACTGTACATATAAGGAAATAAGGATATGTACGTTATTAACATTTTAAAATTTCACATTTAAAGAAATCTAGTGTTTGATCATACCTAAATATTTATTAAAATGCAAATCTGCAATACTTTTTTGACTTTTTAAACTAGATTAGACACATGTGTATTGATTAAAGAGCCACACAGCCACCAGTGGGTAATGGCATTACAAATGGAAATTATTATTTTTCAAGCGACAAAATGACTCTAATTTGCCTCTTTGAATAAGAATTCTCTAATTTAACCTTAATTACTATACTAATTGTAATATAAATAATCAAAATATTAGAAGACAAATATTTTAAATGGTCATTAATGGACCATAATTATTGCACAAATAGTATTTAGTACAAAAATATCTAAAAATATTCAATAAATATTATTGAACTAAAATATAGAACATTTATTCAATTGAAAAATAGTTAAGGTGAATGGTCACATTTGACCATCAATGAATATGAGTGTGACCAACTAGTAAGGAATACCTGAGGGCTAAATACAATAAAAAACATTAAAGGAACACTCCACTTTTTTGGGACTTTAGCTTATTCACTGCATCCCCCAGAGTTAGATAAGTCCATACATATACCATTCTCATCTCCGTACATCCCATAACTCTGTCTGATGCACCCCCCCGTTAGCCTTGCTTAGCATAAAGACTGGAGGTATATGGCTCCAGCTAGCCTACTGCTCAATAAGTGACAAAATAACACCAACATTTTCCTATTTATATGTTGTGATGTGTATTGTCACATCGTGTACAAATAACAAAGTTACATGAGACACAGCCATATTATAAACGTATACACACTGGGGACTATATTCTCAGAAGGCGCAGCACTGCTCTACTTCTGCGGAGTGCGGAGTGATTTGCTCGCTGGACCGGAGAAGCCCCGTTGTTACGTCTGTCAACAAAACCAACGTGACTAGGAAGATAGTCATGGCTGACTTTGAGGAATTGTCAGAGGATTTTTACTTTGTATCAAACCAAAATCCAGAACCATATCGTTTTGAGCCAGAATACACAGATAAGGAGTTACAAACTTTGGAAGCTGATAGACAAGACGCCGAATTACCTCTGGCACCGCTCATAATTGTTACTGTGACAGTCAGAGCGTGTTCGTGACAACACAATACTAACATACAGGGGATACATGGAGCACGGGAACAACTGCAATACAGTAGTGACCACCCTATTCATGTAATAGTGTCACTAACGGTACATTATGTAGGCTATAGCTAATGACACTGTTACAGTAGGCTAGTCATCTAAAAACATAAAGGAAGTACATACCGCAGCTGCTTGCTCTGGAAATGCATCCAAACACACCTGTAGCCATCATTAAGTAGCCTACCATCGGGTTTAGTCATGTTTGCTTGTCTATCAGCTTCCAAAGTTTGTAACTCCTTGTCTGTGTATTCTGGCTCAAAATGATATGGTTCTGGATTTTGGATTGATACAAACTAAAAATACTCTGACAATTCCTCAAAGTCAGCCATGCAACAGTCACGTTCGCTACTATCTTCCTAGTCACGTTGGTTTTGTTGACAGACGTAACAGCGGAGCTTCTCCGGTCCTGCGAGCAAATCACTCCGCACTCCGCAGAAGTAGAGCAGTGCTGCGCCTTCTGAGAATATAGTCCCCAGTGTGTATACGTTTATAATATGGCTGTGTCTCATGTAACCTTGTTATTTGTTCACCCTCTTACTATACACATCACAACATGTAAACAGGAAAATGTTGGTGTTATTTTGTCACTTATTGAGCAGTAGGCTGGCTGGAGCCATATACCTCCAGTCTTTGTGCTAAGCAAGGCTAACGGTGGGTGCGTCAGACAGAGTTATGGGATGCACGGAGATGAGAATGGTATGTATGGACTTATCTAACTCTGGGGGATACAGTGAATAAGTCCCAAAAAAGTGGAGTGTTCCTTTAACATTAATGTTAACATTGTTGCATCTCCATCACACTCCATTATAAAACGATCCTGTATGGTTGACGTAATAATCAATGCACACTATGCTGTACTGTTTACCAAAACTTGCTGAAAACACCTGTAAAGTGGAGCTGTTGTGTATCAAGCCATTCAAATGTATTGACACAGCGCTAGAAGTATTGAGAGCTCCGTGAAGCACGTGAGCGCGCGCGCCACCGGGAGATGAGAGAGCATGTCGCAACTCCGTTTTTCAACACTCTGGCTTTAACTGTTATGCCATATTAGCGCCAAAACACTATTTATTGTTTGAATTTCGCATTAAAACTTAAAAAAATGTAAAAGCTTTATTTAATATCAAAAGCAGGTTTGGCAATTTGGCGTAAGATTAAGTTGGGCAGCGTGAGAGCGTGAGACAGAGCCTGAAAGCGTGGCTATCACGCCAAATGCGTGGGAGTTGGCAAGCACATGACATACAGGAACCATGACTGTGACTAAACTTAATACAATTTAACTTGATAAACTTTAAAAAAAACATAAAACAACCAAGACTAGACATGCCAATATGAAAATCATTTTAAATGATGACGTCCACATCAGCTTCAAACACTGGCCCATCAGACTGGACTGAACCCTGAGAGGATCTCTGGAGAAACTGCAGGTATAAAAGAAGAGTGTTGTTTAAAGTATGGTGAGATTTAGTATAAAAGCACTGGGATGCTGTACTTGCTCAAGCAGAGGATCTAATTAGATTTTCTGACCATTTACAAACGGTTTCATTTGCTTTGGAATGCGCAGAGAAAACATGAAGTTGAGGCAAGAAATGAGAAATGGGTATAACGAACCCATAGCTGGAAGTGGATTAGAATCCCTGTTGCAGAGGTACTTTATTGCCAAAGAACAATAAAATGATCAAACAATCCAAGACGACAGGCAAAATATGTGATCAAAGTCCAGGCAAGGTTCAGAAACACAACTAGGCAGGCAGACAGCAAACAAAGTCCAAACGATAGACAAAGAGCAAATCCAACAAACAGGCAAGAGGGTCAAAACAGTAGCAAAGACTTGGTAATTGGTAAATGCCTGGTAAGGCAGAATAAACTGGCAATACTTCGCTATGTGTTTAGTGAAGCACATGGCTTATAAAGCTACAAACAGGAAGCGTCACTAGAACTCAGATGATGGCTCCCTCTGGTGGAGGATGACCTGTTCATGGGCTGAGGTGTTACAGATTCCCCCCCTCTAGGCCAGGTGTTCTTTTCCTGGGCCGTCCCCTTGGTCTGGGTGCTGGTCGGTCTGGATGATCACAGTGGAAGTCTCTGATGAGTGAGGAATCCAGAATGTCTGAGGCTGCTACCCAGGATCTCTCTTCAGGACCGTATCGCTCCCAATCCACAAGGTAATGTAACCGATTAGCCCTCCTTCTGGAATCTAGGATCTTCCAGATGAGATAGGCAGGGGATCCCTCGATTTTCAATGGTGGTGGTGGCGTAGATTCAGTGGTTACCGTTTCAGGATGTGCAGGTTTCTGGAGGGATACATGGAAGGAAGGAGAGATGCGATAATCAGCAGGAAGCTCCAGTCTATAGGTCACTGGGGTTGATTTGTCTTAAAGGGACCTACGTACCTTAGACTGAGCTTCTTGCTAGGTAGCCTCAGACGTAGATCCCTGATAGAAAGCCATACCATCTGGCCAGGCTTGTAAACAAGGTGGGGACACCTTCTGCGGTCGGCCAGAATCTTCAGTCTCCTGATGGCTCGCTGAAGCCGGACATGGGCGCCGTCCCACACCCTCTCACTCCTCCTAATCCAGTCATCCACCGCCAGCACCTCTGATGGTTCTCCAGACCAAGGGAACTGTGGTGGTTGATAACCCAGAACACACTGAAACGGGGTTAGTCCTGTGGATGAATTTGAGAGGGAGTTTTGGGCATACTCAGCCAATGGCAGGAAAGTGCTCCATTGGTGCGGTTCATGACTACAATAGGAGCGTAAGTAGTGTCCAATCTTCTGGTTTACTCTCTCCACTTGACCATTGGCCTGAGGGTGATAGCCAGAGGTTAAACTGACATTGATATTAAACTGATGACAAAAGGCCTTCCATACCAGTAATGTGAATTGTAGTCCCTGGTCAGTGACAATGTCATCAGGGAGTCCATACACCCTGAAAACAGGGTCAACTTGAACAGTGCCTCTGCCATCTCCATAGCTGTGGCTAGACCTTTCATGGGAATCAAATGAGATGACTTAGAAAAACGATCAACTATAACACAGATGGCAGTAAAACCATTGGAATGAGGGAGATCTGTGATAAAGTCTATTGCCAAGTTTGACCATGAGGGATGGGCAGAGGTTCCAGCAGCCCTGCAGGGAGTTGACGGGGAGTTCTAACTTGTGCACAGACATGGCAGGCATTGACATATTCAGTCACATCATGGAGAAGAGAGGGCCACCAGAAAGAGTTACGTACCAGCATTGCCGTTCTTTGAATTCCTGGGTGACCAGAACCTAGGGAAGTGTGCACCCACTGTAAGACCCTCTGTCTAAGATTTTGGGGTACGTACTGCCTATTGGAAGGACATTCTGCAAGTCATCAAGCAAGTCTATGGCACAGTCCCACGGTCGGTGGGGTAGTAGATGGGTGGCTTTTTCTTTGCCAAATACCTCCATGAGTTTAGAATATTCACTGGGGATTTGAGTGTGAATGTTAGTCTGGGGGCTGTCCACACTTGTGGTCAGGCATGGTACGATTGACTTGGTGGATAGACAATGCTCTTGAAAGAATAGAGACCAATGCAGCAATTCCCCTTCTGTCCAAGAGATCAGTGGGTCATGGAGTGTTAACCATGGGTAACCTAGTATAATGTGGTGACGAGGAGACATGACGACATAGAGTGTTATGGTTTCAACATGGGAAATTCCTACTTGGATCTGAATAGGGATGGTTTTATGGGTAATCTGCCCGGTGCCTATGGGTGCATTATCTACTGCAGTGACTCGGATGGGAGGATTACATGGTATTGAATTTATATATTTGTATATTGTATATTAAATTTGGTGACTATCTGATGATGAATGAGGTTCAATGCAGCTCTTGAATCTACTAGCGCTGTAACACATGATTGTTTATCTTCAGTTAAAATGGTCCCTGGAAGATAAAAATTTTTACTGGAAACTGAGGCCCCGTCCACACGAAGCTAGAGCTTTCCCTATCCGATCTTTTTTCCCCCTCGTTTCAAGAAATATCCGCGTACACACAAGAGCAATGAAAACGACTCAAAATTATGTAGTATACATGCCAGGCCAGTATGTGGCGCTGTAATTCTACCACAGAAATAAACTAAAACTTGAGAAGAGTTGTGGCTAGAAGGGGTACAGCAATGGTAGGAAGTGAGGCAAAATCTCACAATAAAATTACAATTAATAAATGTGCTACTTACCAGATGGGTTTTATTAACGCCTACACCCTAAACCTACCCTTACAATAATGCAAATACAGTATTTAAATGACGCAATATTGATGTGCGCATGCCCAGTGCCCGTAGTTGTATTCCTTTCTAGTCTTTCCCATGCTGGACGTGGTGTGATGACATCACCGTTTCACAAAATATATGGATTGGCTGTACACACGAAAACACGTGTTGGGTGTCGTTTTCAGATTTATCCACTGTGGGACCCGGTTTCAAAAAATATTGGATTCATGCTCCCGAAATGCCGGATCCGTGTGGACGAAACGCTGATACGGTACACATTTTTTAGGTATACAGCTAAACACGTCTCCGTGTGGACGGGGCCTGAATCAATGTGATGCTCACCCCTTGAGAGGATCCAGCTGGGACTCTGGCTCTATTTGGGCATGCGTTACAAAGCTGTCCGGGTTGGCCACAGTAGAAGCATAACCCCTCATCTCGTCTGCGGTGGCGTTCCTCCTCAGGCACCCTTGCACGTTCGATTTGCATGGTACACCCGGTTCGGCTAACGATGTAACAGGAGATGAGGCAGTAGCAGAGAAATGCTTGAGTGCTCTGGGCCGTGGGCGATTGCGCATGAGATTGTGAGATTGTCATTTAATGGTCAGGGTAATGTACTCAGACAAAGTTAACGATTCATCCTTGCATGTCAGCTCAGCTTGCAGTGTGGAATTTAAACCTTCGCGGAATACTGACTTGAGAGCAACATCATTCCACTCGCTTTGTGCGGCTAAAGTGCAAAATTGTACTGCATAATCAGCTGCACATAATTTCCCCTGGCGTAGATGTAATAACTGCACAGAAATGTCTCTACCCCCTGCAGGGTATTCAAAAACTTCCTTAATCTGTTGTGAGAAATACGTGAAGGACTTGCAAATTTGTTCATCGTTATCCCAAACTCCAGCGCCTTGCCAGTAAGCAAACTCATCATGAAAGCACATTTAGCTTTTTCTTGATTAAATGAGTCAGGTTGGTGAGTGAAATATATGGAACACTGCCTCAGAAACCCTTTGCATTTGTCGGCAGATCCATCAAACTTTTCTGGCAGTGCCAGTCTTACCGTGTCAGGGCGTTGGGAAGGCATTGACTGGATATAGCGTGTCAGATGTTTATTAGCGGCTCGAAGATTCACCAGTTGTTCTTGAAACTCACCTCCACTGGATTCGGATCAGGCGAAGTATAACGAACCCATAGCTGGAGGCGGATTAGAATCCATGTTGCAGAGGTACTTTATTGCCAAAGAACAATAAAATGATCAAACAATCCAAGACAACAGGCAAAAGACGTGATCAAAGTGGTAATTGGTAAATGCTTAAGGCAGAATAAACTGGCAATACTTCGCAATGTGTTCTTCTTCTTCTTCTTCTTTCTTAACGGTGCATTTTCGCCACCTACTAGCGTGTAGTGTGAAGCTTTGATGGACAAGGAAGAAAGAAGAAAAAAAAAGGAAATTAAATTCTTCTAATCAAACGTGTTTTCTTAAGATATTCTAATAAAGCAGTGGTTAGTTTTTAATTATTGTTCAGCAAGTACATTAATGTTATCCTTTTAATTCCTATAGCCTTAGCCATGAGCTCATCTTCTATGAGCTGAGATCTTTCTTCTTTAAAACCAGCGCATTTTAATAGAACATGTTCGACTGTTTCTGGTAATCCAAATTTGCTACACAATCCTGTATTATGTTTACCAATTTAAAAAAGTGATTGATTCAAAGCTGTGTGTCCAATACTAAGTCGTGAAATTACTGTGATTACTGTGACTGAAATTATATCCCTTCTTTTTCCACAAACTTTTCTCACATTTCTGACTACTTTATTTATTTCAAATAAGTATCTTCCCTTTCCTTCCTGTATCCACGACTCTTGCCATCTTTTCCTCACTATCTTTTTAATAATGCCCTTGGTTTCAGCTTTCCCCAGAGGGACATTAACGTTTATTCTTGTATGCTTTAAGGCCTTTTTTTGTCAATTCATCTGCCATTTCATTTCCCGCAATGCCCACATGAGCAGGAATTTCCACAGAAAGAAAACTTTGACTCCTGACTGATTTATTCTGAACAGGGTCTGAAAAGATTCTATAAGAATATCCTGTCTTGAGTCAGATCTTCCATTCTTTAATAAGGCTTGATAAGGAATCAGAACAAATCACAACTTGAGGCAACTGTGCCTCTTCCAACCATTGAAGGGCCAATTGAATAGCAATCAATTCTGATGAATAAACGGATACAAATTAGATGTTCTTTTACATATTTTTAAATCCAGCTGTGGAATTACTACTGCAAAAGCTGTAAGCCCAGATTCAGGATCTTTTGAGCCGTCAGTATATATTTGAGTACAACCATGATACTCTTGATCTATATTGTTTCACCAACATATCTTTTGCAATCTTTCTCTGATAGTCGTTTATTTCTTCCAGCAAGTTTAGGTCGACTAATGGCATTGGGAATAACCACAGGTAGCCTATAACTGATATTGCCACAGTCTGACTAATTTCATAATCAAAGATTCCCATTCTTTGTGCCTCATTATTAGCATCCCATCCAAAACTAGCTATTTGTGAATTTGCATATTCCCAGCAGTTCATAAGAACATCTTTAACAGGGTGGCTATTCTTGTGTCCTTTTACTGATATCCAATAAACCATTTTCAACTGTTGCCATCTATATACCAAAGGCATTTCTCCCATTTCCACTTGTAATGCAGCAACTGGAGATGTCCTAAAAGCCCCACAGTAAATTCTTAAAGCCTGAGATTGTATACTTTCAACCTTTTTAATCTGCGATGCTGATGCTGAAGAATAAACAATGCTACCATAATCTATTGTAGATCTTATTACAGCACAGTATATTCTTCTTAATGATGTCCGGTTTGCTCCCCAATCTGTCCCAGCCAAGCATTGGAGTATATTAATTCCCTTCTTACATTTATTTATTTTGTATATGCAATCCAAATGTTGGAACAATGGAACAATGACTCCATGTTTCCAAGTAGACGGAAGCTTTCCTTCTGTCCATATCCTATGAAAAAGTCTTAAAATAATGCTCAATGATATGTCTGATAGGTTTCTAATAATTTTGTAACATACTGCATTCTTTCCAGGAGAAGTATGTGTAGTGTTCTCGTGCAGTGTGTAGAAACTCTGACTAAACACCAAGTTAAACCGTTGCAAATGAAGACAGAGTCGTAGTAAGCTTGATCATTTACTGTCACAATTCCTCATAAGCGTATAACGGTGAAAACTGTAATAAAACAATACAACAGTAATCAGTGTCCATTTCTTGAATAACATTGCATTGAATGGCTAACATGTACACACTGCTGTTCCCAGTTACAATAGCTATTAGCATTGCTATACACAATAGTAAACAAATTCATCAAACATCATCCTTTTCACAAAATACTTCCTGATATACAACCTTTAACACATCAAAAGTCATACAAGTTAACTTACGGCATTGCCTCTATGATGCTTTGTAGCGGATGCGAATGGATTGATGACAAGAGCACACGTAAGCTGTGTCCCAATTCAAGGGCTGCATCCTTTGAAGGCCGTGTCCTTTGAAGTGCGCGGCCGACGCAGCCTCCAAAGGACGCACCGAGACTCGTTTACAGTGGAAGGTATAGCGGATTGCGTCACCGCAGCGCGACGAAGGCCGTCCCAATTCGTAGGTCCTTCGAAGGCTCCTTCAAAATATGGCCTGCAAATGCGTCCTTCTTTTCCCATGAAATGAAGGATAGTTGGATGGATGCTTCGCAGCCTTGCCTAACCCAGAATTCATTGCGCGCCGCGACGTCAGATTTTTGAAGAGAAATTGCCAGATTACACTTTTAAATGCAAGTATTGGGTTTCAATTTACTCCAGTAATCTAATGTATCTACTGATAAAAATAAAACGTTGACTAATATGTTACCAACATATGATTTTATATAGTTTATACTCTTTATTATGCACATAAATGGGCCGAGGTAAACATCTTTAGCTGTTTTGTTTTTAGGCAGTTGAATATAACTTTAAAGTCCAGTATAAATGTTCATTTCAGTTCTCTTCAACGGCAGCTGTCAACAGTTGCTAAATATTACAAATAATGTAACTAAATACATTTACTCTGTATTTGAGTATAATTGTGAAGTACCTCAGATTTTTATTCAACTTCATCTCAAGAGGCAAATATTGTGGTTTTATGAAAAACTGACTTTTAACACATGGATATTACATTTTGATACAAGTTATCGTTTAAAAAAGAATCTAAAAATAAAATACACTAGAAATATGTGTTATAGATCAGGGATAGGCACTGTTGGTCTTGGAGGACCACTGTCCTGCAGAGTTCAGCTCAGAACAGTTATGCATGTTAAAATATTTTGTTGTTTGCTTTGAGGATGTGAGTTAATTTAATTTATTCTTCCCTCTTTCTGAAAACATCTTAGCGACATGGCAGCCGTCGAATAAGTCAGCACTGCAAACCTGTTGGTAGACAGTGGAAAATGCACTGATCCAGATGATGTCCCGCTGACAGAGGCTTCACCAGGGTCAATAAAGCCCAGCTCAATAAAAGACTACATAAAAACATTTTCTTCCATCTGTTATGTACAGTTAATTTTAAAATGTATTTAGTTTTTCTAATCTTAAACATAACTTATGTAAATAGTTGTAAAAAGTACTGTAAATAAAAATGTATAGAACAATTTATTTTTTCATTTACAAATTAATTGACATGGCAAAAATAAATGTACAGAATTATTTATTTTATTAACAAATTATAACTTGCATAACAAAAATAATGTGTAGAACGGTAATATTTCATTTACACATTTTAATTTACAAAACCAAAATTTTAGTTCTCAACAATCTCTCAAGAAGAGAAAACAATCAGTCCATTCTCTCCCTGCTCTCCTCTGTCTCTCGCTGAAACTTCCTGTCCTCCCTCAGTATCTCCATCAGCTCATCCTCTCGGTCTCGTCTCCTCTTGGTCATCCACTGCTGAACTTGGCCCTGGTGTGTCCTCAGGGATGATGGAGGCAATGAGGACAGTGGGATTGTCCCAACACCTCAATCATGAAGACAAACCATGGCCAAGTTTCCCACTCCCTCACCTGTCCCAGGACACTTTCAATCCTAAGGCAGAGAAAACAAACATGTCTGTCAACAACAAACAAAACAGCACAATACATTTCAGTAAAGATGTGTCTATTAACTTGCATACTTTTTATTTATTTTTTAAGTTGTAATAAGTTTACTTTTTTTACCTGCAAGGCAGGGGTGCAATCTTAAGAAAAATTAAAAATATGATGCATCAGTAGCCTACAAACATACAAAATACTCCAGAAATCATATTTATAGATACTCAAATTCTATATTCTCGATTTTTCCGGCCTGGTAAATAAATACTAATTTGCTGCCTCATTTTAATAAAGCTGCTAAAAGTAACTTGATCCATAACAAAACGAAATATTACATCAGATCACCTAACGAATAAAGCTGTGCCGTGGTAACACAGAAATAAAGACCACCGGCTTTTAAAACGTTTCGTTGGTTATTTTAGTAAATTAAAACACAACAGGCTACTTACATGTATAAGTGTTCCTCGGCCGCGGGATGGGCAGAGGAATACACTGCACAGGATCCACTTGTTCTGGTTGGTTCTATCCTTCGCGGCCGGGGAGAAAGACGGTGGGTAGGGTTGCCAGGTCTCTGCAACAAAAGTAGTCCAAAACTCCCAATGCGATTTTCTCCATCGAGCGGCCGAATTCTCCACTGCAGTTGTACGTTTGGGGGTGTTGGAGCGGCGAAATCGTACTTATGGGGTAGAACCAAACCCGCGGAAATAATTTTTCACCCGCGGCAACAACTTAAAAGTGGTCTAATTCGGCTGAAAAAACGGGGACTTGGCAACAGGGACGGCAGGCTGCATTTGAAGGCTCCTTCGAATTGAGACAGCCTTCGTCGCGCTGCGGTGACGCAATCGGCCTTCAAATGCGGCCTTTGAAGGATGCAGCCCCCGAATTGGGACACAGCTCATGTCAGTTTCATGCAGGAAGGGCTAACAGGAAGTGACTTAACAGGTAGTGACTTAACAGGCAGTGACATCACATGATAAGAGTGGTTCTATAAACGATTTCCTTTAAATGAAAAGTAATTATTAACTTCTCATTTTCTGAAGATATACATCAACAAATATTTAGTAGATATTTGAAAATTAAAACCCTTAAGGACAACACACTCCCCGCCTGACCTATGTAAGGTCACTATGAACTTAATAGAGTGCAAAAATCTTAATCTCCAGATCAGTCTTTGGGTAGAAGTAAAACAACTTCTGCAATTGGCCTAAGAAAGGTTTTTACATTGCCTTGGTCACTCGTCGTCACCTCAACCTTCCTTACATGTCCATCTTTTCCAGGGAATGTGACTGTGATTCTGGCCATGGGCCAGCAGTTGCGAGCTATCTGCTTGTCCCTGAGCAGAACTAGATCTCCAACTTGAAGATTTCTGCGAGGTTCTGTCCACTTCGGTCTGTGTTGCAAACAAGGTAAGTATTCACGACTCCAGCGGGTCCAAAACTGGTTTGCAAGAGCCTGAACTTGTCTCCATTGCTTCGTGTACAGATCCTTTGCCGAGAAGTCTCCAGGAGGAGATAGAACTCCTGTCTTCTGTGTGAGGAGCATTGATGGTGAAAGTATGAAAGGTTGTTCTGGGTCTGAGGACACAGGTAAGAGTGGCCGTGCATTAATGATAGCAGTCACCTCTGCCATTAGTGTGCAAAGAACTTTGTGGGTTAAGCGAGTGTTCAGCTGTAGAAACATTGAATCTAGGATTCTTCTGGCAATGCCAATCATGCGCTCCCACGAGCCTCCCATATGAGAACTGTGGGGTGGATTGAATTCCCAGCTGCATCCTTGCTCACTGAGGTACCTCTGCACCGTTTTGTCCATTCCAAGCTCCTTGCACGCTCCAATGAAATTGGTACCACAATCGGAACGGAGCTGTTTCGCAGGGCCTCTGAGTGCGAAGAATCGCCTTAGAGCGTTTATGCAGCTTGATGTGTCCATAGACTCGATGACTTCTACATGTACAGCTCTCGAACTCATACAACAGAACATGATGGCCCACCGCTTGCTCTCCGCCTGTCCTCCTCTGGTGCGTCTGGTTGTCATCGACCAAGGTCCAAATACATCAAGCCCCACATACGTAAAGGGAGGGCAGGTTGAGAGGCGTTCATACGGTAGGTCCGCCATGCGTTGTTCTTCCATCTTTCCACGCAGCTTGCGTCAGATTATGCATTTGTGGAGTACTGAATTGATTAGCGTCTTGCATCCCAAGATCCATAGTCCTGCAGCTCTGATCGCTCCTTCTGTCAAGTGACGACCCTGATGTTTCACTTGCTCATGATGATGTCTTGTGAGCAGAAGGGAGATGTGGCTATCTTTAGGCAGGATTATTGGGTTCTTTCCTGCTGGTGCAACCTGAGAGTGTTTTAGTCGACCTCCAACACAAATGAAATTGTCCTCCATGATTGGACTGAGTTTCCACAAGCGGCTACTTTTGGATACTGGTTGGTTAACTTGGAGGGCTGACAGTTCTTTTGCAAACGAAGCCTTTTGTGTTGCTTTAAGGATAACATTCTTTGCTTGGTTCAATTCATCTGGAGTACGAGGTAAGTTACATCTGTGCCAACCTTTACATTTGCTGTTTTGGTTTGTGTGTTTGCAAGATCTTGCTATGTGAACTAAAAATGCTACTCCACTTACTAGGGATGTGAAGGTGGAGAACCGTTGGAAGCGGTCAGAAGTAAGCTCTGGTTCTTTCAGGTTCGTAGCACAGGTTTGTACTTGAGGTCTGATTTCTGAATCTTTTTCAGGTTCAATTAGCTCAAATGTCTCTCTCGTTTGTGTTTTCTCTGCAGGTGGTTGGCGCAGGAAAGAGGGACCGTTGAACCAAGAAGCTTGCACCAGGCGGGATGCAGGTAAAGATCTTGATGCATAATCCGCTGGGTTTTCCTCTGTACGCACATAGTGCCATTGGTCAGGCCTCGAGGACTGACGGATCCGTTGGACTCTATTGTGAACATACACATAGAATCGTTTTGTCTCGTTATAAATATAGCCAAGCACCACTTTGCTGTCTGTAAAGAACTTTATGTCATCCAACTTTAGATCCAGCTCATCCTGGATGAGATCTGCCAGCTCTACTGCCAAAACAGCAGCGCACAGTTCAAGCCTTGGAATTGTAGGCTCGGACAGGGGTGCTAACTTTGCCTTGCCCATAACGAATCCTACTTCTACTTCCCCATCTTTCTGAAGTGCTCTCAGGTACGCCACAGCACCTATGGCCTTGGTCGACGCATCCGAGAAAACACACAATTCTGTGTGCACTGCTTCAGTGAGGGAGGTAGTTGTGTATGTACGCCGTACATGAAGCCGTTTTAGCTCTTGGAGCGAATCTCTCCAGGCTCCCCATCTGTTCAGTTTGTCTTCTGGGAGGGGTGTGTCCCAGTCTGAGAGTTCAGTGACAGGTGCCAATAGACCCAGAGGATCGAAAACACTGTTGACAGTGGAGAGAACTCCACGGCGGGTGAATGGTTTGCTAATGGTGGATGCAGAGTAAGTGAATGTGTCATTCGTTATCTCCCACAATAGACCCAAGCTCCGTTGAGTGGGTAGGGTTTCTCCACTCAAATCTAGGTCCTTGATTACTGGAGCACAATCTTCAGGTGGGAAAGCTTCCATGACTTTTTGGGAGTTTGAAGCAAACTTGTGTAAGCGAATGTTTGACTCAGCAAGTGAGGTCTGTGTTCGTTGGAGCAAATCTATTGCCTCAGCTTCAGACGGCATAGATACCAAGCCATCATCAACATAGAAATGTCTTTCCACAAACCTGACAGTATCAGCACCATGCTTCTGTGCGCCTTCTCTGATGGCTCTTCGCAGTCCGTAAATTGCCACAGCAGGAGATGGCCCATTGCCAAAGATGTGGACCTTCATCCGATACTCCACAACTTCCTTGTTTGTATCATTGTCCTTGTGCCATAGGAAACGGAGGAAGTTACAATGGTCTTTACGCACCAAGAAACAATGGAACATCTGTTGAATGTCCGCTAGAATTGCAACCCTCTCTTTCCGAAAGCATAGTAGAACACCTACGAGGGAGTTATTAAGGTCAGGGCCTGTGAGGAGCACGTCATTGAGAGAGACACTAGAGTATCGAGCACTGGACTCAAAGACCACCCTGATCTGATTGGGTTTTTGTGGATGGTAGACTCCGAATGTTGGAAGATACCAGCATTCCTCCCCTTCACTTAGTGGCGGTGCAACCTCAGCATGTCCATTAGTGAAGATCTTTTCCATGAAAGCCACATACTGTTGCTGCATCTCAGAGTACGTTGCAGAGATGTGAACCGGTTAACTACTTGCACTTTGTTGTTTGGCAAGGGCTGGTGTGGTTCTCTGAACGGTAGAGGAGCTACCCAGCTGTTAGCATCATTTCTGTAGACATTTGTGTCCATTATCTTTAGGAAAGCTAGGTCTTCAACTGATGGAGCAGGTTTGTTGTCATGCTCAGTTCTGTTGAACACTGTCTGTCCCAGTGTCTTCTCAGTTACTCTAGCAGACATGTTACAGCTTGGCTGCATCTCCTTGACCTGAATGAAGCTTGTGCAGGGTTGAAAGATTGAATGGCGACCATTTTCCAGCACACTGGTCTTGAATGTGTTAACCATTGGCTTGTGCACATTCCCCAGCCACACTTCTCCGACTACTACCCAGCCCAGGTCCAGTCGTTGGGCAAAGGGAGCGTTGTTTGGTCCATTTACTTGCTGTCTAACCTTGTGTGCCCTAATGATATCTCTTCCTAGTAGTAGCAGTATTTCTGCTTCTGGTTCCAATTCTGGGATGTACTTAGCAATGTGTCGGAGATGAGGCTGGTGTAGAACTGCACTTGGCGTTGGAATTTCAGACCGATTATTCTCTCATGACACTCAATGAGTGGTGGAAGAGAGATGAAAACTTTTCCATCCAGTGACTCAATCTGGAATCCTTCTGCTTTCTTGCCAGATGTTTCGGTGATACCAGAGCAAGTTCTGAGATGATATAAGAATGGTTTGCTCTCCACGTTGAACAGCTCGAAGAACTCTGGACTGGCTAATGAACGATTGCTTTGGTCGTCCATAATTACATAGGCTTTGATGGCCAAATCTTTGGAACCCTTGGGGTATACCTTCACAAGGCAGATTTTTGAGCAGGAGCGGCTCCACTGACCTGGACCACAAACTTCTATGCAGCTTGCATTGACAACAGCCATGTTAGATCGATCTTCTCCCTCCCCGCCATCCTCTTGTGACTGTGAAGGAGCCTTGACTATTTGGGGTGATGGACCAGGGTGCATGGCCGAATCATGATATATGCTGCCACATTCAGTACACTTCACAGAAGACCTGCATTCTTTAGCGAGGTGAGAGACTGAAGAACAGCATTTAAAACATATTCCTTTCTCCTTGAGGAAGGCCTTTCTTTCTTCGAGCAGTTTGTTTCTGAATGTTCTGCATTTTTTCAGAGGGTGTGGTTTATTGTGCAATGGACAGATTTTGTTGGGGTCATCATTGGCTGCATACACATTTGTTTTGTGCACTGAGATGGGTTTGTTGGTGTGGAAACTCTTCATAATGTTTCGGTCTTGTTTTATGGGTGTTGTAGCACTGCTTTGATGCATAAAGCTAGGGTCGTTTCGTTTTTTTGCCTCCTTGCACACAAAGTTACAGAAATACTCAAAGGGAGGAAAGTGACCAGAATTCTCTTCTTTATACCATGACCCAGAAGTCACCCACTTGTCCTGAAGCCCATATGGAAGCTTGTCTACGATTGGTCCAATTCCACGTGACGTGTCGAGATACGACAGACCTGTAAGATAACCATCTTCTTTAGCACCTTGGATTTCCCTAAGCAAATCCCCAAGTCCACGTAATTTGGTGTGGTCTTTAGCTGAAATCCTAGGAAAGCTGTCTAACCGTTGAAACAGTGACTTTTCAATGATTTCTGGTGCAGCATAGCACTCATGTAGTCTCTCCCATGCTTTGTATACAGCCAAATTGGGGTTGCTGACATGCACTGAGCGAATGCGTTTCACCTGTTCACCAGATTCCTTTCCCAGCCATTTAGTCATGAGGTCCAGTTCTTGGGTTGCTGTGAGGTGAACTTCATGAGCTGCACTGGTGAATGAGGAATACCATGACCGATAATTCTCTGGTTTATCATCAAACTGGTAGAGTCCTGAATTGACAAGGTCTCGTCGTGCTAAATACTGTGCCAAAGGCTCTACCGGAGGTGGCGTGTTAGCTGGAGGATTATATTGTGGAACATATGACTTAGCATGAACGTTCATGATGGGGCTTGTTCTTCTGACTTCAGACTTCAATGCACCTACAGACGGACCGTGTAGGTAAGTGAAAACTATCCGCTTTCTCAGACTTCGGCTTCTTGTTAATAGACTGTAATTGTGACATGTCTCTCACCGACGGACACCATGTTACGAAGCTGTTATGGGAGTCAGCATGGAATGGAGGATCAACAGGTAAGGCTGGTAAGTGTGGAGAGGGAGAATGACCCCGAAGGTTGATTTGAGAATTGACAAATTCACTGGTACGTTCAATTTTAACTTTTGCTGATTCAGATCCTCTTCTTTCCACTGCAGCATGCATTGCCAGCTCATCTTCCAGCACTTGTGCCTCCGCCACAGCCGCATCAGCCTCTCGATGTAACGTTAACATTTCCAGCTCAGGGTCTATTCTTACGGTTTCCAGCTGATTATGGGCATCTCTTTTGATCCTTTCAGCTTCTCTAGCAGCCTTTTCCATTTTCAGTTTAGCCTCTTGGCTGGCATATGACGCTCTCACTTTGGCAGCTTCAGCTCTGGCCCATGCATGGGCTGCACTCGCCGTTGACGAGGATGACTTGCCACTACTACTGCTGCGTCCAGACGACTTGCTGCTCGTTGCCATCTTGACCGCTTCAGAACATCAAAGACACATGGTGCCTTTTCACTGTAGTGTTCTCGTGCAGTGTGTAGAAACTCTGACTAAACACCAAGTTAAACCGTTGCAAATGAAGACAGAGTCGTAGTAAGCTTGATCATTTACTGTCACAATTCCTCATAAGCATATAACGGTGAAAACTGTAATAAAACAATACAACAGTAATCAGTGTCCATTTCTTGAATAACATTGCATTGAATGGCTAACATGTACACACTGCTGTTCCCAGTTACAATAGCTATTAGCATTGCTATACACAATAGTAAACAAATTCATCAAACATCATCCTTTTCACAAAATACTTCCTGATATACAACCTTTAACACATCAAAAGTCATACAAGTTAACTTACGGCATTGCCTCTATGATGCTTTGTAGCGGATGCGAATGGATTGATGACAAGAGCACACCATGTCAGTTTCATACAGGAAGTGACTTAACAGGTAGTGACTTAAAGGGTTAGTTCACCCAAAAATGAAAATTCTGTCATTAATTACTCACCCTCATGTCGTTGGACACCCGTAAGACCTCCGTTCATATTCGGAACACAAATGAAGATATTTTAGTTGAAAGCTGATGGCTGAGAAAGGCTTCACACAGGCCTCCATTGGCATTCAGTACATTGACACTTCCAAGATCCATGAAAGGCACTTAAAACGTCGTTACAAAGTCTATCTCACCACAGTGGCTCTACAATAATCTTACAATGCGACGACAATAGTTTTTGTGCACAAAAAAAAATCAAAATAACACCTTTATCCAACTTGTTCTCGACTTCCGTGTGTGCCTCCACGACGCATGCGCGAGAATATGACGTAGCGCCGGTGTATGGGAATCCATGAAATACACACTTTAACCCCATTTTGAGCACTACGCCGAGACCTAAAGCACGATCAATGTAGAATCCAACAGCTTAGACACGCGCGTCTTCCTCTGCTCGTAAACAAATCGCTTCTGGGTCATATGCCCGAACGCCGGATCTGCGTCATATTCTCGCGCATGCGTCGTGGAGGCATACACGGAAGTCGAGAACAAGTTGGATAAAGGTGTTATTTTGATTTTTTTTGGCGCACAAAAACTATTGTCGTCGCATCGTAAGATTATTGTAGAGCCACTGTGGTGAGATAGACTTTGTAACGACGTTTTAAGTGCCTTTCATGGATCTTGGAAGTGTCAATGTACTGAATGCCAATGGAGGCCTGTGTGAAGCCTTTCTCAGCATCAGCTTTCAACTAAAATATCTCCATTTGTGTTCCGAATATGAACGGAGGACTTACGGGTGTCCAACGACATGAGGGTGAGTAATTAATGACAGAATTTTCATTTTTGGGTGAACTAACCCTTTAACAGGCAGTGACATCACATGATAAGAGTGGTTCTATAAACGATTTCCTTTAAATGAAAAGTAATTATTAACTTCTCATTTTCTGCCTGAAGATATACATCAACAAATATTTAGTAGATATTTGAAAATTAAAACCCTTAAGGACAACACAGTATGTTTCAATTGCACTAACACTTTCAATTCAATTATATAAAATAATAAATCCATGGAGGATCCAAAAACATCTTTTCTCCTCAAAATTTCTGGGTTCTCTTTCAAACATTGCTCCCTTTGCCTTCTCATTTCATTTGATATATTTCCATTACTATGCACTTTAATAAATGTTCTTACTAATTCTTCTGCTTTTTCACTATTAGAAACAAATTGCTTTCCATCACTAATTAAAACAGGAAGGATATTATATCTTTGTGTTCCACCCATCTTCCTGATCATCCCCCATAAATCACTTATGGTTATTTTTTCCCCTATAGCACCACACAATTCTCTCCAATGTTTTCTTTTAGCATCTTTTATCAGTTTCCTAACCTTAGCCTGTGCTTTCTTATACTTAATAAAATCATCAAATATAAACGATTTCCTTACTTTCCTTAATGCACAGTTTCTATCCCTTATCGCTTTATTACATTCATCAGTCCACCATGGGACTGCTTTCTTCTTATACTTTCCTGTATTTTTTCCAATAATCTCTTCTGCAGTATTAATAACAACTCCACATATTTTATCATTAAGTTCCTCAATGTCTTCATTTGAATCATTTAAAGTAATCAATTTTTCTTCGCTTTTTTCCTTAAACAGATTCTAATCTGCGGTTTTGAATTTCCACCTGGGTATTATTTCTCTATTTGCTAAATCTACTTCAATCCACATAGGGAAGTGATCTCTTCCCATCAAATTATTATTCAATACTCTCCAATCACTCATTCTAGCTATATTTTGAGACATTAAAGTTAAATCTAAAACTGAACTTCTCCCTGATACCACATCCATTCTTGTTGCATTTCCATCATTAACACAGGCTATTAGGTTTATAATATGTGTTCATGAAAAAAAATCTGCAGATGGACTGACTAAAAAGGGAGGGACTTTACTTAAAGGGGTGGTAAAACACATTCTTTTGAAGGCTTGGCTGTGTTTGTGGGGTGCACTGTAACATGTGTTCATGCTTCGTTTAAAAAAAAATTGCCTTATTTTTCATATATTTGACCTTTATTCTACACTGCTGTAGCGTATTAGGGTTACACACATATTTAAATTAAAAATTAGCTCAATAGGGAATTGTGGGTATTAATATTTAGGGATTTATGATTAATCATAACGGGTTATAATCTAATCACCAATCTCCAAAATCACCCAAAATGGGAATACCTCACCTCTGTATTTATGCAATATAATATATATGGTTAACAACAATTTATTGTAATTAACTACAGATATATCTATATTAAATAATCACAGAATATCCCCAAGGGAGTTGATTCAAAATTCCTCTCCGTTCCGTTTAAAGAACGAGCGGAGATTCCTTATCCACTCACCAGGTCTATTCTTCCTACCCAATTTTCGGGAAGTTCATCCCTCTGGCCACAAAGGACAAACTTTCAGAGTTATGGTATTAATTAAAGCATTCAACGATGCTTGAGCTCGTAGCTTAGATCTGACATTAAAGGGACTCGTGTTCCGTGAGCAAACAATGACAATCAAAACGTGAATATCATGGTTTTAATAAAGATTAATACTACGATTACATATGACTACATAAAGAATACATGTATTTACAGAATAGTGGAAAGTAAAGAGGAGGATGAGGGGAAGGGAAAGGAAAGGAAGGAGGGTAAGATCGTGTCCGATCCGACACCTTCCCAGACAAAACCATTGGAGCCAGCAAGAAATATCACCTTAAACCGGGGTACAATCTTTAAAACGCATCTAAATTTCGGTAGAATTGATACTTGCATGGTTTCTTGGTGTTGTGTAAAGCAAGATGCGTGCGTTGGCGTTTCTCAGAGAGTTTGCGCGCTGAAGCGTTCTCTCCGTTTGGTTCTTCCAGAGCTTCGTTGGTCCGCGGGACTTTTAAAGGTGTCGTCTTGGAAGGGAAAATTCATCTCGTCCAGCTAAGTGCGTCCGCTGACTGCGTCGCGGAGCGCGTCGATCTTCAAAGGAAACATCAGCTTGGCTGGACCGCGCCGGCTCGCAGGTCGAAAACCCGCGAGCCGCGCTGATGAGATGGGAGGAAAAGGAAATTTGTCTCGTCCGGGGTTCTTGCAAGATGACTGAGCACTGATGTGCTCGGGTTATTGTCCTTTAAAGTCCACTAACCCCACGCCCATCTTCTCTGAGATGACCAATCATAGATGTGGATTGGAGGCGGGAAAATCCCTTTGTTCGGACTTTTATCACTCACTGGAATGTTCTCGCTGGCAGCCAAATGAGTAAGGCTTCGCTCAAAAAGGGCTAAACCTACTAAAAGGTACATCTCATAATCATCTACTTTGCACCACTGACTGGGACAAAGAAAGAGAAACCTTTAGACATCAAACATGCCTGTGTTTAAATGCATGAAAGACAGTGTATCTCTTTTACAGAGCCATTTTGAGCATTTAGGATTAACATCACACACACATACAAATATATACTTTGTGGTCAACATACATATAACACAAGGGTCATCACATATATTTCTGGGATGGTTAAATTAAAGGCTAATATGAAGAGGAATACTTGTGTGTGTGTGTGTGTGTGTGTGTGTGTGTGTGTGTGTGTGTGTGTGTGTGTGTGTGTGTGTGTGTGTGTGTGTGTGTGTGTGTGTGTGTGTGTGTGTGTGTGTGTGTGTGTGTGTGTGTGTGTGTGTCTGTCTGTGTGTGTGTGATAGGAATCTATTTGAAGTTCCTCACAAGGTGATAACGGCACGGCCTGCGTTGTCTCTGCTGGTCGTAAGGGTGATAGTGCGGCCATTTGGCCAGCCTCAACTGGCACCACTACACTCATTTATATGCTAATACTAATTCATAGGCAGAGCTGTGCAAAAGGATCTGCATCTCTGGTGTTTCTCGAACGACCCACCACTTTGATCTCATGTCAAGAGCGACTCCATACGCTACACTGCTCTGTCCCTCCTTGTAAAACGGTCTGATGCTTTCTGGGTTGTATGAAGCCAGTCCCTCAAAAATACGCAGTGGGCTCAGATTGGTTAGCTGGCCCAGTGTGTTGTGATTCGCTAACCGCAGTGCACGTCGGAAACGTCACGCCCCTTACCGGAGGCTGTTCAGTATTAGAAACAACGGCGTCAATAAAACCATATGAGCTCGAATCAGACCCAGAACATTTGAGTGAAGATGATCGAGCAGAACCTGCTCAGTCCTCGAGAGTAAAGACTGCGGATCTATAATGATCGCTACTGAATGGCACTTTAACTTTTGTATTTTTAGAACGATTATAGCCAAATATCTGTCGCAAGAACTAACGTTAACCCAAAACGAACACTAAGCACTGGCTTTAACTAGTAAGTTAGCCAAATCACACACAGAACCATGTTTAGCATGCCTGTAGATAAACAATACATAAAAGCTCTAATCAAAGAATCATTTACACTAATGCCAGGTTCGCTGTTGAGATTTTAACGTTAATGTTTGTAACGTTAGGTGTTCGTCAGATAACGTTAAGTATGAATGAGCATTTAACAGACTGGTTTGCAGAACAGCGTTGTCATCTGTTTACTTCCTTGCTACAACGTACAATTAACCTATTACAGGAAAACACATCGATGAAAAATAAATCAGACTTACAGGTTGTGGCCCGTAAACAGGTTCTGTTTGTAAATCCAGCTTTCAGGACAAGCCGTTGTGCATATCCTGTATTGAACTCGCGAAGTTTGTGGAAGTTTGTGTTGTCCTCCGTGAAATGTGCAGCGCGCGCGTCGTGCATCCACCGGCAGTGTTTTTTTTCACGCAGCTGACGTTGTGCAAATCTGGCATTGAAATCGCGAAGACGGTGGATGTTTTCCTCTGTTAGATGTGCTGCAGGGAGCCCTGCGCGCGCCTGATTCCCCGCTGACTCAAACACACGTGCATATAACATGCTGTATGTTAAACGCTCTGCAACGCACCCCCGTCCCAAGGAAGGCTGAACAGAGCAAGTACCCCAGACCTGCAATCCGGATGAAAATAACAGCGTTTCCTCTGCATCGCGGCAACAACACTCCAGCCTACTAACCACAACAGCGCCGCGATACAAAATGGCCTCACCCCCCCCCCCCTTATTTAATATTCTCGGAGGAGGGGTTTATGTAAATATTGAGCCTGTTGATGTCACCAACCCTGGAGGAATGTGTGTAGTCGCCTACTGGCCGTTTGCTGTAGTTCTTAGAAACTGATTTCTTTAAAAGCAAATATCTCCCTTTGCTTTAAACTTTGAACGTTGTAACTTTGCAGATGTTGTTTATGCTCAAGCAGCAACATTACACGCTAGCTAAAGTTAGAATAGTGAAATCGTTGTTTACCACCCCTTTAATACCAGTGTGTGTTTATCCATGAGGTCGACCTGAAATGAAAATGACGAATTTGCATCTTGGCATGTACCGCACTATTAACCCTTGTGTTATGTTGCGGTCAAGTTGACCTGTTTTGATTTTTGTCTGAAATATCAGTTAACCATAGGCTGATGGATTAGGGTCAATTTGACCCAGACCGTACTGAGTGTAACCAGAAATCAAACAGTGCATGAGGGTTAACATCATTAACATTGTGACTACACCAGACGTGATGTACCGTGTCTCTTCAATTCACAAACAGATCACATTGTCAAAATAATAATAATAATAATAATAATAATGACTGAAAACATTACTTACAGAAAGTCTGCTGAGTGTGTTCAGTGTTTTTTTTTTTTTTTTTACTGCCTCTTCATCTTCATCTAATAAAGACAATTACACCTTTATGTATTTTGCAGAAAAAAAGAAAGAAAAAAAAACAGAGCTGTGAGGAGTAACGTTATCATAATTATGACGGATGCAGTTTTTTGGGCTTCAAAATCTCGTCCTCCATTCACTGCCATTATAAAGATTGGAAGAGCCAGGACATTTTATCTTCGATTGTGTTCTTCTGAAAGAATAAAGTCATAGGCCTATAGCTACTCCTAGGATGGCTTGAAGGTGAGTAGCCTAGATCAGTGGTTCTCAAAGTGTGGTACGAGTACCACTAGTGGTACTCAGGCTGCCTCTAGTGGTACGCAGATGAATCACTAAATAAATTAATGTTAAAACACATACATTTTAATTTAATCTTTATTTGAGTAAAGTTTACAGCACAGTTTTAATTTAACTTTACAACACATTTAAATTTAATCATTATTTAATTATTTTATTTACCTGCACAGTGTTAATGTACAAACCGTTAAAGTATGTTAAAGTATACTATATGTTAAAAGTGGCTGACAACAATAAATATTCTTATTAGGAATAAACGTTCTCGTTTTTGAACTGTGCAGAGCTGTAGATCTGTAGATGAATAGTTAGGCCTACTACGCTACTGTATTTTAATGTTGGTCATGGTGGTACTTGGAGAGTCAAATATTTTCTTGAACTTGGTATAAAAAGTTTGAGAACCACTGGCCTAGATCAAGGCTCTTGGTCGTATCGGGTTTAAGTAGTTTTCCTCCATGGATTCGCATGGAAACACAACAATTATTGGTCAAACATTCTATTTAACCAATCACAGAAATAGCAGCCTAGGCTTGATGTCAGCTTCATAATGATAAATAGTTTCCAAATGTTATGTTTCATAATAACATGCTTTATTTCCCCATGACACTCATTTGAGTGAGGAAGTATTTTCCGAGTCCTGATTTCCACAAAGAGCCCTTATATAATAACATAAGTGCACTTCTCACAAACGCCAGTGAACAGAAACGGGCGTGGCCTAAGTGCTTCAAAGTTTAAGAACAGGCGAACTGAGTAAACGCACAGAACCGCGTCTTCAAACTAGAGGTACTGCATTCTTACATATTTAACTGTATTGTTTTAATTATTTCGTTCAGTTTATTGTGTTTAAATCTGAATGTGACAGCTGTGTCTCGCGATATATGCATAAAATCGCGAGACCTTGATGTTCTGCAGACTGGAAGTTGAACTCGCCTGCAGGTCTTGTTTTTCACTTTGCGTTTTTTATTGTTTATTATGAATCTCTTACTGTATCACGCCGTGTGATTGAAAAATAACAGATAGTTGCATTGCATGCTAATCGTCTGTTGTGTGACTTTTAACTGTTTTTATTGAGGAAGTCTGGCAGTCCGTGCAGTTCTGTGTTCAGTTCATTTTAGAATATCAATATGCGTTCATGAACGTTTAAGTTACATCTTATTTTGCGCACAATATACTTTAAATGTTGCAGCGTCAACTAGACAGCAGGGTTTATTAAACCAGGTAACGTTATTCGAACTGTTAAGAAATCTCGACGGCACGTGCACATATCTTCATGCATGCGTTTGTTTACATGTATTGCTAGTGCATTTACTTTTGTAATCCGTGTCTGGAAATTAGCATTAAATTAATGTTTGCAATGCAATGTATGTAGCCCTTAATCAGCGCAAAGTCCGAATCACCAAGGCGTGTCTAACCTTACATGACAGCCAAGATGAGTCATTGACAGTTTTACGCCTGCCAAACATTCACTTCTATAAACATGCAGTTATTGCTTTCTTGGTTCAAATAGATATGACCGAATCATTGACCAAAGTAATTTTATTTCACAATAACAATATCACAAAATAGTTATTTTTGTTTTGAAGGCACAATATATAAGATTTTTGGATTAAAATATCCAAAAACCACTAGAACAATATTATATATTTTGTTGACTTTTAAGAATGGTGGTTGACATAAAATGTTGCATGCAGCCAATCAAAATGCTGCTTGAACTCAACCAATTATCATGTTCAGCACCCAAGTAAGACCCCCAAAAGTTCTTGAACTTTGAAAAAGTACTACCTCGCGAGCACAGACATTCTGAGGGGGACATTTTTTACCCGGAACTTCATTTAGACCCTGGTCCCTGCGGTCGAAACGCACAGGGAGTACCACCCCAAAGTCCTAAGTTCCTGGGGAAAGTTCCTACGGTGGTAACACGGCTTTGCAAATGCATGGTCACTTTGACACATAACATAAGAATGTGTATTTAACCGTTCAAGCACAATTAAGCCCTATATGGACCTTGTGTGATTTAAAAATTACCCCCCACATCTGAATTTCATGTGGCGCATTCGCACGGGATAATCAAAGCCTGTGATTTTACTCGAAATTACTGACATACACTTATGTCGACATACTCTAATGAAATTACTGACATATACTTATGATGTCAAGACTTGGAAATATTTTGTTGTTATAGGGTTAGCTGTATGATATATCATAAACAGAAGAATATTTATTATCGCAGGCTGCTATACATGTCATCCATGCTTGCTGTGATAGTCGGTGTTACCGGTGTTCAGCCACAACACCGGTTACATCACTTGCCCACCCCAGCACCGCCCCCATCGTCGTTTTGATTTTTATAGTAATAAAAATAATTTATATTTTTATTACTATAAAAAAGCTCAACTTCCGTAGTAATTAATTGAAATTAAACACTCGCGGTTTAGAATTAGCGATTTAAAAGATAAGCTTTTGTGGCCGCGCAGCACCGCAACGTCCAACGACCATAGTCCAAAATCTCTCTCGCTTGACAAATTTATACCGGTTAATCGTATCTTCCGGTATATCGCCCACCCCTACTTATAATAACATTTTGCATTGTCCGAACAGTATTATATTAATGAATGTAACTGTTTGTTGGACAGGATCACCGAACCATGTCTGAACGAAGCGGTAAGGTCCAGACGGTGCTGGGTCTGATAGAGCCTGATCAGCTGGGCCGCACCATGACACATGAACACCTTACAATGACGTTTGAGTGCAGCCACGTTCCTCCAGCACCTGGAGATGAGGGTCTTGCCTCCGCTCCCATTGAGATGAAGCATCTTCACTGGTTGCAGCAGAATCCATACAGCCACCAGGAGAACCTGTTGTTGAATCAGGAGATCGAGGCGGTTAAGGAAGAGTTGCTGTGTTACCGTAAAGCAGGAGGAGGATCCATAGTGGAGAACACCACCACGGGCATCAACCGAAATCTGCCCGTTCTGCGTCAGTTGGCTAAGGAAACGGGTGTGCATGTCATAGCCGGAGCGGGGTACTATGTGGACGTGACCCACTCTGATGAGACACGAAAGATGACCGTTGAGAAGGTTGGAGCGTGTGTCTTGTGACCATTTTTTATTTTCAGAATGATTGAAATTAGCCTTAATGAGTGACTCTTTGAATTATTCCTTAAATCGATTTGGCTGATTTATACAGGAAAGTAACTGGCTGTTAATTCGGACATACTACTTTTGTCAGTCACATAACTGTTTTTCACCTACTATATAGTAGGGAAGTATGTGATTTCAGATGCAGCCATTTTCTTTATGAATGGATCATTAAATAATTGATTCATTCAAAAGCACTGATTCATTCAGGAACAAAGCAAGCGACTGTCTTTATGAATAGATCATAGAATCATTGATTCGTTTGAAGCAAGTGTCTGTGCATCCCAATTCGCATACTATCTGTCCTAAATAGTATATTTGAAAATAGAATTAGTATGTCCCAAATCGTAGTATGTGGAAATTAGTATTCCAAAGATACCCGGATGGCCTACTATTTCCGGTTAGAATTCGAAGTGCAGATTGATGCACACTCTGACGGCTAATATTGCCCACAACCCATTGCGAGTTGGACGAGGATTCGTTTAGAACTACAAATGTGGATAAAGTGTTAAAAATGGTGGATGTGCGAGTCTGACGGTTAAGCAGAGAGGTTTAGATAAAGGGGTTTGAGTGAATAATAATCAGTATCTAACCTGACGAAAAGATATTTAATCAGTGTTATCCACATTATATTTAATCTGCAACACCATTGAGAAGCTTTGTAATGATACGTTTGGACTTTTTTGTGGGCGGAGCAGGAGCTTAGCTGGAGGCAGAACTATTCCCCTGATCGCTTCACTAACTCTAGCCAGCAAGTTTTTTTTAAAGGGGTGGTAAAACACATTCTTTTGAAGGCTTGATTGTGTTTGTGGGGTGCACTGTAACATGTGTTCATTCTTCGTTTCAAAAAAAAAAATCATTATTTTTCATATATTTGACCTTTATTATACACTGCTCTGTCCCTCCTTGTAAAACGGTCTGATGCTTTCCGGGTTGTATGAAGCCAGTCCCTCAAAAATATGCAATGGGCTCAGATTGGTTAGCTGGCCCAGTGTGTTGTGATTCGCTAACCGCAGTGCACGTTTGTCGGAAACGTCACGCCCCTTACCTTTACCGGTAGACTGTGCTTTGGTCAGTATTAGAAACAATGGCGTCAATAAAACCATACCAATCTGAGCCCGAGTCAGACCCAGAACATTTTAGTGAAGATGATCGAGCAGAACCTGTTTATTCCTCAAGAGTAAAGACTGCGGGTCTATAGTGATCGCTACTGAATGGCACTTTTACTTTTGTATTTTTAGAACGATTATAGCCAAATATCTGTCGCAAGAACTAACCCAAAACGAACACTAAACACTGGCTTTACTAGTAAGTTAGCCAAATCACACACAGAAGCATGTTTAGCATGCCTGTAGATAAACAATACATAAAAGCTCTAATCAAAGAATCATTTACACTAATGCCAAGTTCGCTGTTGAGATTTTAACGTTAGTGTTTGTAACGTTAGGTGTTCGTCGGATAACGTTAAGTATGAATAAGCATTTAACAGACTAGTTTGCAGAACAGTGTTGTCATCTGTTTACTTTCTTGCTACAACCTATTACAGGAAAACACAAAGATGAAATATAAATCAGACTTACAGGTTGTGGCCCGTAAACAGCTTCTGTTTGTAAATCCAGCTTTCAGGACAAGCCGTTGTGCATATCCTGCATTGAACTCGCGAAGATGGTGGAAGTTTTCCTCCGTGAAATGTGCAGCGCGCGCGTCGTGCATCCACGCACTGGCAGTGTTTGTCTTACGCAGCTGACGTTGTTCAAATCCGGCATTGAACTCGCGAAGATGGTGGAAGTTTTCCTCCGTGAGATGTGCTGCGGGAGCCCAGCGCGCACCTGTTTCCCTCCGTCTCAAACACACGTGCATATCACATGTTGTATGTTAAACGCTCTGCAACGCACCCCCGTCCCACAAGGAAGGCTGAACAAAGCAAGTACCCCAGACCTGCAATCCGGATGAAAATAACAGCGTTTCCTTGGCATCGCGGCAACACCACTCCAGCCTAACTATACCACAACAGCGCCGCGATACAAAATGGCCTCACCCCCCCCCCCCCCTATTTAATATTCTCGGAGGAGGGGTTTATGTAAATATTGAGCCTGTTGATGTCACCAACCCTGGAGGAATGTCTGTAGTCGCCTGCTGGGGCCCGTTCTTCGTACGTCGCTAACTCAGTTAGCTGGATTTGATTGTTGACGATTTGACATGATCTCGGATTGTTTGGTTCTTCGAAGCTCATCCTGGACTTGCTGTCATAGTAACAGGTCCGTAAGCTTAAACCTGCTCATGAGCAGGCTTATTTCATGTAAACAGGATTAGATTGCATCTTGAGGTGATACTTAAAATCTGTCCCAGCCACTGCTACTTTATTACAAGAGTTCATTACTGAACCAGGGGCAATAATAATAATTTTAAATAATAATAATAATAATATAAAAATGTTATATTGTATGAGAATGTGTATATAATATTATAATGTTGTATATAATAATATAGACACAGCCACTTGATTGAGCGATTTTATTTGTGATGGAATAATTACTTTATAATTTTATTGGAGGTTTACACACATGTTGTACAGTTAATCTGAGCCGTGCATTAATTTAAGCGATGACAGATATTAAGGGAGTGGCTTGATGCAGCGCAAGAGATGCAGATAATTTGATCTTGACCCTTAAGAAACTTTAATACTGTCACGTTACAAATCTGCTCCAAATTGAATTAAAAATTAAATTACAACATTGAAATAAAAATGTAAAGGGTGTACAAATACTGTATAAAATCGTCAATATAAATAATTGGTAATCATGTTAAAAAAACAAAAAACATTTATCATTTATCTATAATAACTTTTATGTTGGTTTGGTGGTTTGGCTGTTTCCTTATAAAGGTCCAGAAATTCGTGGGGTTTTTATTGTATAATTTGTCAAGTTTTTTGCCAGGTGGCTTTTTTAATTATATGATGACATTACGTTGCTGTCTTGACGCCAGCCAATCGCTGCATTGCTGATCGTGGTTTCGAGTATCGATGCATCTGCCCTCTTCAGGGAACACAAGAATGCGCAGTGATCTTAGATCATTTAATCCAAATATTTTAATCCAATCCGCAAATTCGTTTGAAGAACCAAATTAGCCAGAGATCAGTTATCACGATTAAAAGATCTGGGATCTGTCAAATCATCTAAGATGTAATAAGCAACGTACGAAGAACGGGCCCCTGGCCGTTTGCTGTAGTCCTTAGAAACTGATTTCTTTAAAAGCAAATATCTCCCTTTGCTTTAAACTTTGAACGTTGTAACTTTGCAGATGTTGTTTATGCTCAAGCAGCAACATTACACGCTAGCTAAAGTTAGAATAGTGAAATCGTGGTTTACCACCCCTTTAAGGTGAGCTTGTTTATAAACAATGACTGGAGTAATTGTATCTGAGTATGTAAGGTCACTCTCTGTCCAGGACCGTGACTGTTGACTGTGATTTAAAAAAGTTAACCTTAACGGACAGAGCCAGATTGACCGACCCGTACACGCTCACTCAATGGATGGACGATCTGACAGGATTACCTCCGGTTGAGCCATTTCACCCAGGGCTGGCCGCGGAATAGGCAAATGCTTATTTTTACCTTAAACTTTATGCAAGCAGCTGTTCTGGGTACTCAGTGTGATTTTATAAAAAATCATGCCAGTTTTTTATAAACACATCGCTTTTTTAATAGCCTAATGTTTTTACTCTAGAGTTGTGTAGTTTTAAGGGGATATAGGGCATTTTTTAAATGTATTTGCCGAAATTAGTAATTATATTTATATACAGGTTTATTTAAAATGGCAATTTTTTGGGTAAAATTCGCATTAAATATCTAAATTTCTCAGTTTAGGCTAACTCATGGTGAAAACATGACTGTGCATAGTTTAGATCGTTTGATGCCTATAACTATGTGCTAAATGGACACGTACAAGACTTAAAATACAAAGATTTAACAGATGAGTTTTGTGTCGTACGATCCGAAGTTTTGCCTAGCCAGCGCCTGTACACACACACTCCAGTCAGCTCATTTTATTGCGTTTTACCACAGCTGTCGTCATTTTTTGTCTTGCAGTAGAAGCAGGTATGCGGTAAAATTTCAATTTGGAGCCTGTACTCCATCGATTCTGGCACCCAAAATCACAAAAAGATGACATTTTGAGCTCCGACTCTGTGCTGGTTTGTTTTGGCCGTCTCCAGTTTTTCCTTTGTTTTGCCTCCAGCTAACGGCGTGATGTAATTGTGACGTCGGCACAAAAAGGGTCTATATAGTAGTGAAGTATGCTCTCATTAATTCATTCAGGAACGAAGCAAGTGACTCTTTATGAATAGATCATTGAATCATTGATTTGTTAAAAATCTCTGATTAATTCAGGACCGAAACCCCACTGTGTATTGCTTACTACAGTTCTGGCGCGGCTTTATTTGGAACTTAACTTTAGAATATTTAAGATAAAAACACCAATTACGATATTATTATAAACCATACATATCACAAACCCCTAGATTTAAATTATTTGTTCCCATTTCTCAAATGTGTCATCTTTTTTTTCCCACAAGCTTACTGACATCATTGTCAGTGAGGTGTTGCATGGAGCAGACGGCACAGATATCCGCTGTGGCGTGATTGGAGAGATTGGTACTAGCTGGCCAATCACAGAGAGTGAAAAAAAGGTCCTGCGAGCCACTGCCCATGCTCAGACTCAAATCGGCTGCCCCGTTATCATCCACCCTGGGCGGAACAAAGCCGCTCCTGGAGAGACCATCCGCATTCTTCAAGAAGCTGGTGGAGATATCTCCAAAACAGTCATGTCTCATCTTGACAGGTAAGAAGAGGTGGGAAAACATCTGCATACTAGAACATGTTTCATAAATGGTTACTATGAGGAAGAGCTGTCAAATAACAAATGTCCGATAACCATATCTAGAGCAATATTCTCAACTCTGGCCCTCGACGTCCACTTTCCTGCAGAGTTTTGCTCCAACTTTAATGAAACACACCTGAACCAGCTGATCAAGGTCTTCGGGATTACTAGAAAGCTATAGACAGGTGAGTTTGATCAGGGTTTGAGCAAAATTCTGCTGGAAAGAGGACATCAAGGGCCAGAACTGAGAACCCCTGATAAGAGACCAGGGTTGTCAATACTATACAGATACACTATCATTCAAAAAATTTAATTTATTTTCGAAAGAAGTCTCTTATGCTCATCAAGGCGGTTTTTTTTTTCAACCAAAAGTACAATAAAAACAGTTTTCTGTTTTAATATAGTCTTAGGTGTCAAATGATTCTTCAGAAATCATTCAAATTTCTAATTATTATCAATGTTGAAAACAATTGAAAAACTGCTTAATGTTTATGTGGAAACCTTTTTTCAGGATTCTTTGATGAATAGAAAGTTCAAAACAACAACATTTCTTTGAAATTGAATGCATCCTTGCTGAAATATGAATTTCTTACCAAAATAAAAAATACAGACTCCAAACTTTTGAATGGCGGTGTAAATCAACTTCAGGCACTTTTATGACCCAGGGTTTGTTTTTTGTTTATATGAAGGTCACATAAAAAGTTGCTGTACTAATTATTGTAACGGTGTCAATGAAGAGCTTGAGATAGGAGATGTAATGATGCATGAAGAAAACTAAGAATCATGGTAAATATCACTTGTGAATAGAATATTTTTTATTGTGTGTAATTTCCGATCAGTTTTCAAATTTGTCCAATTATGCAAAAGTGTGAAAATGCTACAAAGTTTGAGAGGTGGTGGAAATGACTTTGTGGTGGATTACATCCTCATGAGTTATATAAAAAATGACAGAATTTTCTGTGATGCATAAATGTCCACTCTTGGCTGAAGTTAGTGGACAAATTAAACAAGTCAGAGTGTGAAAAGTGTGTTTTAAGGGAAGTGACCATTTTTGAAGAAACTCCCATATACTGTACATGATACAATTCAATAACAGGCAAATTAGATACTTACTTATTTTACACTATTTTGACAGTTTACAAAGCCTCAGTTTTTATCAACTTTTTCACAATCATCTAATTTATTTGAGATTTATTAATTTTAGAGAATCAAGCATAGAGTCATTTTTGTGGGCCAACGCGGAAGTTAACATCACACTGGTTCCCTCGACATAAAGAAACCCAATAGGTTTTTACTATTGGCTTTTGGATTATTTCAGAAAATAAGCTCTGTGATCAACAAAAGTTTATGATTCTTACACAATTTGTTCATCATGATAATCTTCACAAATAAACACAACTTGTATTAATTTTGAAGCCTATCTGCAGAAGTAAAACGCTAAACGTAGGCTATACAGTCAAATGACTTCAAAGTCTGATTTGATTGGCTGTCAAATGTTTTTAGCGTCAGTTAGTTGAAAAAAAACAAAGTTGTTCTCAAAATGATTCCAACGATATTGTTATTCTCTATCGTTAACGTTATATTTATAGTTGTAGTTTGGACATTGCTATTCTCATAGAATTAGAATGATCATAGAATGAAAACTTTATAGTAATCATCTTTGGTGTGACCGGGCATTTAAGCCTCCTTCAACTCTTTTTTTTTTTTTTTTTTTTTTTTTTTTTTTTTTTTTTAATTCACTGAAAGTTGTGATAGTTTGCAGAGCACTATTATAAACATAACAAAGTTGTACTCGTTATGTACTAGTGTACTATTGAGGTTTACAAGTTAAACGGTTCAGCGTGATGTTTAATGTCCCCGACCACCTGTCTAATCCCATGTAGCCAACTTTTTCTAAGACAAGTAAAAGCTTTAAAATAATCATAACAGGATATTACTTTATGTATTTTGTGTCAAAGAATAAAACGTGGAAATATCTTGAGCTTGTGTTCACCACAGACCTTATTTCAGGCATTTAACTAATAACTCGTTCAAAAAACCCTTTGACTTCAGGACGATGGAACCGGAAGAGCTTAAACGCTTAAGTTTTGGCCTATACAAATATGTCATCCATGCAACCCTCTGTTGTTTGTCCCTTATAGAAGCATATATGATCGTCAAGAGCTGCTGGAGTTTGCAAAGATGGGAAGCTACCTTGAATATGACCTCTTTGGCACAGAGGTGCTAAATTACCAGTTCAACCATGATGTTGACATGCCCAACGACAGCCAGAGAGTTCAGAAGTAAGTATCTGCCTCCAACATGGAAGGCATTACATTAGATAGGTCACAAACATCTGCCTTGAATTCTCTTTCTGATAATCAGTACATGATTGTGGATGTGTTCACACTTGCAGTTTGGTTCTCTTGGTTCGTTTGGTCCGGATCCCAAAAATAAAAAGTAGTCCTGGTCCGCTTAGCATTCACATTGGCATTTTAACACCAAACCTAAAGGCATAGGGATACATTCACAATATGATGTTTTATTAACAAAGTTCGGTAGGAGCATGTTCTGATAATTGACACAAGTGGAGAGCACTCAGCTAATCAACAATAGAGGTATATATATATATATATATATATATATATGTATATATATATATATATGTATATGTATGCAGCTGTCTTGCCTCTGTTGGTTGACCTTTTATCAGCATCCCTCCACCACCCCTTCTCCACACTTTTAGTTCTAACCACTTACATACATGGGGGGGTACTCTGGGTACTTTCTATAATTGATATGTAAGTGTGAACTCGTGAACTGATTGGTTGCCTTTTATTATGTGTATTTCGCGACAGAACTGCTGTTTGCTGGGTTAAATGCGCTCGTTGTATGTGCGTAGCTACATAATTATGATGGTATTTTGACCAGCTGAGAAATCGTGAAGAGCTTATAAATTGTGTAAAGAAGTCAAAACAGCAGCAGGAATCCCTCCATCACACACACAAGTGAAGATCTGCTGCGAGGAGACGCGGTTCTGATGCCTGTACCAAGCTGTGACGGGCAATATTGTGCCTATGACGAGAAAAAACAGGTTTGCTTGAGCATTCTGTCCTTTTTAGGGTCGCATCTTGTAACATCATGTCCTATTTTTCGTTCGTTTACAGGTCTTGGGTCTGTGTTGCGTTCATACTTAATTTGAATCCGTTCGTTTGGATGTGGACCGAGACCCATCTTTTCAGCGGTCTCGGTCCGCATGTTTGGTGCACACCAGGGTTCAGATGACAGTGTTCACCTTATTAAACCGCACTAACAGAGCAATCACACCAGGGTTCATTTTAATCGAACCAAACATGCCAAGTGTGAACACACCCTGTGTTCTACAAACATGCAAATTTGATTGATGCACAAATTTAACGAGACTATCCATTTTATATACTGTCAACAGATCATTCAGAGTCATTTTGTCTTATTCCACCAGCTTGGCCTTCCTGATCAGGGAAGGTTATGAAGACAGAATCCTCATCGCCCATGATATCCACACCAAGCACCGACTGACCAAGTATGGCGGTCACGGCTTCTCCCACATCCTGAAGAATATTGTTCCCAAAATGTTGTCTCGAGGAATCACTCAGAACCAGGTGGACAAAATACTGATAGAGAATCCTAAACACTGGCTGACGTTTAAATAAACCAACTGCCTTAAAAGTCGATTTGCTTCAAGTTAACAAACCAAAAATTGATTTCTACCTTTTGTTGTTATGAACATTGTTGTCCAGTTGATTTTGGTGCTAAATTCCTTACTTTGGTGAACGTTAATCCACATAAGATGGCAGAATTAGTACTCTTAAGTTAGATCACATGTAGGTTCAAATATTCAAATCAAATTTTCACTAGGCTTCAATGATTAAAGTTCTCTCACCACAAAAAAGTGGTTAAAATAAAAACATGGCTCTGAGTCATAGAAAAAGCTAAATGCATCCTTTTTTCTTGGATGAACTAACAAAGAAAATGTTAAGTAATTAGACTTATAATTAAACTCAGGGAATCACAATGAAAAAATGAAAGTGTAGTAGCACAGAAGAAGGAACGGTACTTGTGCTATCAAAGTTCTAATTAAATTAGCATACGCAATCACACATTGTAATAATGTGCAAAATGTGCTTTTTTTTTATATTGTGTAGCTGCAACCCAATTAATGGCAATATAATGCTGAATGTACAGCTGCCCCTTTACAACAACTGACTATTAGTACTGAGGTGATTGAATGTGACCGTATGTCTAAAGTAAGACTGCTTGCCGTACACGTTCACTTTGGCAAGCCTGATGTTTCACAGCACATCTAATAATTGGAAGATGTGCGTTCTGACAGGTCATTGCGTAGGACAGAGAGACGAGTTCCTCTGGAGCAGGTGGCCGCTCACAGTGACTCCCCTAGTAAAATAATGACACTGTCAGTTGCTCTGTTCCTGTGTAACAGCAAGGTAATGTTAAAAAAATTAAATACGCCGTGTGAGTCATCCATAACGTTCTTACAAGATGGCCACATATCAAAACATCAACATTTTCTTCAATTTCAACTTAAAGTGCTCCTTTTATGCTATTTTAAAGGTTACTAATTTTGTTTTGGCAGTCTCCTACAATAGTTTTACATGCATCAAAGGTCAGAAAACACTTTGAAGGGTTGGTTAATTATGATTTAACATTTTTAACTTTAGTTAGTGTGTAATGTTGCTGTTTGAGGATAAACCCCATCTGCAAAGTTACGACGCTCAAAGTGAGATATTTTCTTTTAAAGAAATCACTTTAAGGACTACAACAAACGGCTGGTAGGGACTACAATAAGCTTATTCGTGGGTTAGTGACATCACTAAATTAAACTTAACTATACTTATATCTCCATGCAGCAAATATTATCTGGCTCTGAAGGCATCTTACAACAGTTCCCATGAGCGATTTATAGATTATCATGACATAATATGCTAATCAATGACTTAAAGATAGTAACTCCACATCAGCTACATAAATTCATCAACTAACCATTCAGATGCTTTCTACATGTTGTCACTTCTTAGTGAGTCTCTCCATCATTGTCCGACTCCGGTTTGAACATAAAAGACAGTGACTTTATTTGTTGAGCACTTTTATCCTTTACAGACCTTTTATATTCACAAACAGTTCTATTTCAAACTACATTAAATAATATTTGAAAAAGCATAATTGGGGCACTTTAAAATTTGCTTTTATTTTGATTGTTGGTGACTTTTCTAGCATGAGTATTTTGCTTACAAAACGGATTCTCTTAATTTTATTTTGAATATAGGTGAGGAGAGGACATGGGCGTCGGAAGCAAAAAAAATGTGGGTGGGTCCTCTCCCAGAAAAAAATTACTGGAGTAGATGCCATTTACATTAAGTACAAAAATATATTGCCTTGTTTACTAGACGTCTGGTTGGGCCAGACTAAATGACGGAAAACAGAATTATTTACAGCAACAATAGTGTAGGGGTAAAATGCATGGCATCAAGTTTTGATGCATTCAAGGTTCGAATCATTATACAGAGTCATTATACATTATACAGTGCTCTACTCCCTTTTCCCATCACATATCAGATCGGAAAGGCATTTATTTTCAATAAAAATTGTGTGAAAAAAAAGTGAAAATAAAGTGTCTAACTTGTTTAATATGAAGTGTTTATCAGTTAGGGGTAGGTAAACAGACGTGCCGAATTAGAGACCATAAAAGTGAGTTGATCTTAAAAAGTGGGTGAGTCTTGTCCCACCCACATACAATGGTTCCGACGCCTATGGGTGAGGATGTTTTACAGTAGCATATAGTTTAGTGCTTTAAAGCAAAAAAAATGCTAATTGGTTGACAATACTTGACGTTATGAAGTCAAAGATATGCATAGAATTGCTTTTGTTGATTGATGTATTTGCACTATATTTGTAGGACGCTTAGTATTGAAAACTTATTCACACATGCAAATCATACAATATATTTTATTCACGATTTGTTCGATGACACTGCACATACCAGACAGTGATTCATATTTTTGAATGAAAACATTGATATAAAACAGTAGAGAACTGTGGTTTAAATGTGACATTTAGTGTGTGAAGAATGAGAAATGATTAAAGAAATGTCATCTTTCCAGGCTAGTGGCGTGTGCTCTGTAACAGCCTCTTCAGATCAGCCATGTGTCGGTGTCAATAGGCACATATGGAATGGAATGGAATGATGTCAATGATTTTCTGCTTTTCACTGCTTTCTCAATAAATAAACTACAATCACCAAACCAGTGTTGCACTGTAAGATGTTTTTTCTAAATCACAGTGATTTCTCTAAAAACTAATTTGCGTGTAGAAGGTGTGTTCACATGCTTCGAGATTATCATTCAGTAGTTCAGTTCTCAAACGGATGATCTGCTGCTGTTATCCTTCGCTCTGATGTGGATGAGATCTCACAAGCTTGAGGGTTAAACTTTTTGTGACCTCACTCTGATTAAGCTGTTACGGCGAAATGAGGTACATCTGAAAGTGCGGTCTATGCCACAGGCGTTAATCGGCGTAGACCATGAAGCCTGAGAATGTGCTGTATTTGTTGTTGTTTCCCCCGTGCGCTTTGCCTCCATCTAGTTTAATGTAGATCTCATCTCCGGGCTCCAGGTGTAATATCACGCTGTTGCTGGCATAGTCGTAGTTCTGATCTGCATCCTGCGCTATCGCACTTGCACGCACCTGCAAGACAAAACAATGAAGACTTGTGTTAATTTCATGAGAGAAGTGCACATTAAGTTATGACTCCTTCCAATGATTTAAATCTAAATTCTACCCTTGGGAGTTTAACATTGTTCTCTTAAGACAATCAACAGTTTAGCACATGATTGTAAAAATAAAGGGTAACCCTTAAATTTACAGTGTCCTTGTTCCACATGTTACATGTAGTCACTGTAGGAATAACTATAAATGATGCATAATTACATGCAACTAAACCAAACCTTAACCCTAACTATATAATACTTAATTGTATAGTTACACTGTGACAAGGACACCTTAAAATGAAGTGTAACACTTTATTTTAATGTGTCAGTATCACAGTGTAATTATACATTTATGTATTGAGTAATAATAATTAACATGTACTTACGGTTTTGGTTTAGGGTTAATTGCATGTAATTATGCATCATTTATAGTTATTACTACAGTGACTACATGAGTAACAAAGACATACAGTTACCAATATTTCTGATGCAGTGACTTTTTCGGCAATAGCAGATGTGGCAGAGTATAACTTGTATAATAATTTTATCAAAATGTAAATATTGAATATTTTATATAGAAATTTTATTAATTAGGCAAGTTTTGGTGCCTGGGAAACATTCAAATTAGTTTGTTTAAAACAAATATATATACTACTTATACATACACGTGAATGTATAATGTATGTTTCTTATGCACCAAAACTAGATTGATGGATAAAATAGGCTATGCCACCTGTGGGCTGTGACAGCTGGATTTATGACACACCTGATTATTCTTGCACAGATCAGCCCACATGCTGGTCCCATCACCACCTCTCATTAATACGTGATACACGAAAAAGTAGATCCCCGGGATGGAGCAGGTGAATTTACCGCTCGAGGGGTCATAGTGGTTTCCCAAGTTAGTGACCACATCATCAAACTTCAGCACCTCGTATCCCTCGTGTTGCTTCTTGAGTCCTGCGTAGAAGGCGATTTTGGGGACGGTGCTGTACGTCGCTGCGCTTATGACACCGGTGACTCCGGGGGGACCGGGTAATCCAGGTGGCCCTGGTTCTCCTATGACCCCTGGGGGACCTGGAGGTCCGGGCGGACCCGGCTGACCCCTCGGACCGATCCTTCCTGAGCGCCCTAGCTCTCCTTTCGACCCGCGGATGAAAGTTGGTGGAGACTGAACTAAGCGGTTGTCCGCCGGTGCTGATGATGGAGACTTCGTTCCGTATGGATCGCACACCATGCGGCACGCGCCGAGCATATCGTAGCGCGGGTCGGATCCTGCCGCGCTGACCAGCACCGGGATGAGAATGACCAGCACCAACACCATGACAACGCCCAGCACGCCCGTGGCGATCACCCGCGCTCTAACACCCAGTCTCGACAGCCCCGGGCGCGCCTCGCGCTGCGATTTACGCGCAATCTTGCTCGGCGCAGAAGCGATGCCAAAATCAACACAAAAAAATGTTAACTTCCCTGCTGCTCCAGAAGAAGTCAATTAACTCTGCAATAAATACGTTATATAATTCATGAACTGATGTAAACGTCACCTGAACGAACCTCTAAAGAAGTTGTTGTGTTTTTATAGAGAAAACGAATGAAAGTTAAACACAAACAGAAATGTATGTGAGAGAGATGCATTGCATCCCTGCTATCTCACCTGAGGGTGGGCGGTGGGTGGGTATGTCGTGAGAAAGAGAAAGAGAGAGAGAGTGCGCGCGCACTTCAGATGTACACAGATTGATGCAAGACAAAGTGGCCCAAAATCAAAACGTAAACCCTTTAAGAGATTAATGTGCAATCAGGATATTTTTTCTTAAATGTCAAGTTGCCAAATGTGTTTTTATAAATAATTGTAATTTACACAATTTTTCACTTACAAAATGTGTTGGCCAAAATAATAATTTGACATGTCTTGATGTTGCAGTTCTATGAATTGTGTATACTAATTCGGTTTGCGTCAGTAATTTTATTATTTTTTTATTAACATTCAGCAAGAATGTATTTAATTGATCCAAAGTCACAGTAAAACGTTTACGTTACAAAAATATTTATATTTAAAATAAATGTTCTTTTGAGCTTTGTATTCATCCTGAAGAATATATATCACATTTTTCATAAAAAATATTAAGCAGTGTACAACATTTATAGTAAGAAATATTTCTTCAGCACTAAATCAGCATATTAGAATAATTTCTCATGTGACACTGAAGACTGTAATAAAGTGCCCGTCAAATTTTTCATTGCCGTTTGTTCCAGAAGTATTTTTTTTTTTTCATTCATTTTTCCCATATGGATTTTATTAGCCTGACAAGCCAGACCCACATCAAGATGTTGGGTCTGGAAACTCACCATTGACAGGGCTCAATCCGAGGCAAACGGTTGTCTTTCAAATTCCCTCTGCACGCAATTGATAGCGCCATGAGTGCCACAACCAACCAGAGCGAAGAAAAAGGTGAAGCCGAGCTAACGTTAGTTGATAGACTTTCGCCGTATCCGGTAGGCAAAACTTCGAACATATCTTCTTTTCTTAAGAATGACTTCAGTGCCATTCTTTGTTCTTTTCTCAAAGAAAAGCTTAACTCCAAGTCTTCCAGAGTCGCGGCAAAAGCCGATTTAAAAGACCGCTGTTAGCCAGCTTTATCCACCGACTCTACACGCGCTGTGATTGGCCTGACCAGAGTTTGGTTTTTCCAGCTCTCAGGTTTACCGAGAGTTGCTAGACTACACTCGAGGCAAAATAAATTTTCTGCCGCTAGGGTGCGTCTGGATTTCTAGGCTAGGATTTTATGGTAATCATTTAAGATTTATAAACAATGAACCAAACAAACCAGCTATGAGTTGAATCACAACATTTACTGTATTTAGAAGCAGGGCCTGAAACTAACTTAATGCCACATCTACCAATGGCCTGTGACTTTACGCAGGGGCGCAGCTAAGTGGGGGAAAGTTAGGACGATTCTAAGGGCCCAGACACTTTTGGGGCCCCCTGAGATCGGTTTTATTAGTAGTAACAGTACTAGTAGTAATGTATCATAAATGTAAAATCTACCAAAGAGTTACAAATATAAAAAAATGATGCCATTTCCGGCAAAATCCAGCAAAACGCTCCACTCATGAACCGCTCACACTCACCGGTAACAACTACGTTCACTCAAATCCCACTCCGACATGAAAATTCTCTGTGCTATAATTGTTGCAGCCATTAAGGTATTTATTTTTATATTTATGTTTAAATATTATAATGTTGTTTTTTATGTCTATGTTGTCAATATGTCAATCTATGTCCATTATGAAAAGTGAACAGCATGAGATAGGACACATCATAAGATGAATGGAGTTGATCAGACATGATTGTGACCACTTCATTAAGTTTTGTTTTGTATAAATTGTATCTTAATTTTAATCATTGTTTCATCAGCCAATTGGGGCATTCTGGGTTGTGCGAGCGGAGCTTAATTGGTCAGTATTATTAAATTGCAGACAAAGATTTTGGATAGCTAGGTTGGTGTGGTAGAGGGCCAAAATTGCTAGCGGCGCCCCTGAATAAATAATTTTTGCCTACCATGAAACTGTTTCTGCAAAAAAAGGCAGTTATGACACCAAAATATTAGATACCAGTGAAAATTCACAATTCTCTATTCCAATTTCGACACCACAGCTAAAACTACTAGCCTAGCTAATATAAATGTAAAACTCTAACAAAGCACTAATAAATACAATATAAAGATACAAATGAAATAAGCAGTGCATTTCAGGTTTTTCAGGTCTGGCAGTAGTTTTTAGGTACAGAAATGTAATAAAGTAAGCAAATGCAAAGTAACACTGCATATAGTCTTCATTGTATAAATATCCTTATTGATTTAATCTTCCTTATAAAGTTACAAAAGTGATTCACTCAAGAGCAGTGAGTGATTTATTTTCTTTGTCGTTTGTTGTTTGTCTGACATTAAAAACATACAGCAGCAGGGATATTAGGCTGCTGTCACATTAAGAGAGAATGCATGGATCTTATATACTGACACTGTACACATGCTTTTTTTTCTCAACTGTTTACATTCACTTAAGACAGGGGTCTCCAAACTCAGTCCCGGAGGGCCGCTGTCCTGCAGAGTTTAGCTCCAACCCCAATTAAACCCACCTGAACCAGCTAATCAGTGTCTAACAAGGGCCTTGTAAGACACTGGTTCAGGTGTGTTTATTTGGGGTTGGAGCTAAACTCTGCAGGACAGCGGCCCTCCAGGTCCAAGTTTGGAGACCACTGTCTTAAGACATAACCAACTGTTTACATGATACTTACTTTTTTATATATATAATTTTTAGTGCTGTCAAACGATTAAAATATTTAATCGCGATTAATCGCATTAATGTCATAGTTAACTCACAATTAATCACAATTAATCACACATTTTTATTTATTCTAAATGTCCCTTGATTTCTTTTTGTCCCATTATTTTTTCTTATTTTAATGCTCTTATCAACATAGAAAAGTGGATCGGCTTGCTTTGTTCAAATGTTTGTTTTATTGAAAACAACATTGGCATACTTTAGTGTTCGATTTCACACCAACATTCTCACTTGGAGCAAATAATCGCTCACACAATGTAACACTGCCCATCAATAAAAGGGTGAAACAAATACTTTGTTGCACAAACAGCCCCTTCAACAGCCCTTTCTAAGGGATCAAAACAGGGTGATACAAAATAAAATTACAAAGTGCACATGCAAGGTAAACTAGGACTCCGCCTATAGTGCAGTTAAACCAGGGGTCGCCAACTAGCGGACTCCGGTCCGAATCCGGACCGCGAAGCCTTTTGACGTAATGAAACAGTTAACGTTGCAATGCTCAGTTACTACGTTCAGACCCAGACGCGCGGTTAAGCATGCAGTGAAGAAGAGACTGATGGTGCGTTCACACCGGACGCGAATGACGCGACATGCACGCCGCTTAATCCGCGCCGCAGAAAGTCTATTTGCGTCTTTGCATTGACTTAAATCACTCGCGCAAAACGCTTCATTCGCGTCTGGTGTGAACGCACCATCAGAGCAGAAAGCAGCGCTCAAGACAAGCACTTTTAGTTGAAGACCCCTGAGTTAAACCATGGCTTAATACGTTTCTCATTTCGGCGTCTCACGCTTGCCATCCACGTCTACTCTTTTAATGGCCCAAACGAGTGCGGGCAGCCGCAGCGTGCCTGATGTTTTGTTTCCGGTCTAGCTACATCCGGAGTGGTGTTGTAGTTTTTCTAACGTTACTAGTTGTTGCAACAGCATGTGAAAAAACTACAAAGTTTGTTAGACCAAAAAGAACGTTAATCTCGCGATAAAAAAATTGACGCCGTTAAAATAGGTTTGCGTTAACGTCGTTAATAACGCGTTTAACTGACAGCACTAATAATTTTGTGTGAATTTGTCCACTCAAGCTGAAAAAGACATGAAAGAGAGCTCAGTTTAGTATTCACACATTGTCTGAGACAGGCTTTCTGGGCACGCGCTTCGGATGTGTATGCACACAAAACTTGCAGCGCACGAGTGATGAAATGAGCTCAGTTTCACGTCTTTTTGTCAATGCTTAAACTTTCGTGACAATGCAGCGCTGCCCCGTCAACTGTTCAGAACGGTGTGCACATTCATGCATTGTTAGAATTCATAAAAATGTTACCGGACGACTGGCAAGTGACACAGTTTCGTATACTTTTTTCAACTTTTGTTGCGTTTACTTAGATTTTTACTAGCATTTGGCAATAATAGAAATATGGTGAATTCAGAGTGATTGGGACACTTTTCTCAAGTCATCTTAATGGCAAAAAGTGTCCCAATCACCCTGAAATCACCCTAGTTTTGTAACATTGTAAATGTTTTGCTGTGACTTTTGATCAATTAAATGCATCCTTGCTGAATGTTAATACAAAATTAATAAAATTACTGACCGCAAACCTAATTAGTATACAAACACACAATTCATAGAACTGCAACAATGGAAGAAATGTCATATTATTATTTTGGCCAACACATTTTGTAAGTGAAAAATTGTGTACATTTGGCACTTGGCGAGTATTAATTTTAGGCCCCGTTTAAAAGTATATAAAAATGGGGGGGGGGGGGTAGATTGTGAATACTAAACAGCTTTAGTGAAGAGTGACAGAGCACATTAAAAAGTTCCACATCATCTTAGACTCAAAATGAAGTTCTCACCTCATCAAACTGAAGGACATCAGGTATTTGTGAATGAGAGAAGTTTGCTGTCTAATGAAGATTATTACACTGCATAAAAAACTCCTCTCTGGGGAAACTCTGTCCTATGAAAGGATGAATTAAAACAGAAATGATATTCATTCCAATTCATTCATGTTATATAGAGCATAGTGACAATAAACCATAATAATATTCACAGAACATGTTCTTACACGTGCCATATCACATGTAAAGAAGCATGATAGATTTGCATAAGAAGCTCACTGCTTCACTCACACCTCTTGTACTGTATGTACACAGACAGACACAGATGCACCAGTGCACACACCCTCTCTGAGTCAATGAGCACTTGTGTCCTGCCTTGTCCTCTCCAGCTGGCATTCTCAGTGGTTTACTCAGCGTGATTGGACGATCACTGCTGATCATGAGTCACATGCCATCTTTATGTGCACAGCAGTGCTCCAAGAGACAAAAAAAACATGAAACAACTTTTTCCCATAATATGTATTTTCTTGTATCACTCTACCGTTGTGTAGTACATCTAAATGCATAGGGCAAAAGTAAACAGATGTTCAATAAGCAATGCTCGCATGTCTTGTTGTGACCTCTTTGGTGCAAAAATGAAATCAAAATGAGCACATGGAAACCCTTTGCAAGATTGCACAAGATTATGCAATTGTTTGTTCATTGAAAAGCAGACAGGCACAATGTGGAGCTCTTGATGTTTTCTCGATCTTGATGATGGATTATTCACTTCTTGAATAACACTTAGTTCAATCATGACAACTCTCTGAAAATATTGATGGATATGACCATGTTAATGTGTTTAGACTTGGCAGACTAGATCTCCTTTGCTAATGCTGCAGAGCAAGTACGGACTTTCTGCTGTCAATAGATAATTATAATTAATTACATTTATATAGCGCTTTTCTGGGTACTTACAGCACTTTCAACCCATTCTCACTCCCAAGGAGTCAGGTTCCTTTCCCGTCACAACGAAGGCTCTAAAGTCACCCCTAGGCGTCACTATATCGACGCGCTGGGTGCATTCATTTCAGTTGTATACCCAATGCGTCAGATCAAGACACATTTTATTATTTGCATTTGTAAAAGCAGATATGATTTTATTCATATTTAAAGGCTACTTTTATATTTTGGAGCAGCTAACCCCACTCCTACTCTAAACCTACCCACTTCTAAACAATATAAAACACGTTACAGGCAAATACAAGTACAGTCACATGTATTTATTGCAAAAACTGACCAAAAACAGTATAAAAGTATTAACTCATGTTGCATTCCAAGGCTTCTGAAGTCACACGATGTCTTCATGTAAAGAACAGAGTTGATCTTAATGTTTTAATCGCTGAAATGATCCCGCCGCTCCGTGAACGCGCTCATTCATATCTCATTCAAATAATACACACAACTCTTTAGCATGACGCGATCGGTCACAAGACACACGAGAGCCAATGACATTTTACAATCAATGCTGACGTAATGACGCAATTGGTCATGAGACATACGAGAGCCGATGCAATTTCACTATGAAAACTGACGTAATGGGCGGCAATATTTGAAATTTAATGTGTTCATGATCTTCTGCGGATGGAGACGCTGGTCGCTTTTGGGGATTTCCTTCACACAAATCAATCGCTTGGCCTCGGAACACTTGGATTATTTGTACTTTTTGAATAAATTGTGCTATATCTGGGTTTTATATACCACACAAATGGTTTAGGGATGGAATGGGGTTGGGTTACATGTTAAAACGTGTCTAGATAGCGTAAATAAAAGGATGCTGGCTGATTAAATTGAGAATCACACTCCAACATGTCATAATGGCAAAATCATAACCCAATATATGATCATCATGACGATAACGTTCCCATGCCCAACGCATCTGTGTCTGACGCCAAAGGTTTCTCATTGAAATGAATGGAGCACTCAGCGCCTCGATATAGTGACGCCTAGGGGTGCCTTGCGTCTTTATTGTGACACGGAAAGCACTTGACAATGCTTCGGAATTTAACGCCTTGGGAGTGAGAACGGGTTGGCACTTTACATATAGAAGGGGTGAATCTCCTCAACCACCACCAATGTGCAGCATTCACGTGGATGATGCGACACCAGCCATATTGCACCAGAACTCCCACCACACACCAGCTTATTGGTGGAGAGAATGATGACAGCCAATCAGTATATGGGGATGATTAGGAGGCCATGATGGACAGAGGCCAATTGGCAAATTTGGCCCGGATGCCAGGGTTACACCCCTACTCTTTTTCCGAAGGACATCCAAGATTTTTGATGACCACAGAGAGTCAGGACCTCGGTTTAATGTCTCAACCTAATGTCATTAGGTTACTTGCGTAACCTCGGTTCCCTGAAAAAAGAGCGAGGTATCTCACTATGGGCGTGATAGACTATGGAAACACCAATTACACCACGGCTGTCCGAAGGATGGCCTAATCACAGCTCATGACAAGGAGCCCACCCCCTCCCATATATACACCTGTGCACACCTAAGCATGCTGTTCGCCTGTGTTATGCAAGTAAGGAGCTTGGTAAGATGCGTAACCAGTGCTTAATTTGTAAAGTGGGAGGTCCCGGAGCGCAGAGGGGGGGTGGATCCGGCGACTCAAAACGCAGGTTGGAGGTAACGGAACAAAACATTTTTTACACTGCCTATAGCAGTGCTTCTCAATCTTTTTTCAATAACGTACCCCCTATCATTTTTTTTCTCAGCCAAGTTATTAAAAATCATTTGAGATAGAAATAAAAGTTATGACTATAGTGATATGCCCAGTCAGAATTATTAGATTTATTAAACAAATTAAAAACATTTGCAATAATAAACAATATCACTACCGATAACGAGCATCATATATAAATAAAATATAGGCCTATATTTTAAATATATATATATGTATTCGGGTGACATTATTTTTTTCCCACTTTCATTAAATTTTGCTTTGTAGAAAAAGCCTTTCTTTGAAACGAATTTCGTTTTGTATAAATTGTATATTAATTTTAGTAAATGTTGCATTAACTAATTGCTTGTATTTAATAAATAAAAAGCAAATATAACAGACAATATAATAACCGTGAAATGGAGGCACCGGTGCGCCGCGTTCAGTTGCATTGCGCGTGAACTGCAGCGCATCTAATCATAAATAAATTAAACTCAGCATAGGCCTATGCATACATTAGCCATTAAATATATTTGCTGCATTGGATGGTATCCTTTCTACAACAGACCAGGGATTTCTCGCGGCTCGCATCAGAAGAGCATTGCGTCAATAGACCGCAAAACAAACAAGGCCGCCTATAGCCTATTCAAGGCAATTTTTATTTTTATTTCAGAACATGCACTGCACGGGTGCGAAATGTAAAAAAATACACTGCATGAATTGTTTTCACAAGCAGTTATTTTTCGGAATATTAAATTAACCAAGAAAAAAAAGAAGAAAAACACTCCATCCAGATAAACAGCAACAGGCTATTGTGGGACTTAAATAAACACAATGAAATTTCATATAGTAGATACATTTCATATAAAACTATATAGTAGGCTATTTTAATGATGCACCAATAATCAACACAAACACATCAGGTCGTTATCCTATTTATCCAGAACGGCCCATACAGCATCGATAGTGCCCCCGGCCTCGATTCTGCTTCTTTCTCTACACCTCGTGTCCAGTGCATTTTTCTAACAGCGATCTCAAGGCTCGACAACAAGCGCGAATAGCATGTGTCACTTTAAGTGCTTCACCTTTCGTCATCCCTCTCCCCTCCCCTTCCATAAAAAAACAAAAAAATGTATGGAACTTTCATAGGGAATAAATACGAACACAACCAATAACATTGAACACTACACAAATAGTATTTTTTTTTTTTTTTTAGACGATTAATTTGAATAGTGACATTTGAGGTGCCGGATTCAATAAAAAAGGTTCCGGATCCAACATCGGAGGTGCCGGAACATGTTCCGGCGTGTTCCGGCTCAAATTAAGCCCTGTGCGTAACCCTGGTTCTCCGAGAACAGAGTGAGGTAAGTAACCTAACATTCTCTTTCAAACAATTGCTCGGTATCTCACTATTGGAATGGTATAGCCAACTCCCCTAACACGTGTTTTCCGAAGCTTATGTGAACCTGAATGCATTTAAATTGAACCCTTATAACCCAAAGATTAGATGACTAGTTGACCACAGACAAAGCCATTATGCCCATAAGGCACAGGGAGACAGTTAAACCTAGATACTCTATCTCCTGAGATGAAATCAGCTGGCTTTTAGAATAATTGATTCTGAATCTGAATCTGAATCTGAATCTTCACTCCGAAAGGGAAACTTGAGATATTTCCTGTGTGGAGGATAGATGTTTATATAAAAGCATCCTTGAGATCAACCACGGTGAACCAATCTCCTCGGCTCCTTGTCATGAGCTGTGATTGGTCCATCCTTTGGACAGATGTTGTGTAATTGGTGATTCTATAGTCTATATCCCATAGTGAGATACCGAGCGACTAAATCCAGTAGCAGATCTAGGCAGGTGGAGCTGGGGAGGTGGAGGGATTCAGAGGAACTATGTGCTGCAGGACTCTCCTACAGCAAACACTGAACCAGACTATTTAAATGTTGAACAAGCAATCTCATTGCTACAGAATAAGCAGAGGCCAATCAGGTTGTGCCTTTTAGTAAATTATGTGATTGCTAGGGGATTGCATGTAAAGTACTGCCTGCAACATCTAGAGTTTCATAACTGAACATTTATTTAAATGATCGAGCTCAACAACATGCTATTAATCTGCAGTCTGTCAAATCTCATGAAATACTCATGATGAATTCACAAACGGAATGGAGAGAAAATAACCACCTGACCGTCAGTGGAGTGATAAAATTGTGGCAAGGGAAAAAAAACCGGTAGCATAAGGTCTGGGCTCTAGAACTGCTTTACTTGGCCAAGAACCGCCCACTTAGAGACAATTTTATTTTTATTGTTTTCAAAAAAAAGTTTATTCTCAGAATTTTAATCCATTTACAACAAATATGCACTGATTATTTCAATGGCTTTCACTTCGTAAACAACTATTACAATACGACGTTCCTGGTACACATGTTTAGTGAAATAAATTTAGATTCCATTCATATGTTAGCAAAGGATCAGTCAACCTTGGAAAATATTACTTTTCCTATAGCATAGTGGTAAACATATAAAAAACATCTTATAATGCCTCAAACAAAACTCTTGAATATATTTTGACTGTCCCCTATATACTGATACACTGTATAAGCAATGGCACATACTTTTCCTGATAAAAAATCAGAGAAAAATGTTCACAAAAATTCTATTTATTAAAATACTTTTTCTTTTTTGTATTCAAAAGCTATATATTAAGCATTAACTTTTGTTGATAAATATTTCTTAAGCACCAAATCACCATATTAGAATGATTTCTGAAGGATCATGTGACTCTGAAGACAGGAGTAATGATGTTGGAAATTAAGCTTTGCCGCAGGAATAAATGACATTTTCTAATAATATTTCAACAGAAAACAGTTATTTAAAATTGTAATAATATCTCATTATTATAAAAAACGTAAAAACATTGACAACTTGTAATCTTGGTGAGCTAGAGCATACATAACTATTACAAAAGGTGCAAACATTCACATTCTAACAATCTCGTTTTTATATTACTAATAACTAAGTCCCTCAAACAAAACTCTTGAATATATTTTAGCTACTCATATAATCGGCATATATTAGGAAACTGTGACTGTAATTTTCCTACTGATCATATTTCAAGGCAATTACAGACCAGTAAAGTCCAGCTGATGGCATGAAATCAAAATTGTATATATATATAATGTGTGTGTGTGTGTGTGTGTGTAAACTACATTATCAGTGTCTTTAAAACACTTGTATTAAGTGCAGTAGTCATATAGAATACTTTAACATTTTTCAATATTACTTTTGTATGTTTTCATTTTTGGTGCTTAACAACTCAATATCAAAAACAACTATTCAATATCATTACAGGTGATATTGGTGATATAGAGTATGCAGATGCTTTCCATCTACAGGTTTCCAGCTCAAACAATGTGCTTCACGAGCCATGACCTCTTCAGAAGTGCATTTTCTGTGGATCTCGATGACTAATTGTTTCTATTGTGGTCTTTGTTAAGTTTGTCACTCGGCAGGTCTGTGGCACCGGGCCTGAGCCAGAATGGAGAGAGCAGATGAACAGAAAGGAAGAGTAGGTGCGACCACACCATCACCCCCTCAAAGCATGGCCTCTTACCGCGCTGCCACTCACTCCTGCCGAGGGATGATTAACTAGATTTATGTAATCAGCCAGTTCTTTACTTACTTTACTACATTAGTACATTCACACACCCTATGCAAGAGTAATTAATGCTAGTTCTGCAGCTAGCATTTGTAACAACTGGACAGGTGTACATTTTATTCAGGATTAAGATGGTAGTTACAAGGTGTTTTTTGGTAACACTTTACAATAAGGTTCATTAGTTAACATTAGTTACCTATATTAGTTAACATGAACTAATAATGAACTGCACTTATAAAGCATTTATTTATCTTTGTTAATGTTAGTTTCAGCATTCACTAATGCATTATTTAAATCTTGTTAACATTAGTAAATGCCCTGTGAACCAACATGAACAAATCATGAACGGCTGTATTTTTATTAACTAATGTTAACAAAAATAAACTAATGCTGAACAGAGGTGTTGTTCATGGTTAGTTCATGTTTATTAATGCATTAACTAATGTTAACTAATACAACCTTATTGTAAAGTGTTACCTGTTTTTTAATTTGTACTATTTGTTTACAGATGCCACGTTGTCCTGTAGGCTTGTATATACCCCTGCTTCTATATTTGAATCAAAATTGTTTTTTACTTTTATTTATTTATTTGAATGTATTTATTTATACCAACAGTGGCATTTCTGGCCAGTGGTGAATGAAGTACACAAATCCAGGAACTGAGTAAAATTCTATTATTACTCCAGTAAAAGTATTAAATTGTAGTTTGTATTGAATTGAATGACTGGCAGAGGGACTCAACTGGACTGGTTTAAATAATAATAACTCATTTTGTATTCCACAAGAAAAGGACAGAATTGTAGTTGTTCTAATGCTCAGATTTGACCTCTATTGCGTTGTAAAGCATAAAAGGGCTTAATGATTATTCTCTGCACCTTTTATCCTGATACTGAAGTAAACATCTCTGAGTTTGCTGACAGAGATATATGGGCTGCAGAGAGTGTTTCGGCACAATTGACAAATCTTTGAGTTCACCAATTCTGGTCAATAGATCTAGTCTAGTATTGACCATTACACTGTACACTCCTCAGACAGTAGCACGATAAAGTATTGGATGACCTTGATAAGAAAGAGATTTATCACCATGGCAACCCTGATCATTTTATTCGTATATTTCATTAGGCTTTTTTGTGCAGCTACATATTCGCCCATCCACATTCTTTCAAAAATGGTATGTTATTAAAGACAAAATTTTAATTAGATAGATCTTGGTGAACGTTGAAATACTGTGACCTTAAATATGTTTGAACACTTTTGGGTACTTCTTAAAGTTAATCACACTTAAAGTTCCACAAACTTTTTTTTACAATGTCTGGAAACATACATTCATTCACTGTAAATGTACACTATATTGCCAAAAGTTTTGGGATGCCTGCCTTTACATGCTGTGACGGTTCCCTGAGTTTATTTATCCCTGAGTTACAGGTGATTGGCTGATGGAGGGTGTGGTTTCACACCTGAACCTAATCAGGTTCCTTTAAGAGGGACTGGATCAAACGAAGCAAGAGCAAGTGATGGGGAGCGCGTTAAGAGCGAAGCAAGTTGGGCTTGGCAGCGCGTGTATTGTTCGTCCTTCGTCCATCCGTTCATCATGAGTGCCTGAGATCTGATGTTGTGTGGGAGTTGGAGGGAGACCACCGCCGCATTTGGAGTTCACGTGGAATCTTCACTGTATTGATTTGGACTTTCCTTTTGTTTGTGTTTGGGTTGGACTGATTGCATTTGCATTTCCTACTTACACACACCTGCTTACACACTGACTAACATGTACACTGAATACTTGACACTTCATGTTTTTATTACGTTAATTAAATATTATTTATGTAGCGGTTGTGTTGCGTCTCCCTTTGTTTGTTGCGAATTGAGAACCTAGATCGTAACAATGCACATGAACTTTAATGACATCCCATTCTTAATCCGTTTAATATGGAGTTGGCCCACCCTTTGCAGCTATAACAGCTTCAACTCTTCTGGGAAGGCTTTCCGCAAGGTTTAGGAATGTGTTTATGGGAATATTTGATCATTCTTCTAGAAGTGCATTTGTGAGGTTAGGGACTGATGTTGGACGAGAAGGCCTGGCTCACAGTCTCTGCTCTAATTCATCCCAAAGGTGTTCTATCAGGTTGAGGACTCAGGATTCTGTGCGGGCCAGTCAAGTTCCTCCACACCAAACTCGCTCATCCATGTCTTTATGGACCTTGCTTTGTGCGCAGTCATGTTGGAACAGTAATGGGCCATCCTCAAACTGTTCCCACAAAATTGGGAGCACAAAATTGTCCAAAATGTCTTGGTATGCTGAAGCATTAAGAGTTAATTTCACTGGAACTAAGGGGCCAAGCCCAACCCCTGAAAAACAACCCCACACCATAATCGCCCCTCCACCAAACTTTACACTTGACACAATGCAGTAAGGCAAGTAGCGTTCTCCTGGCAACCGCCAAACCCAGACTCATCCATCGGATTGCCAGACAGAGAAGCATGATTTGTAACTCCAGAGAACACGTCTTCACTGCTCTATAGTCCAGTGGCAGCGTGCTTTACACCACTGCATCTGGCGCTTTGCATTGCACTTGGTGATGTAAGGCTTGGATGCAGCTGCTTCTTCATAGAGCTGAGTTGCTGTTGTACCCAATTGCTTCCACTTTTTTACAATACCACTAACAGTTGAATATTTAGTAGTGACAAAATTTCACAAATGGATGCATGCCTTGGTGCTTGATTTTATACACCTGTGCCCATGGAAGTGATTGGAACACCCAAATTCAATTATTTGAAGGGGTGTCCCAATACTTTTGGCAATATACAAGTTGTCTGCAAGGGTGCAAGGAATACACGAAGAAGAAGAGGATTCAAAACACAGTTTAATAAAAATCCTCAAGGTAATCCACCGACGGTTCAGATCTGACATAACTTACACACAACTTAAACGAGACCGGACTAACACTGAGTGAAGGTGAAGAACTTAAATACACAAGGTGATGAACTAAATGATGAACAGCTGTCAGACCTCAAGGTGCAGATGGTGGTGGAAGTGGAGTGATGACTGACTAAGGGGGAGCCGGTGGTACAGGGGACCCCGATGGAGCTGCAAGGCATGGGGCTCTGGTGGAGCAGAGCGGAGCAGAGTCGACAGGCCGAGGTAGAGCGAAGGGATCCCCTTGCTCTGGCGTGGCTGGTGGTTACGTGACCTGAGGCTTCGAGTCACAGAAAGGCGAAGGGCTGCAAGCATCAAGCAGAGGTCTGGCTGAGCTTTAAAATGAGGGTGACAGAGGTAACATTGATGTGATCAATAATGAAAGTTCCAATTCCCAACAGGTCACCAAAACGGTCTCAGCGTTGTCTTTAAATAGCGATGATTCAGAACAGACAGATAATACCGGGTGGGATAGGGTAGGAGGCAGTACTTCTGTGTCCAAATCCAGTATTCCCTCTATTGCTGCTGTCGCTGGCTCACACCCCTGGTTACACTCACTCCGGGGTGATGGTCGGCGCTGTCCCTTCCTCTTCGGGCTCTGGCTTATTTTTTTTACGGCCGCTTTTTGCAGTCTTTTGCCAACTTTGTGACTATTCATAGCGAATTCTTGATGACATGAGTCTGAACCAATGAAGTGTGATTTTCAAACTCATGCTGATGTAAACAATACTATCCTGCTCACGCTGACTAACACATCCAATGCATGCGCAGCAAAGACAAGGCATGATCCTGATACATACACAGAATTGCAGTATTTCAAAATATCTGTCTTGGTGAGTATTCACACAAACATTATCTGTTATATCTTAAGTGAATGTTTGGTTAACTGTTAACTGTTATCTGATGTGTAGCATTATATTAGATCCATGCAGTACATCAGGTCTTAATATATAAGCTGTCTGTCTCATTAATGTTAAGCAAATAATTGGGGTATCATAGAAAAAAGTTTTTTTGAATATATATTTTTCCTATAGATATGGGTTTTGGTGTGTGTCAAATTTGGTGTTATTACCAGGGATTTTAAGGTATGGTTGCTAGGTGATTTTGTTTTGGAACCTTCAGAAAACGTGAACTTGAGTTTTCTCTAAATTGACTTTGCTGACTCTATCAACTACAAACAGGTGTCAGTAATTTGTTTTCTGATTCCAACAAATCATACATCTTTTTGAAGGGTTTTTAATCGAGAATGTAACAATTTACAATTATCATTTTTGAAAATTTGCTCATTGCAACTCATTTTGCCAGCACGGGTAATATACACCAATCAGGCATACCATTCCTAATTTTGTGTTGGTCCCCTTTTTGCTGCAAAAACAGCCCTGACCCGTCAAGCTCAACTAGACCCCTTGAAGGTGTGCTGGGGTATCTGGCACCAAGATGTTAGCAGCAGATCCTTTAAGTCCTGTAAGTTGCAAGGTGGGGCCTCCGTGGATTAGACTTGTTAGACAGATGCTGGATTGGATTGAGATCTGGGGAATTTAGAGGCCAAGTCAACACCTCAAACTCGTTGTGCTCCTCAAACCATTCCTGAACCATTTTTGCTTTGTGGCAGGGCACATTATCCACATTATCCGCCGGCTTGCCTTCTTCCCATAGTGCATCCTTGTGCCATGTGTTCCGCAGGTAAGCGACGCACACGTAATTCATCAGACCAGACCACCTTCTTCCATTGCTCCGTGGTCCAGTTCTGATGCTTGCGTGCCCACTGTTGGCGCTTTCTGCTGTGCACAGGGGTCAGCATGGGCACCCTGACTGGTCTGCGGCTATACAGCCCCATACGCAACAAACTGCGATGCTCTGTGTATTCTGACACATTTCTATCAGAACCAGCATTAACTTCTTGAGCAATTTGAGCTACAGTAGCTCGTCTGTTTGATCGAACCACATAGGCCAGCCTTCGTACCCCACTTGCATCAATAAGCCTTGGCCACCCGTGGACCACTTTTGATAGATACTGACCACTGCAGACCGGGAACACCCCACAAGAGCTGCAGTTTTGGACTTGCTCTGACCCAGTCGTCTAGCTAGCCATCAACAGACACTAACACGTGCCGTGATGAAGAGATAATCAGTGTTATTCACTTCACCTGATAGTGGTCAAAATGTTATGCCTGATCAGTAACTACACTCTAAAAAATGCTGGGTTAAAAACAACCAAAGTTGGGTTGAAAATGGACTAACCCAGCAATTGGGTTGTTTTAACCCAGCGATTGGGTTGTTTTAAGCAAACATTTAACCCAACCACTGGGTTAAAACGACCCAATTGCTGGGTTAAAACAACTCATTTACTGGGTTAAAACAACCCAATTGCGGGGTTAGTCCATATTCAACCCAACGTAGGTTGTTTTTAGCCCAGCATTTTTTTGAGTGTCATAAGTAACATCAAATGTGAAGGATATCTGGGAATGTATATTTATGCCTTTACACTGTAAATGATAAGATTTCTGTACATTTAGTAGTATTTTACTATAAAATTTAAACGAAAAGTACTTAGATTAGAAATAACTTAGATTTATTCCTTTAGTGATTTATTTTTTCACTAGATTTTTTTTTATGAATTACAATTACGACCAGTGTCCAAGGAATTTTAATCTGAATGGGTCAGGATTTTAGTTCTGAAATAAGCCACTTTTTTAAAACAGTAAAACTAATCTTGACAGAGGAGCTTCACTAGATGACTTTCATATTATAAAGGAAATATTTAAAGATGATGCGAAAAACAGTAAAAGTCATTACAATATCAACAACTTGTTCCAAGATGCAGTCAGCTTTGTATCTATAGCCACTGGAGTTGTTTGTGCTTGTGTAATGGGTGAACATGCTCAGAGACCCTACTGGGTGTTAGCTGCTCAGGACTGGCACACGTTCGCACCATGTCTCTCTCCTTCTGCTGTCCGTGACAGAGGGGAAGCATTACTAATCTGCCACAAACAGAGCAACAGAGACTCTCAGAGATGTAGGGCCAGAGGAGATATAGAAAAACATGTATGGAGAAAGAGGATGAGAGAGAAAACAATCTAGCAAACGAACATTTGTTCTGCTCTGACAATGAGTCTTCTCCGTATTATCGAGCAACATTTCCATGACAAAGTATAAGCCTAAGCTTTGACTAAATCACAATGCGATACAAATGCGTTCGAGTCCAAGACCTAAAATAAATTCTGGAAACCAATCCATGGTATTCATGAGATTCCAAAATTCACATGGTGCTTCATTCGGAGCACAGCCATGCTCATATGTAGGTACTGAAGATCAATGGGAAACTTAGGAGAAGCTTGCCTCGGACTGCAATGTGAGTTTAAAAGGGGAAAAAAAAACTTGAGTGTGAGGCGGAGGTGCCAGTTTTGCAACCCACTGAACAATAGAGCTACTGATTGCCATTTTGCTTTTTGTGACTGCATATTGGAGGGTTTGTTCTCATAACGGCAAGAGCCTGACTAAATGTGTGTCTTAATTGTAATGTTTAAAGGAACCACGCTGAGAATGGGAATGAAAGAAAAGAGAGTGACTAAAAGGTGACAAAGCATGAATGATGGAGGTTGAGGCAGCGTCTGGAATATAAAATGAAATCTTTGCAGTGTTTTGCACTTGTTTGAAATTATTGTGATTAGACACACTTGTGCATGCTATGCTATGCATTTCTGCCGAATTTTATACAGATAGAAAAATAAGGCATATGATGGATTTACTAGTTAACAACTGTGCTGGTAAAGACTTGTTTACATTTATAGCGAAATGTATTGTAATGTGAAATAGCCTTGAGTTAGGATTAACACTTTTTGACAAATCAGAATTGTTTCTGTTTGGGGTGCAGTATTATGATTGAAGGATCAATCACAAACATTCCCTGTCATGAAAATATCTATATCATCTTTACAAACACAGTGGGGTCCAAAAGTGAGACCACTACTGAACATGATTTTGCATGTTTCTAATATAATACATTTGGTTTATAAAAAAAAAGAAAAAAGATGTATTATCAGCACAACAATGTGAGTTGAGAAGTTACATTAAAAACTAAGAGGCCACATTTTTGTGATTGGCTGCATTGCTCAACACTGCAAAAAAACGTAAAAAGAAACCTTTGACGCTCTCAAGAGCACAAACACCAAATCTATTTCACCAATATGCTATTATTAAGGAGAAAATTAATCCTAGACCAGGGCTAGGATCCATTGCTCGTTCTTCCTTCATTGTGTTGCTTCACCTTCATTCTCAAATCCTCTCCTGTGGCCTCATGGGATAGTAAAGTGTCCATCGAATGCACTTCAGAATCTCGCTGGAAGCAGTAGCTAGGTCATCTGGGTCCTTTTTTCCTACCATTGTTAAAAAACTATGAATTCAGGCATACTACTTAGCTCACATATGGTTTTTGTCAAACTATCAATTGATAGTGTAGCATCTGAGTTGCATGCAGACCATAACATTTAAATAAAAATAACTTTTTGAAATGAAATTTTTACGCGTTCATTTACACGACAACAGCATTTTGGGGGCCTGAAAATTCAAACTTTTGAAAACATGTTTCAAAGTGCAGGTTTTGAAAACAATATCATTATATTTCTCTGTGTAAACTACAAAAACGAGAATCTGTGATAACAGATGTCATGTGTATTACTGTATGTGGACAGTCTATAGGCAAGTATAGTGTTTCTTCACTAAGTGACATCATCTACTGGCCTGGCATGAATATTACAGCATTTGTAATTGTTTTTTGTGGATCAGTGTGAACGGGGATCGCTTTGACAAAGTTGTCATCTGCATGCAAAAAAAGCAAATGAAAAATGTTTCCATTTTTATTACATCTTGTCATGTAAATGTACTCGCAGTGTGATTTTCTAAGCTAGGCTTTCCTTTACTAAGTGCTAAAAGGGTTGCCAATTAACAAATAAAACTTGTCAAAAGAATAATCGCAAGTGAAGATGATTATAACCATCTCAACTATGAAAACATCCAAGCATCATCTGTAGACCAAATTCAATATCAGTTTCAATAACTTTCTCTGGGGAAACATCTACTAGTTCCACAAACGAATGACTATTTAACACATAGGAAATGAAACCTTTGTGAGTGTAGGCTATGTCACTGAATCTTTCATTTAAGAGATTCATTCAAAAAACCCTGATTCATCCATAATGATGCAAGCTGTGAGTCATGAAATCATTAATTGAAAAAATGTTTTTTTTTTTTATAATTCAAATTAATTCAACATTTTTTTTAAATAGACTGCAGCAATTAACATTTTGTCAGAAGCACTAGTAAATTACACATTTTGTTCGTGGGAGAATCATGATCTGCATTTTAAGTTAAACAAAAAAATTGGGATTCTCAATTTATCCAGAACTGTGATGTTTAGAATATTCTGGATGCGTGATTGTCTTGTGCCACACTCAACTACGAGCGACTGGCAGATTAGATCTCTGCCTCTGCTGTTGCTGTCACTCCCTGTTAAGACAAGCACATCGAGATCAATCATCGAGCAGCAAAAAGAGGCAGCATTTAGAGGCGGTCGTCAGGTGCAAAGACAAAGGCAGCGGGGGGGTACGAACAAGATGCTACTTGGCTTAATTAAAAAACCGACTCTGCTTCCCATCGCTAATAAGGGCTGACAGAGGTCAGGGACAGTATGAGAGACTGTTTAAAGTTTGGATAGACTCACTAGAGAACCGGGTCAGGAATTTCAGTCTGGGATTTAATGCCCAAGACCAGAAGACCCCAGAAGAAACACCTCATGTATCAACAGTAGCCTAAATAATACATGACATATTAAACTTTTTAAGCAAACATTCTAGAATCAAACTTAATAGGCACAGCTGAAAAAAAATGCATATAAATGAAATGTAAAAAAAGTTAAAATGAATAAAAAAATGTCACGTAGCCTAGGCTATGGCAAGCTTGACTTTTCTTAATTCCCAAGATATGAATTCTTGATATCAACAATTAAATTGTCACTTGTTAAAATGCTAATTCCTAATATCAGGAATTTCTACTAGTAACAATGGCAATTTTTGATATCAACAATGACGTCATCACTCGCAGAAATCATATCAAGAATTACATTTCAACTGGTAAAAACTATAATTCTTGATATCTGTAATTGTATTTTCCCTAGTTAAATGTCACCATAGGCTGCCATTCAAATTTAGTTGTTGATTAATTGATTTCTTACTAGTTGAAATTGCTCTTTCACATATCAGAAATAGGCCTACAATTCTTGCTATGGTAAAAATAATATTTTTTTTATATCAATCATTACGTGGTTACTAGTGCAAATGTCTGTTCTTGCTATCAACAACTGAATTGCTTCTAGTAAAAATTGTAGTCGTAGATATCAATAATTCGATTGTCACTAGTGGCAATGTTTATTTCTGATATCATGAATGTGATTGTTACTAGAAAGCCATTTTTGATATCTGAAATTACTCTCCTAATTATTAATATCCGAAAAACATTTTCAGATATCAGAAATAACAAATGTAACAGGTTGAAATACATTTACAGATATCAAGAATTAACATTCCCTTTCGTTCAGTCACTATGACGTACGTTAGTGACTAACCAATGGGGGTTTCGCTTAGAAGCCAATCATCTTTGAGAATTTAACAACGCCCAATGGCAGTGCCAATACCATGGGTATGCGGAATTTGCATGCGTAACTCTGCCCCACCGTGTGGGTATATAAGGAAGTACGCTGGCAACATCGTATTATGTTTCTGCTTTGGAGCCAAGAGCATTTCTTCACTCCTGCAAGCCTGAATTCTGAAGTCCTCTCTTCAGTCTTCGAGATGAGCAGTTCTCCAGGGTGTTGGTGTGACGGCGGTTTCCAGTGATCTCACGCTGCCTGCCTGCTGATCTATGCAGTGATCTGCAACAGCTGTGTGTGTGTTTCCCTGGGCGCTTCTGCACTCTGCAGAGCTTTCCTCTCACAAAAAGAGCTTGCGCTTGGCACATCTTTTTCAAGACGGTTCACCCATGCACTTCCGGGTGCGATCGATCTCCGTTGCTGTCTATGGGCATATTCACTGCTCGATGTGTTTGGGCTTCAGCACGTTCGGGCAGTGTTTGTGGATGTGTCATGTTCCCACTGCGGGAACGTGACCATCGCGATGTCGCGGTCGAGACTCAGTGATCTCAGTGAGGAGAGAGAGCGCACAACTGGCCGCGGGGCCTACGCTTATGCGTTCCCCCCAGTGAGCCTTCTCGCACGGGTACTGTGCAAGATCAGGGAGGACAAGGAGCAGGTCATTTTGGTCGCCCCGTATTGGCACGGCCAGACCTGGTTCTCAGAACTGCTACTCCTTGCGACAGCCCCTCCCTGGCCTATTCCTCTGAGACCGGACCTCCTCTCTCAGAGACGGGGCACTCTATGGCACCCGCGTCCAGAGTTCTGGAAGCTCCACGTGTGGCTTCTGGACGGGACGCAGCAGGTTTGAGTGGCCTGCCACCTACGGTGGTCGCCACCATCACTTCCGCTAGGGCAGAGTCTACACGGCACGTCTATGCGTTGAAGTGGAACCTCTTCGTCACCTGGTGCTCTTCCCGCCAAGAAGACCCCTGGAAATGCCCGGTCGGGTCCGTGCTATCGTTCCTTCAAGAGGGGCTGGAGCCAAGGCTGTCTCCCTCCACCCTGAAAGTGTATGTGGCTGCAATATCTGCCCATCACGACCTCTTGGGGGACAAGAAGGTAAGTCAGCACGACCTGATCATCAGGTTCCTGAGGGGGGCGAGGAGACTGAATCCTCCTCACTCTCCTCTCGTACCCTCTTGGGACCTCTCAGTAGTTCTAAGTGCTCTGCAGAGGCCTCCCTTTGAGCCTTTGCGGTCGGTTAATATTAAGTTCCTGTCGATGAAGACGGCACTGCTGACCGCACTGGCCTCCGTTAAGAGGGTCGGGGACCTGCAGGCATTTTTGGTTGACGAAGCGTGCCTTGAATTCCGGCCGGCTAACTCTCACGTGATCCTGAGACCCCGGCCTGGATATGTGCCCAAGGTTCCTACCACCCTATTCAGAGATCCCTATGGCCTCCTCTTGGGCTCTAGCGCATGGCGCCTCGCTAACAGACATCTGCAGAGCTGCAGGCTGGGCGACACCTAACACATTCGCCAGATTCTACAATCTCCGAGTGGAGCCAGTGTCCGACTATGTACTCGCCTCTACTAGTGGCTGGTAATGGACCAGGCTCAGGTGTCTTCGCTTGCTCGCCATTCCTCTCCACGGATGGGATACGTGTGATATATTCCCTCAGGTGAGCTCCACGAGAGCCCTGAGCTCCTTCAGCACTGTCGACGCCGACATCAGTTCAGTCTGCCCTTTCGAGCCCAGACCCTCATGTCTGGCCAGGTGCCCCGTGTGCATGGTTCCCCTCCGGCGACCCCCACACGAGTATTTCCACCGTAAGCCTCCTCAGTGAGCAGGTGTCTTTCCCTTGGCAAGTCCCTGCCACCCCTAGGGTTAAAAATCCACCTTCGGCTGGTACCCTAGAGTTTCCCATATGGAGCCCTCAGCGGGTCATATGTGTACCCTCTAAGTCCTCCCCACGGGCAGGCATTTTGGCATTCCCGCACTGGGATATGCTTCCCAGTGTACCTTGGTATTCCTGTGTTAAGTGGGAGTCCTACGGCCTTAAGTGGCGGGATCTCACACTTACGCAGGGCACTGGACAACAGCTGAGTGGCGCTGTTATATTGGAACCCCCATTCGTTAGTCACTAACGTACGTCGTAGTGACTGAACTAAAGGGAACGTCTGAGGAGGGAACGGAGACGTACGTTCCTCTGCCACGTCAGCTGTGCTGCTGGAATGCGGAGTTCAGATCTTGGCTCCGCAGCAGATACATAATGCGATGTTGCCAGCGTACTTCCTTATATACCCACAAGTTGGGGCGGAGTTACGCATGCAAATTCCGCATGCCCATGGCATTGGCACTGCCATTGGGCGTTGTTAAATTCTCGAAGATGATTGGCTTCTAAGCGAAACCCCAATTCGTTAGTCACTAACGTACTTCCCCTCCTCAGGGAACGAGGGTTACATACGTAACCGAGACGTTTCAACCAGTGAAAATTGAGTTCTTGATATCAGGAATTAAAATTTTTATTAGTAACCACGTAATTATTGATATATAAATATGATGTCCACTAGTAATAATTGTATTTCTGATGTGTGAAACTGGAATTTCAACTAGTAAGAAATCTATTTTTGATATCAACAACTGAATTCCAATGGCAGCCTATGGTGACATTAAACTAGTGAAAATACAATTAAAGAGATCAAGAATTATAGTTTTTACTAGTTGAAATGTAATTCTCAATATCAAGAATTAGATTTCTATGAGTCATTATTTGATATGTCATTGTTGAGATTCAGAATTAACATTCTGTAATTCCTGATATCAATTAGCAAGTTTGTATTTTGCATTCTTAACTTTAATTATTTGAGTAAGCAAACTCATTCATTTCACTTAATATTATGTCATATCAACTTAAATATTTTTAGTAGTGGAAACTTTGTAAGCTTATTCAGTAAAGCACTAACTTGCTAATTGGAAACACAATGCTTTGATAGCATTAGCATAGTATGGCAATAGAAGAATGAGCACTGGAATTTTGAATGTTTAACTTACCTGTTCTCAAGCTAAGCTCATGCTTTACTCGTCACCATGATGGTAACCCTCCAAAAAAAACATAACTTCTAAAATAGCATATACCTAAGCATTAAACACTACTAAACCTCCAATTAATCTTGCACGTAAAACATTAAATAACTCTTAATTTTAACATTTTCTCTCCCTTTCTTCTGTCATGGCAAAGCATGCTGCAAAATAGGAATCCCAGCCCAGTTTCAGTTCAATTTAATGGGTTACTTCAGCGATTTAGCATTAAGCTTTGTATCAGTAGAAACCCGGTAGTATATTCAAATTATGGTATTCCCCCCCTCATATCCCCCTGAGACGAGAGAATTATGCATTTTATTTCTTGAAAAAATCCTCCGATGATGCAAATATCGTCCTTTTGCGTCATCTGAGGATTTTTTGACCAGAGGCTAAAGACTACAACCAGTAGGAGCTGTTCCGCATGCTGTCCCGCAGGGGTGGGATCTCACTCACAGAATGTAAATGCGCACGGCCGCTCGGATCGGGCATTAATAACGGAGCGGTACGAAGCAAAGTGAGTGTTTCAACTTTTCAACAAATTCTTATGAAAGTTAAGCGTCCATATGCGATCCTCATATTTTCCATCCATCATGCGCTTACCTCAGCTCTTCTCGTGATGAAGGAAATCTGACTCCTGCTGCGTTTGTTCCGTGCCTTTCGTTCGGCTCACTCACACGTCATTGAAAAGACACGTTCAGTTTTTAATTGTAGTGTTTATTCTCTAACTGAATGACATGATTGTATAACTATGAAAATCAAAACGCCGGTGGGGTGGTGATAACCAGTGGCCGTGGCCTCGTTGGGCAACGAAGCAAGTGCATTCTGGCAGTTGTTGTCTTTCATCCACATGAGACAAATACATTTTCTGTCTTTGCTCAGTCTAGAAGGCACCAAATTCAAAAATGATTTCACATTTCTTCTAAATAAATGACCCAGTTTAAATACACATTCATCTTCTCAGCGCTGAAGGACCCTTTAAGTTTGTCGAAGTTAAAATAAACTTAAAGGTAGGGAAGGTAGGATTTGGTTAAAAAACTTTTTTTCCAAATTTGTTTAAACTTTCTTTATATATCAATACATAATTAAAATGTAAGTACTCTGAAAAAGAAAGTATGAAAATTGAGTGTCTGTAGACCTCTCACGACTGTTTTAAACAGTGCTTAATTTGTAAAGTGGGAGGTCCCGGAGCGCAGAGGGGGGGTGGATCCGGCGACTCAAAACGCAGGTTGGAGGTAACGGAACAAAACATTTTTTACACTGCCTATAGCAGTGCTTCTCAATCTTTTTTCAATAACGTACCCCCTATCATTTTTTTTCTCAGCCAAGTTATTAAAAATCATTTGAGATAGAAATAAAAGTTATGACTATAGTGATATGCCCAGTCAGAATTATTAGATTTATTAAACAAATTAAAAACATTTGCAATAATAAACAATATCACTACCGATAACGAGCATCATATATAAATAAAATATAGGCCTATATTTTAAATATATATATATGTATTCGGGTGACATTATTTTTTTCCCACTTTCATTAAATTTTGCTTTGTAGAAAAAGCCTTTCTTTGAAACGAATTTCGTTTTGTATAAATTGTATATTAATTTTAGTAAATGTTGCATTAACTAATTGCTTGTATTTAATAAATAAAAAGCAAATATAACAGACAATATAATAACCGTGAAATGGAGGCACCGGTGCGCCGCGTTCAGTTGCATTGCGCGTGAACTGCAGCGCATCTAATCATAAATAAATTAAACTCAGCATAGGCCTATGCATACATTAGCCATTAAATATATTTGCTGCATTGGATGGTATCCTTTCTACAACAGACCAGGGATTTCTCGCGGCTCGCATCAGAAGAGCATTGCGTCAATAGACCGCAAAACAAACAAGGCCGCCTATAGCCTATTCAAGGCAATTTTTATTTTTATTTCAGAACATGCACTGCACGGGTGCGAAATGTAAAAAAATACACTGCATGAATTGTTTTCACAAGCAGTTATTTTTCGGAATATTAAATTAACCAAGAAAAAAAAGAAGAAAAACACTCCATCCAGATAAACAGCAACAGGCTATTGTGGGACTTAAATAAACACAATGAAATTTCATATAGTAGATACATTTCATATAAAACTATATAGTAGGCTATTTTAATGATGCACCAATAATCAACACAAACACATCAGGTCGTTATCCTATTTATCCAGAACGGCCCATACAGCATCGATAGTGCCCCCGGCCTCGATTCTGCTTCTTTCTCTACACCTCGTGTCCAGTGCATTTTTCTAACAGCGATCTCAAGGCTCGACAACAAGCGCGAATAGCATGTGTCACTTTAAGTGCTTCACCTTTCGTCATCCCTCTCCCCTCCCCTTCCATAAAAAAACAAAAAAATGTATGGAACTTTCATAGGGAATAAATACGAACACAACCAATAACATTGAACACTACACAAATAGTATTTTTTTTTTTTTTTTAGACGATTAATTTGAATAGTGACATTTGAGGTGCCGGATTCAATAAAAAAGGTTCCGGATCCAACATCGGAGGTGCCGGAACATGTTCCGGCGTGTTCCGGCTCAAATTAAGCCCTGGTTTTAAAGACAGCTCATTATTTCCATTCACTCCACCTTCTCCCTTCTGGGCTCTTTCCAAAGCCACGCCCCCAAAACACGTGAACGCGCCACGCCGACCGCTCAGCTGACGCATTATTTACCTGAGGCGAGCGGAGAAGAAGGAGCGGAGTGCATGTAGTGACATCATGTCAGAATCACATGTAATAAAAAAATCTAACTTTATCATTATGAATATAAACAAATAAGATGTCTTTTAGTACTCACTCTCAAGCTAGAATAACGATACTGGTAAAGTTCAAAATACACACACAACACGGTGTCTACAACACACAGATACAAGATAAAAACATTGGTAGAGTATATAAAAACAAACCAAGGGCTGAAATAAACGTGCACGTAAAGTTCCCGGTGAACATGCAAAAGAGTTTAGACTGAGGGTAGTAGCTAAAGCTAACTTAGTTCTAAAAAAAGTTCCTGGATCAGTGAACTAGCTTTTACACATGCATTTTGTTCTCTAAAGTTACATTTTGCGAAATTCAACACGACAGCGATCAACTTGAGCTAATCATATTGAGTATTTATCATCTCTACTAATGGCTCGCTAGGTGTATAACATTGTAACTTTATGCTAAGTAATGTTATGTTAGCTATATTAGGCAGCTACGTGTGCTAGTGAGACATGCTTCATGAAAACATAAACCAAAAAAATGTATAATCAAAATGAAAGATTACCTGTCCAGCAGAAATACAGCCTCTTGAACTCAAACGGGTGCGCCAGGGTTGCCAGGTTTTCACAACAAAATCCGCCCAATTGCTACTCAAAACTAGCACAAAACAAGCCCAATCGTGTTTGGGGGGTAAAATATGTGTCTTTTTGGAAGGGCTGCCTGCAAAATTCGCAAATCCCGGGGCAAAACATCACATAATTGGGGTCGCTTCAACCCGTGGACATGAAAAACAGCCCGCGGCAACAGTGTTTGAAGTAGCCCGACTAGGCAACAGTGGGGTGCGCGCATGTGGGCAGATCCTGAGCAAAAGCGGTGATAGCCATGGTAGCGAGAGAGAGTGACAGGCGCCCAAGCCAATCACTTGATTCGGCCCGAACGAAAATAATGAGCGGTGTTTATTGCAGATTAAAAAGTCTGGAGTCACTCGATTTTTATACGCTCTTTTTCAGAGTACTTAAATTTTAATTATGTATTGACATATAAAGACAGTTTAAACAAATTTGGACAAAAGTGTTTTAGATCATACTTACCTACCCCACCTTTAAGAATTAAATTTAAAATAAAGTTCATAAAACTCAAAACAATGAAACAATTCAGACTACTTAAAATGTGCCAGTTTTGAGAACTCAAAAAAATAAAATAAAAATAAGGTTCTATATACTCATGAAAGTTGATTTGATTTAACTAATTAGTTTAATTTAAGTTTACCCTACTTGAACCAATTCGTTATTTTGAGAATTGGGGTTTACAGTGGCTGATTTGCTGCTGCTCATCATGCTTATTATTGTCAATGTTGAAAATAGTTTTTGCTGCAGTTTTGTGGAAACTGATATACATTTTTTCAGGATTCTTTGATGAATTGAAAGTTCACAGCATATATATTATAGATGTCTTTACTGTCAATTTTAATCAATGTAATGCATCCTTGCTCAATAAATGTTTTTTTTAATCTTTCTTACACCAAACTTTTGGTCAAACTCGTGGTTCCACGGAAAAAAAATATTAAGCAGCAAAAACTATTTTCAACATTGATACTAATAATAGTTTCTTGAGCATCATATCCCATACATTTACCCACCCATAGACCCTCCCCTCGAAGAAATCAGGACAGAAGTGGTCAGAAGTGGACAAAAAAGACACCAGGTGTAAAGAGAAATTATTTCTGAAGGATCATGTGACTCTGAAGACTGGAGTGACTGGAGAGACTTCTTTCAAAAACATAAAAAAAAGGCAATTATTCCCATTTTTTTTAGTCTGGTAGTGTATATTTTGGCCCGGTTTCACAGACAGGGCTTAGACTAAGCCAGGATTAAGCCTTAGTTCAATTAGGACATTTAAGCAACTTTTATAAACGTGCCCAAGAAAAAAACATTGCTGGTGTGCATCTTGCGACAAAATGCCACTGACATATTTTAAGATTTGTCAGTGCAAGATTCTTTCAGTTAAAACAGCTCAAACATGCATTTTAGTCTAGGATTAGCTTAAGCATTGTCTGTGAAACCGGGGGATAATATTTTTGTTGCACTGCATTTGCCAAACATGACTTTTGTTGTGAAAACATTAAATTAAAACTGCTGCAGAATGTCAAAATGCTCAGTTGAACTCAAAGCGGTGACAAGAGACAATTAGCTTTTAAAAGTTCTGAGATGTGTTCACGAAGTTCACAAAGTGCATCTCATCCCATTATGTCTCTTAACTCATTAACAAAATGACACCATCAAAGAATAGAGCAGTTGGGCTTCTCAGTAGTGTCTCTGTGTGTGGGAGAGAGAGACAGAGGTGTTATAAAACAAGGCTTCAACTCAAGAACATGATCAAGTGTGATTTGTAGCGGCGTGTCCTCTAGTGGTGAGGAGCTTGCACAACAAAAACAGCACAAAAATATTAATCTAAACTGTATTATATCTGCCATAAAATCAATGTTATTTACACATACAGGAATGTTGATTCATCAATGCATTTATAATTACAACTGCCACAAAGCACTGAATAGAAACCATTATTTTCATCTTACTATTCACGGACCACAATAAGGCCCTGCTTAAAACTGGTAATAAGGAGCGTTTTGGATGATCGGATGACAAGTGGACGACGCTAAATACAGGTGTAAACAAGGTCTTAAAAACACTTTGAGCTTGTACACTTTCGACCATTTCCAGAGTTAGTCGAAAATGCATTCGGCCGGATTGCTTTCGTAGTGTAAACGCTCATGTTGTCAAATGTTTTCAAACAGCCGCAAAAGAGCAGAAACGAAAGCTGCTCTCTGTATGTTTTTTTTCATTGTCTCTGGATTTGTTATGTAAATTGCCTGAGCTTATTTTGTCCATTCGATCAAAAGATCTGAAAAATACCATACATTTACCCGCCCATCTACCCTCCCCTTGAAGAAATCAGGACAGAAGTGGTCGAAAGTCGAAAAAAGAGACGGATTAGTAAACGGAAATGCATTTCCTACGCCCACTTGTGATCTGATCGACCAAAACGCATCTTAATACCAGGTGTAAACAAAACCTAACATACATTATACATTATACCACATTAAAAAGAAATGGATGTTCAGAAATGCAGTGGAAAAGTTGCAGATTAGTGTCCATTAGGGCTCAAGTGATTATTTGGCCACATCCAGACCAAACATTAAGAAGGTACTAATGTGTTGTAGCACTTTTAGTCAGCAGGTCGTGGTCGTAGAGCTGTGACTGAACTGGGTCAAGCGTACTGCTGGGTGAACGTCTGATGGAACTCTTTCAGTTTGTGGAGCAGAGTCTTGAGTTTGTCTGTTGGAGGAAGGATGGTCATCCTGGTAAAGCAGAGAACACAGAAGAGGAATGGAGAGGAGGGGAAGGAAATGTTTAATGTCACAAAATTACTCATTACATACAAGTTGTGTGGCGTGACAAATTTAGCAAATATTCCACATACAGTAGTTATTCAATTATAATAATTTCAATTATATTAATTGAGAAGCTACGAAGCCCCTAAAGTATGGAAGCTTGTTTCCGCCACAGAATAAAAAAATAAAAAAGGTAATTGTGACTTTTTATCTCACAATTCTGACTATATATTGCAATTCTGACTTTATATAGCGCAATTCTGGATTTATAACTCGCAATTCTGGATTTATAACTTGCAATTCTGACTTTATATCACCCAATTCTGACTTTATATCATGCAATTCAGACTTTATATATCTCAATTCTGACTTTATTTAACGCAATTCTGACTTTATATAATCACAATTCTGACTTTCTATAATCATAATTCTGACTTTATAATCGCACAATTATGACTTCATATAATGCAATTCTTACTTTATATAACGCAATTATGACTTTATATAATCACAATTCTGACTTTATATAACTCAATTCTGACTTTATATTACGCAATTCTGACTTGCGAGTCACAATTGTGAGTTAAAAAGTTGCAATTATCCTTTAAAATGTTTTATTCTGTGGCGGAAACAAGCTTCCATACTAAAGGGACATGGTTATTGTAAAAAAAAAAAAAAAAAGATGGGTGGAAAAATTATATTTCAATGCTTTTATATTCTCTCACTTGTATTCTCTCACATTCCCTGAGAAACTTTTGTGATGGAAATAATATGAGGTGGGAAAAAAACTACATTATATTGATTTTGCAACCAAAGTTTTTATGTGAAACCCAATACTTTTCCAAGAACGCAAAAATTTTGCGAGCGAACACAAAAGAATTTAAATGTAATTATTTCTCCAATCTAATATTTTTTTCCATTACCATGTTCCCTTGGGGGCTCCGTAAGAAGAAGTTACATGGACTATTTGCAAATAGAAATATATACAGTAAAAAAAAGGTGTGTGGTGTGCAGTGTTGGGCAAGTTACTGAAATTAGTAATTAGTTACAGTTACTAGTTACTTCTTTTAAAAGTAATTTAATTACTTTACCAATTACTGTATATCAAAAGTAATTAGTTACTAGGGAAAGTAACTTTTAAGTTACTTTTATGTCTGCTTTTTAAATGTAAAATATGAACAGTACTGACGTCAAACACAATAAACATAATTTTTAGACCTATTTATTGTAATCAACAGGGCAAAAGGACTTCAAATCAAGCAGTAGTACAGTGTTTAAGGCCCATTTATACTTCTGCGTCGAGTGTACGCCGTAGTGTACGCCGTAGGCGTTTAATGAGAAAATAAATAAACTATATTCAGCGGATCTATGTATTTATTTACTACCATAAAGAATCGCTGGACTGCAAAATAGTGTGTTATAGCAGACGTAAGGAACTATCATCCAATTTCTGGACACACACACACACACTCCTATCGCAGATTTTTTATTTATTTATTGACCTGAGGGAAGGGTTCTGGCAGACCAATCACAGCGCGTGCGGTCCGCGTAGAATTGACGCGTTGTTACATTTTTGGAGAGGTGCGCGTCAGGCTACGGCGTATCCAACGCGTCTATGCGTAGGGTACGCCGTACCCTCTGCGTGCACTCGACGCAGAAGTATAAATTGGCCTTTAGCGTCCACCAGCGGCAGCGAGCATTCCTTTTGCGCAGCTGGTAGAGTATAGCCTGGGAGACTTATCGCCTTTTTACACCTGGTCCCTTCATTCGTTTTCTCTGACCAGATATCTATCCGATTGTGAAAAGACCAGACTAGTAGCCTAAATGCCTTCCGAGATTTTTTCGAGACGGATTTAAATCCGATTACTCAAACAAACCAATTCGGAAGGTGCAACACGCGTCGCCGCAAGCCAACATGCAAACCGCCACCAGTGAAACTGAAAGTAGGCGAAGTCTTAGATGCTCAAAAACACGAAAATCTTCATTAAAACTAATGAGACTAAATTATCTTAGCAGTGCATAGTTCGCTCTCTCATATTGGGGTCTTTTATCTTTTAACTGATAAATGAAACGCAGCTCATATCTTTGGCTTTCGTTGACGTGAACTCCGTTAAATGTGCATATAGCACGGAAATTGAAGATCGGATTTATATTCATTTTGCAGAGAGGTGTATGGTAAGACAACATGCATGGTTTTTTTAAATATTTTTTTTTAGATTGTGTAGCCCGTTTCATTTGTGAGCGTCTACGTCTACCTCAACTTATACAAATTTGCCTTTTTACTGTGGTGGTGGTGGTGGTAGTGATAGTTTAAACTAACATTGTGATGCTTGAAGTGTTTGATATCTATGGATTTTATTATAGGCAAGACAAGTCAAGTGTTGATTTGAGAGGCTAAAGCGTTGGATTAACTCGCTGTCAGCCGACGGGCTGGTAGTCACTTTAAAAAAATAACTTTAACAAACAAAAAAATGCTCCAAACATTTTTCTAAATTAACCTAATAAAGAAACGAAATATAACTACTTTGACATTAAAAACAAAAATGAACTATTTTAATGGCTGCAACAATGTGTAATAGGGAGGATAAAAAAAGCACGGGCCAGGCTAGGGACTAGATCTGAGCTTCTTGTCTGCAAGCGTTCATTTTTCACAAAAGAGAGTAACGCGAGTAACGAACTAATTTAAATTTCAGTAATTGTAATTGCGTTACTTGATTAAAAAAATATTTAGTTACTTGCGCGTTACCACCAAAAGTGGAATTACAGTAACACTTTACTTTGTAGCGCGTTACTCCCAACACTGGTGGTGTGACCATAGACTGTAAAAAAAATGGAAGCCAGTTGTGGAAGCCCTAGTGGCCAGTCGATGAATTGCAGTTTAAGTCGCTTCCGTATTGGCTTCAAGTGAAGCTGTGGGAGGTTGCCGCTTGGGTGTGACAATTTTTTTTTGTTGTTGCAAATATTCCATATAGCTTCTCAATTAAAATAATTTCTGTTATATTAAATGAGGAGTGCAAATAATAATACAAATAATAATAATAAAAAAACTATGCGGGTGTGACAATTTTTTTTCTTTTTTTTTTTTACCAAATATTCCATGTAGCTTTTCAATTAATAGGAGCTCAACAGCACGTCTAATGAATTCGGCATGAAATGAAAAATACCCTATTTATTTTCTAATTGCATGTTATTGATATAATTGTGAACAAATTTGCATGCGTTTTACCTGTCATACTGTAATCTTCCAGTGACAGACCTCTCTGTAATGATGTATATCAGACTTCTCCAATCATCTAAATGGGTCATGAACTGGCTTCTCTTTTTTTATACTGTTGTCTGAGGTCAACGTATGATGTTTACGTGGTTTTTACATTCAAAAACATCATAATGAATAAGTAATAGGCTATTTTCTACCCTGGTTTTGGCTCTGAAACTTACAGGATATTCTTATTTTATGATGACCTTTTATATATCAAAAGCTCAAGGGAAAGTTGATTTCCCAATTCATGAACCCTTTAATCTGCTTAAACTCCGCCCCTTTTCTAGAGCCAACTGCAAGCTTGTACTCACACTCAGTTTCACGACTTTAAAAGAACTGCTGTCACTGCTTAATATTTCATGTCCACTAGGTATATTGTGTAAACAATTCCCTGTACAAACCATGAGAAGAAAGTGGAAAACTCTTGGAGGACACACAACACTGACCTGAAGTGGTAAGTACCATCTCTTTGACCAAAACCACTGCCAGGAACGAGACAGATCCCGGTGTCCTCCAGAAGTTTCATGCAGTAGAACATGTCTGGAGCCTGACCCTTCGCCTGTATTCATACACACAACAAGCCATGAACCACCATGTCAATCAGAAGCATTAAAGAACATGTGACACAAACCAACCTTAGCTTCGTTGATGGCGCGTTCAGGTAGGGTGATACGGGGGAAGGAGTACATGGCTCCCTGCACAGGGTTACAGCTGATGCCTGGCACTGTATTCAGAATCTCCTCGGTCAGTTTGGCTTTTTCAGCCAAGGCACTCAGAACAGCTGTTCGCTCCTACAAAACACAGAGGAAGAGGAATGAAAAACTGGATTATCTATCTATCTATCTATCTATCTATCTATCTATCTATCTATCTATCTATCTATCTATCTATCTATCTATCTATCTATCTATCTATCTATCTATCTATCTATCTATCTATCTATCTATCTATCTATCTATCTATCTATCTATCTATCTATCTATCCTAACACACAATTCATGTGCATACATACGTTTTACGCAATAAAATCTCCTGTACGAATAATCCAATTATTTATCCAATTATCCACTTATCAGTGAATGAGACCCAATGTCTTGGAAATAACTTTTCCAATAACCAGAGTTGTACATCAGCAAGTTAGTTTGTCTACTGGAAAGAGGAAGGCACCTTCATGAACGTCTGGTAAGAGGGTTCTCCGGGCTGAGGGCAGTTGACCACCAGGTCCATGAGGGCTTGTCCGGGCGCAGGTGGGCACAAGCGCACTGACACCAGTTTAGAGAGCTGAGCCTTAACCTCTGGGTCCATGTTGATGACCTCCATGTATCCCCCTCGAAAACCACATCTGAAAGTGTGTGTTTATTTATGCATGTTAGAAAATAAAGTACATTATATGGAACTATGTATAAACTATATAACACATGTAATTCTACATTGTTATTGGATTGTTTTCTGTGCACAAAATAAATTTTTGAGCATATTGTTTCATACATTGATTCTTGTGTAAATGCAAGGGGTGTAACGGGACACAGAAGTCACAGTTCGGTACGTACCTAGGTTTTGAGGTCACGGTTTGATACCAGTTTGGTACAATAGGAAAAATGGTCACACTATAGTTTAGGATCCAGTTCTTACTATTAACTATGACTTTTGCCTCAATAAACCTAACTAATTTTTGATTATTAATTCAATTCAATTCAAATTTATTTGTATAGCGCTTTTCACAATACACATTGTTATTAGTTAGTAAGGTAGTTGATAAATCTAGGGATTGGGTAGGATTAAGAGATGTAGAATAAGGTCATTCAGAATAAGGCAGCCTCCTTTAGTGTGTTAAGCCTTGCGCAGTAAACAGAATGCACTATTGCATAGCTCAAATTTTTTGCAGGGCTGATAACAAAAGGTATTTGGTCACAATCAGCAACAAAACTGAAAAGCATCTTGGGCCCTATCTTGCACCCAGCGCAATTGACTTTGTACACCGACGCATGTGTCATTCCTATTTTGCACCCGCGCAAAGCGCGCTTTTCCCTCCACAGAAGCACGTCGCTAAACTAGTGAATGAACTTGCGCTACCTGGGCGGTTCAGCGCAAAAAAGGAGGCGTGTTCCGGCGCAAACAATCCCTGGTGCTATTTTGCTGTTCCATTAAACAATTGCGCCACTGACCAGAAAAAACCTAGTCTAAAGTCAGTGGCGCGTTGCGCGTTGTTCATTATGCTATTTTAAGGGCGCATGCTTGACCATAATGTATAGCGTGCACAACGCGCATACACTTTGCTCATGTAATCTACACAGATGCAACAGTTATTTTTGCAAATCATAAATTGTTACACTAAAAAAATATTAACACATGAGATGACGGAAATCATTGTGGTGTGCCACGAAGATGTGAAAAAATAGGCATAAATCTAGCTTACAAATGATTCAGGCTAATTGTAATAATTAAGGATAATAAATAAATAGGACCTGTTTGCCCAATAGTGGCAAGACATATATGTATATAAGGACATCTGACAAATTGGTTTGTCCGTCAAGAACCAGGAAAAAAAATCGACTGAAAAACTGAAAAAACTGAAAGACTGAAAAAAAAAGACTGTGAAATCACCTTTACCATAATGTACAACATTACAACTTCACTTCTCTGCCTTTCACTGCTCTTACAAGCACATCAGTCTCCTCGGCTGTGAACCGCTCCTGGCGTGCGCCTGGTAAATACGCCATAATAATAGCAATCCATAATGGAACTTGCGCACCTGCTTTTAAAGGGAATGTTGGATGACGCTCGGATTGGTTTATTCACGTTACGCCCAAACCACACCTATGAATAATGAAGCTACTTCCGACCAACCCATTTTAGATTTGCGCCGGGCGCAAGAGCCATTTATCCCGCCGGGAAAATAGCAACAGCGCCGAGACCCGCCCACAAAGTTACTTGCGCTTCACGCTTTGACACTAGCGTTTCAGATCGTTAAAATAGGGCCCCTTGTGTTATAAAAGTACAAAATAAATTGAATGATGAAAAATAAAACCTGTGCATTAGAATTGTTACAATTTATGGAAGCTTGTTGACTTTATGACTCGTAATTCTGACCTTATAACTCGCAATTCTGACTTTATAACATGCAATTCTGACTTTATAACATGCAATTCTGACTTTATATCAAGCAATTCTGACTTTATAACTCGCAATTCTGACTTTATAACTCGCAATTCTGACTTTATAACTCGCAAGTCTGACTTTATATCTTGCAATTCTGACTTTATAACTAGCAATTCTGACTTTATGCCATGCAATTCTGACTTTATATCAAGCAATTCTGATTTTATAACTTGCAATTCTGACTTTATAACATGCAATTCTGACTTTATATCAAGCAATTCTGACTTTATAACTCGCAATTCTGACTTAATAACTCGCAATTCTGACTTAATATCTTGCTATTCTGACTTTATAACTCGCAATTCTGACTTTATAACATGCAATTCTGACTTTATATCTTGAAATTCTGACTTTATAACTCACAATTGTGACTTTATTTCACGCAACTCTGACTTTATAACTCGCAATTCTGACTTTATAACATGCAATTCTGACTTTATATCTTGAAATTCTGACTTTGTAACTCGCAATTGTGACTTTATTTCACGCAACTCTGACTTTATAACTCGCAATTCTGCCTTTATAACTCGCAATTCTGACTTTATATCATGCAATTCTGACTTTATATCTTGCAATTCTGACTTTATAACTCGCAATTCTGCCTTTATAACTCGCAATTCTGACTTTATATCATGCAATTCTGACTTTATATCTTGCAATTCTGACTTTATAACTCGCAATTCTGCCTTTATAACTCACAATTCTGACTTTATATCATGCAATTCTGACTTTATATCTTGCAATTCTGACTTTATAACTCGCAATTCTGACTTTTTAACAATCAATTCTGACTTTATATCAAGCAATTCTGACTTTATAACTCGCAATTCTGACTTTATATCAAGCCATTCTGACTTTATAACTCGCAATTCTGACTTTATATCAAGCAATTCTGACTTTATAACTCGCAATTCTGACTTTATATCAAGCAATTCTGACTTTATATTAAGCAATTCTGACTTTATGACTCGCAATTCTGACTTTATAACTCGCAATTCTGACTTTATATCACGCAATTCTGACTTTATAACTCGCAATTCTGACTTTATATCACACAACCTGACTTTATAACTTGCAATTCTGACTTTATATCACGCAATTCTGACTTTATAACTCGCAATTCTGTCTGACAGTTGTTAGTCTTCTAGTAGTTGTGCAAAGTGAGATCTGAATCACCGAATCTTGCAGAGACGGAAAGTGTGAGCAGGAGCAACTTTTGGTAAGTGTTCTGATTAATTATTTTGTAATTTTGCATAGTATTTATTTATTTTAATAAATTGCCTCGTACATAGACAGCAAAAGATTGGCTGCAAGCTTCTCCTCCTGTCTATACGGTAATTCCTCTACTGTGCGACGGTTGTCGCGTGGTTATGATGCAATCGTTAGCCTATTTTTACAAAAACGGCTTCTACGGGGCGATAGTGTAAGATACAAGAAAATGGAGCCTTTTATACATTTGCCATGTTTCTTTAGAAATAAACAATGGACAAATGGAGTCTTTAAACGCCTCAGATGTAAAGTTATTCGCTGTCAAAGTGACGCCAAAATGAATGGGAGTCAATGGAATGCTAACAGCAGGTGATGACTTGGTTAGCAATGGCTGCCCCTATGGAAGGTACGCTTTCCTGTGCTGCGTTCCACTCCAGTTTTAGACACGCACTTGCGAACTTCCCTAAGCACTTCCCCTCGGGGGAATCCCCGCCGCCATTTTGAAGTGTGTTCCACTTCGTGACGAGGGAAGTTTATATGGACAGACCCTTGCTCCCTCGATTTTGACCAAGGGAGCGAGTCTACTTCATATGTATACTTCAGGTAGCTTCATATACCACAATGCAACACGGTTGTGACGTCACCCCATATCGTGTTTAATTTACCCCACCACAAACAACTCCATGATATTTTTAATATTTTTAAAAACATTTAAAACAACCCAAATACACCTATATACATATAGAATGCTGCATTAAACAATTTTGTAAAGTGATCAAGTGCTTAGGACGTTCCAGTTCAGTCCATTGCAAAGGTTCCGCCAGTAGTGGGCACTCATCCAACGTAAGCAATGACGCACATCCGAGTGAACGAGACGGAGGGAAGTTAACGAGTGAAGGGCGTAATAAAAATGAACTGGAATGCAGCATGGGTGCTGGATTACCCCCTTGAGTCATTCGCACATGCACTGTTCTTCTTCTGCTCTTTTCTTGTTGTGGTGGTTAGCAAACAGCGTTGCAATACTGCGCGCCCCCTTCTGGATTGGAGTGTAGATTGCCTGTGACTGACTGTATTCGTCGTCTGACTGTTTGCACCAAACCGTGACAGTTTGGAACGAATAAATGTACCATTACACCTTTAGTAAATACATTTCAATAAGGAAAACACTCAAAATAGTATATCATATATTGAATATGGCAATGTGAATGTATTTGGTCTTGGCTGACAAGATCTTTCTGTGCTGCTGCTGATGATTATTGCAGCTGCTGCTGAAAAAATTATGGACTTGCTACTGCTAATAGATACACAGACACTCTGCTGTGAGCATGTAAGATCTGCTGCTGCATAAATAGACATACATAAATCCAGTAGCAGATCTAGGCAGGTGAAGTGGGGGAGGTGGAGGGTTTCAGAGGAACTCTGATGCAGGACTAGCCTACAGCAAACAATGAACCAGTCTATTTAAATGTTGAGCAAGCAATCTCATTGGCTGCAGGATCAGCAGAGGCCAATCAACTTGTGCCATGCAGTTATGATGTCCTATCAGCCTGCGCCATCTAGAGTTTCATGACTGAACTAGATATGTATACAACTGAGCCAGGTCCATACCAATGAAGTGTGTTTCTCTATGAAATGATAAGCCTGACTGATGTGTACTCACTCTCCCATGTAGCACTTAGAGGTGGAGTGGAATGATACCAGCTCTATTTTTCTTGAATACTCTGGACCCATCTCGAACAGCACTTTCTTGAAGGAGTGAAACTCGCAGCCCTCTGCATATACATTGTCCTGATACACCTAAGAAACAGACGCATGGTAAAAGAAATGTTCAGTGCTGAGCAAGTTGGGAGAGAAATGTATGCCTTTAACCCTTGTATGAAAGTGTGCACTTCTATGCCTGTAGATGCTGATATGATGGGAATACAGATTTATAGTATGATATAATATGGTGTAAACACCATATGACCCCCAGTATTAACTCACCTCATCAGCCAATAGGAAGAGGTTTTCTTTGGCTGCAAATCGAATTACATCTTCTATACATTGTCTACTTTGTACCTGACCTATATAAAAAAAGAATAGGCCGATCAATTAATCAGTTATAAGAAAAGCTGAGAAGAAAAAAATGGCAGGTTTAATTAAATAATTTTTAAAAATACAATCTTGAAAAACATTATTTATACCACGCTTTGGTTGATTACACGGTCCAAAAGTTTGGAGTCTGTAAAGTTTTTGAAAAAAAGTATCTTATACTCACCAAGGCCGTATTTGAACAATAGTGAAAACAATACATATTGTAAAATAATATCACAATTTAAAATAACTGTTTTCTATGTAAATATATTTTAATATGTAATTTATTCCTGTGATTAAGCTTAATTTTCAGCATCATTACTCCAGTCTTCAGTGTCACATGATCCTTCAGAAATCATTCTAATATGATGATTTGATGATCTAGAAACATTTCTGACTATATTTTCAGCATATTATAAATGTTGAAAACATTTTTTGTGGAAACCATGATACATTTATTTTCAGGATTCTTTGATGAATATTAATGTTCAAAAGAACAGCATTTATTTGAAAAATATACTGTTACTTTGATCAATTTAATGCATCCTTGATGAATAAACGTATTACATTCTTTAAAAAAAGATTTAAAAAAGCTTATTGACCCCAATATTTTGAATGCTGTATAAATATACTATATTATAATTCTTATTTAACACACATAACATCTGTTTTAATAGCTAGTTATTATTAATGTATACTTAATAATTATTAACTTCACTGAATTACAGATGATCAATTTTAATTTGTTCTTAATGCAATTACCAGTGGGGTTGCCGGGGTTGATGATGCACAGTACACGGGGGTTGCAATGCTCTCTGGCTGCCTGTAGAGAGCGGTGTAGCTCACTAATGTCTAGACTCCAGCACTTCTCCTCATTCAAGTAGTAATTCACCTGAACGGCACCCAGCTCTGCAATAGATGCAGAGTACAGAGGGTACTGAGGAATAGAGATCATGACCCCCGTCCGTGTGCGACCCTCCCCAGCAGTCAACAACTTCAATATGGTCTGAAAGACAACAAGACAAAGACAATGAGACCATTAGAGAAAAAACTAGATTTCCTCAATAAAATGTAAGTGGTGTAAGATTCTAGGGGGAGGAAGGTGGTTGTTGGGGCCTTGTCATGTGGTTTCTAGATGTCATGTGTTTCTAGGCTGTTTACAAGTCCAAGTAAAAAGAGGCACCAAAAAGTCCCAATTGATATGCTGGCCCCTCTAAGGCTATTGGATTTAAAAAAAATTAAATCTTTAGTCTGACACTGCTATAAAAGCTTATTTCCGCTACGTAATAGAAGATAAAAAAGGTAGTTGCGACTTTTTATTTCTCAATTCAGACTTTTTTCTGATCTTACAATCGTGAGAAAAAAAAGTCAGAATTGGAAGTTATAAACTCGCAATTGCAAGACAAATGTCAGAATTGTATATATATATATATATATATATATATCTCACAAATCCTTTTTTTTTGTTGCAATTCTGGGTTGATGTTGACTCACACTTCTGACATTTTTCTTGCAATTGCGAGTTTATAATTTCTAATTCAGATTTTTTTTTTTTTCAATTCCAAATGATATCTCACAATTTGGAAAAATAAAAGTTTATAAAAATACTTTTTTCTCGTAATTGCGCATTTATATCTCACAATCTTGAGGAAAAAAGTCAGAATTGCAAGTTACAAACTTTGTTTTTGCGAGAAATAAAGTCAACTCAATTGCAAGAAAAATGTCAGAATTGTGAGTATAAAATAAAATAAATTACTTATACAAGAACAGGTTTTGAAAGACCAAAAACCTGAGGGGTCACCGTGATTTTGCAAAGTAAACAATCAAAGACACTGGATCAACATATTTTACATTTAACATTCCTGTCCGAAAACAGTCCTAACCCTATCCCTATCCCTACCCCTAAAACTAACACTATCCATAACTTATCCCTAAAATCAGAGGGGAATAATAGGTGATGATAACACTGATGTAGAAGCACCTAACCCTGGTTGTAAGCCTAAACTTGTCCTTCAAATCTGATTGGTTGATTGGAATGTTTTTCCCGGATCATCACAGATATTGATCCAGGAACTTGTTGACGCCAAGTAAACAAGCTAAGTCTACAAAGAACTGTGTTTGCATTTGCCTGACGTACCACAATGCCGTCACTGGCTCCTGTCGTGAGGTAGATGTTGTCAGGATCAGACGGAATACCGCCGTCACGGCGCTGTATGTAGTTCGCAACATCATGCCTTACACAGTCAATTCCCTGACTGGTTGTGTACGCACCTGACGAACAAGAGGAGGGGCAGAGCAAAGGGAGGTGTGAATATGGATAGAATTTCATATTACAGAGCCTTAAAACCTCAGATGCCTTTTGGACAGTGACTAACATAAACACTTTAATCAGTAACATCCCTGAGTATATTGATGCTAGTTCAGCCGTTAACAATTAGTAGAGTTTAGTTTATAACTGTATGTGGGATATTAATTTAAAATGTACATATACTGCATGGATAAGTGGTCATCATTTCTTTCTTACTTTTGTAGAACACAAAATATGATATAACAATTTAAGAGAAAATAAAATATAATTATCTTAATGAAAGTCAATGGGGTGCAAAAACACTGGAGCCCACTGGCTTTCATTGTATGAACAAGTAAAAACATCAATAAAAATCATCTGAAATTTCATGTCAACTCCCATTATACACAAATCACATACCGATGCTATTCCCTCCACATGATTGCAAAATACGCCTCGCTCGGTTTTTGGCATCCTCTGGAAACTTGTTGTCATCAAGTAGTTGTGGATATGTACACAGTGCCATCACCTAGAAAAACAATTCAGCTATGAGGCCATAAAAACATCTAGAAACAAACTAAGCACAATTAACACAATTAAATATTTTGGCTGTGTGCAAATTGGTCCATCTAAACTGTTGACTTTGGTTAATGCACGGAACAGCTGAAAGTGCAGTGGACCTATAAATGACTAGAGTAGATCATTCATTGAGACTCTTAGTCAGCAAAAGGAGAAGAGTCAGCTACCTGGCGAAAGAAGGTGATTGGCCGTTGCCCCATAGCGTGAGCATCGCCGATATTGGCTTTAATGACCTCTTCAAAAGGCTTCTTGACCCCCTGTTATGGAGTAAAATATATCAAACAAAATTTAAGAAAGCAAACAATGATATATAGCATCGATGTTATCAGTCATGAATAGAGTTAAGGTTGAACATTTGACAACATTGTAGATCAGGGTTATTCAAATCTTACCCTGGAGGTCCAATGCGCTGCAGAGTTTAGCTCCAACCCTGATCAAACTCACCTACCTGTGATTTTCTAATGAACCTGAAGACATTGATTAGCATGTTCAGGTGTGTTTGATTAGGGTTGGAGCTAAACTCTGCAGTGCATTGGACCTCCAGGGCAAGATTTGAATAACCCTGTTGTAGATGATTACAGTGAAAAACTAGGCATTGTGTACAATAAACGACTTAGAGGTCACACAATACCTTTCACACAATATTTTTTAAGTTGTACTCAACACAACAAACACACACAGAAACATGCACCTAGTTGCATTACCAGTGAAAACAATGTGTTCTAAAAGAAAAAAATCAAACATGTTTGCAATTCTCTGACCAATCAGAGCGGAGTAGACCAAACTCTTCTGATAAGAGTTTTCAGACTCTGAGAAATGAGGTGATGTGCAATAAGAAATTTAAAATGTTTTTTTTTTTTTCTTTGATGCATGTAAATCTATTGTAGGAGACCTCCAAAACAAAATTAGGAGCCTTTAAAATAGCATAATGGGGCACTTTAACTGGATTTTTACATTTTCTAAAGACATTTTGAGTTTGACGTTTAAAACGTATTGCTATCCAGCAAAGAGAACGTTATGGCAGGGTTCTCTTAAAGTTATGTACAACAGTTCTTCCAGTAAGGTTAACAGAATGTTCAACGTTCAAACAACGTTCTTTAACAATGTTCTCAAAACATTAGCACAAAAGCATTATCCATACGTTCATGAAATGTTTTTTTTCTGAAACGTTTTAGTTGGACATTAGTCTCACATTTACTTGTTTCAAAATGTTCAGAGAACATTCAAAAGTGACAACCCCATAATGTTTGCAAAATGGAATGTTCACTTAATGTTTGCATAAGACAGACATTTAAAAAAAAAACATTTATAAAACTGGATGTTTCAACTGTTCAGAAAATTTTTGAAATAACATGTTCATAGCTTAATGGGAACATTAGCAAATGTTCTTAGAATATATTTTTGTTAGCTGGGTGTGATGCTAGGTTTGGGGAATTGCCAAGGCGTTGCTAAGGTGTTCTGAGTGGTTGCCAGGGAATTCAGGGTGGTTGCTAAGTGGTTGGTAGGGTGTTCTGGGTAGCCAAGTCAAAATTGCCCACCCACGAGTCTCTTTGATATGGCCTAGGTGTGAGTTGATATTAATATGCATGATGAAAGCTCTACCTGATTGGTCAGTGGTCAGCAAGCTCAATATGGGATGGGCTTTAGGCAAAGGGACTAATTAGACAGCAGCTTTCCCCTATCATCCCCTATATTTCAGACAATTTCAACCCGGGTCTCTTATTCAGGTTTTTATCATTGACCAGCAAAAATATTTAAATCTGATTGCTTTTAAATTTTAGTTTTGTGACAAAACCTTTATTCAAACCTTACTTTGTCTGGCCAGCACAGGGTTAAAATGCTGCAGTGCTTTACATGCCTTATCTGGCGAACAAACATGCTGCCAGGGTCAGTAGTACTGCTGATGGCAGGGGTTCACCCAGTCCCCTTCTGTGTCCATTCTTTCTGTTTACTCATTTCAAAAGCACTTTAACAGAGTGTGCAGCTGAAGCCTCACAAACAACCTCCCTATCACTCTCACTGCATGCTGATTGCAACACATAAACACCTTGTTATTCCAAATATGTTGTCCTCTACGGAGTTAGATAATAAAACATGTTTTTTTACTGTCATCTGAATGTCAACAAAAATATTGCCTGCTCAAGGAAATGATAAAAGAAATCAATGATCAAAGATGGAGTGAGAGTCTATACAAACATTGAATGTGAATGTGTGGGAGGCAGACAGAAATGAGACCTCTTCAATAGCTCAATTGTTGCTCCTGAACAGCAAAGAGACTAAATGGATAGCAAATTCAGACTCAACCCCATATGTGCCTCCTGCAGAGTTTCAGGAGAAATCCCTGTTATATTTCAAACTGCGCTCATATTTTTTCAAGATATCAGTGTCTGTGATAATAGTCTTTTCATCATCCAATTCTTCCAAAACCAAATGATCTGAGCTTTGCTATGCACTTTGTATAAATTTTCTCATTTGTATATCTATTTTGATTTCTTTAGAAGAAAATTCTGGGATACAGCTGATGCTTAAATTAAACTTTATTAAGTCTCCTGAGCAAATTTAGTGCGTTAACACGTTAAAAATATTTAACGCAATTAACGCAGCATCCCTTTTTCGACCATCCTTTGGCTAGCGTTACATTATATGATCTCGCTCTGATTCATGAAAATGCTTTTAAACCATTCAAGCGCAACAAGACAAACGAGAACGCACTGTCTGTGAATATCCTGACACACACACACACACACACACACCCACACACACGATGCACAGAAAGATACGCGCCAGTATCGTGCACACAGACAGAATCGAGATCTCTTTCAAGCTTGAACAAACAATAACATGCAAAATTATGCCAAAATGCCAGTTTTGTCGAGTATTCTTATAAGAGCAGGCTTAAATGAGTTAAATAACGTCTCAAATGAATGTAAAGAGTGAGAAAATGAGATGCGCGTGACATCGTTTCAGATCCGCGTCAGGTTTGGCAGCGGCAGATCTTAAAGTGGCAGCAGCCTAATAAACCAGACGCTGTGATGTCTGTCATTAAATGTTAATCAAAGAACAAATATAACAGAGAAAATTTTAGCTTTAATAAGGAATAATCTATATTTAATTTATTTATGCAGTTATGAAAGGTGTTTGATAACTTCTGTATTTGTCTAACAGGTAAGAAGGCCAGAGGCAAACATGACATTTATTATAATGGGTTTATGTGAAGATTGCATTAAAGGGGTCATGAACTTGCTTTTTAAAAAAAAATGTATACTGTTGTCTGAGGTCAACTTATTGCGTTTGCGTGGTTTTTACATTCAAAAACATCATAATGAATAAGTAATAGGCTATTTTCTGCCCTGGATTTGAGGCTCTCTCAAGACACACTCAGTTTTGATGGGCGTGCCGCACTGAAGACTTGGAAGTAAAAGCCCACGGCTAGGATTGGATAAGATTTGCATATTTAATGAGCTTCCTTTTTACAGACTGTGATGACGCGTTTTAACGGTCATCAATATAGTAAATCCTGCAATGTTTTTTGTATTTTTATGTATGTACATTTATAACACTAATACTTTGTATTAAAAACAAGTTACCGCTGCTGTGAGGGTGTTTCTAATACAGCGTCTATGGGAGTGATGGTAAAAATTTACATATTTCTCTCTTTTGACTGCTGCTATCAATCTCACTATTTTTTCCCTCTTTTTGAAAGTTGTGAAATCACTATTGTGCCGTTTTTCTTTAGCTATTTAAGCAAATGGGGACACAAAAAAAAACATTTAATGCATTCTCTCATTCACAACTGTAACAGTTAACCCAACTATGACGACTTCCGCTCTGTGAAACCCGGAAATGTGAAAAGGGTCTATTATACCAATTCATTAATAATTAGAGTATTAGTAAACTGTTAGGTTTGGGTCAGATTTAAAAATCTTGCAATCAGTTGTTTAAGACACAAGCAGCCAGCAAAGGGAGTAAAGAGCTGACAGTCTAGGATGAGTCAGCATTTCTGCACCTGCATTCTCAACTCTCTGTAAGTGTTTGATAGAGCTCTTTCATAAGTTAGCTAAAACACTACTGCAGTTGTCAAGTATATAGGTAACAAATGTGTGAATACATTAATTTCGTCAGTGTCGGCTGTTCTACAAACGGTAATAATTTATGTGTTGTGAAAATCATGATATTTTATGTCAGCGTTGCAACATTTTAATTGGAAGTGTTAAAAAACCAGCTCATAAAAATGTTGTTATATGAAAGTGCGCTAATGCAGCCAGAACAGGTACTTACATGACCAGCAGGAATGTGTAATGAAGCCAGTCCACCAGGATTGCCCTGAATCCGATCTCATAACATGTTATGAACTGAGAGTCAGACTTCTAGATGTCAAGCCATGAACTCATAAACGATTGAGAGTTGGATGCAAATTATGTACTTTAAAATATAATAACAAAAGGACAAGATGCTAGTGATAGATTTTGTATGTAAATCTTCTAGGCCAGTTCCTGTTTGTAAAATGAGCACCATTTGTCTTTAATGGCCCTTGGAGCCCATGAGTGATTGGATTAGCATCTATGCATTTGAATGTCACTGTTATGCTGATTGGATCAGTATCGATGGGTGTGGGAGGTCCTAACAGTTTCCCTTTGTCTGAAGCCCTTTGTCTTCCCTGTATAAAGTTCTGTCTCAGAACACAGAACGTTGGGTTAAGATTGTTGAAGGGCGGCATGATAACATCGATGCTGAAAGACTGCTACACTACAAACCTTCAATAAATTCTTCTCCCCACAAGAACTCTGGTCAAGCTTACTTATTTTATGTATTGGAGAAATCTAATACATTGGCGAGCCACCCAAACGACTGCTCGGCCAAATATACCAAAATCTAACAATTTGGCGAGCCAGCCAGGAGAGACTGACAAGAAGAGAACTCACCAGCTGCAACAAGAAACTGATTCCAGATTGAAACTTCAAGCACAAAGATCTGCTTTCCAGACTGCATCTTGTGGAATCCAGAGTGAAACATCCAGCTGAACAAAGATTTCCAGACTGAATCTTTCTCAAATATCCTAATTTGGTGAGTGAAACTTATCAGCTCTCTAAAAGAACCACTTCTGAAAAGAATAAATAAGTAGACCAGTAAAGATTTGTAGTGTAGTCACAATACTGTGTATTGTTGAGACTTTTAAGCTTGGGCCTTTTTCATGAGTCTGTAGGAACCCATTAAATGATTTAGTTCTGAGGAGCTATTGTGGTGAGTTCGAGTCCCATCTCAATAAGAATCATTTAAGAAGCGGTTGAGTCCGTTCTCATGTGATTGTAGGAGCTATTGAAATAAAGTATAAGTTTAGTCCTTTCTCTGGAAGTCTGTAGGAATTGTTAAAGAAACAATTGAGTCCGTTCATCAGAGAGATTGTAGAAGCAGAGGCTTAGCCCTTTCACTTTGATGTCTGTAGGAATTGTTAAAGAAACACATTGAGTCCGTTCGTCCAGAGACTGTAGAAACTGTATGAGGCTTAGTCCTTTCACTTTGATGTCTGTAGGAATTGTTAAAGAAACAATTGAGTCCGTTTATCAGAGAGATTGTAGGAGCTATTGTGGTGGGTTCGAGTCCCATTTCTGTGTTTTCCTCTGCGCTGCCAGGGAAGAGTTGTTTTAGGTAAGATTAGCATACAGGCAAATCTTTGTGTTTGTCCTTTGTTTTTTTTTGTTTTGTGTTTGCCTCTTCATAGAGAAGGTTAGCTTCACGTGCTAATAAATGGTTTGCCTCTGTTTTAGGCAGGGAAGATTAACATTTAGTTAATATTCGTGTTGTCCTCTGTTTTGCTAAAAAAGTTAACAATAGTTGATCTGTGTAAACAAGGCTGTTGATCAGAGAAGTCAGTGTTTGTGAGTGTGTGGTAACAGAACAAAGAGTAGCTAGAGTAGCTTCTTTGTGCTTCTCCGTGCTAGAGTAGCTTCTTTGACTAAGAAATTGAACCTCAACAAAGCTGCAGAGAAAACTGATGTAAATGAAGTTAGTCAGCCTGATAACATTTATCCTGATTTACAAGCTTTCTTTGAAACAGACGTAGCCATTCAACCAGTATCTGATGTGCCATTTGATTCAGTGAAACTATGTGGCGCTAAGAGAACATCTCAGAGATTTGAGGAAATTGAAAATATTTCTCAACCTGCTTACTCATGTGTCACACTGCAAAGTTGTTCCACCACCAACAGGGATAGGATAGGACGGACACATGGACCAGTGAGGAGCCCAGGAAAGAACCGAATGCAACAGGCATCGGGGGCCAATCCTTGGGTGAAGATTTCCCTCATAGGCATTCCCACAATAGTCCATCCTTACCTCACTGTTCTTTAGGTGTCGCAGGAATTAAGAAATAGGGAAAGAAGGAATAACAATAGCAGACTCAGATTGAACAGATGAGACAACCCTAATGTTTGCTGTCTTTTAGAACGAATACTGCTCTGTTGTCTTTTGTTCTCTTTTTTAATCTGTGCAGATACCACTTGACGGTTATCCTGAGCTCAAATATCCTAATTTGGGGACACATCTGCTGTACTGCCATGGCCGAGTCTACACAAATCAAAGATAATGACCAGACAAAAAGGCCAACCACAGAAAAGCATGGAACAGAACCCCCAAATGTAACCATTGCTGAAATGAAAGACAACCTGTTTGAATATTTGGACAAAAGGCTGGGACTGAGGAAGTGCCATGATGACATGTGGAAGAAATATGGCATCAAAAATTCAGAAGATGGATTATGGGACTTGCAGGATATTAAAAGGGTTTACGGAAAGACACATCACTTAAGGTCAAACACTAAGAGAGATGGATTATCTGTTATTCTGGGCAAACAAATTCGGCAACATTTGCAGAAGTGTGAGACTGACAAACTACATCGAGAGATCAATGCGGAAAAGGCAAAAGTTCGAGCACTTGCTGAACAACTGCAAAATGAAAAGAAGGAAAAAGAAAGACTCTTGAATGATAATGACAAGCTGTTAAAATTGCTTTCTGGGCAACAAAATTCCATAAAATCTAGCAGCAAGATAGAGAAAGAGTTGCTCTATCCATTTAAAGAACTCGAGAAGGTTCAACAGCGTCATCATCTGCTAGGAGAAACTGAGAGCTCTGATGGCAGTGATGTTGAACCTGAGACACATGTTCATGTCCCCAAGAAGAACAAAAAGATTAGACTTGCTCCTGTAATTGTCAAGAACAGAAGGACTGAAATTGAAGTTGACAATGAGGAGTATGAGGAGGAAGGCGAAAGACGAACCCACATCGTAAAAAAAACTATTAAGAAATACATTCCCTGTAAGACATACCAGCCAGCTTCACCGGAGCAAGTAGACAAGTGGTCTAAGGAATTACCAGATGTGTACAAACAACCACGAAAAGTATGGCAAGTTCTTCAGCGGTTGCAGAAAATCTATTCCTTACACCCATTAGATGGAGCAATGATACTTAATATCAACATGAGAGACAATGATCAAAAAAACCTCACTGGAAGTGTTGAATCCAGGGTAGGTGAGTCTCAAGAGAACATTGAGGCTGGCTGGGAAGCTGTAAAAACCTTCTTGTTCGAACTGAAACCTGCAGAGATTAATTGGGCTAAAATTACCTTATGCATGCAGAAAACAGGAGAAACTGTTACAGAGTTTGAAGAACGCTTCACACAAACCTGGTTGGAACACTCCGGTGTAAATGACAGTAAGGATCTAGACAAGGATACTAGCATGCCTCTGAAAACTGCATTTGTGAATGGACTGAAACCTGAAATCTCAAAAGCCCTAAAAATCCGATATGACGACTGGGACAGTGTTGGAACAGCTTTCAATCAGCTTGTTGAGTGGTCAGCAAAAATTGAAAGGACACATGAGGTCAAACTAAGAACTCTGCAATCTGGATCTTTAACACACAGCACAAGGAACATGGGGATTGATGTTCAAGAAAAAGGAGGTTGGAGATATACACACACAAAACCACAACGTCAAGAACGACACAGAAAGTGCAACTATTGCAACAAAGAAGGACACTGGTTTCGTGAATGCAAAAAGAGAATGAGGGATGAAAACAAAGATGGGAATGATCTCACCAAGAGGTTTGAGCAGCATACTGAAGAACAAAAGCACACCCTTCTAAATCAAACTCCAGGAGAACATAGCAGACAACCAAATGGCAAAGAAAACAGGTTTTGCAGTTCCTGTCAGAAAATAGGCCATTCAGAGGTAAAATGCTGGTCACTTGGAAAGGGTCGTCCTCCGCCTTATTTTCAGAAAAATAGGGAATTACTTTCTAAAAGCAAAGATCAGCACGTATTTACAGGTAAATCTCTCAGTGAGCTGACTGCATTGTTCATGCAAGGCCTTCAACTATTAACTTCACTTGCGAGCGGGCTAGCAGCCTCTTAGCAATGAGTTTAATAGTAAAACATCCAAATTGCAATGATCCTGTTTGTTTTCTCATGAATAAACACAGAACACAACACTATCTGCCATTTCCAAAAGATCACAACTCCAAAATAAAAGCTTCAAGAGGATTCAAGCATTCAAGAGGATGATAAGTTTCACCATGAACTCTTATGCTGTAATTTTAAGAAGGAACCTGTATACAGCATGTGTACATGATATCTATATTGTGATCAAAAATGATCAAAGGAGGGATTGATAGATTTTGTATGTAAATCTTCTAGGCCAGTTCCTGTTTGTAAAATGAGCACCATTTGTCTTTAATGGCCCTTGGAGCCCATGAGTGATTGGATTAGCATCTATGCATTTGAATGTCACTGTTATGCTGATTGGATCAGTATCGATGGGTGTGGGAGGTCCTAACAGTTTCCCTTTGTCTGAAGCCCTTTGTCTTCCCTGTATAAAGTTCTGTCTCAGAACACAGAACGTTGGGTTAAGATTGTTGAAGGGCGGCATGATAACATCGATGCTGAAAGACTGCTACACTACAAACCTTCAATAAATTCTTCTCCCCACAAGAACTCTGGTCAAGCTTACTTATTTTATGTATTGGAGAAATCTAATACATTGGCGAGCCACCCAAACGACTGCTCGGCCAAATATACCAAAATCTAACACTAGGAATCAAGAAAGACCTGACCATAAACTATGGAAACACAAGGACAATACATATGCAAGTGCTAGGAGGGGTAATACGACACTTCTGAACACAATCAGAGTATTGAGGAGAATCCAACAAGATCTCATGAAATAAAAATGTAGCTATTTTACGAGTTGGAGAAGAATATCACAGAAGAAAGAATATCATGGAGGTTTGGATTGGCATGAGGCGTGAGGACCTGATGGGTGAACAGGATTTCACCAAGTACAACATCTTCCTAGATCAATATCTTTGTTGATCCTGGAACAACATTGCAATCAACCAATCAGATTTGAGGGTTTATGTCAAGTTTATTCTTAAAAGGGTTGTTATTCACCTATCATTTCCTTCTGATTTTAGGGATAACTTTTGGGTCGGATTAGGTTTAGGGGTAGGGATGGGGTCAGGACTAAATGTTCGTACAGGAAAGTTCTTCCAGAACCAACAAAATATGTTGCTCCAGGAACATGTCTTACTTGGCAAAACAGAATGTTTATTTTTGGGTGAACTATCCCTTTAAAACTCCCCAAACTAGTTTTGCTCTGCTAGCTAAAAAAAACATGGTTTGTAAATATTAGTGCTGCTTACATTTATTTCTCAATTGTCCTTTGCCAATTGTCCTTTGAATTTGAGTTATGGCTGCTTTTAGGATTTGTCAAATTTTGCCTAATTCAAATAAGAAGTGTTAGGGAAAGTCCCTTTTTTAAGTTTTAAGTTCTGTTACAATATTGCGTTACTCTCAAAAAAAAAAAAAAACTAATTGCGGTACTTAGTTACTTTTTATGGAAAGTAATGTGTTATGTTACTTTTGCGATAATATTTCTCACCTGGGCTTGCTTGTTTGCTTTTTAAAGGCCCACTGAAGTGCCTTGAAACATGTTAGCAGCTCTTCCCCTTTTTTGAAACGGCCAATAGCGTTTTGTTAATATCACAGTTTGACTAGAGCCTTTCTGTTTGGTAAAGCCAGAGTTTCCTCCTAATCTCTAACCGTTTATCATCATAATCTCCTCCATATCGCTTTGAAATACAGCGTTCTGTGCAGAATTTAAATGGGTCCGATATGTTTTGTTGTATGCGCCGACTCGCACATATGATTACGATTAAAGGGAGCAGCTCAAACTAACTTTTTAGCTGTGCTGTCATTCTAGATCACAGAAGAACAGGACGCAGGAGAAGAAAAGAACTTCAGTTTACTTTTTGCTTATTGGTATACCTGAATTGGATCATTGAAGGTCATCAGACATTGGTTAATAAAGTAAGATTAAATACATAAAGTATATTTGTGTTATTATAACATATTTAATTATTATTGCAGGTTTGCGTAATATTCTGAGTTTGCATTTACACCAAAGACGCTTTAATATATTATGTGCTTTACTAGACAGACGAGCAACTGTTTGGATATTCATCGACAGAAAACTAATCATTGTTATATAGCTCAACACAGTTAGTCTTATTTTTTAAATCTTTTCTTGATTTACAGTGATTACCATGTTTTACCATGCCTAATATCGATCTATCTTTCTGCAGTGTGCAACAAGTGTCTCATAGTAGCCACCGAGCGAATGCACAAAGTAGCATTATAACATAACTTTCAACACACTTAAATAATGTATCTAATATGATAAAACAGCACTGCGTACACATGACCAGAAGAAGCAGAAGCAGTCGTCTGCGGCATAATAAAAGCTATGCAAAATCCAGGCATCATCAAGCTAGGCCTTTGTTTTGAATAAGCAACCTCTAGTGTCGAAAAATTAAATATTGTGGCTTTAAAGCTCAGGATGGACACATTCGACACATGCGCACTACGACAGCACCAGACCTATAGAGGGCATGACTCATGTCAGCTACAGGAAATCTGCTCTGAAGGACAAAGAAGAAGAAAAGGTTTTTGTGGCTCCTTGCTGATCATCAAATTTTGCTTCAATGAGAAATTGTGATTTGAGGTTATTATTCACATTATGTTGCATCAAAGTGAAAATCACAATTGATATTATAAAACAAACATACACTCAAAAATATTTGTTTGCCTTTTGTTCAGTTTAATAAAACAAATTTAATTAACATTTTAATTAAATAAACTATTTAAATAAATTAGCTAAAGTAACACAATTTAACAATTTGTCACAACTTAATTTCATTGTGTTCAATCCACCTACTATATTTTACTTAATTAATTTGTGTTAAAGTTACATAAATAATTTTTGTTGACAAACTAACTGGGCTGCATTTCCCAAAAGTAGATTGTAGAGCCTTTGCCACCAATGGTCTCTACAATCAACTTAGCTCACGAAGCTTTTGAGAAATGCATTTGAAGTTCCCAAGATGCTTTGCAATGAACTGCATTAGGAGAGTCATTTTAGGGATTAAAGGGTTAGTTCACTCAAAAATGAAAATTCTGTCATTAATGTTGTTCCAAACCTGTAAGACCTTTGTTCATCTTCAGAACACAAATTAAGATATTTTTGATGAATTCGGAGAGCTTTCTAACCCCACAGACAGCAACACAACGACCACTTTCAAGGTCCAGAAAGGTAGTAAATACATTTTTAAAATAGTCCATGTGACTAAAGTGGTTCAACCTTAATGTTATGAAGCGACGAGAACACTTTTTTGCACAAAAAACAAACTTTATTCAACAATTTCTTCTTGTCTATGTCAGTCTCCTACGCTGTTGACGTAGTAAATAGAGTGCAGCACTTCCTAGTTCTACGGCAGCTCACAGCTCAGAACGGCGGCTCACCATTGACTAGCTCCTGCGTCAAAATGCGTTGGAGGTGCTCACGTGAACAGCTTTGGAAATGGTAAGCCGGTGTTCTGACGTAGAACTCGGAAGTGCTGCACTGTATTTACTACATCAACAGTGTTTTTGTGCACAAAAAAATATCCTTGTCGCTTCATAATAGGGTTGAACCACTGGAGTCACATGGACTATTTTAACAATATCTTTACTACCTTTCTAGGCCTTAAAAGTTGCAATGATGTTGCTTCCTATAGGAGGGGTCAGAGAGCATTTAGAGGAATTTCTGTTATTGAAGGTTGCGGTTATCATTGTGCTGAAGATAGTGCTTGTTAATGGGCACTAAGTGTTTTATGCTTAGTACTGTCAGTACTGACGCCTGTCTTTTCTTAGTATTTTATTATATACATTGTGTGCAATGATGAATGACAATACTTGTTTAAAAATTAAGCCTTAGAAAATGTATTTAAAAATTAGGCTGGACCGACATAAACCTAAAATGATTTATGTTAAATTGTGTGTAAAATTGTCTTCAATTTAATTAAGTAAGTGTAATTCATTATTTTTTGAGTGTATTTACATCAAGGTGGAAAATAACTTTCATTATATAAAACAAAAAAGATTATCTCAAGCTTATTAAGTCATTTTACCTTGCTGGAGAAATCAGGCTACATCTACTGACAGTTGTGCTTCAGTAAAACCTTGTTTTTTTCAGGTTGGTTGAACTGACTTATCATCAGTAATCTTAAATAATTTATTTCCTTTCAACAAAACCAGTTTTTGTAGTTGTTAACACATTAAGCAGATTTTCTGTGTAGAACTGACAAAACATTTTTTTCAGTGTACAATAAACATCATGTTTATACCGCACACACAACGCCTCTGCACTTACTCACGTCTTACTCTGCACACACAAGCTGAGTGAATGCAAAGCAGCAACCTTTCTATTGCTGGGATAATACATTTCTTTGAATAAAATTTGCTTAATTTATACAGAATGTGTCAAGCCACTGGAGTTACTGCAAACTTGACTGCTGTGAAATCTGACTTATGTGAGGGCTGGAGGAGATCGAATTTAAACGGAAAGGATTCAGTCTCACTGAATAAACAAAAAAGAGTGCCTGTCACTGCATGTTTAACTTCAAAATCTTCTTAACAATAGGGGAGTACACACCAATATTTAGTTGTTTCATAAAAGCCCTTCTTGAACAAGTTTTCAGCACGCTATATGTGTGGAAAAAAACAGGCTCAGTGTACTTGCACTTGATTATGGCTCTTAGAATTTTTTCATTCTTTTTCATTCTTGTCATCCTATCCCTCAGGCTCCAGCTGTCTGGAATTCAACAAACAACAGCAGCGCTCCCAGTAGTTGGTACGGACGGGACTAGATTGCAAGCTGCACATCTGTTTCTCACTAGGGTGAGACTGAGTCTCTGTCCAATAGAACCAAATGCATCTACCAGAAACTCAAAAAAAAAAGTTTATTTCCCAACACTTCACCTATTGGTCAGGAAGGGGAGATGATTCTAAATAGCAGCCAATCAGAGATAGCGGTGTGACTTCCACCCCTAAAGGAATGACAACCTTTAAGCCCGTTTAAGCAGAGGGCGGATGGTTTGTGTTAGAAAGAGGCTTTCAGAACTGTAAAACTGAGTCACGCAGACTTTCGCAGTATGGCGCGTGAGGGACAAGCATTCCTCCAGTTATTACAGCTGGCCTTTCCAGTTATTGAAAATAACTGCCTTTCATTTAGTCAACATATGACTGATGATCTGCATTACAGATTTATATCAGCAATTTCAGCATACACATAAACGATTGTGCAGGATAAAAAGTTCATGAAAAAACTACAAGGTTGGTGTAAACATGTCAAAAGATTTTGCAATATTTCTATTTTCTTTGGTTGCATGTGGACCTGACTTTTTTTTTTTTTTTAGATAGTACATTTTAATAAATAGTATGGTGTAGTATATTTATAAAATATTTATATATTTATATTGGTAAAATAGAAAGATGGATGGATGGATGGATGGACGGACAGACGGATGGACGAATAGACATGGATGGATGGATGGACAGACGGATGAATAGACATGGATGGAGTCATGTGTGGATGGATAGTTGGACAGATGGATATATAGACATGGATTGAATCATGTGTGGATGGATAGTTGGACAGATGGATATATAGACATGGATTGAGTCATGTGTGGATGGATAGACGGACAGATGGATATATAGACATGGATGGATGGATAGATAGGAAAGGATGTATGTATGGATAGATAGATGGACAGACAGACAGACAGATAGATGGACATGGATGATGGATGGATGGATGGATGGACGGATGGATGGACAGACGGATGGACGAATAGACATGGATGGATGGATGGACAGACGGATGAATAGACATGGATGGAGTCATGTGTGGATGGATAGTTGGACAGATGGATATATAGACATGGATTGAGTCATGTGTGGATGGATAGACGGACAGATGGATATATAGGCATGGATGGATGGATAGATAGACACGGATGTATGTATGGATAGATGGACAGACAGACAGACAGATAGATGGACATGGATGATGAATGGATGGATGGATGGATGATAGACATGGATGAATGGATGTATGGCTGGATGATAGATATACATGGATGGATGGACAGACAGATGTATAGACATGGATGGGTGGATGGAAAGAGAGATGGACAGACAGACAGAGAGACAGGTAGATGGATGGATCTGTATTATATTTGCCAGCTTCCACTCCACTCTAGATAAAGGCACTGGTATCTGTTGCTAAAAAAAAAACATCATATTAAAGATATAACATACGTAGGACCCGAAAAATGAGAATCTGTATGTCATAGCTTGAGCAAATATTAATAACACACACTAACATGCTATCAATGACAAATATGTATTCTAGAAGCGTCTGATTGGACAAAAATCTGTTTAGCATGAGATGAGTCATCAATGTTTTTCTTCCATATTCCCAAAAAAGACAGATTGGAAATTTTACATCAACTTTTAGGAGTAGAATACAGATGGACTCAGAACTAACACATATATTCAAAAAGGCTCTCAATACGTTGGATTTGAATTTTGGAACCTTCAGTTTAACCTAAATTAGTCATTTTAAGAACAAATGCAAATAATTTACAGTAAGGTGTTCAGTGGTTGTTAATGAGTTTTTTACTGAACGATGCATCTCAGTACTATATAACTATACACTCACTTTGCTCCTGACCTCATCTTTGGACTTTACTTCACCAAATAATCATCTATAAACTTAATATTGTGTGCTATGTATGTCAGGGGTGGCAACTCTTGCCCTCTCAGAGTTGAGCTCCAACCACTTCAAACAGACCTTTATTTTCAAGAAATCCTGCAGACTTTGGTTAGATTTGTTCAGGTGTGTTTTATTAGGGTTGGAGCTGAACTCTGCAGGACAGTGGACTTCGAGGGCCACCTCTGACGTAAGTTCATTTGTACTTTGTAACTACATGGATACTATGTAAATATACTTGCAATATTGTAATATTTTACATGCTAATAAAACTTTGCTGAGAAAAGAGACAAAATAGATAAAAAAATAGAGTCATAAGACAAGTAAACAAAAGAAAGTAAGCACCAGGAAGAGAGGTATTAGGTGAAGGCCACCTTTGTCATGCATGCCTTTCCCAGAAACCCAAAACCACAGGACCTAAAACAGGCGCCAAGACTAAAACAGAGTGCATATTCTTTCCTATATCAAGAAATCCCCCAGAAGACTGTGCTGAAAAATGTCTAGGTTGCATTGTTACGACATATTCATGGCAAACAGTTTAACGTTTTTTATGAAGCAATGAGAGTAGGATGTTATGATTGAATTCTTTAACAGAGTCTGCTTACTCATTGTTCCTGCTGTCTCTAGCAGTGTGTGAATGGTGTCACTGTGATCGGTGGCGGTACCTCCCATCTAAGCAAATGCCTTTTGTAAGTGGCTTAGGGGCAAATTTATAGTAAATATGAGTTTCATACTTATTTCACACTTTGTATTATTATAGTAAATATATAATGGTAACACTTTATTTTACAGTGTCCTTATTACACATTACATACACTGTAAAAAGAAGTTGCTTCCTTACATTTTTAAGTACAATCAACTTGGATGTTTAACCCTCATCCTTCTCTCGCACTTTGTAACAAATCCTTCCCTCATGGGTCAAAATGACCCGAAGCCCTAAAATTATACTTCATTTTTTCTTTGTCCAGAAAACTTATTTTATTTCGATAATATTTTTTAATGCAATTTTTTTTTAGTTTTTTGTTTTGTTCTTTTTTTATTTATTTACATTTACATTATTGTATCAATAAATAATAAATAAATAGTAATTTAAGGCTTAAGCACATTTAATTCAAACTTCAATTCCAAATAACTCACAATTTCATGCATAACCCTTTTAATTAAACTCAAAATGTCTAACATTTGGTGTCTTGACTGACCTCTAGTGGAAAAAAAGATGATATAACATGATATTTCATGACTCTTGCCACTAGATTGCCTTATAGCTCTATATGGAGCAAATGAGCTGTTCCGCTGGGTCCTAAAGCCGGTTCTTCATTATGCATTCAGATACACATGAAAATCATTGGTAGTTTTAGCATTTTTCGTTTGAATTTTAAGCATTTTCTATGTGTACTGAAGCATTCCTCGCATTTCATTAATTCCTATGAGGGTCAAATTTACCAGCAAGGGAAGGATTCATTACTTTTTTCACTTTTAACCACAAAATTCCTCGAATCCAGTAAAAAAAAAAATTGCATTCATGGTTCAAGTGCGCCAAAAGTCCTGAGGTCTTGGACCACTCTGATGAACTCTAAAGAACTCTTTAAAAAAAAGAGTCAAAATGACTAGAGGGAAGAATGAGGGTTAAGTTATTTCTACTTAAATTACATTTTAAAATGAGTTTTTTTTTATTTGTTGAATCTTTGAAATTTTTGCTTATTTTGATGAGTTAAAGCAATGTAAAAACAAATGTTGTCATAACTTATAAATCATATATTTTTTACAGTGTAGTTACTAATTACTATACACTGTAAAAAAAATTATGATCAATAAATTATGACAACATATGTTTTTACATTGCTTTAACTCATCAAAATAAGTTGAGCAATTTTCAACTTTTTTATAAATTAAACACAATTCAGTCAGTTTACATCAGTTTAATATAATTTAAACCTGCAGTCTGTGGGTTAATAAACATAACTGCATGGGTCTTGCGGAAGAACATTACAGCATTGCAACTTCTCTCTGTTTATATCTATGGTGAGTCACGCAGGGACTGTGCTCCTCCGCAGCGGTTCCTACCAGACCGGTCTGAAATAGTCCCAATATAAACACTTATTATAAGTGTACCATAATGATTGAGGGTAAGACAAAAACATGGTTTGGAAAATGGATTCATGTTGTACATTCTCATTATATAATTTTTGTAAATCTTGAACACAAAAAAGTTACGGACAGCAGCTTTAAGTTGAAATTACCTAAACATCCAAGTTGATTGTACGTAAAAAATGAAGGCAGAAACTTTTTTTAGTGTAGTAAATACTATAAATTATGCATAATAATAATAACATGCAACTAACCTTAACCGAACCCTAAACGTACAGTAAGCAAATGTATTACTTGTAGTACATGTAGTACTTGAATGTATAATTACACTGTAACAAGGACAATAATAAAGTGTAACATAATTATTGCTTTTATAATGCATTCTCATTCAATTGAAAATCACTGATACGAGGGTAAAACAAAAGAGTGAAAAAATGCACATGTATTTAATCATAAATATAATCTGGAAGGAAATATGTCCAAGCTGTTGTTTTGCAACTGTATGGCAGCAGATGTTTGACATCTAATATAATTTCCATTTGTGTTCATTCTTGGAAGGTCTCTTGCCTGTGCTGTAGTTTACTTAGAAACAGACACCATTTAAAGAGTGGGGTAAAGACTTGACAAACAGAGATGCTCTCTGTTCCCATGACAATCAGTGCTGACTCCAGACTGTGGTGTTTTCAAGGGCATGACCTCATATGAGGACATGGCCAAAATAAATGAGGACTGCTATGAGATGTCTGTAGCCAAACTAACTAAATGAGTAACAAAGAGTGGACTTTATCCACTAATGAGTGATGACAGTCTGCTTTACAAACACTGAGCTAGAAAATGTTCCAAAAACTATATAGGATAGAGAGTGACTTAGAGAAACATTGGACTTTTTTCTATCAGTTTGTCATTGGATGAACTAATCAAAGCTTTCCACCTGAATTTTAACCTACTTTTAAAAATATCTGCACAAGAGGAAAGATGTTCACTAAGTAAAACTGCCCCTTTTCAGTATATAAATATGAATGACACACTGACCTAGGAGGTTCAGAATGTTTTTGTAACCTAAGTAACCTAAAATGTACTTTACATGGTTAAGTGATTATATTCAAAATCATTATTTAATATGAGCCTGACAACATTGTTACACCAATGAAAGCATATTCAGCAAATTCAGATCATGCAGGATAAAAACCTTTTTTTAAACCAATTTTACAGTAAGGTAGAATGGGGCTAAAGGCGCACCGGAGTACAAGTCGACTTTGATTTTTTGATTTTCCTTTAAACCACTAGATGGCACAAAAACTTGACGCAGCACTTTCCAAAACATCCGCTGCCTGTGGAAATTTGGCTGATCCTTGACGCGATGCAGCGCAAAGTTGATTCTGCGCTAGTTTGATCTATTTGATGGTTTTTTTTATGTTCTAGATTTAAGTAAGCAAACGAGAATCGCTAAAATTATGTAATATACTTTGAGACAAATGTCTTCTAAATGATTTTCAGTTTAGTTCAAGGCTATTAAAAGGCGCCCCTGCTGTTGGGGCAAAAGGCACAATAATTAACATGATAATAAACAGCAGACTAACTTTTCCATTTGTTGACATGACATGGTTAGATTCAGATGGGAAATTATAATATCAAGTTGGGTATCCACCTTAGAGATAATACCCATATTTATTATGAAACAATCATATTTAAAACATGATTTTAATCATATAATAAAATTGTATTTATTGTTACTGCTGTAAATCTATATTAAAATATCATAGGATATCCTGAAATACTTTCAGAATCTTTACTTTTAAAATAATTTTGTTTCTGTGTTTTTAAAATATATTTTTATATTAACATGTTTTAATGACAGTATATTTATTGAACAAAAATGATTTATTTTATGTATCAAAATTAACAGAAAATAGTGCACACTTCGCTAAAGTGATTGTTTTGAACAAGTAACTTAGACATTAAGTTAAAGTATTTGTATCAATCATGTGTGCCTTTTGCCCCGTGTGTGGGTAAAAGGCCCCCTCATACATTTATACGTTTTTTAAACTAAATAAACAATTTTTATCTGTTGCTCCATAAATATTCAATACAAACACATATATTTTTTGGCAATCATACACTATGGGAATAGTGAAAATCATATTTTCTTAAGGTGTGCCTTCACTCTCAAAAAAAAAAAAAAATAGTACAAAATTGTACCTTTTAGGGTACAAGTAGCCGTCACTCAATTTCAGGGATAGTCCCAGTATGCATTGCAGCATTAGTATGTCACCATTGTTGAGATTCATATGCTGATCCTTGATATGTGTGTGCTTCTAAACCCAGAATGTCTGATCCGTTGCAATAAAGTATTGTTGGTGAATATTATTTATTAACATTTTTAGTCAGTGATGAGTTTAGTCAAAAAATTTTCTTCATGATAATTTTTGTTTATGGCTTATTTTGATTTGAACAGATTATGTGTTTTGTTAACACTGTATCAAAAACCACAAACTCACATAAAAGCCAAGTCAAACTGCCCAACTAAAGGTAACACTGATCACCATAATGGTACTATTTTCAATAAAACATCAACATCTAAACCTCTGTTAATTCTCAATAAGAGCTTCCTTCTATAGATGTCTTTCAGGGTTGGAGCCAAACTCCAGCGGACAGCGGCTCTCTAGGACCGAACTTGCCTAGCCCTGCTCTAAGCAGAGGAACACAATGCTATAATTATACCCTAAGGACCAATTGTTTATCTTTAAAAGTACAGTTATACGTTTTGTTCCCCAAGGAACAAAATTGTACCTCCGCTGTACCTTTTTTTCTGAGAGTGGTTAGTCCCAGACCCAGGATATTTTCATGTTTCAGAAACAAATGGAAAAAAAAAAAAACATTTTTGAAAAATGTTATTTTATTCATATGTTATGTTATGTAGTGGACTCTGTAGTGGACTCTAGGAGTCAGTTGTTTAAAAAAAATAAAAGGACATGAAATTACTGGCAAAAACAATGAGACTTTTTTCATTCACCAATCAATTTTTAGGTTTCAGGATTTTCTTTAACCAAACTTTGTTTAAAGATGATTCTCAACTATGTTATAAAAGATATAATGGAATGAATTGATATACCATTTTACTTTATGCAATATGGGTAAAATGGCCATACATGGGTTTTCCCATTCAATACAATCTATACACGCTGTATCAAATTTGCATATGAATGTGTTCTTGGAGCAACATGTAATGAAAAAAAGAAGTGTAATAATGGGGGTAAGAGCTGGCAACAAATTTCATAATAATATCTAATGTTTCATAGGAATATTTATATGTAATTTCTTTCCCTGTTCACTAGTTACTAAAATGCCTGATAAACATGCTTTAAAGGGATAGTTCACCCAAAAATGAAAATTCTGTCATCATTTACTCACCCTCAAGTTGTTCCAAACCTGTATGAGTTTCTTTGTTCCGCTGAACACAAAAGAAGATATTTTGAAGAACTACTATGGTAGTCAATGGTTGCTCTATCTGCTTTGTTACAAACATTCTTCAAAATATCTTCTTTTGTGTTCAGCAGAACAAAGAAACTCATACAGGTTTGGAACAACTTGAGGGTGAGTAAATTATGACAGAATTTTCATTTTTAGGTGAACTATCCCTTTAAGTCCCGGTGTCCTCAGTGGACATGTATGAAATCAATGCCGTTTTGTATTTTGATTAGAAACCCCATTTTCCTGATATGTTGATGCATAAAAATAAGTCAGATTTAAATATTACAGAAGAGTGCTACATTTGATCATTCACTCATTTAACAGACCAAAGAGAATTTGTTGTCTTTGTGAAACCTCCAAACAAATGGTATCTCTGTAAAGCCCTGCATGTCCCCTTTACAGGACATGTATGGTGTCAGAGAAATTCACTAAAATATAATGGAGGCTACTCGTAGTCGTAAGTGGACAGGGGGGCCCAGGGGGTTATAGCTCAAGACAGCATCAGTTCACAAAGTTGTTTTCACTTCAGAACAAATGTGTTGCATAAACACATCCGGTTATGTGGATGTCTTGCTTTCCAACTATGCGCAAGATAATTAGAATATCAGAATTGAAATCCTGACGTAACATAAACTTTCGTTTTGCGAAGATGAAATGAATACTGCTCATACCTCCTTCAGTTCCTTCTCGATCTGCACCGCTCGCTGAACTATCGGTCCGCGGACCGCGTAGTCCACCTTCTTCACGTTGGCGTTCATGGTGTCAACGGTGAGCACTTTGCCCCGATGGGGTAACGCTCCATTTTCGGACATCTTCTGCTGTAGATGTTCGCTTTGGGACGCCGGGAAAGCAGAAAGATCCCTATGGGGAGAAGAAAGGGAAGGCAGCGGGGAAAAGTTCAGGACCCAGTTTGGAACCTTGGGGTAGAGCGTCGCGTAAGCCTCACATCTTCCCAATTTCAAAACCTTCACGCTTCTATTAGAAAACATTTTATAAACAGTTAAAGCACAACACGATTAAGAGGTACAACTTAAATTTGGATTCTTAAACTTTGGTTTTCTGCGGAGGTTTCGCTGTTGTGCGCGTAGTAAACCCTTCAAAGATCTACTCGCGACGACCTTTGGACTGTACAAATCAGATAGGCAAGTTCAAGATTTAATAAGCACACTGTTGCCCCCCACTAAATCCCCACGCCTCTTTTTATCTGGGGCTCACAAACAGTAGCCTATATTCAGTGTTCCCGGTAACTTTTCCATGACTTCCACCCCCTTATTAAATGGGGGGTTTTGTAGCCAGTACCTCCTCCAGACTGTATTACACACCAGAAGTGTAGAAAGGGAAAGCCTCTTCTGTTACCGAGACGACGGACAGCAACGATGAACCCGTGTGAAGTGTCTGAAGCAGCTCCAAACTTTGACCCGACCGGTGTAAAACTTCCACAGTGAGTGAACCTCCTCCCATTGATCCAGTAACTGAGAATAAAGCACGCCAGCTCCTCCCATGTTGACTATAGGCTCTGTGTGTCTTGCAGGAGAGATTAACAAGCAGTGTGATCACATTACAGGGTTGTGTTTTCTTTGACAGAATGGTTCTGCAAAAGGTACGGGCAAACTTAAGGAAATAGTTGAGCAATTGGAGAAAAGGTAGACTTGACAAGGAAGGATGCTAAGACTAATGAGTTGTCATGTGATCAGAGAGCATGCTGTTCCAGGCAGCATGTTCTTCATTATTCAACCACTTTGGTCTTGAGTGTGAGAGGGGGCTGGTTGTTAAAGAGGGAAATATTACAGGCTAGTTACTATGAGTTTTAAAAGCCATATAAGAGTAACCAAATTCGCTGTGAGTCATTTCAACTATTTTTTTTAATTAGTAGAAGAATATCTATATACTTGTAGAATAAACTTGTAGAATCTCGATTAAAAAAAATGGAAATTGATTAAATTATTTTCATGAGTTAATGTAAAAAAACATGCAACATGTTGAGTTACTGATCTCTGTTTTATGATGGATGGATGATAGAGATCAACATATCATTCCCTGAATTAGTCAAGAGAACACACACACACACACACACACACACACACACTCCTCATAATTGCAGTCATAAAAGCATTACAGTGACTAGCAAATTATGTCATGAAGTTGCATATAGTTTCATATTAGCTTAAGGGCAGAAACATGTGACCAACCATATTCAGCATAAAGCACAGAATAAATCTTTCCTGATATTTTTAATTTCCTCATTACTCCATTGCAAACTGCTCATATGAGGTCATCTATAGAAATTGTGCATATGAGGTACATATTTTATGCACAATTGCCAAAGATTAATTCATGTAGACTCAGATACTTTTTTATTCCTCTTTGATGCCAATTTGGGTTAAAGGGATACTTCACCCAACAATGAAAATGACCTCATCATGATTTACTCACCCTCAAGCCATCCTAGATGTATATGACTTTCTTCTTTCAGACGAATACAATTGGAGTTTATATATATATATAATATCCTGGCTCTTCCAAGCTTTATAATGGCAGTGAAGGGAGAATGGAATTTTGTCCAAAAAAAGTCCAAACAATCCATCCATCCATCATAAAAGTACTCCTTACAGCTCTGGAGGGTTAATAAAGGCCTTTTGAAGTGAAGCGATACGTTTGTGTAAGAAAAATATCCATATTTAAAACGTTATAAACTTAAATAACTAGCTTCAGACAGTAGGCTGTATACATCGATTTACGGTGAAAGAGTGACCTGGCCTGGCGCATGACGTATTGGCGAACACGGACGTGCAGAGGTTAGAGCAAAACAAAACACCGGTCACGAATTAGAAGTCTAAAATAAAATTTTTAAAAGAGAAACGTCGTAGAATATCGATTTAAGAGAAGAGGAGCTTGAGTTTTTTGCCCAGCCCTTTTTTTTTTACCACGAGAGGCGTCAAAGCTAATCCTACATTGCCTCAGGGGTTACTCTTTTGGCGTAAGTCAACTTGCGTAGGAATTGCTAGTTATTCTAGTCTGTAACGTTTTAAATCTAGATATTTTCCTTAGAAAAAACCATCACTTCGCTTCAGAAGGCCTTTATTAACCCCCTGGAGCCGTGTGGAGTACTTTTATGATGGATGGGTGCACTTTTTTGGAAATCAGGCCCACCATTCACTACCATAATAAGGCTTGGAAGAACTATTATATTTTTTAATACAGATTGTATTTATCTGTAAGAACGATGGAAGGATGGCTTGAGGGTGAGTAAAACATGAGATAATTTTTGGGTAACCTATCCCTTTAAGTCATAACAGTGTGTTGTGATGGTATTAATCAAGGTGGCTTGACACATTTCAAACAGGATAAATAGGTAAATAATAGCACAGCCCTTCAATAAAAGTGTGTCTTAATTGCGTGTATACATATGTACTTGTAGAGACCATGATGACATTATCTTATCCACATTAGCTTAGAGATAAGATTTAAGATGAATTATTCCTTTAAATGCAATTTATGATCGGAATTACCTTTATTACAGTTAGAATCATTAACAGGCCCTCGGGGTGCTAATAAAGATTAAAGTCCTCATGAAATCAAAATCGATCTTATTTACTTTGTTAGCCCACATTACAGGTCTTAGGGTGAACAATTAATCCGTGCAAGTTAATACCAATAAAAAAACTGTTTGCCGTGGTAATCTTTAATCAAAATCTGAAAAGTAACTTCCGGTCTTGAATGGCGTTCCCTTTTCCGATGACGACTATGCGCCGGCTTGGGTTTGAATATCCTTAACCACTCCCCTCCAACCGTAGTCTGTTATGAGCGAGAGATGGAGAGGAGGAGCGCTGAAGTGAAACCCTGCCCTCTATTCAATATTCCATTTCGCTTGGAAATACGTCACAGCACTGAAATAAAATCAGTTGCAACTTCCGGTTCACTGGGACTTTAATACGAAGAGTTGAAGCTATACATTGTAAGTTAAGGAACCCAAGGCAATGCCTGCTGCTTTTATTCTGTTATATAATGTCTGATCTCCAACTAGTTTCAGTGAGACAAGGCCTAGGCAGTTGGCAGTAGTCTAAGGGGCCCCATAGACTTCCATTGTAAGCAAATTTCTATCAACACATTGTCTTTGCAAACCGAGGCATGTCACAAATCTCCTCTGGTATTGAACCCGGATTATTCCTTTTGAGCAAAGATAATGAGACTGGGTGTGGCAGATATAAAACATGCCTTGAATATTTTTTTTAACCATTTATAGAGCTTATTGACTGTATACTGCAGCAATATTTCAGACTGTGTTGACCTTTGACTGTGGGACTGACTCAGGAATACCAAACTAAACTAAAACGAGCTGCCTGCATAATTTCATATAGCACAAACTGTCTTTACTTGAAGATTTTATGAGAAAAGCTCAGTGACAGAACTTGTTTCTTTCCAAACTACATCCAACAAAAACAGATATGCTTCCTTTTACACTTCACGCATATTCCACTTTGTTTTTGTCACGTTTTGAGTTTGCTTGTTTAGAGTTTGTTTTTGATCTGTTTCTCTATTCAGTGTCTGAGTTTAAAGGTCCCATGGCATGGCATTTTTCTATTATTTTATAATGTTTCCTGAGGTGTACTTATATTGTTAGTATGACTTTTACATCATAAAATGTCATAATTTAGAAATAAAAGGCATTTTTTCTATACTGCTGTTTGCCATGTGGCTGAATGCCCTGCTTCAAGAGGCGTGTCTGCGGTGAGACTTCAGTAAAAACGCCCACTGTTGTGATTGGCTGACATCTTTGCATTTTAAATGAGCGGAGGGGGCGTGGTTTAACGAGGTCTATGAGGCACGAGCAGGCACGAGCTGCTGGCAGAGAGACGGATGGACCTGAGTTCACTTCACATCAGTTCTCAGCATGTCTGAACTGTTGTAGTTACAGCATATACTTCAGGTTATTAGTCTATTTCTAGTCGGAGGGGCTGTCACTCATGTCAGAAAGTTAGTAACTTTAGTAAATTATGGATCAGCGCTGACTGGAGACGCGAACCCTTTAGAACGATTCAGTCCGATTTGGTGAACTGGTTCGGTTCACTAAAAAGAACCGATTCAAAAGAATGATTCGTTCGCGAACCGGACATCACGGAGACGGAGCGATTGCTAACAAAGTTATTTATAGTAACTACTGAGTTATGAGAGCGCTGTCAGTCAGCGCGAGTTTATTGTGTTTGTATCTGAGAGTTCTGAATAAACACGAGTCCCAGTCACACAGAGTCCGTCTTCATCATTATTACCAACTTTGTAACACATGCAAAGTACCATTACAGCTGTCGAGATGAACGAGTTAAAAGTAAGTGTTGATAATAGCATTATTTTTAAAATAAAATAAAAGCGTCAGTGACGCGCGTTGAGTACACAGCGCAAACAAGGACACAACAGCAGTAATCGAATGTAATCCAGTTTATTGTGGGGCTAGGCTGGCTAGCCCGTATACCCTCACGCTTACCCCCCTTCTGCTTAATCTCACGCCGCGCTTGGTGCCTCCGCTGTGGGCCACATGCAGTACTGGGGGTCGGGGATGTTGAAGGCCGAGTCAGTGCAGCCCGAGCTTCGGCGTGTGTGAGGTTTATCTCTAAAGATGTGACTCTGCCGATGTTGAGCAGAAACTCATGACTGTATGCACATTTTAGAACCGATAGACGCGACGAGGACGTACAAAAACACTGACTCACAAGATAGAAAACACCGTTCTGTCTGGAGAGAGAGAAGCCGCTGCGTGTGCAGGAATAATAAATAATTAGCTACACATCAGAAATCACTGATCACAGATCAGAAGGAACTGAAAAAAGACTTCTGTTTTCATTTGTACATCCAAACACTGAGAAACTGCCAGCATTCACTCGTTCACAAGCAATGATCTCTATTCTCTCGAGCGTTTGCATGGGCGTGCCAGATTCTCTGGGTGGAGGAAAGGGAGGAAACCGTTCCTGCTTGGACGTCAAACCAGGAGACTTCAGGATTGGCTCGTCTGGCCTGTCATTTTCTCAAAGGCAGAGAAAGACAGCCAGAACTCGGGTTTACACCGATCAACATTTCTATCCACTTGGGGACAATATTCAGGCTAGGGGAACTCATATTAATGTTGAATAACCTCATAAAATGATAATTTAATGCCATGGGACCTTTAAGATTAGTTTTCATTGTGTTGTATTCGTTGTATTCACATGTTTGTTTGATAGCATCCCTGTAACCGCGGTGTCTGTTGATTATACAGTTCTCCTCGGTTCTCTCCCTGTTTTGTCATTCTCTTTTTTTAGTTTCTCAATTGTTGGGTGTAATGCTAATTAACTCTTGTGCAGGTTGTAAAATGCTATATTTAATTTGATACAAATATGCTGTTAATTTCCTCAAATGTTCATGCAATGATACTCACACCCAAAATGTTGTCTTTATTTAACCTGTATCTTTCTTTTTCTTTCTTTGTTAAATAAAGACAGCATTTTGGGTGTGAGTATCATTGCATTGACATTTTAGGAAATTAATAGCATATATGTATCTCATTTTATGTCTTCTTTGTCTACTCACTCTTGTGCAAGACTGGTTTTCCTGCAAGACAGAACAGAAGATCAAATACCTTGAAACAAGAACAATCTGGAGAGATCTCAAAGAAAGATCATATGGCACCACTTTGCCCAAACTTCTCTCATCGCTTATCTATGCATCTCGCTCCACCTACTCCCTATCCTTTCCCCTGACTCCAGTCACTATAAGTTCACAAGGAATATAGGCCATACAACATATGATGTATCTTGTAAATCTATTGCTTTTTCCATTTCATGTTTGGTATAATTTTAAATGTCAATTTCACTGCAGTCACTTGTATTATGAGAAAGATTGAAAACGTGTCATGGGTGGAGTCTTTTCAAGATATCTGATAATCTGATAATTGCTCCTCTTCTCGAAAGCAGGTGCAACCCTGTGGGGCAAATGAATAGGCCCAACACAATTCTCAAATATTTTGTTCTGGGACCTATACAAAGCTCGTTTAGGGGTGATAGCCATGTTTCAGTTTTAGTAGCGCAATGTATGCTGACCATCGCATACACGTAAAAAGTGAAGTATACTTTGGCCAAAGTATACTCCACTTTCGCATACGTGAGGGTCATCAGAAGAGTACGTACTATACACGCACTGACATATTTTTGTAACTGCGCGTGATAAATTACATTAAACATAATGACAGTTAATTAAAAATATATGTAGGGTAAATGCAAATGTGTGTATAAACTAAGCTATCAGACTAATCGCTTATCTGTATGCTATGCTATTATATATGCTAACTAATACAGACATAAATGGTAACATAGTTGAAAGCATTTATCATAACATGATTTTGTAGGAATTGTAATCAGGAGAGTACTTATTAAAAGCAATTTGAACCAATGGGTCCTAAATTCTATGCAATTTGTCCCTGATGAACAAGTAATTAAAAGTATGGGATACCCAGAATAATCAAATATCTAAATTAATACATAACCAATATTTATGATTAGTTCCTAAATTTAATTTTTTAAAATGTAATAATCACTTGAAATTGGGAGTCAAATTAAGCACGGAGCTAAAGTAATTGAAATTAAATTCTAATAAATTAAGTGAACTTATAAAAGACCTAGTCAAAGCACTAGTAAAAGTAAAAGACCTCCACGCATTATACCTTTGTCCACGCCCGTTGGATTCCTACGGGTGGGCCTTACACTTATTATAAAAACATAAATCTCCACAACTGTTTTTGGAACATAGTAAGACTGGCCAGCAGAGGGAGTGCTTACAGAGAATTATACTGGCTTAAATCGATTTAAAAATCAATTTTCAAAAACAAATCACACACCTGACTGTGGATCAGAAAGAGTAATAGCAGATTTAATGCTAGAACACAGAAGGGTTTCATTTCCTTGTTGTTGAAACAAAGCAAAAATCTAAAGATGCATTTCTAACAATATGTATTTATTCACACCATTAATTAATATTAACACCACTAATATTATTCACCAGTGTCATTAAGTGGGTACACAGCTTTCAAAAATGCATTCATGTTCAGTAACAATAACAAAACAAAGGTAGAATTTGGTATCACAGTGTGAATGCTAAACATAAACAGTCATACAGTAGAGTTAACAAGTGCTCCATATTTTGATTCACAGAATCTCATCCTGTGATTGTACTGTTATTCTAGCTCCTAAGGATGTACTTATGCAGTATCAATACAAAATGGTTTTGGCAACACTTAAAATAAGGTTCAATTTGATGACATTAATGCATTATGCAAACTATATTATACACTGTATTAATCTAGGTTAATATTAATTTATAAATCTGCTACTGTTCAATGATCTTAAAAGTTTAAAGTACAAATGAACAAGTTATTTTATTATGAAAAAAGATGAACAGTGAACACTTTCACAGGATGTATTAATGTAGGTTAATATTCATTTACAAATCTGCTATTGTTCAATGTTAATTATTGTTCAAAATGCATTAGTAGATGCAGAAGTTAACATTCTAGCATTATAATGTTCATAAATGGTACACGCATACTATTCATGTTTAGTTTATGATATCTAATGCTAACTAATGCTAATTATGCTAATTGACCCCTGTTGTAAAGTGTTACCAAATAAAATCTCCTTTTGATTAATACGCAACCAGACACAAGCTGAACCATAAAGTTAAAAGGGATAGTTCACCCAAAAAATGGAAATTCTGTCCTCATTTAATCACCCTAATTTTGTTCCAAACCTGCATGTCTTTCTTTCTTCTGTGAAACACAAAGAAGATACAATATGTGGCAAAACGTCTTGGTGGGGTACAACAAAAGTCAATGGGATTTAATGTTGTTTTGGATGATAAACAGCTGAAACATTTTTCAAAATAACGTATTTAGCGTTTCACAGAAGAAACAAGGTCACACGTTATGCAACAACGTAAGTGAGAAAATAATGACAGAATTTTCATATTGTGAAGAATTATCCATTTAATGCCAGATTCAGTAGGCCTGGTACCTGGTTAAAGGGCTAGCTCACCAAAAAAAATTAATTCTGTCATTACTTACTCATCCTAAAGTTGTTCTAAGCCTGTATGAGTTTCTCTCTTCTGTTGAACACAAAAGGAGATATTTAGAAGAATATTGGTAATCAAACAGTTGATGGATCTTCTTTTGTGTCCAACAGAAGAAAGAAACCCATACAGGTTTGGCACAACTTGAGGGTGAGTAAATGACAACATTTTCATTTTTGGGTGAACTATCCCTTTAAGTAACCCATACAGGAGCAACCCGATGTCTTAAAAGGCAGTTGCAGCAGTAATCGCTGAGAGAGTCTGTGTAGCCACAGTACGCAAGGCAAACGTTGGGACAGAGAGATCCATGAGTAAGAAGAGCTGGTGTTGGGGACTCTGCAGGCCATAACACTTACACTCATCAGTCACAAGGTAGCACTGCACAGGAATGTGGGTAAATCCCTGAGAAAAATCCTCTGAGGTAGGCGAGGCTGATGAGACGGATGTCTCCTGCGAGGTAAAATATCGAGACATGGCAAATGTGTAAAAAAGCCGAAGGAGCTCCAAGCGCCTTCCTGATGAAAGGAGTGGCGTAGCCTCCGCAGGAGCTCCACCACGAACCCGAGGGCAGACAGTGACTGCACGTCGAGACTCACGGTTGATGAGCAGAAGAGCCTGGACATCCCAGCGAAGGCTCACAGACGGAGGAAGAGTGGAACGGTCGGCCTGCTCCAAACAGCTGCGTAGATTCTCCACCAAAGTGGACCAAAAACGACTAACAAGCTCATTCTCCGCCTTGTACAAAGAAGGTTTTGGACCACAGAGGATGCACACGTGAATCCCGGGAAGCAGTTGGAAACCGAGCAAGCGAATGGCGACGGTTGGACTGCCTTGGGGCAGGAAGACCGGATAGTCACATGACGATGCATCAAAAAGTGTGTGCACCAGGATTGAGAGCACAACAACTTCCTGGGGAGTCAGTCGTGACCACCACTTCTCCGTGGCCTGCGCTACACGGCCGTGCACTAGCAGGCAGCCAAATTCGCTCTCCGCCGCTTGGGCGAAGGAGTCTAGGGCTTCCTGAAGCAAGCCGGAGTTGGAGGGAAGCAAGCAGTCGGCGCATTGTGTCAGATCTCCCATAAAGCCCTGATCGTCATTGACGCGCTCCAAGAGCATGTCGATCAGGCGGTAGCAAGAGCGCAACTCTCGCTTTAACCGCTCCACGTTGCGTATGTTTGCCAGCTCGTCCTGTCCCAGGACCAAGACCATGCAGTTCCACACGTTCTCCAGAAGGCGGCGCAACTGCAGCTCACTGATGCCGGAGCCCCCGCCGCCACTCACCGCGATCAGCATCAGGCTCTCCTGAAACACCTCCCAAACCACACGGCTGCCTCTGTCCGTCTCACAGCTCGATAACTGAGCCCCGTGGCCGGCACCAAACATATGGACACCGTTTAGGGAGCCGACGATGGAAAAGGGAAGCTGCTTGGTGGAGCCTCGTGAGAAGAGAGGGACCCCACTGGAGGCTGTGAGGCACAGCAGTTGGAGGGTCTCTGCTTGCAGCATTGTGAGTGTAGACTGGGCTGGGAAGTGTCTCTAAACACCAATCATTGATGAAGACATTGCATCAAGCCTTTAGGTGCACAAAGACAAGAAATAAACACACGAGAACTTTAGTAATGAACACTCAAACACCTGTCTAGGGTAAGATGGGGGAAGATGCAAGAACAATGTGCATTTACTTTTAAATTGTGACATATTTGGTTATACGTTTAGCATGTGCAGGGTCATTACACATCAGCCAATGTGTTATTAAGGGAAATAAAGGGAAACGTGTTATTTTAGTTGTCATAGCACAAAATTAAAAATTATTTACCCCACTACCCTGGGCAAGAAACAACCCCTGGATAAACTTTTGCAGAATGTATAAATATCTTGTTTTGATATATTTTTTATACATATTTACTTGGATTTAGATTTATTGGCCAATATATTGGTTATCTGCTTTCAAATAAAGAATGATCAGTTATAAGTATCGGCCAGAATTTTCAAATCGGTGCAGCACAAAATGAAAAATTCAGCTTTGCATCACAGAAAAAAATTACAATTTAAAGTAAAATAGAAAAACATTAATTGTAATAATATTTCACAATGTTAAATGTTCTGCATTTTTGATCAAATAAATGCAGGCTTGATGAGCATAAGATACTTATTTTAGTATACATACATAGACACAAAAATATTTGCTATTCAACATAATACAGTATTTTCAAAATTAGATAAATTAACTTCACAACTGTTTTTTGACCGACTAAATCTCCCAAATGTTGATTTCCAGATGAAATGATCGAATTGAGAAGAAGAGCACAGCCGTTCATTAAATGGGCTGAGATGACATGTTGTCATCATGATCAAGAGGGGGAAATATGGTAATCTTGCCCTAGAGGCAGATAGCATTTTTCCTCAACTTACTGGAAAACATGGTCCTCATGCAGACGTTACATATCTGCGCCAAAATGACATTTTGCGTCTTTGTTTTTTGTCAGTGTGACTGTGCAAACATTGAACTAACCTGCTAGTGCAAGCTGAAACATTCACAGACTGCGTTCGTTTGACCAAAGATTCTCATATACGGAGATAAAGACTTGAGTTGGCAACTGTTATTAAGAAAATTAAATAATTATTTGTCTTGCCTGACTTCGCGTCTCCACAGCAACATCTCTGACAACAGCGGTTCCGCTCTTCTTCGTAGCCCAAATGAAAGAAATAGAGAACTGATAGCTCCACATCGCCACCTTGCGGAAACTCGAGTACCGTCTATAAACTAAAGCCAGTTCATATTCATCTCGTTTCTGTTTAGGGTTAGGTTTTTAGCACTGAACTACGAGTAAATGTTTATCTGTTTAATGTATCCTTAATATTTTATTTTAGATTCTATTATACTTTACCGATCATAAACAGTCTCGACATTCTTGATATGAAAGGCACAGTAAGATTGTTGGATTAAAATATCCAAAAACCACTAGAACAGTGTTATATACACTGCCCAGCCAAAAAAAGGATTTAAACTTAAGAGTCTATGATTTGGTCATTATTGCAGTGATTATTATGTTATGTGTTTGGTAACAGTTCTTCTAACCCTAATTGATGGAGTGTGTAGCTTTTGATTTCTTAAATAAGCACGTAGGCAAGGCGAGGCAAGTTTATTTATTTTATACACAATGGTAATTCAAAGTCCATAGAAAAGGATATTTACGTAGGAAGACACATCATGGCCATATTCCAGGATGACAATATTCAGGTTTAAATTGTGAAAGAATGGTTGCATGAATAATAATTTGGACACACTTAAATTCATTGAAAGTCTTTGGGATGTGCTGGAGGAGACTTTACAGAGTGCTTGACCCTTGAATTGTCAATACCAGATTGAAACATCGATGTACCTCTTGATGAAAATAACATCACATTTATTTCCATTTTCACAATGAATCTTGACATTGTCATCCTGGAATATGGCCATGATGTGTCTTCCTACATGGTTGTTTAAGAAATTAAAAGCTACACACTCCATCAATTAGGGTTAGAAAAACTGTTGCCAAACATATAACATGCTAGAACCAAAAAAATCACTGCAATAATGGTCCAATCATTAAGCATTTTTAGCATTTACCTATTTAAATCCATCAACAACTTTTTTTTTTTTTGGCCGGGCAGTGTATTTTGTTGACTTGTGTACTAACATTATCCCAAATGTTTTCAAGAATTTTTAAATGAGAAATAAGCAATTTTAACCAGGACACAGACTGTGTCCGTGTGACGCCAATGACATCACACGTGTCACCCTCAATTTCGGTTTTATTTTGTAGAAACCATGAGATGCTTTAATATATTATGTTTCATTAGATAAGGGAACAACTGTTTGGAGACATTTAAAGACAGAACACTAATTATTGTACAGTAATACAGCATTTTCTCCATCATACAATATGTTTTAAAATTAATTGCATGCCATTTAGCAACACAAGCCACCCAGAATTTGTTATTATGATATTCTAATATCGATCTAGCTTACTGCAGTGTGTAACTGTGTCTCATAGCAGCCGCGGAGCGAACGCACAGAGTAGCATTATAACATAATTCTCAACACACGCAAATGTATCTAATATGATAAAAGAGCGCTGCGTTACCCCACATACACTTGAGCGAAAGAAGCGGAAGCGGCAACTGTGGCATAATAAAAGTTCCCCTGCTGTCAGCGTGTCATGCTTGTCTCTAATTAGCAATCGCTTCAACATCCTCAGCTCCCACAGCACTCGGCCCAGCTCTGCTTCATATTATGGTAACATTAATAATCTCATCCATGAATATGATTTCTGTCCGCATCCCGTATGATTCTTTTCCACCGGCTGTGAGGTGAAGACTACGCACTCAGTCAAGGCGTCATCAAGCTACACCTTTGTTTTGAATAGGCGACTTCTAGCGGCGGAAAGCTACATAGTGTGCCTTTAACAGCATATATTTTCAGCAATTCTTCATTCTGGAATGGTAACATTAAATCACAGTTGAAGGATTTCTTTAAATTAACAAGAACTAGCAATCATAAACCACACTGAAGATTGTCATATTCATTCAGTCTGATTATTATGTTGTCTATACTGGGTTGACACATTGAGGACTAATTTGCATTAAAAAAAAAATCCTTTTTACTTGAAATAACTGTCTGGATGCTTACTTTTAAGGGAGAAAAGAACAGCATGATACCATGTTCATGAACAGTAAATGTGAACTTGATGTTTGATGTTTATTTTTGGGTTGGTCCTCGACTGGCATGTTTAGACAATTATAATCAAATTCTCTAGTCTTTCTGTACTAAACATTTTAATCGTGACAAATGTTACTTGCTGCAGTGTTCAGTATGGAGCAGATTTCATTCCACACTGAAATTCAAGCATTTCTTAAAGGGATAGTTCACCCAAAAATGAAATTGTTGTCATCATCTACTCACCCTCAAGCTGTTCCAAACCTGTATGAGTTTCTTTCTTCTGTTGAACCATAGACTGTAAATAAATATGGACGTCCTGTCTTCACTCCACTGAAGAAAAGTGAATATGAATGTCCGAATATGGCGCTGACATCTCGCACTGATTTGGGACAGAGTCTGCACAGTAGTACTGGACCGGAGTCTGCGCATTAGAGAGCGATCGAGACGCTGTTGGTATGTTGGTAACCAGACAGTTAAGGGCAAACCGCCATTGACTTCCATAATAATTTGTTCCAACTATACAAGTCATTCTGGTTACCAACATTCTTTAAAATATCTTTCTTTTGTGTTCAACAGAAGAAAGAAACTCATACAGGTTTGGAACAGCTTGAGGGTGAGTAAATGATGACAGAATTTTCATTTTTGGGTGAACTATCCTTTTAAGAACAAGATGTAACACACTAGCAACATTTCTTTTCATCAGCAACATGCTTCAATTATGCCACAATTAAAAATCAAAATGCCACTTATCTTTGTGTTTAACGAATGAGATGCTGAAATTAAGGCAGAATGAAGAATGTTTCACACCTTGAAATGTAATCAACTCTGTATTGCATTTGGCAAGTCAAATGTTAAGCACTGAAGTGAAGCTGTCTTTGGCATTGCTTATCGATCCAAACAAGCCAATGAAAGTAATTATTCATCTAAACAGTGTAGAAATCATGAAACAATTAAACTGTAATCATTTACAAGCCTGGATGGAACACTCAAAAAAATTTATTTGTTGAATTTACTTAAAAAAGCAGCGTCAAGTGGTTCCACACAACTATATTGAGTCATTTTTACAAATAACATTTTAGTTATATGAATAAAAGAAAGTAAAGTAAAGCTGACAAAATTTATTTAAATAAATACAAACCATTTGAATTTGTCACTGTTACATAATATTTATAAGTTTATGTTAGGTGAACACATTTATTGATTTAATTTACCTTATGCTGTACAAGTGTAAGTAAAACTATTAAATATAACGAGGCATATTTTTAGAAACAAAATTCAAAAATAACTTAATTGAGAACAGGAAGTCCATCCAATAAATGAGTGTATGAGTGGCCACAGCATAAACACAGGCACAACTCTTCTGCATGGTAACCACAAAATTACAGAAACTCCACTAAATGTCCAACATAACTGCACATAACACTAACATAAACTAACAACATCTTTCCCTTTACTGAAAAAGATAAAATAACACTTTAATCCCTAAATGTACTCTCCTAATGCAGTCCCTTGCAAAGCATGCTGGGAACGACAGATCCACTGCCCAGTTTGTTCGTTTCACAGCAATGTTACGTTGACCGAACAAACACTTATTAAGTAAAACTGACAACAATTTTTAGAAGAAACAACTCAGTAAATCTAAGTAAATTTAGTTACATAAGTTTTTTAAGTAATGTGAACAAGGATGATTTGAGTGCAACTAACAACAGTGAAAGTTCATTTTTTTGAGTGAATGGAATCCCATTTTTCAGGTTCCACACCACTGACATTTTCCTCAGTCACAGGCTTTAGTCAGCAAATTTCTGGTATGTACATCGTTTCTCATTTTTCATAATGTTAAGCCAGCAGACAGTTTGTTAAATTTAGATTGCACTCTTAAGAAGACCCTTTGTCAATGTATTATTTCAAACAAACTAATGCAATTAATGCCTTTCAATCTCCCAATCTGTTCTACAAGTCTTTTTATGGGTAAATGTACCTCAAAACCGTTGGTTAAATTACATACAGTGAGGAAAATAAGTATTTGAACACCCTGCTGTTTTGCAAGTTCTCCCACTTGGAAATCATGGAGGGGTCTGAAATTGTCATAGTAGGTGCATGTCCACTGTGAGAGACATAATCAAAAAAAAAATCCAGAAATTACAATGTATGATTTTTTAACTACACTGTTAGACTTTACCGCAATTTTACAGTTACTTACCGCAAAAAAGCCCAGTAAAATACCATTTTTATTATTTACGGTTAGCTACTGTAATATGCACTGCATTATGGGTATTTTTAATGAAATTTACAGTAACTTACTGTATATGGGAGTTTGCGGTATTTTACTGTTTACGTAAAAGCAGTAGTGCTACTGTAAACAAAGAATACACACACACACTGGATGTTTAAAAGTTAAATAAAAAACATGTGGATGGAAGGATGTAAAATTTGTTCTTTGTGGGAGACAAAGTAGTAATTTTTATATTTAGTATTTTCTCCTACCCTTTTCACATTTTCGGGTCTCTCAGAGCAGAAGTCGTCATAGTTGGGTTAACTTCTATAGCGGTGAATGAGAGAATACATTAATTATATATTTTTTGTATGCCCATTTGCTCAAATAGAAAAAAGAAAAACTCCACAATAATGATTTCACAACTTTCAAAAAGAGGGAAAAAATTGAGTATAGAGTAAATAGAGTAAAGTATTAGTGTTATAAATGTACATTTTTTTTTTTTAAACGTATTAGTGTTATAAATGTGAACAATTCAGTCAAACATTCAAAGTCGGCGCTAGTCGGCTACAACTGTAACGTAAAGTTATAGCCTAAAAATAAAAAAAGTAATGAAACTGCCCTCAGCCTAAACGATTTGCCAGGGAACAAATTATCGATCCATGAGACCAAAGATCGGCCGTTACATCTACGAATTATAGATCGAGACACACCACAGAGACATCAGAGCCAGCGGCAGACGGCAGAAGGACTGGCCGAGGAAAGGTTGCCCTCGCCGGCTTTGACGAGCGCTGACCGCCGCTGAACCACTGGAGCTCACAACTCCGAAAACGCCAGATAAAATGTTCAAATAGGCACTCTTTATATAAATAAACTACATATTTGAGCTTTAAACAACAACATTATCGACTGAAAAAGTCTTTAAACTACGTTTTGTCACACATTAACAGTAGATTTTAACAAAAAAAACGTGTAAACACAGCCCATGTCAGCCATTTCTCAAAGAGACGAGCCGGCTGGCAGAAGCCCCGCCCATCCCATGACGCGTCATTCACGTCCGGTGTGAACGGACATATGTTCTGTAGACTTATGGTTCGTTCACACCGGACGCGATTCGCGATTGGTGTGAACGCCACATCAAATAGGATTTGGGATAATATCGCGAGAACTGGGTGGGCAGTTGTGATAGTACAGAGGGAGATATGAGATGCACTCTGCGGCTGCGGCCATTCATGATGTTGCCTCTGAATTGTTCAATAAACAAGTGTTGTCATCACCGGAGCTCCTTGTCAGTGTCCTCCCTACAGTGGTGATAACCCAATAAAAGGAATGAAGCCAAGAAACCACGGAACAGCGCTGGGTAAGATAACTAAAGTTAGAGGATAACTCACGCGCGTTACACTACTACACACACACACACACATACACACATACACATACACACACGCGCACGCTGGATGTTTAAAAGTTAAATAAAAGCCATGTTGGTAGAAGGATGTAAAATCAGTTCTGAGAGACCAGAGTAATTTTTATATTATTTTCTCATAGGGATATGATAAATAAAAATTAAAAAATCCACAACTGCATTCCTACAGTCTTTAAATTGTTTTATTTTTTTAAATAATGCCATGGAACAGCAGAAGAGAGTATTATATAAATGTCATTTTTAAGTTCTTTATTTATATATATATATATATATATATATATATATATATATATATATATATATATATATATATATATATATATATACTTTGCTTACACCTCAAAATTTAAATTGTTACTTGCGTGCAAAGCCCGCGCAACAAACTGGCATATAAAGTGCATATAAACTGAGGTTTGTGTCGAGTGCGCGCATAACGGACTTCTGACTCTGAGTGGATCGCTAACGTTAGACGCCAGCTGTGAGTATTTCTGAGGTAAGTTGCCTACTTTTTACTTAACAAATTTCTTTTAAGTTACTTTTACAATGTAAACTATTACCAATATCAATTAAATATACTTAAATGTATGACGAAATTAAATTATAGCATATTATAGACTATAAAAGGAAAGTCACTGAGTCTGAGGGAACCTTGTTTTCCTCAAAAACTGCCACTTTCATAAACCCATTAAATGTCATACAATTGACTGACTGTCTTTTCCAGTAAATGTACCAAATCTCATAACGTTATTTACACGAACAATGGCTGTCCGTCTTTTTTTTAATTCCCAGTTATGGCATATTTTTTTATAAAGAATGCCGTTAAATGTGTGTGACGTTGGTGTGTTTGAAGTAACTTAGGCCTCTTGCGTTTTTCTCAAAGACTCTGCCTGCGTCTCATTGTGCATACTATCCATCCTAAATATGGTAACGTTATGTGGCATTAGTAATATTCAATACTAGGCTATTTAGTGCGGATAGTATGTACATTGTGACAAGGGGTTTCACTTGCGCGAGCGATCCTGGTCAATGTTTCTATTTACAACGTACTTTGCAGCGGTCAGCAATGTAGCCAATCACAGACATAGTTGTTGATCTCGTGGCAAATCAGAGTTGTTTAAGTTAACGTTAGTCAGAATCCACATATTCATTCATTTTTTTAGATGTTATTGTAGGATATATATGTTATTCTCTTTTCTCTTTTCAGTATTGATTGTCATCTGATTGTGTAAGTCATCCTAGATTTGTGATTTATCATGTTCATAACATAATGATCATTGATGAAAAATTATGTTTCTTATTTTTGCCTCTTTTTCCTGTCAACAGGAGCTAACTACACCCCAAAGGTTCTTGTAAGAGCCACAACAACGCACCTTCTTTGGCTTTGTAAGTAAATGTTTTGACTGTCTTTTATGCATTATGTGATTAACATCTTGTAATCATTTATGGGAGTAACGATACACTCGTGTCACGATTCAATAAAACCACAATAGTGGACGCACAATGTGATATTTATCGAAATGTTTTAAGCCGAAATAAAGAAGAGAGGTTTTTTATTATTAAAATATTATAATTGATGTGTATTATTATCAGGACCCACAAATATTCCCCCATTGCATTATTATACGGTATTTTCAACATTGTATACAGTCGTTTAATTTTGTAATGTCACTGAAACTTCGTAAACCTATTGCTTTTTCATGCTGCAAAGAGGACCGAAGGCCAATTTCATGCTGCAAAGTTTCAGAAATGACAGCTATATAAATGCTGGACAGAAATATGACATGTTCGTAACGGTTGTTTCTTCTTTTTGCCTCTTTTTCCTGTCAACAGGAGCTGACTACACCCCAAAGGTTCTTGTAAGAGCCACAACAACGCACCTTCTTTGGCTTTGTAAGTAAATGTTTTGACTATCCAGTGCATCATGTGATTAAAGGGATAGCTCACCCAAAAATGAAATTTTTGTCATTAAGTACTCACCCTCCCTCATGTTGCCTCATACCCCTAAGACCTTCGTTCAACTTTGAAACACAAATTAAGATCTTACAGGTTTAAAATGACATGAGGGTAAGTACATGAAATTTACATTTTTGGGTGAATTAAACCTTAAAAAAACTAATCTGAGCCTTGGATAAAACTATATCGCCAATCATATCATTTACATCAACGATACATATCTCGATATAACAATGCATTGTTACACCCCTACTTCTATAACATTTTATTATTTCAACAATAAAACAACTGCCTAAATTTCTGCCTATTTGGCATCAGTTTGTTATCTTGTTGTGATTATTTTATAGTCTCATTGGGGATATGCTACTGCATAACATGAATTAAACATTATTAATTGCATGCACTTAAAACTATGTATGCATTGTTTTATTTGCAGATCATATCCAGCCAGTGATCAGAGAAGATAGAACTTGAGCACATGCAAGTATGTACAAGTGCACATACTGTAGCTTGTGTACATCTGACTTGAGAATTTTCTGCAGTCATGTAAAGAAGCATCAGCACATCGCAAACCATAGGTTTGCTTGTGGAGATGAGCAATGTCCTGCTTCCTTTAAAACATTTGTGACATTTAGATCCCACATGCATAGGAAACACAGACGTAAACCAGATAATAAAAAACAATCTCAGTTCAGAGGTACTCTTGCTTGCAACATTGAAGGATGTTCATTTGTGGCAGATAATTTCTCCGCTTTGTGTGCTCATTTGAGAAGTCACATTAGAGACGGAAAGAAAGTTTACTGCCCCTACGATAACTGCTGCAAATATTTTAGAGTAAGATCCTCATTTTCTGCACATATTTCAAGAAAACACACCCAGGTAGCCACTGCCCAGATGTCAGGTCCCCCAGAAATGACCAGTGGTACTCCTGAGCGCGATCTTTGTTTTTCAGCAACAGATCATGAAGAGGAGGAATATGCTGAGCATGAATCATTTTTGCATAATTTGGCCCAGTTTTATCTGAAAATGCATGCAAAAATGCAGCTGCCAGCTAGCACCATACAGTGCATTATTGAAGGATTTCAGCATGTTCATACCTCCAGTTTGGCAGACTTCTTTGACAAGTTAAAAGCAAAGCTTTTAGAACTGAATATTCCACAAACTAAGATAGATCAAATAATTCATAGTCTTAGTAAAGAGGATCTCTTCACTCTATACAATGAAGGACCACTGAGATCAGACAAAACAAGAAAAACATTCTACAAACAGAATTTTGACTACACTGAGCCAAAACAGATTTATCTGGGAACTGATATTGCTGGCAAAGAGCGCTTTTGCCAGTATGTGCCTATCAAGGAGACATTGCAAACCCTTCTCAGACAATCCAGTGTTAAAGTACAGTGCAGCCAAGCAAGATGTCACAACAATGATGACATGGTTTTGGAGGATGTATTGGATGGAAGACATGTCACAGAAAATTCTCTCTTAAAAAGCACTTCTTCATTGTCTCTCATCCTTTACCAAGATGCTTTTGAAGTTACAAATCCACTTGGCTCAGGAAAAAAAAAACACAAGATCTTAGCAGTGTACATGAGTCTTGGTGAGTTACAGCCACACAACCGCTCCCTTGTAGATCCGATGCAGTTGGTCCTGCTTTGCAGAGAGAAAGACTTTAAGACTTTTGGACTTGAGAAGGTGTTTTCAAGTATTATCACAGACCTTAAAGATTTGGAAGATGCAGGGATTGATACAGATGATGGCATTAGAAAAGCATCTTTAATTTCCATTTGTGGCGATAATCTTGGCTCCCACTGTATTGGTGGCTTCTGTGAAAACTTCAGTACCAATATACATTTTTGCAGATACTGCTTGATTAACAGAAGTGATTTTCAGAAGACCCCTCTGAAGTTAGGCCCAAAAAGAACAGTTGAAGTTCACAAAGAGACTGTGAAACAGCTTTCCACCACTGGCCAAGATGTAGTACAAGGAGTCAAGTTTGACTCACCTTTCAATTCACTGAAACATTTTCATGTTTGTACTGGGCTACCTCCATGTTTGGGCCATGATCTTTTTGAAGGAGTCGTTTCCTATGACCTGGCATTGTATATTTATCATCTGGTGAAACAAGAAAAACAGTTCACATATGCTCAACTGAATAGATCCATAACCCAATTTAAATACTTAGGAAATGATGGTCTCAACAAACCTTGTGAGGTTAAGGCTGATGGCAAAAGGCTTTGTGGCTCTGCAGCACAGAACTGGTGTATGCTGCGACTATTGCCATTATTAGTTGGCAGCAGGATAAAGAGTCCAATGGATAGTCAAGTCTGGCAGCTTTGTCTACAACTAAAGGAGATGGTCGAGCTCATTTGTGCACCCAAAATCCACCACAATCAGGTTGCTTACCTGAAGACAATCACTGAAGAGTATATCCATTTGAGATGCAGCCTCTTCCCTAACCATCCACTGAAGCCAAAACATCACTATTTACTTCACTACAGTGACCTCATTCTGCACTTTGGACCTCTTATTCGTTTGTGGACCCTCAGATTTGAGAGTAAACATTCATATTTTAAGGAATGTGCCAGAAAACTCCACAACTTTGTTCACCTATGCAAAACCCTGGCAGAAAGGCATCAGTTGCTTCAAGGCTACCTTTGCAGTGGCTCAGTGTTTCCCCCTACAGTTCAAGCTGTTGGTGAAGTCAATGAATATGATGAGCAGCTTTATTGTGGTCGTGTTCAAGAGGCTGTAAGGGCAGCTGGTTTTTCAAAAGAAACCATGTCTGAAGTGTCAGCAGTGGTGTACAAAGGGACAAAGTACAGAAAAGGGTTTGTTGTTGCATTGAACGCCAAAGATCAGGACTTCATTTTTGGAAAAATATCAATGATTTTCATCAGCCATACACAAGTGCACTTTGTTGTTGACATGCTTCAGTCAGTGCTTTTGAGTGATCTTGGACTGCATTGCCTAGGAAATTCAGAAGAAAGATTCCTGTGTGTTCATGCTGACAGTTTGTGTGATTACTACCCTCTTCCAGTATATCAAGCTTCAGGACTAAATGTTGTCTCCCTGCATCATGCAATATTTTTTTTCTAAATCACTACAGAAATGGATACTGAACGCTTACAGTGTGAAATTAAAAAGGCATTGCCTGAACTGGAGGATGAGATACTGAGGACACTTGTTGCACATCTGATAGATGTTATTGGTGTCAGAAAAAGAGAAGACCTTATATTTGTTGGATCCGAGGACATTACTCCTTTTCTGACTCCAATACAGAGCCGAAAACTCATCCATGCTTTTAAAAATGGTAAGTGCATACTATCAATCTTATTCACAGCAGAATGTCTTTAAACAGATAGTTAACCCCCAAATACCCCCACCCCGTATACCCGTATCCCCATATCCCCACCCCACCCCACCCCCAGTGTCATAATTTACTAACCCTTAAGTTGTTCCAAACATATATAAATGTCGTTCTATACATGCTCTGGAAGTCAATGGGGACCAGCAACTGTTTGGTTGCCCACATTCTTCAAAATATCATCTTTTATGTTCAACAGAAAAAATATTAATATACATTTGGAATAACTTAAGGGTAAGTAAATGATGGCAGATTTTTTTTTTTTGGGTGTACTATTGCTTTAAATAGTTAGTTCACCCCAAAATGAAAAATTGTGTCATCATTTACTCACTGTCATGGAATCAACCAGCGCCATTAGCGTACTTCAGCACCTCAGCTCCACCCACTCATTCTCAGGCCACATCTACATGAAGCCAGAGCTTTCCCTATTCAATCTTTTTTTCCCTTTTTCAAAAAAAAGAATTCCATAAACAATCGTCTTCAAATATGTGTTGATGAAACGCTGATGCGGTACAAACTTTTTTATGAATACAGCTAAACGCGTCTCCGTGTGTACGGGCTCTGTCACCAGAATACTTTTCTGCCTGAACCTACCTACATAAGAGTGACTTACCTGACTACTTACCTTCCTATGCCCTCCTTCATCATCCTCTTCCAGAGACTTGTTTCCTCGTTTCCTCAGTTATCTTCATCATGCTTGTAATCAATACTGCAAGAAGAAAGACTCGTCAGTTGAGCGTGACTCACATTTGAACTGCTTATTCTCATCACTCGCCTGTGTGAAGATCTTCCAGATCACCACCAACCTTTTAATAAAGAGCTGTTACATTTATCTCTTATTCATGACAGAAGACCAGACCAAACAACTGCAACAACAAGAAATCGCAATGGAACTTGAAAATCCTGATCCTTTGGCTGAAGCAGTCCAAATTTCCCCACAATAAATTCTTCCTCCTTCGGCGGTAGTCACATCATTCAGTCCCATGGCCCAAACAGTGACCTTCTCTGGAGCGGCGGAGGATTACAGCGGATTTCTCCTACAATGTTCGCTGCAATTCAAAATGCATGCTTATCGTTTTGTAACTGAAAAAGCCAAGATAGCCTACATAATATCTCTCCTGTCTGCTCGTGCACTTTAGTAGGCAAACACCATCTTGTACCAAGATGGACCACTCACTAGTTCCCTTAACAGCTTCATGCACACTTTAAGGAAGTGTTCAGTCGGACCATTCACTATACCTCGATCCACAATCAACTCTATCACCTTTGAACTGCAATGGTTCCTAAGGTTCACCAACTTTTATAAAAAGTGCATCGCCAGCTTCAGCCTGATTGCTTCTTCCATTACATCACTGCTACGTAATCGCCTCAAGTATCTGTCCTGGAATCCAGCCGCCACAAAGGACTTAACCCAGCTGAAAGAAGCAAAAAAAATTTTTAACCAAAATACACTCTGCCTTAATCCTTGCCAAGCCCAGTGGGCTTTGTTTTTTAGATAGTGTCATCATTCTCCAGACTTACTTCAACTGTCTTATGAAGCCATTCTCCAGGGACATGACCCAGGACATCCAACCCTTAGTTCGAAGATGTCCTCTCTGTGCCATCTCCAAAACACAAAGACAGCTACCGGAAGGCAAGCTCCATCCTCGACCCATTCCTTACTGTCCCCAGTCTCACCTGGGAATAGACTTTGTTACCCACCTACCTCCATCTGACGAAAACGCCTGCATCCAGTTGTTGACCGCTTCTCCAAAGCCTGCAAACTCATCCCATTCAAAGGTCTATCCACTGCCAGGGAAACAGCTGAGGCCTTTTTCCAAAACATCTACCTTAACTTCCAGTTACCAGAAGATATTTTCTCGGATAGAGGCCCACAATTCACCATTCATGTCTGGAAACCCTTCTTTCATCTTCTTGAAGTATCTGTGAGCTTGTCTTCTGGCAATCAACCCCAGACCAAACTGGCCAAACTGAATGCAAGATTCAAGAAATTGGACATTTCCTGTGGTCATACTGCCACCATCATCAACAACAACACAGTTGGAACCCTAACGAGTATGCACAGAACTCTCTTTGTCAGAACACCACAGGACTCACCCCTTCCGGTGCATACTCGACAACCAACCACACGTTTTCGTGGTCAGGTGAGCCATCCAAGGTTCCAGCTGTCAACCACTGGTTTCAGGAGAGCAAGAAGGAGTGGGACTTAGCCCATGTCCTTCTGCAAAGGGCAGCCCGGAGGCACAAGAGCCAGGCCAGAAGAGCTGCTACACCCACCTTACATCTAGGACAGAAGGTCTGGCTCTCCACCAGGGACCTCTGTCTCCTACTGCCCTGTTGTAAGCTGAGTCCCAGATTCATTGACCCATTCACCATCCAATGCAAAAATCACTGATGTGACCTACCACTTACAACTTACCTCCACAGTGCAGAATATCCTCAGACCAGTTATCTTCATTATGCTTGTCTTCAACTCCTGTGGTCTCTTTCGCTGAACTCCTGCATTCTCCTTCGCGGAACTCCTGCAGTCTCCTTCATCAAACTTGTGCAGCTTCCTTCTTCGCTCTCATGGTAACAAAGCCCTGTGTACTTACCTGGATATTTCCTGTGTGCTTCAGGATATCTTCAGTGTGGAATGCTCCCATTCATGTGCAACATAGAACCTGTTCTGCATCCAGCCTCATCATCTCAAAAACACTCAAAGTATCAGGCATTTACTGTATAATCTACTTATATAGAATTTTCATTTTGGGGTGAATTAATTCTTTAATTAAAGCCTATTTGAATTAACTTCATTTTAAGAGGTGTGATTACCCCAAGCATTGTGAACTTTCTCAAATATAACTGCAGTAGGGCTCAACAGTAAGGACTAACCAATGCCCCAGGGCCAGCGTGAAAGACACTCTGGCCAGTTGATGGAACTGTCAGTAGAAAAAATCGAGGCAGTAGAAAAAAATCCTTAGCGTTGAGCCCTGCTGCAATTTATTAAAGTGTGAATATTTAATCTGTGCATGTGTAATTCATGTGGAACTCTTTGTTGAAGCAAATGGGGAAGTGGCCTCAACTTCTTCAGAGGGTCAGGAACCTACTGTTTCGATCCCTGTACTTCTCCTGCCAGAAGGATTTTCACCCAGTCCCACACAAATTTCCCTACAAACTTCCTCAAACCAAAACAAGTCCTGGATCAGCAGCTTTCAAGTACCATGGGACAAAATGCCGGCACGACTGTTACAGGCTGTGGAAAAAAGTTGCTTGGCTCACCCAGAGGACAGAAGGGTACTGATTAGAGTTGTTGTTGATGCAATGCAAGCACACTGCAAAAACCCCAGTAAAGCTGCCTGTACAGAAGTGGCCAGAGTAATAGTATGTAAGTACCCTGGGACCTTTGCTGATAAGACTGCAGAAGGTGAGCAGCTGGGGTGTGGTTACTATTCACTGTTCAGACAGCTTAAAACTAGAGTCGAGCATGTAAATAGAGACAATGTCAGTCATCGAATCCGACAGCCTAGGAAAAGGCCCACTGATGACAACAGTGGTGATGATGCTGCCATCAAAAGAGGCAGAACAGATGTGGACTGCTATGGGTGTAAAAAATGGCAACCAAATAATCTTCCACCTGGAGAAACAGAAGAGTCATTGGAAGACAAGAGAAAGAGCTTGATAACTGTCTTCAATTCAGAAGGGCCTACAGCTGTTGAGAGAATTGATGTTGAAAATAATATGGAATTGACCTATATTTATCAAAGGCACATGATAAACACTTGGCCCCCTCCCAGTCTGTGTGAAGTTGAGGAGCAGTGGCCGTTTCTCTTCACAAAAAGAGGTCTCTGCAGTCATTTCAACATGCTCACTGGCATTGATATCGACACACGCCTCCATGAAGCTTTCCTCACCAAGGGCAGGAGGATTGTGAACTTTTTCATGAATCAGAGGCTGAAATGGAACCAGGACATCCAGGCTTTACTACGAGAGCTGGAACATGAGAGCATAAACAACCTTCAACCTATTGCTGCCATTCTTCTTTTAATGAAACACTTTCAAGAGAAAGAGGACCACATCTTCATCTTGACAGACGTAAAAGTTCTTTCTTTACATTTTTATACCTTCACTCAAGTTGAGCACACACAAGTTGAAATCTAAATTTTTTTTTCTTAAATAGAAATTATTTACAATACCTGAGAGACTTTTATTAGTTTTTTTTTTAATTTTCAGCCTACCTCGACTAAGTTGTCACTTGAGCAGGAGGTGACGTTGCCTACCACACCACGGTTGATCATGCTAGGTATGAGAAATAGTTGTTGAGAATTCTATTACATGAAACAATTAAGCTAAAGCTGCCTTTGTTTTAGGGAGTAGTCTGATGTCTGCTACCCACTGGATGGTCAGCATTGAGGGGAAGGTCTGCTATGAATCTAACCAGCTGCATGACTTCGCCAGTGCGTTCGCTATCTTTTTCAGCTCCTTTTATGCATTCAATCTGGAGTATCAGGAGTCAGCATCCACTACGCTGGAGATGGTACAGAGGTGAGTAATTCACCACATAAACCCTAAAGGGAAAATTCCTCAAAATATCACCCAAAATAAAAATACTATATATGAGATTATTTATATTGAGGAAAATAAAGGGTTACTTTTAAAGATGGGTACTGTATGTGAAATTTAAAAACTGTGTTTGTTTTAAGATTCTTTGTAAGGATCAACCCAGAAGAGGGCACCAAGTGCACGGCCAAAGTTGGCACAAGTCGCAAGACAGGAGGTGTTGTCCAGAGAAAGGTGACTGCCATCAGCTCCCGGGTAACAACATTTCTCCAGAGGCTCACTGAATTTGAGTGGAAAACTTCAAATTAGGTAAGCTTTCTTATGCAGGTCTGGACTGGCCTCCACAATCAGTAAGACACCAACCACCAGTACACAATCCACAGTTCCATTAAATATTTGTCCCTACTGTACTCAGGGTGTCTGCTGATCCTTAAAAAGTCTTAAAATGTCTTACATTTTTTAATTAAAAAATGTTTTTCCTTAGTTAGTCTTAAAAAGTCTTAAAGGGTTAGTTCATCCAAAAATGAAATGCCTGTCATTAAATACTCACCCTCATGTCGTTCCAAACCTGTAAATAACAACTTTATTTAACAATATCTTCCCTTCTGTGTCATTCTGCAACGTTGTTTGCGTTCTGCATTTTCCAGGTTCTACGTCAGAACGCCGGCTCATTATTGCCTGGCTCCTGCATCAGCATCATACACACGCATTGTGCTGCTCACATGAATAGTGTCAGCCAATACTGAGTCGCTGTTCTGACATAGTACACGGAAGCCTGCACTGTCTACAGTAAGCAGCGTAGGAGACTGACGGGAGAGACAAAATTGTTGAATAAAATCATTATTTTTGTTTTTACGCACAAAAAGTATTCTTGTCACTTCAGAACATTAAGGTTGAACCACTGCAGTCACGTTGACTATTTTAACGATGTCTTGACTACTTTTCTGGACCTTGAATGTGGTAATTTCATTGCTTTCTATTGAGGATTATAAAAAACTCTCGGATTACATAAGAAATATTTTAATTTGTGTTCCGAACAGTGATGGGAATAACGGCGTTACAGATAAACGGCGTTACTAACGGAATTATTTTTTTCAGTAACGAGTAATCAGACGAATTACTGTTTCTCCCGTTACAACGCCGTTAGCGTTACTGAGGGAAAAAAATGCGGCGTTAGTCGCGTTACTATTATTGAGCTCACTGAAGCGCTTTTCATCCGAACAGGCTCTCTGTCAGTCGGACCTGCAACTTGTGTGTGTGTGTGTGTGTGTGTGTGCGCGCGCACTAGCCATGCGTGTTGGAGTGTAACTGATGATGATTGGTGGGTGGGAGACAAGGTTGAAGTTGATAGGTTGAGTTGAGTTCACACCTATTTTTATCACGGTCTTTGGTTCACAGACACACAAACACACACACCTATGACGCACACGCATATGCACATTCAGCGATGGTCCAACGACTTCAAAGGTAGCGTTCGCAAATTGGAAGTATAAGCGCTACTTTTCCCTCGTTGAGGTGAAAGGTAAGAATATTTAAGTAATGTGCAACTTATGCCCAGGAAGAAAGAGTCTCTCCACGCCGGTGGCAAGTGATTCTGAAGCGCCAAAATTAGTGGCTAAAAACCCAGGTGATAACGTGAGCTCCACTACCAAAGGAAAGTATAGTACTGATAATATTTACACAGTATTTACACTATAGTAGGCCTACTGATAATATTTACAATAATGCATTGAATTTGATAGGTGTCTCTCACATTGTCCCACAGTAACATTACAATAGTGTACATTAATGTACAATGTTTTATAATAATAATTTATTCTATTTAGTGTCCAATTCATTCATTTAACATATCTAATATTGGGGGCATCCAAGTTATTTGACATATTTGAACATTTGGAGAAAAAAAAAAGTAACGCAGTAATTACTTTCCCTGGTAATTAGTTACTTTTATAATGATGTAACTCAGTTACTAACTCAGTTACTATTTGTAAGAAGTAACTAGTAACTATAACTAATTACTTTTTTTAAGTAATGTGCCCAACACTGGTTCCGAAAGATGCACTAAGGTTTTACAGGTTTGGAACGACATGATGGTGAGTAATTAATTTGGTAACACTTTACTTGAAGGGGTGTGCATAAGACTGACATAACACCTTCATAATCATGACATGACATGAATATGAAGGCGTTTTTCTTCTAAAGCTAAGTAGTTTCTTAAATTTTATAATTGATCTTTTATGTCATGTTTATGACAGATTTATGACAGGTTATGTTGTCTTGGTAATGTCAAGTTGTCATAACAAAGACAAAAATAATGTCATCTTTGCATTAAAAATGACATAATTGAGCAAATGACACTTAATGACAGTTGTCATAAACATGCATACAAACTCCTTCATATTCATGACGTGTCACACCCCTTCGAGTAAACCCTCAAGTTACCCTCATTTTTACTTTAAATCCACACTTCAAAGGTCTTAAAATGCGACTGTACTGTCACCGCAGAGAAGATTAACATTTTGTTTTCACTCGTTGCTTTCTGAAATCTTAAATCATGTCATGACTGCTTAAAGTAACTGACACATTTGAGCGATAAAGAAACGTGGGTAAATGAAAAAATAAAAGGCAAAATATGTTTGATTAGATTGATAAAATTGCAATAAACCAAGTAGAATTTAACACTTGCCTACATGCGCACACTAGGGGTGTAATGGTTATCAGTAAAAAAAAACATACCGTTCTCCACTCGCGATTTGGCATGACTCATATCGCATGAGCATCAATGGTTTGTTGAAAATAAATAAAACAGACAGACAGAGTTAGGCTATTGTATGTTTCTGTCGATGGATGGATGCATTCTGACTTCCCCTAAACTTTGTTCAATGTGAGTGCCGTATGCTCTATATGACCACTGACCAGTCATTTTACACTGTTATTACCCGGGTGGGAGTTGATAGCTCGCAAGTGCAGGTGACATGTAATATTATTCACATTACATGTGTGGCGCTACCAAATCAGGTGCTGGTGCTACAATCTGTAAAACTGTAGCTGTGTGTGATGTTACGTCCAAGGATGTATTTGTTTTGTTGTCTTTATTATTTTATTTCCCTTTCTCCCTATTTCTCTCTCTCTTTATCCCATAAGCAGGAAGTAATGGCTGCCTCATGACTCCAATTATCAGGTGTTATCTGCTGTGATTGGAAGAGGAGAGGAGCAAAAGCAGCAGATATTTTTAGTCATTATTTGTTTGTATACTTTTGTTTTATTGTTCTTTACACATTTATATTGTTAATTATTTGGGAAGGGATTAGTGGGTGCCATTTACTTTTGATCTTGTTTTAGCTTAAGTGTAACGTATGAGTAAGTGTATTTTTTATTGTTCTTTTCTTTTCTTTTGTAACTTAGTTAGTTTCTTCTTACGAGTTTGAGGGTTTATATTTAAAAGTGTGTTTATGTTTAAAATAAAATGACTTGTTTTTGACATTGATTGGATTTTGGTCTTTGTAAAAGGGTTGGGAGTGGCTCCACACATCACACCATTTTTTTATTCTGTTACACGTTCCTCCAACCACTAAAACGGGGACGTAACAGTAATATTGTGAAACATTATTAAAATGTTTAACTTTTACTATTTGGATATATTTTGAAATGTATTTCTTGAGATTTGCTGCTCAAAAACATTTCTAATTATTTTCAGTGTTGAAACAGTTGTGTACAATCTTTTTTCAGGATTCTTTGATGACTAGAAAGCTCAAAAGAACAGCATTTATCTGAAATAATTTTAGTAGTAGTGAAAGCACTACTTTTCAAAATTTTGGGGTCAGCATTTTTTTTTTTTTTTAGAAATTAGTATTTATTTTATTCAGCAAGGATGCATTTAATTGATCAAAAGTGACAGTAAAGACATTTGTAATGCTACAAAAGTTTTCTATTTCAGGTTTAAGTTTAAAGGGCCATAAAGTTACTCAGTGTAGCTTTAATGTGATTGTACATTCAGGCAGTTAATAGAGCTCCCTAACTAGGATGTGCAATAAAGCTATACTATTTAAACAGTCTACTGGGAATAACTGCTGTTGCACCTCATCTGTCCATGAACAAATTTAGATTAAATAAACCCATGACTATTTCTCATACATTTTCTCTGTTTTGTTTCAGATCAACCATCAGTTGTTTACCAGTATGGAGGCCAGCCAAGACCAACTGGGATATTTTGTTCATGCTTTTTGTTGTGCATTGTCATTGATTTTGACAGTAAATAAAAAAAATATACTGATGTACAAGGACTCAAGTCACTTATTTGGAATTTATTAAACCCAGTAGCATTCATGTAAAATAAAAATAAAACTGAATAAAAACTCTGAAATAAATTACAGTAAAATTACTGTAATATTATTATACTGTAAAAATAAGTTGCGGTAAGGGTATCATACTGTAAAATGCAATTACGGTAAGGGTATCATACTGTAAAATGCAATTACGGTAAGGGTATCATACTGTAAAATGCAATTACGGTAAGGGTATCATACTGTAAAATGAAATTGCGGTAAGGGCATCTTACTGTAAAACATATTTACAGGTAAGCTACTGTAAAGGGGCAATTACAGTAACTTACTGGCAATAGTGCTGCCAGTAAGTTACCGCAAAAATACAATAAAATGTCTAACAGTGTATCTATTTGTATGATACAGCTGCAAATAAGTATTTGAACACCTGTCTATCAGCTAGAATTCTGACCCTCAAAGACCTGTTAGTCTGCCTTTAAAATGTCCAGCTCCACTCCATTTATTATCCTAAATTAGATGCAACTGTTTCAGGTCGTTAGCTGCATAAAGACACCTGTCCACCCCATACAATCAGTAAGAATCCAAATACTAACATGGCCAAGACCAAAGAGCTGTCCAAAGACACTAGAGACAAAATTGTACACCTCCACAAGGCTGGAAAGGGCTACGGGGAAATTGCCAAGCAGCTTGGTGAAAAAAGGTCTACTGTTGGAGCAATCATTAGAAAATGGAAGAAGATAAACATGACTGTCAATCTCCCTCTGACTGGGGTTCCATAAAAGATCTCAACTCGTGGGGTCTCAATGATCCTAAGAAAGGTGAGAAATCAGCCCAGAACTACACGGGAGGAGCTGGTCAATGACCTGAAAAGAGCTGGGACCACCGTTTCCAAGGTTACTGTTGGTAATACACTAAGACGTCATGGTTTGAAATCATGCATGGCACGGAAGGTTCCCCTGCTTAAACCAGCACATGTCCAGGCCCGTCTTAAGTTTGCCAATGACAATTTGGATGATCCAGAGGAGTCATGGGAGAAAGTCATGTGGTCAGATGAGACCAAAATAGAACTTTTTGGTCATAATTCCACTAAACGTGAAGAACACCATCCCTACTGTGAAGCATGGGGGTGGTAGCATCATGCTTTGGGGGTGTTTTTCTGCACATGGGACAGGGCGACTGCACTGTATTAAGGAGAGGATGACCGGGGCCATGTATTGTGAGATTTTGGGGAACAACCTCCTTCCCTCAGTTAGAGCATTGAAGATGGGTCGAGGCTGGGTCTTCCAACATGACAATGAACCGAAGCACACAGCCAGGATAACCAAGGACTGGCTCTGTAAGAAGCATATCAAGGTTCTGGCGTGGCCTAGCCAGTCTCCAGACCTAAACCCAATAGAGAATCTTTGGAGGGAGCTCAAACTATGTGTTTCTCAGCGACAGGCCAGAAACCTGACTGATCTAGAGAAGATCTGTGTGGAGGAGTGGGCCAAAATCCCTCCTGCAGTGTGTGCAAACCTGGAGAAAAACTACAGGAAACGTTTGACCTCTGTAATAGCAAACAAAGGCTACTGTACCACATATTAACATTGATTTTTTCAGGTGTTATTGCTTATTTGCAGCTGTATCATACAAATAAATAGTTAAAAAATCATACATTGTGATTTCTGGATTTCTTTTTTTAGATTATTTCTCTCACAGTGGACATGCACCTACGATGACAATTTCAGACCCCTCCATGATTTCTAAGTGGGAGAACTTGCAAAATAGCAGGGTGTTCAAATATTTATTTTCCTCCCTGTACATTTTACCCTCATGTTGTGTTTGGGTCATTTCGACCCAGAGAAGGGGGATTGTTGGGCTGGGTTCACTTGTGGTGTTCCCGGTCACAAATGAACGGCCTACAAAAAATGGCTTATAAATCTCTCATTATCTACCAAATATTGGATTCAATCTTTGTGTCAACTTGTTTTCTTTCATTTAGGACTGGTTGTGTTTATTTTTTGCATCTGATTAATCGTAGGCCTCATTTATCTGAGAGTAGGCACCTCATTTTATGAGCGAAAAAATTATTCATAAATAATGCACAATACTTTCACAATATTAAATAAAATATGAAGAAAAATTGCAGTTTATCACATTAGTGTGCTTTAGGGCCCAATCATACACCCAGCACAAAGCGACATCAGGCGCGACATAGGTGTTTTTTTTGCACGTTTCAGCCCGATGCAGTTATCAGTTTCACGTCCAGCGATACATTGTTTAAATAGTAAATGCACTCGCGCCCATCTGTTCGCCCATGGGCGTGCTGGTCTGAAACGTGAGGCTATTTTGAGGCAACTGAAAACGATTGCACCATTGACCAACAAATGCCTGGTCTAAAAGTGAATAGCCCAGTATTTTTTCGGTTATTTAGTTAGTAACAAGCGCCTATAGGCAGGTGCACAACACGTGTACACTCTGCTTATTACACACACAGGGACGCACAGCAGCACTTAAATGTTTTTAAGTATTCAAAATTAGTGCTGGGCAATCCATTAATTTTATATATACACACATCATAATTATACACAATACACACACATATATTATGTAAACACAAACTTTTATTTTGAATGTGATTAATCAATTGCCCAGCACTTATAAAAATAAAAGGATCCTTCCCTGGAGAAGTATTCAGTCTTTAAGCTTGCAAAGTCCACCATATAAATAGCAAATCTGCCATGGCTCTGATTGGTTTATTGTACGTTACAGCCAAAGTGCACCCATGACTCATTAAGAGACTAGGTAGAACCCTTATAGACCATGTGCACCCTTTTGAAATGCTTTTATTTTGTATAAAAAAAGTAAATGTTTTGAAAAAAAATACACAACCAGTCCTAATTGAAAGAAAACAAGTTGACAAAAAGATTGAATCCAATATTTGGTGATAATATAGTATAACGATTGATTTACAAGCTATTTTTGTAGGCCGTCATTTTTGAGAGAGAACCCCACAAGTGTTTTATGGTTTTCAACACAAGGGTTATGATAAAAACATTACCGTACATACATTTAAGTAAAAACAACGCATGTGTGCGTAAAAGATTTTATCTTTATCTTTTAAAACAGTCCGGCTCTTTGTTCCTCTTCCTCCATTACGCCATCGTGACAAATGACTATAACATCATCACTTCTGAGAAAATCCTCATTTTATTATGGTAAATAGAACCACAATGACATGAATGTGCCAGAGAACTACGTTATATTCAGGCTGAAGTTCCAAATTCTGGAAGAAAGGAGGCAGCTATTAAATTACTAAGAAAACAAATAAAAGAAAAGCAATACAAAGGTGTGATTTAGATGAGCTGACTGGCTTTTCATTTGTAATATTTCATCCTGTGCAAACTTTTTTGGGGGATCCAAAAAAAACCAAACAATAACACATTAAATCATTTTTGCACAATTATTTCAGGAATGATCGAGAAGTCAGGCGTTACAAATCACATCACTCCTTGCGACATATGAAGATTTTTTACATTACGTCAAGGTATAGATTGACAGAAGATAACATTACAATTGATCGGAATGCAATTTTATGGCTTTTCGATTTTTCTTCATTAAAAAGGCACCAGAGAGGAATGACAGGATTGTTGCACCTCACAGAAGAAGATAAATCAATAAAATCAACAAAAAGCCTGTTAGAAAAGCTCATTGGCAAAGTCTGGTGCAGTATGTGGCAAGGAGTGGATAGTTGAGACATCATTGGTCCTCTTTACATGCCCATTCGAATGCTCTGAATGATCTGGAATATTGCTGAGGAGAGAAAAAAGGTGAAGGTCAGTGACATTACAGCTTTGTAAAAATTTAAGGAGGAGGAAGAATAAAACTTGGCAAAGTCAAGGCCTATAACAACAAATGCCAGCTTTGCCATAAGGGGCTATAACGGGCCATTGAGCTTATGTTTTTTCTATCACAAAAGTAAAAAAAAAAAATCCCAAAAAGGGTCATCTCTAACGAAGTAAACCTATGCTTTCTGGATGAAATCCGATAAAAAGATTGCAAAATCATCCATGGCACAAATGTTTTGGCAGGCAAACAGAGCAAGATGACCCTGAAAACATGACATGAAAATGTCATCGGTCTAATGCAAACAGATTTTCAAAGGACACCGGGTAAAGACCCTGCTAGAGCTGGAAGAAACCCAGGTCAGAGCAAGTACCACATCAAATCCTGAAGGCGGCGTTTATGACTAGGTCAGGACAGGTGCAGGCCAGTCAAGTTCCTCCACACCAAACTCGCTCATATGTCTTTATGGACCTTGCTTTGTGCGCAGTCATGTTGGAACAGGAAACGGGCCCATTTCCAAACTGTTTTCACAAAGTTGGGAGCATTAAATTGTCCAAAATGTCTTGGTATGCTGAATCATTAAGAGTTCCTTTCACTGGAACTAAGGGGCCAAGCCCAAACCCTGAAAAACATCCCCACACCACAATCCCCCCTCCACCAAACATTACACTTGACACAATGCAGTCAGGCAAGTACCGTTTTCCTGCCAACCGCCAAACCCAGACTCGTCCATAGGATTGCCAGACAGAGAAGCATGATTCGTCACTCCAGAGAACACATCTTCACTGCTCTATAGTCCAGTGGCGGCGTGCTTTACACCACTGCATCTGACGCTTTGCATTGCACTTGGTGATGCAAGGCTTAGATGCAGCTGCTCGGCCATGGAAACCCATTTCATGAAGCTCTCTACACACTGTTCTTGAGTTAATCTGAAGGTCACACAAAGTTTGGAGGTCTGTAACCTATCATGGTACCACTCTTGAATTCACTGAGCTCCTGAGAGTGACTCATTGTTTCTCAAATGTTTGTAGAAGCAGTCTGCATGCATAGGTACTTGATTTTATATACCTGTGGCCATGGAAGTGATTGGAACACCTGAATTCAATGATTTGGAGGGGTGTCCCAATACATTTGGTAAGTGTATATCCGAGTGAGAAAAAAAAAATGATGGTGTGACTTGATTTTGTCCATGGGGAATTGATTGGATGGTTGTGGCTTGCTATTGGTGGATCTCATGTGTGAGTGACAGGTTGCCCCACCCTCCTGCCAGTAAACACAGAGATGTTTTAAGAGGGAGGGGAAGTAAAGGGGGCTAATTACACAGCTCTGTGGAATACTTGATTCTGATTGGTCAATCATGCCATCCATGATCCAGCGTTATGTTATTCCCTGATAATACATTCTCATCCGGGTAACTGAAGTCAGCACTTCACGCATGCTAAGAACAGGTTTTCCTCATGGAAGTTTTACGTTTGGTGAGCTAATAAAATATTAAAACTCAAATCAATATTTTGTGTACAATTATTTTATTATGTTATCCGGGTATCATATAGACTCTCTCATTTCATACAAACACAGCTGCTGCCATTTTGCAACGATTGTTTCATACACTGTAATTGATTAGAAGATAACACAAAGGTTTTAAAACTGTTTCATCTCAAATCAATATCGCTTATCCCCATAATTATTTATGTGGTGAAATACCATGTAATAAGTGCTATGACTGTACCGGATCCCTTAGATATCCATCTAGTTTGAACTTGCCACTTGTTGGCAACTGCTCTCTCCGCGGAAGCGTTGCGTTTAAAGAGCTAATAAAATATAGCCTTACGTCGTCATACTCAATTCTAGTCAGAATATGAGTGATACCGCTCCATTGGGCTGTGATTATGAGGCATGTTGTTTCAACCGAACCAGGAATAGACCTACAACCAATCAGAGCAACGCATAACTCAATTGCATGCAAGCTGGAAGAAGTAGAATAAGATCTTTGCCGGTGTTGTAAAAAAGAATTTAAGGATACACGGAGTACTTACCATCACAATCATCATTTTTGAGAGAAACAGTAAAAGGTGAATGCATATACAAACAAGTTCTCCATTTAGGATTAGAACGAATTCAACCCAAGCGCTCTTTGGTGACGTGCATGTGTTGATCACCTGTCCATCATCGTATAAAGCCTGCCCTGACCATTTCCAAACAGCTCTGGTTCGAGCACAGTTGCTCCACAACGGATCAAGTCCAGACCGAACTTCCCCACCTCAAATGTTGTGGGCGGGGCTAAGTTCACCTGGCATCCAGGCTAAATAAAATATTTAAAGTAAATATTTTGTCTACTTAATTACTTATTTGGCAAGTAGCCATGTCATAAGCGGGATAATTTACATCCAGTCAGTTATCGCTGCGATAACCTGACCAACAACCTGCTGGATGTACATTATCCCTTATACATTAATTTTTATTAAAATAATGATGTGCACGGATAAATAATGTATATATAATGTATAAATGTATAATAAATACTGCAGTATTCCATAAAAAAAAAGAATGGTACATTTTGAATTCATGGTGACTTTAAGCAGTTTTATTTTATATGTTCTTTTTTGAGAGTAGCAACACCTGCAAATCCACGTGTTGTACCCAGTGAAATGAGCAGATAAAGTCGTGCTATCAGTTCAGCCTTGTCCATGTAAATAGTGTGCATTATCTCGGCCTTCAAAAAAGTTTCACAGTGTGCCAAAAAAAAAGTTGAGTGGAGGTCAGCTTTGTCTACAGATATTGGACTCAATAAAAAGTGCAACACCAGCACATGTATTCAAATTAACGTGTTTATTATTTGGTCTACCACTTGTTAATATTTTGTATTGGTAAATTTACTCACCTGAGCCGCAAACAACGAAGATGAAGAGTGCCAAGAGCCACGGTCCCACCGAAACTTTATCATCACTCACGTTTCTCTGTGTGAATCACATTCAAATCAGTTGCAATAGCACATTATTTAGTGGGCTTCCGCATACTGTATTATAAAGACCGTATTTCGCTACAAAGAAAGGTAAACCATAACTCCTATTACCGATGTATTAAAATTACTCAGCCATGTTAGCGCATTACATCAAGTTAATTTCACTTCGGCGGTTACACTATTGACGAAACGTCATACCGTCGATTTGACGTTGCCTCTCTGGGTGATGTTTTTGCTGTGTTTCTCGTTGGCCATACGAATCCTCTGTTTGGCGACCATCGTTGCAAATGCTGGTGTGATGTAAAAAGTGAGCTGGTCACAGTCACAAATATGACCAACACAAACTACTAGTGAGGATGAAGAGAACACTACGTCGATTTTTGTCTACGTCCTCAGAATGTAAGCCCCGCCCACGCCGGAAGCTCGCAAATGGATTGATGATGATGCTTGGGCCACCCTGCTTTTTGAAAAACGCTGATAATAAACGTCAACGCTACATTTACTAAATTCAGTTTTAAAAAATCGGCACCAAGCCTACATAGTGTTGTCATGCCGCTTATATAAATAGTTAATATTGATCAAGGTCATGTAAATCTTAGATTATGCACTGTATGTGTGGTAGTGAAGCTTCATGAAGCTTAGTTCGAAACATGAATGAATCTTTTGTTTCGATTCAGTGATTCGGAGCGTGTATGGTATACTGATACAATCAAACCGCCAAAGTCGCGTGACTTCAGTAAACAAGCTTCTTTGTGTCAAAACTGTTTCGAAACGTTTGGAAATGTCAATGGTTCAACACATATTGAAACTTGATATTTCATCTTACACTGTTCTGACCAGCAGGCGTATCGAACGGTGAATCGGTTTCCAAAGGAATTTGTTGAATTTATTCGCCCATCCCTGGTCTGTGGTGATAAAATTACATTTTTTCTTATTTTTTTACATTACATGTCAATGAATGGATGTTTATAACAGCCAACAGTAACATTTTTTTTAAAAAAATAAATACTGATTGGTTCTTTTGAGTCACAATCTTTTTAATCAATCGATTAAACCAGATTGCAAAAACAGCCTGAATTGGGCCTGTGCCAGAACAGGTCTGGCCCACTCGTTCACTATTCGGACGAATCTGAGATTTTTTAGATTTAAGATTGATTGATTATTTTACCAGAGCTTCGGTCTCTATGTAAATAATAACAAATGTGAGCTAATGTCTGTTAAAAGCTGTAATGTTCCTCATATGCAACATCCCTGTGAAAGATCAAGAATTTTACACTCTAAAGCTGAAGGATTGTCAAGACTAACATTCTCTCCTTTGAGGTTGATAAAGGAACATAGCATCTTAAAGGGGAGGTCTTCTATTTCACGTATTCTGACTTATTTACACTGTTAAAGAGTTGGATTCTCATGCTAAACATGGTCAAAACTAAACAAAAGTATTTCTGTGCCAAATAACCTACACTCCTTCAGGATTCGAACAAGTTTCTGAAAGTTTTTTCCCCCAAGTAGCCTATGGCCCTGTATGATGCCATAAAGGGCGGAATTATTTGTATGGACACTTCCTTGCGTTCACACATCAACTAGAGCGAGAGCAAAAGTGCACACATCAATGAACTTCATTCGGGTTACGGAAGCCATCGACTGTAATTTTGTTTTTTGACCATGAAATCAACAATGTCACTACATAAGTGTGTTTTTGGTTGTGAGGGAAAGATAACCATGTTCAGCTTCCCAAATAACCCAGCGTTAAGGAAACAGTGGATACAGTTTTTTTTCCCAGAGCAGCAAGTGTGTTTGTTTATTCCGGGTCATGAGTCAGAACTTTTTTTATTTATAAAATCAGTGCTCTCTTCCAGATAGAGAGAAAATGAAAATTCCTTATATTGAAATAATATTGTAAAATTTACCGTTGGAGAAAGTATATGGTCTTTGTCTAAGCATCTTCTTACCAATAAAGTATATAATAACATTTATATTAATTCACAAATGTTTCCCAACCAAAGCCTTTAGTATAGAAGTCATAAATTGAAGTGAACTGCAGTTTTTGTCACTCTTCTGAAGATGTATATCACTTGTTTTGGCAATGTACCCCCACAGAGAAATTTTGGTCAGATTTGTGTTTATCCAATCTTTGTAAGTTACTTTTCTTTCTGTTTTAAGAATAAGTTTTCTTTGGATTGTTTGAATACTCAAAAGAGAACAAAGGGAAATATTACATAATTAATTTGTGTTTACTAACTAAATTTCACATACATAAACAAAAATACTGGCTCTAAACCTCTCTTTTCTCTATTCAAAGATGATCTATCTCTATATTAACCCTTTTTGTCATTTTAAGGTGTATATTTATTACATTGTTGTTGTTTTTTTATGTTACCCTGTCAATTTATCTGTGTCTGTATTTTTTATTTATTTATTGTTTCCATGTCTATCTGTATTGCTTTAATGCTTTGGTGTTTTATAATGTTTAGGGCCTAATAATTAACAAAGGATTCTTGGAAAGCAAAAAAAGACAAAGAAGAACAATTCACCGATTTTTAGAGAACTGGCTGAACCATCTCTTTCTGACCTTCACAATTAGTTGATTCACTGTACGATTGATGAAACAATGTGTAGGTTTTTTTAATGACTTTATGCAAACTAGGCTACCAGTCAACAGTCTGGAATAATTAAGGTTAAATTGCAATAATCACATTATTAGCTATTAGTATTACTGTTTTACAGTATTTTATCAAATAAGTGCCTTGGTGATAAGAGACTCTTCTTTAAAAAAAAAAACATCTTACAAAAGTTTGACCGGTGTAAAAACTGAGACATTTGAATTTACAACTAGATAAAGTCAAGACAAACTTTGATGTTGGCTTGAGAAAGCCTGTCAAAAAAGTTTAATCAGTTTTAAAATCTTGAAGTTTGAAAATTTTAAAAGCTTTACTAAATCGTTTGACACGCCCTGGAAACGCCGAAATGTCAGGACCACGTCGTGACGCTATTGCGTGATGACGCAAATAACCGGTTCTCTGAAACGAACTGTTCAAAAGAACCGATTCGTGGAAATGAGACGGATGCTGCGTCCCAATTCGCATACTATCCGTACTAAATAGTATTCGAAAAAAGAATTAGTATGTCCCAAATCGTAGTATGTTGAAAAGAGTATTCCAAAGATTCCCGGATGGTCTACTATTTCCGGTCAGAATTCGAAGTGCAGATCGATGCGCACTCTTACGGCTGATATTGCCCACAACCCATTGCGAGATGGACGAGGATTCGATTAGAACTACAAACGCGGATAAAAAGTGTTAAAGAACTACAAACATGACGGTTACGCGAGTCTGACGGTTAAGTGGAGAGGATTAGATAAAGGGGTTTGAGTGAGCAATTATCAGTATTTAACCTGACGAAAAGATATTTATTCAATGTTAGTAACATTATATTTCACCTGCAGCAACATTGAGAACGTTTGTAATGATACGTTTGGCCATTAACTTTGCAAACACATGAGGGGAGTCTCTGCATTAAAGACCCACGAATGGCAGATCAACGTGAGGCTACATTTCTCTCCGATACGGTAGGAAATTAAATTGAATGTGGAGGATTTGAACTGTGACGATGATTGACAGGGCAGTTTAAACGGTGACGGGTCGCACGTAAATAAGCAACAGAGTCCGTTAAAGATGACGAAGTAGTATGTCCCAAAGCTTGCATACTCTTCTGCTACACACTCAAAAGTATGTACTTTTTCTTCACAAAAACAGTACATACTTTTAGGACGTAGTATAAGTAGGCGAATTGGGACGCAGCAGGACTTCCCGTCAGGCACGAACCAATCACAGCGTCGCTTCCAGGATTACCCCTATGAAAAGCAGTAGTCCACTTCCTGCTTTTTCAATTCAGTTGAGTAACGCTCGTAGTGGGGGAAGATGCGTTGGTTGCCTCTCTCGGTCGTAATATTATGGGCCTGTTCTCTTTACAGCGCCTCAGCGGATAGCAATGGCGTAAAGAAGATGAAGATGCAGTTTGCCACTGGTCCGCTTCTCAAATTCCAGATTTGGTGAGTAAGAGTCACTTTTATGTCGGTCGGTCCCCGGAACAGGCCTATCAGTGTATTATGACATTGAGTGTGATGGTAGCACATTAGCACTCCGTGACGTGATTAACATGGCAGATAAACTGTAACGTTACAGTGACAGTATGCACGAACAAGCGTTAATTTGTCTCATAAGGCTCAAACTGTCTCGCAAGTAACCTCAGCAGCATGTAATAATCGGCCGGTAATCCGGTGTTAAGTGGAGAGCTCTCATTTGAGGATTAGACCATTAGTGTGTCTGTCTGTGTGCGTGCATTTGAACCGCTTGCACGTTTAACGTTAATAATGCTGCATTTATTGGTTTATTAAGCACATTGAGGCTGCTATAATATTTAGCATTCAGTGGAAGTTCGTTTATCACGATCTGAAATGGAAATCATATAGTTACAATGCAGTTGTATTTAAAGGGACAGTTCCCCAAAAAATGAAAATTTCCCCATGATTTACTCACCCTCAGGCCATCCTTGGTGGATATGACTATTCTTTCAGACGAATACAATCGGTGTTATATTAAAACATGTCCTGGCTCATCCAAGCATTATAATGTCAGTGAATGAGAGCCCAAAATTTGAAGCCCAAAAAAGTAGAGGCTACTCCCTACAGAGCCATCACCTCCAGCCTCCAGAAGCAAAGGCTCTGAGGTGTGTCTTCATCTTGTTTGTTTTCTGTTTTCAGTATCTCCTGAGGGTACAAGCGGGTGTTTGAGGAGTACATGCAGGCTTTGTACCAGCGGTACCCAGACATCCGAATAGAAGGAGAAAACTACCTTCCACTACCTGCCTACAGGTAATGGCTTACACAACACTGCTCATTGTTATATGGTCATATTTACATTCCTTCTAGCCCCGTGGCATGGAATGAATATATAAATAAAAACAATAACAAAATGTATTAATATATTTGTATTTTTTAATTAATATGTGTATATAATTATTTTTAAAGTCTCCTTTTTTTCCCCTTCCCTTCAGGCACATTGCTTCCTTTCTGTCTATATTTAAGCTGGTGTTAATTGGAGTGGTCATTTTGGGCAAGGATCCATTTGCTCTATTTGGCATGCAGGCTCCAGGCCTCTGGGTTTGGAGTCAGGAGAATAAGGCAAGACCATTATGCCCGATACACATTGTACGATTTTTTTTTAGCTGTCCCAGACAAAAGATGACTGATTTCTGTCCTAAATGGGGGTCCTATGTCGCACAGTGAGAGAGGTTAAAAAACAGCTGTTGTCACGGTCTTGTGACCAAAGATACCATGCGATTAATTTTCTGACAGTGTGAGAAATTTAGCATGATGATCTCACCATGCGTTTGCTCCTACGTTTACTGACTAGCCAATAAAAATGCAACATGAAACGGTGAATTGATCAATGGAACATGGTGCTAAAACTTAACGACTTGCCACAACCCCATTTGCTAAATTGTCATGCCAAATTTGGCCTCTTTTCCGTAGCCATGAGCGTGTCCATATTCTCCTCCTCCTTTTTTCAGCACGCATAAAAACCAAAAATGTCAATGTGATTCATCTTGATCTATTTGTTTACCAGTAGTGCATGCTGATGATGTTTTATTCTTGCGTCATAGCCTATGATTCAATAGGTGTCATCATCGTACAGTCTAGATGCATGTCGTACACAAAGTGTATTAGATCCATGTCGTACAGTGTGATTTTGTTATGATCTTATAGGATTGCCGAAATTGCAGTCTGTAGCAGGCTTTAGTTGAAACATTTTCATTTGGTGGTTTAAAGGGCATGTCGAAATTACTGTAACGATTCTGAACTGTAAAAAGCCTTCACGTGATTGTAGAACTTGTAATTACAACGTGTAAACCTGTAATTTCCTGAGAGCTATGAGTTGTACCGAGTGGCCGCGCTGTACCGCCTGACCACTGCAGATTTAAGGTGTTTAACTTGAAGCGCTGCTGTCTATGAGAAGTGTATGACATCAGAGTACCGCAAATGCGATTCAAAAGCATACAGAGCTTTATTTACAGTAATTCTGACATGAACGCAGCATATATCCTGGGTAGGGTTGCCCCAGTCGTTCATAACGTCTTGAATTGGAGAGGCTTAGTAACTACTAGCTAGTTTGTAACTAACTCTGTACTTTATTCGGTTGCACCATTTGTTCTTAATGCAGAACATAGCTAGTAGGTCGTAAACTCTTTGTAAAGTAATGCTTAGTCGTATTATATGACAATTACCCTCAATGATCCAATAATAGCCTTCAAATATGTGAGCAGGAGTTGTTGAAATGCCTTGAATTTCTCTTTATTCTTTATTCTAACTATACTTTTGCCTTGATAATTATCGGTAAAAATAAGTTTCTATTTAAATACGAAATTTAATCATGAATAACACAAGTGTTTTTAAATGTAAATAACATTGAGAGACTGTTTTTTACTAAATTAATAAGGATCAGTGCATAAATACTGATACAAAAAACCCCATAGGAAATGACACTTGAATATGGCTGATTTTATTTGACATGCACAACACTTACTGATGGGACAGGTCTGTTACGGTCTTATTTTAGGGACATCGACTTTACATTATCACGTCCCTAAACATGACGCGGAAGAAAACGAACTGTGATTGGTTGTATATGTCAGTCAAACGTCCTCTTGGACGATAGAGTTCAGACCTTCTGCCGCCAGACAAGGGAGGCAAATAGCCGCTAACAAAGTAATCTATTCATATAATGTTTTCTCTCTTAAAGTGTAAGCGAGTGTAAATTACAGCATTATCATATATGTATAAAGACTTGAAGTCAGTCATGTAAAACAAGAGCTTATTGATGCAGTTCGGTCAGTCAGCTATTTTATTCCAATCGTTACTACTTATCGGAGGCTTCTGTAAATATTTTGTTTATACATATAGCTACACTTCAGCTAAATGTAATGTTGCTACACAAAAATAATTAGGGCGCAAGTTGTACCTTGGTGCCCAAGGTTTGTAACTTGCGTACAGCTGGTGTAACCTGCACCTGGTCCTTAACTACAAGCTATTTTAGTACTAGTTTAGATGGAAGATTCAACATGGGTTCAAATACAAACTTTCCCCATGGACCTCATTAGTGTTGAACTTTGTCACCTCAGTGTTGTCTGCAGTTATATGAGAGAATGTAACACCCAAGAGACCAAAGGACAAGCCTAATGTTAATGTTCACCTGGTTCTTAATGTACGATTCCTAAAATGTAGACAAGGGACATTTTAATCTTCAAGATTCTTTGATTTTTATTTTTTTTATTTTTTTTTTTTACATGTTTTAATTTGAAAAATTTGTATAAGTCATGTATAAACTATACACAAAATAAAGTATTTAAACATGAAATATGTACAGTACAAGCAAACTAGCTACAGCAATGCTTATTTGATGGGATTTGTTTCTTTTTGTTAGATATATGCCTGTATGATGGTGTTCTTCTTCAGCAATATGATTGAAAATCAGTGCATGTCTACGGGTGCTTTTGAAATCACGCTCAATGGTAAGTGTTAATTTTATTATTTAAATGCATAAAATATAATTTATATTACTTTTTATATAGTATTTGTTGAAATTATTAGTATTTTTTATAAATTTGTATTATATTTATTGTATACTAACCCAATACATAGTTATTGTTGGTAAAAAGGTATAATTGAATGATTATAGTTTAGAACATCCCTTTTAGAATAACATAACTTGACCAATAACATTCAAACTCTTAAAGGGAGAGTCCACCTTAAAATTAAAATGAAGTCATCATTCAAAGTCACCAGGATCAAGCTTTTGGCTTTTTGAAGTGTTCTGGTGCTGTACGATAGGGCTTGGTTAAAAACAAACTGAAATTGAATGTATTATTTAATGAAAATCCTGACTTTGGCCGTTCATGAATCGTGAGACTCTGTTAGCATTGTGGTTCACTACGACTTGTCCAGAAAAAGCACACAAGTTGTGAGATCAACTTTATCTGCATTTCCACCTCAGGAACTAGCGACTTTGGGGTGGTACTCAGTGTGTTTCGACCGCAGGAACTGGGGTCTAAATAAAGTCCCTGCTTGCGAGGTAGTACTTGTTCAAAGTTCAGGAACTTTCGGGGGTGGGATTTGGGTGCTGAACATGCTGATTAGTTGAGTATTTTATTTAAATCTAAAAGTCTGTTGCGGTGCGTGCAGTAAGAGTTGTTTGCCATTCGAATCAACAATGGAGTTTAAACATACGACCGTTGGACCAACGATGAGGTTCAGGCTTTATTATGTTTATTTGCGGAGGACAAAATCCAGTGGGCTCTGGAAAGTCGCGCGCAGTCCTACGTCACTGGACTAATCTCCACAGTACTTTAGGCCGTGATGGAAATGCAGATGGCAGGGGTAAAAAAAGTTCCTGGGAAAAATTGTTCTGTATAAAATTGTTACCGTTACTATATTAAATTCATGGTGAATGTTGGTGGTTTGTGAACTAGAGAGCCTTCTATAACCTGTTCGTTCATGGCACAATATTTCTCTTGGTTTCCGTGTCAGCGCATCTGACATCTATGGTTTATAACAGCGAATTCTGCGCTGAATTTGAATGCTTCTCGCTAGATCTTGCTGAAAAGTTATTAATACTGCAGCGAATTCAAACGCTTTCTCACTGGATCTCCCAGCGATGTGTAGGCAGTGTCGCGTAATTGAGATCCGTGTGTGCGAGAACCTGTTCTGAGCTTGCCCTGCGCTGTCTATTATTGATCCGAGTTTAAATCTATATGAAACGGTATGAATTTCTAATTACGATTATAGTGGCCCAAATTATCAGGATTATCAATATTATCACTGTTTTGTTCAAATGAGATGAAAGTGTTCAAAAAGAACAGATGCACATGCTGAAAACGTTTCAACAAGTTTTATTTGAAAATCAACAAATAAAACGAGCAGCTCTATTCACTTTTTTTTTTAAAGCAAGATTCTATTCTGTGGCATTTCCTTCCTTATAATGACCGTCGACAATAGCAATGCATTATAAAACTGTGCACATCATCCACGTATCACAACGGACGTGCTCTCTCGTTTCATTCAAATACAACTTCCGTCTCGGTTTTTGATTGTATTGAAAATGAAATCAGAGGACTTTACTAGTAATACTACTATAATTATTACTATAACTTCTTGTGATCATCTTGTTTGGACAATTGTTTTGTACACTGTACAAATGGATTTATAAACCGGTAAGATTTAAAACATTAATCTCAATTCAATATTTCCCCGTCATTATTTATGTGGTTAAGAAAATCTGTGTAATAAGTGTACAATGAATATACATTATTGTCCCTTAAATGTCACGCTAGTCTTGTCTGAACTTATTCGTTCGTCTTTGGCTCAAGCTTCACGTTATTATTTCCCAAACTAGGGCTGGTCTGAATACCATTTTTTGAGCTTCGAAGCTTTGGTAGTAATCAACATCGAATATTTGAAGCTTCGGAGGGAAGAAGCTGAACATATCCTTCTCTCTAATAAAGGCTGGAATCTGGAGAAGCGGCGCGCCTCACACAGGCAGGGCTTATATGCTCCGCGAATGGGCAATGAACTAGTGATACAAAACACACAGGTCTGTCCCAGTTTTTATAAATTCTAGTAGCTAGTAAAAATAATTCTGTTCAGTTATCGAACAGACTAACTAGAGCCCTGCATTTCTGCCCCTGAGGCCGGGCTTTGGGCCAATTTTCACATCATACCTCAAACGCTGGCTTTTTCCTTCATTTTATATTTTAGACATTCATTAATTAAAAGAAACAATGAGGTGTGCTGCACTGGTGGAAACATTAGACCATGACACCACGACTGTGAAGACGGCTCGCACATTGTTTAGAGTAAAGCCGCAAATGAGTAAAGCAAGCCAACACGCAAACTGCCGAACGTCTTAGATGCTCAAAAACAGTCATCTTCATTAAAATGAATGGGACTAAATGCTCTTACAGTGCTTAGGTCACTTGTTCTGATATTGCGGTCTTTGATCTTGAAATGAGCTGATTAATATAATGCAGTGCATACATGTTGCTTTCGTTGTGAACTCCGTTAAATGTGCATAGGCTAGCGCAAGAATTGAAGATCGGATTTATATAAATTTTGCGGAGAGGTGTAAAGTAAGAAAATCTGCCTGTTTTTTTTTTTTTTTTGAACACGTTTACTCGAAAAAAAATATGGCTCTATATGGCACTAAAAGTGGTTAAAAAGTGATAGTATAGGCTAAATGTTTAAACTAACATTGTGATGCTTGAAGTGTTTTATATCTATGGATTTTATTATAAGCAAGTGTTGATTTAAGAGGATAAATGGATCAAACGTGTTGTTAACTCTCTGTCGGCCGCTTGGTCATTACTTTAAAAAACAAAAACTTTAATTTAACAAACAAAAATGCTTTAAACATTTTTCTAAATTAACTTAATAAAGAAACTAAACGAAATATAACCACTTTGACAATAAAAATAAAACTGTACTATTTTAATGGCTGCAACGATGTGTAGTCCTAATAGGGAGGATAAAAAAATAAAATAAAAAATCACAGGACTTGGGTCGATAGTTTTGGTAAGCTGTCGGACACGGCCAGTCTAGGGCCTCCGCGTCTAGGGCGAGGGCTGGGCTATACGTCCTAGATTTGAGCCCCATGCAGGGCTCTAAGACTAACTACAATTAAAAAACTGAACGTGCCACTTGAGCCAAACTAACGGGCGTGTCATCACATCAGCAGCAGCAGTCAGATCACATTCTTCACGAGAGCGAGGAGATAAATTACAAGATGATCGTGGAATAATTGGTTTCAAAGCGATGTATAAGCGCCTATTTAAGGTTGTTTGTCATTTGTACTGTTTTGTTGGTAAGTTTTTCATTAAGAATAATAGCTAATGAACCCACAATTCAATCAACCCGCCCCTGAATTGGCAAACCGAAAGTAAACGGTGCACGGCTGCATGCGTTCAGCCGCTCCGTGCACAAGCACAGCAATGAGGGAAACAGTGAGGGAAAATGTCCCCTCACTGTGAGGGACTGTCACATCCCTAACGTGTAAAAAGGATAATACATGTTGATTCTATTATTCTATTTAACAGTTTTTCGCAGTTTAACCCAAAATGCAAGCTCAGACATGGCTTCTGCCATATAAGCTCATGCAGTTGTGCGCTCTGCTGCAGGGAACACTAAGAAGAAGCAAATATATTTAAGTATAACGAGGCTATTAAAAATGGCTTGGCTGTAAGATAATTGAAAAAAAGTATTGTATTTTATAGTGTAAACATATGCAAGCGCGAATGAGAGCTGTTTCGAGCGGGATGCCATGTTTGCGGAAAAAAACAATGAATATTCAAATCACAAATTTGAAAATCGAATACCAACCCATCGAACTAATATTCTGGTCCAGCCCCATCCCATACGTAATTTTAGTATTGAGGTCAAAGTCCATTTGCCTTGAGTTCGCACATTTGAAGTATTTCCTCCTATTACAGCTGCTTTCTTCTTGCAGAACATGCAGACAGGGTGACCATCTCTGATTAAGTTTCCCTCAGGACTTTTGTAAAAGCCAAAATATGACCACACCTAGGCCTGTCGCGATAGTCAATGAATCGCACGATAAAAAAAAATTAGCTCTAATTTTTCCGGCCGCGATAATTTCCAGCGTCCATTTTATATCCATTTTTACCGAGCGTTACATTATATGATCGCGCTCTTATACATGTAAATGCTTCGAAGCACGACAAGACACGAGAACGTGCTGTATGTCAATGTCCTGTCTGCCTGTGTGGCTGCGTCTCATGTCACCTAATCGAGGGACACTCTGACACACACACACACTCGATGCACAGACAGACTCGCGTATCAACAACACATAGAATTGAGTATTCTCATATTAGGAGTCTTAAATTAGTTAAATAACGTCTTAAATGAACTTAAAGAGTTGTGAGGAAATGAGATGCGCGGGACAGCGCGTGAGATCTGCGTCCTGTTTGGCAAGCGGCTGTTCTTAAAGTGACAGGAGCATTGATGATGCCTGTCATTAATGTTCATCAAAGAACAACAGGAACAGAGAAAATTATAGCTTTAATGATTAATCTATATTTAATTTATTATTTATGCAGTTAAGAAAAGTGTTTGATAACTATTACATTTCTGTATATGTCTAACAGGGAAGGCCACCGGTAAATATAACATTTATTATAATGGGGTTATGTAAAGATTGTTTTAAGTTCACTTAAATTAAAAGTAGTTTTTTTTTAAAGCCTAATAAATGTTGAAATTGGGAGCTTTCAGTTATACTGTAATGTAACTTCATTAATGTTTCATAGAGACAGTATCAGTGATACTGGCCTTCATTCACAAAAACATGACAATACAACACATTTAAAATATGCTGTCAATAAATTGTTTCTACATTAATTTGGAGAGTAACTGAAATTATTACAATATCAAAACATTAAAAACGTATTAATCGTGATTAATTACAGAAAAAAAGTGATTAATTAGTAAAAAAAAAATTTAATTGATTCCCAGCACTACCTAAAACACAATCATCTGCTGCAGTTTTCCAGCTGTTTATTCAAGAGCATTTGTTTGTGAACAGACTGAGAGTCCATTGCTTTTTTTGTTTTGGTTTTGTTCATTTATTGTGGATATTTAAAATGCTTTCCGTTTTCGGTGTTAAAGGGTTAGTTCACCCAAAAATGAAAATTCTGTCATTACTTACCCTCATGTCGTTCAACACCCGTCAGACCTCCGTTCATCTTCGGAACAGAAATTAAGATATTTTAGTTGAAATCTGATGGCTCTGAAAGGCCTCCATTGGCTCAATGGCACGTTACACTCTCAAGACCCTTAAAAGGTACTAAAGACGTCGTTACAAAGTCCATCTCACTACAGTGGTTCTAAAATAACTTTATGAATCAGCGACAATAGTTTTTGTGTGCAAAAAACCCCTAAATAACGACTTGCATAGTGATGACGATTTCAAAACACGGCCTCATGAAGCTTCGAAGCGTTATGAATCAGCGAGTAGAATCAGCGGTTTGAATCGCCAAATTTCAGCAGTTTGGCGGTTTGACACGCGATCCGAATCATCATTCGGCTCACTGATTCATAACGCTTCGAAGCTTCATGAGGCCGTGTTTTGAAATCATCATCACTAAGTCGTTATTTAGGGTTTTTTTGCGCACAAAAACTATTGTCGCCGATTCATAGTTATTTTAGAACCACTGTAGTGAGATGGACTTTGTAACGACGTTTTTAGTACCTTTTAAGGGTCTTGAGAGTGTAACGTGCCATTGAGCCAATGGAGGCCTTTCAGAGCCATCAGATTTCGACTAAAATATCTTAATTTCTGTTCCGAAGATGAATGGAGGTCTGATGGGTGTCGAACGACATGAGGGTAAGTAATTAATGACAGAATTTTCATTTTTGGGTGAACTAACCCTTTAAATAGTCTTTAGAAATAAAAGTTTATTGATCTTTGAAAAGGTGTACCTGCATTATGCCATTATCATTATTTTAGATGAAAATGGTCTCAGAATGACAATATTATCGTTTATCGCAATAATTTCTTGGCCAATTTATCGTCCAGCAAAATTTGTTATTGTGACAGGCCTAAACACACCTCAGATTTGGTCCTTTTAGAAGGCTGAAAAATCTCCCGCCGCTGTCACTGCCTTCTGTAATTTCTTCTCATTCAAAAATAAACATTGGCTGGAAAGGATTTAGCGCAAGTTTTCAAAATCGTGATAATCAAACACTGTTTTAATAATTAAGTTTTAAACTATATTACTAACCGTCAGTACATTTTATAGTGAAACCGATAATCGTTCCATCCCTAAACTATAGCCCCAGAACACTTGGAATGTATGACACGTGTCATGGGATAATTCTGTGATACTTTTGTGTCTTTTAAAATAAAAAAAGCTTGATGCTGGTCACTGTTCACTGCCATTTTATATGGATGACTTTTGTGGTCTGAAAAAGAAAGGGCATACGGCATTAGAACAACACCAGTTTAAATGACGACTTCATTTTCATTGTAAGGTGATCTAACATTTTTAAGCCTTTATGGAATTGTATATAAAATTGTACTATATAAGAAACTGTTTATAAAATCAGAAAAATTAGATGTTCACTAACTTATATTATATTCACTTGATTAGGTGTTCACTGTCTATCATACAGGTTTGTTGACATCTTTTAGAGAGAGCCAGTGAGGCGGTAGCCTAATTCTGTGGTTTAGGCTGGCGGAAGTGAAAAATGCAGTGGTTGCACTATCACTATGGTAACTATGTTTTGGTTTTTTTCTTTCTGGTTAGATGTTCCTGTTTGGTCCAAGCTTGAGTCAGGGCACCTGCCTTCCATGCAGCAACTAGTTCAAATTCTGGAGAATGAGATGAAGATGAACGTGCACATGGACACACTTCCACACCATCGCTCGTAACCTTGCCTCTGATTCACTGAATGGAGCCTAGGACCCCTCCACGTATGTCGAACCATCATAACATTACTAAATGTTGAACAAATTTATATTATTTATAATACTGTCTTTTGTTTAAAAATATCTATAATATACTTTTTGTACGGTAGTGTAATAGCCAAACAGCAACTACACAAGAAACGGAGAAATTTTTATTTGTTTTTCAACTCCTGTTTATCTGAGAATGGTTGACCCCAAAAAAGTGTTAACCTGATTTTTGCCTTTGCACAGCAAAATATATTAATATACAATATATTTTATTGAAACCGTGAGTTAAAGCAAATTTACTTTTTATTTATTTTTTTCAGCTTTAATTAATTCTCTTTATTTGTATATTCTCTTTCAGTTTTGTGGTGAAGCTCTCCTACGGTTGTGAGGTGACGTTTATGAAGGTTTGCGCTGAAAGTGGAGCCTCTGCTAGCGCACACCCGATGCTCCGCGTCCTCCTCATCGTGCCCCTCGGAGATGCACCTCCTACAGATGCTGGTGCGGGATCCACGGCAACAACAGTGGCCATATAAACATGACCACAGCCCATCTCTTGTGCAATAACTATTTGGTTCAGGATATATGTTCACAAGTAATATGTAACAAATCATTTCTATTTGAGTGCAGTTAACGAAGTCAACAATTTATTGATTCTACTGTATGGCTAACCTGTTTTTTGATTTATTTAATAAGTAGATATGAGAAGATCCTAACTTATGCCCCCATCATGATAATTTAACTAAGTATCATTAATTATATTTCTGAGCTCTGGTTTTTATATTGCTTTGTATAGCTTTAAAATCTTAAGTAAATGGAAAATAAAATGTAATTAATGAAACATTGTGTCTTTATTGGAAGATTGACCTAGCAAATTAATATAAAAGTATTATCTGAGTTGCACGCTGTATTACATATTAAGGTTGGAAAGCAAAATGACCATCAGCAAACTGAGCCACTTCTCTTTATTAAACATGCTGCTAAATCTCTGTTCACTCATTTGTCTTTTAATGCCATTAGTCCAGAATTGGGTTTAGTCTGGTTTTACCCAGATCACTTCAGGTGAAAAGTCTTGTGCTTATCACTAACAAGAATCCTATTGTGAACTTAGTCTAACCTCTTATTTACCTGGCTCGCATCTGCGGTGCCTTACGGCTGTGGTGAGGTTGTGTTCCGTCTTCTACGCTGTGCCAACTCTCACCAGGGTCCTATACCATGAAGCTTATTTATAATAATAATAATTTTGAATGATTTAAATATCATTTATGTAATTATTATGCCCTTAATCAATTACACATGTATCATTTTAGTTTATCAATCATTAATTGGCACTTTGTTAAAATTAATATAAATAGCCTATATAAAGGTCATACAAATAAGCTATAAAATCAATAAATAAAGCTATAAAAATCACTACATGTGAGCTTAAATGTTAAATTCTCTATATATTGACTAAACTAACTTCATAACTTTTACTTGCATTGACATAAGATTTTTCTTCTTTTAGAGGCAACTCTTCCTGCTGTGTAAATATGTTTAATGTAATGTTCTGCAGAAGAGAGAAATTCATCTTGGTGCTTCTCTCGCGAGAAGTGAATTTCAGTTTGTCAGTTGTCAACTCGAAACTAATCCTATAACCCCGGGTTTGTTAAACTATCATCATGGTACAGGCGATTGATGATATGCATGGTTATGCATTTTTTGTAGAAAAAATTACTGAAAACTTTCACAGAGATCAACAGAACCAGTAATAGCTACAGACGATGGTTTAACCCGTTTGTTTATTTCATAAATTAAGTAATATTAAGTAAGTTACTTACATTTTGGACAGAATATTGACTGTTTTTGTTAGAATATTTCAAGTTATAGTTCTCTGCGTTTCTGTGATACATCTCAAATTAGCTTTACTATGTGCTTATGTCATTCAGATACAAGCCAAATAAATGTGTGATGGCATGAGGGAGTAAATGAGGAGAGAATTTCAATTTTGGGTTTATTGTCCCTTTAAGATATCCTTCTATGGTCACTTTTGATGGTGAACCTCTATTTATTGTTAACTTTTTTTTTGTTTGACCAAGTTTGTTAAAGTATGGTCACATTTACCATTGCTTGGCATATTTTAGCAGTAATTCCAATAAGAATCCAGGCAATCAGAATTTCGTGTGAGGGCGAAAGATTTCCCCACGCATATTTTTTAGTGGGTTCAAGGTGCTCAAGTGAGCTCTGTGCTTCATAATCGCTATACTATTGACAATAGACAATGGAACATTTTGCCTGCTCCTTTATTAAAGCGAGGCCATAGACTGTAAAAAAAAAAAAAAGATGGACGATACACCTTCACTCTCTTCCATTGAAGTAAGTGTCCAAATATGCCGCTGACATCTTAGGTCTCGAGTCTGCGCAGTTGTGATTTCAATGTCCCGCACACACTCCCACCTAATCAATCACACGCCACTGAACTTTTTGTGAAATAAACAGTTATGGAAATGTAGAAATTAAAGTTAAAGATCCAATCTCCTCCTGAAGTTCCCGAAAATGTCAGTTGGTGCCTCAGTGACTACTTCACTTAAAGGAACACGCCAACTTTTTGTGACTTTAGCTTATTCCCCATAACCCCCAGAGTAAGATAAGTCCATACACAACATTCTCATCTCCGTGCGTGCCTCTGTCTGACGCACCCACCGCTAGCCTAGCTTAGCACAAAGACTGGAGGTAAATGGCTCCAGCTAGCCTACTGCTAGACCTAGAAAATCACAACTTTTCATTTTCCGTCGGCCTTAGTACACGATGTAACTTCACAACATGTAAATAGGAAAATGTTGGCATTATTTTGTAACTTATTGAGCAGTAGGCTAGCTGGAGCCGTTTACCTCCCGTCTTTGTGCTAAGCTAGGCTAGCGGTGGGTGCGTCAGACAGAGTTATGGCACGCACGGAGATGAGAATGGACTTATCTAACTCTGGAGGATGAGATGTTAGATGAGATGATAACATGTTGAGATGAGATGGCGCCGAGGACGGCCGCAACGTCGCAAGCTCTGCTGAAGCATTGTAGTTTTTTGTTTGTTCTGTTTATAGTTTTTGTGTTTTTTGTCTTGGATGTTGTCTGCCTTACTACGTACGACAGACAGACACTTTTGGACATTGGTTCGGCAATCGCACACCGAAAACCGGACTTTAAATTCATCAACGACGACACGCCGTTTACAAACACAGCAGCGGAACCCTTTGTCTGGGTGGCCCGGCCGCGGAGACGCGGCCGGAGAAGGGGCTGTAGAGCTGGCGTACTCGTCAGAGTAAGACGCCGCGCAAACCGACCCCCGCTTCCCAGTATTTTACTGGCAAATGTTCAGTCTCTGGACAATAAACTCTGCGAGCTGAGAGCGCGGATCTCTTTCCAACGAGACACGAGGGACTGCTGCATTATCTGCCTTACAGAAACTTGGATGTCCGCTGAGATTCCAGACTCAGCCATCGAAACCACGGGGTTCTCCGTGCATCGGATGGACAGAGAAAAAGATCTCTCCGGGAAAAGCAAAGGCGGGGGTGTGTGTTTTATGATCAACCGATCCTGGTGTGACCAGAGGAACGTACACTCTATCAAGTCTTTCTGCTCTCCTGATCTGGAATTTCTCATGGTTCTGTGCCGACCATTCTGGCTACCGAGGGAATTCACCGCGGTCATCATCACAGCGGTGTATATTCCCCCACAAGCCGACACAGACCGGGCACTAAACTGTATAGGTCAGTGAGTGAGCAGGAAACCGCGCATCCTGAGGCTGCGTTTATTGTGACCGGGGACTTTAACAAAGCCAACTTCAAGCGCATCGCACCCAAATACCACCAACATGTTAGCATCAACACGCGAGGGAACCGTGTTTTAGACCACTGCTACTCCCCCTTCAAGGAGGGTTACAAGTCCCTCCCTCGCCCACCATTCGGCAAATCAGATCACGCGTCCATTCTACTTTTGCCCGCTTACAGGCAGAGACTGAAACAGGAAGCACCCGCCCTCAGAACCATCCAGTGCTGGTCGGACCAATCGGACTCTATGCTACAGGACTGTTTTGATCACGCGGACTGGGAGATGTTCCGGTCGGCCTCTGATGACGACATCGAGGTCTACGCTGATAGCGTAACGTGTTTCATCAGGAAGTGCGTAGATGACGTTGTTCCGACCAAAACAATTCGGCTGTACCCAAACCAGAAGCCGTGGATAAATGGGGATGTTCGCGCGGCACTCAATGCGCGGTCCCTCACCTTTAACTCCGGTAATGCGGAGGAGCATAAACAAGCAAGTTATGCCCTCCGGAAAACAATCAAAGCAGCAAAACGCCAGTACAGGGACAAGATTGAAGGACAGTTCAACACCACCGACTCCAGAAGCATGTGGAGGGGAATTAACATCATCACAGACTATAAAGGGAACTCAAACTCCACCGTGAACACCGCTGCCTCTCTCCCGGACGAGCTCAACACCTTTTATGCTCGCTTTGAGGGAACTAACACCGCCCTCGCGGAGAGAGAGCTCGCGGCTGAAGATACAGAGGTTAGTGCACTCTCCGTATCTGAAGCGGATGTAACCCGATCCTTCCGGCGGGTGAACGTCCGTAAAGCTGCGGGTCCAGACGGGATTCCCGGCCGCGTCATCAGAGCGTGCGCGCGCCAACTGGCTGGAGTTTTCACGGACATTTTTAACCTGTCCCTCTCCCTGTCTGTGGTCCCCACATGCTTCAAAACGTCCACCATTGTTCCTGTACCTAAGCAGTCAAAAACACTCTGCTTAAACGACTGGCGTCCTGTTGCTCTGACCCCCATCATCAGCAAATGCTTTGAGAGACTAGTCAGAGACCACATCTGCTCTGTTCTCCCCCCCTCATTGGACCCACTGCAGTTTGCATACCGCAAAAACCGCTCCACTGATGATGCCATTTCATCAACAATTCACACTGCTCTCTCCCACCTGGAAAAGAGGAACACATATGTGAGAATGCTGTTTGTAGACTACAGCTCAGCATTCAACACCATTGTGCCCTCCATACTTGACATGAAACTCCGGGCTCTCGGCTTAAACAGCCTGTTATGCAGCTGGATCCTGGACTTCCTGTCAAACAGACGCCAGGTGGTCAGAATGGGCAGTAACATCTCCTCACCACTGACTCTCAACACTGGAGCCCCTCAGGGCTGTGTTCTCAGCCCACTCCTGTACTCCTTGTACACACATGACTGTGTGGCAACCCACAGCTCCAACACCATCATCAAGTTTGCTGACGATACGACGGTGGTAGGTCTCATCACTGACAATGATGAAACGGCCTACAGAGAGGAGGTGCACACTCTGACACGGTGGTGTCAGGAGCACAACCTCTCCCTGAACGTCAGCAAGACCAAGGAGCTGGTGGTCGACTTCAGGAGGAATGAGAGAGAACACCGCCCCATCACCATCGATGGAGCACCGGTGGAGAGAGTCAGCAGCTTCAAGTTCCTCGGTGTCCACATCACAGAGGAACTCTCATGGTCCGTCCACTCCGAGGCCATTGTGAAGAAGGCTCATCAGCGCCTTTTCTTTCTGTGACGGCTGAGGAGGTTTGGAATGAGCCGCCACATCCTCACACGGTTCTACAGCAGCACCATAGAGAGCCTGCTGACTGGCTGCATCACCACCTGGTACGGCAACAGTACCGCCCGCAGCCGCAAAGCCCTGCAAAGGGTAGTGCGCACGGCCAGCTGCATCATCGGAGGTGAGCTTCCCTCCCTCCAGGACATTTACGCCAGGCGATGTGTGAAGAGAGCTCAGAGGATCATCAGAGACTCTAGCCACCCGAGCCATGGGCTGCTCTCACTGCTGCCATCAGGCAGACGGTACCGCAGCATCAGAACACGCACCAGCCGACTCCAGAACAGTTTCTTCCCACAAACAATCAGACTCCTTAACTCTTGACCCATCAGGATCATAACACACACTGGACAGAATATCACTCAGCACAACCCACTGTAGATACACACACATTATATACACATTTATTATAATTTATTATTTATCATTTATCATATAGCACCTATTGTACATTGGATCTCTACTGTGAATAATAATGGATACTGTACATTGTATATTATTATTATTATAGCTTAATGTATACTGTTTAATGTATGTTTAGTGTATATTGTTTAAAGTATATGTATATTGTAAGTATGTGTATATTGGTTAAAGCTGTGAGAACTACACTCACATTGTGTAAATTATTTATTGTAGTGTTTACTGTGCTGTGAGTAATTGTGGGCGCATCAGATGTGTAATCTGATGCTGCTTTAAATGTTGTACATGTCATGACTGCTATGTTGCTCGGAACTGCACCAAGAATTTCACCTGCTGTTGCACTTGTGTACATGGCTGTGTGACAATAAAGTGATTTGATTTGATTTGAGGATACGGGGAATAAGCTAAAGTCATAAAAAGTCAGCGTGTTCCTTTAAGAGATGCTGTCAATCTCAGCTGTCAATCATAACGTCACATCCCCATTTTTACAGCATCAAATAATTAACTAAAACCAAACTTATTTAAAGAACGAACACTTGAACTAACATCAGCGTGATTAAAAACGGCTTCAAATGACAGAAATCACCTTTGGAAAAAATGTATTTGAAGTGTAATTTGATTGTTTAGTTTAGTCCCGTTACATTTCATGGAGAGGGCGGGGATTAAGACATATACTGCATCCTGGGGGGCGATCAAAACCGATTTAGCTTCACTTTTCAGGACTCGTGTGGCACACTTGAGCGAGACTATCATGTCAGTTCATAGACAGGCCTGCAGACAGCTCTGGATAAAGGCCTTGTCTGGCTCTTCCATTTGCACTCTGTTGCTCAAACTCTGCAGCCTTCGGACCAGCGAGTGAAGGAAAGGTGGAGGTCTGAGCCGCAGATGTGTGGGGCTGGATGGGAAGGCTTGGCACTGCTGTAACCGTATCAGAGCCATGTAAAGGCCAATCCTGCATGCCAGAAGTACTAGTTCCTCTTTGCACATGAGGGGTTGAGGAGGTGTGTTGTGTTCTTTGGACTGTAGGCAAAGACAGGGCAGACACAACACTTAGCTGGACTGATCTGAGTTGAGTAATAAATGTGACAGATCAAGAAAATGTCTTATATGAATCATGATTGAATCATTATATGAATGATCAGATTAAAAGATAAGACTTGTGTACTTTCTTACCGACTCACAGCTGCCTACTCTGAACCTGGCTTGCTGTCCTGAAGCAAGGAATGACACAAACACCAGCTGTTGTCCGAGAACTCGAACCCCTATATTTCTGTTGAGCGACAGAAAGAGTGGTCTCAGGGGTGTTGGTGTTTGAGCCTGGTCTGTCCAGCTCCATGTTCTGATCCTTTTCCCGCTCTCATCTAGACTCCGCCCACCCCAAGCATCCATACTCAACCTGCTCCACAGGAAACAAGAGCCACATCACAGCAGATTCAGTCACAGTTCCCATAACTTTACATTGTATCTCAGTATAGCTATGTTTCAAGTTAAATTTATAAAGGGTTAGTTCACCCAGAAATAAAAAAATGTCTGGGTGATTCGTCATTTACTCCCACTCCCTTAATGTCATTCCAAACCCACAAGACTTTTGTTCATCATCGGAGAAGCACAGATGAAGATCTTTTCCATTTTGTCCTATTAAAAACCCATGAAACCAAAACTTTCAAGCATTGAAAATTAAAAAAGTAATTTGAGCACATTTGAGATTCTGTTTACTATATTTTATGTGTTTTATGTATGTGTGTTGATCAGTGATTATATATTAAAGGGTTAGTTCACCCAAAAATGAAAATTCTGTCATTAATTACTCACCCTCATGTCGTTGGACACCCGTAAGACCTCCGTTCATATTCGGAACACAAATGAAGATATTTTAGTTGAAAGCTGATGGCTGAGAAAGGCTTCACACAGGCCTCCATTGGCATTCAGTACATTGACACTTCCAAGATCCATGAAAGGCACTTAAAACGTCGTTACAAAGTCTATCTCACCACAGTGGCTCTACAATAATCATACAATGCGACGACAATAGTTTTTGTGCGCAAAAAAAAATCAAAATAACACCTTTATCCAACTTGTTCTCGACTTCCGTGTATGCCTCCACGACGCATGCGCGAGAATATGACGCAGATCCGGCGTTCGGACATATGACCCAGAAGCGATTTGTTTACGAGCAGAGGAAGACGCGCGTATCTCAGCTGTTGGATTCTACATTGATCGTGCTTTAGGTCTCGGCGTAGTGCTCAAAATGGGGCTTAAGTGTGTATTTCATCGATTCCCGAACACCGGCACTACGTCATATTCTCGCGCATGCGTCGTGGAGGCGCACACGGAAGACAAGAACAAGTTGGATAAAGGTGTTATTTTGATTTTTTTTTGCGCACAAAAAATATTGTCGTCGCATTGTATGATTATTGTAGAGCCACTGTGGTGAGATAGACTTTGTAACGACGTTTTAAGTGCCTTTCATGGATCTTGGAAGTGTCAATGTACTGAATGCCAATGGAGGCCTGTGTGAAGCCTATCTCAGCATCATCTTTCAACTAAAATATCTTCATTTGTGTTCCGAATATGAACCGAGGTCTTACGGGTGTCCAACGACATGAGGGTGAGTAATTAATGACAGAATTTTCATTTTTGGGTGAACTAACCCTTTAAGGCTGTCAAATCAATGAATCGCAACTTACATTCACGAGTTCACACTTACATCAAATTAAATAGAGTAAAGATTATGCGTATTTGGCGTGCTGTCCGGGGGAGGGCTCCGGGCTCGGAATTTTGCCCGAACCCAGAGTATCCCCCCCCGTGATGGAAATAGTCTAGGACTAGATTGCATGTATTTTAAGATTGTGCTGATGTCTTATGGGAGTTTAATTAAGAAAGTGAGGAGAAGGGGTGGTGGGGGGAAGCTAAGAAACTGTCAACGACAGGAAGGTAAATCGGCTGTCTATATGCACCTCCTATCGTTGATTGACTGATTAGTTTTAATGTGCTCCTCCCGTGTTCAATTAGGTTTAATTATCTGAGGGTGCTCCACTTGTGTTTAGTTAGGTTTAATTATCTGAACGTGCTTCTCCCGAAATTTGTTTATAAAACATCAATTCACGAGTTCACACTTACATCAAATTAAATAGAGTAAAGATTATGAGTATTTGGCGTGTTGCCGGGGGAGGGCTACGGGCTCGGAATTTTGCCCGAACCCAGAGTATCCCCCAAAATGCAAGAACAGAGGACAGCCACCAGAAAACCCCCCAAATACGCAGATAATTGGTGGGCTGGCGGTTTGACAAGCCTGGTTACTTGACCAGGAGGGCCCGTGTTGCCTCTGATGGGAGCAGCTCACGGCATCGGGCGGACGAGCCCTACTGGCTGATGGCTGGAAGCAGCCTTAGTTTAGAACAACCGGTCGGGAAGGCTCTTGCAACATCCAATGGGAGGCCAATGCTCACTGTATCAGATGGAAAAAACCCTACCGGCCGAAAAATGAGAACAACCGGTCGGGAAGGCTCTTGCAACATCCAACGGGAGGCCAATGCTCACTGTATCAGATGGAAAAACCCTACCGGCCGATAAATGAGAAGCAGCATGGTTTGGAACTACCTGGTCGGGAGGACCCGTGTTGCCTCTGACGGGCGCTCATAGCGCCTGGCAGAACGGGCCCTACTGGCTGATAAGTGTGGAGCAGTCCGAATTTGGGGTAACCGATCGGGAAGGCTTTTACGACATCCAATGGGAGGCCAAGGCTCACTGCATCGGACTGGGAAAAACCCTACCGGTCAAAAGAAAGGGGAGCACATGTTTTAATTCGTCCAACCAGAGGGGCCCCCTACTGGCTGGTGAACGGGGGGCGCGTTGTTTGGAACGGCCGATCAGGAAGGCTCAGGCCGCATCTGACGGGAGATCAATACTCGTGGCGTCGGACGGGTGAGCCCTACTGACCGATAGACGGGGCGGCGCAATTAAAAAGTAACGACTGACCGAGGGGGCCCACCCAGCCTCCACCAGGAGCAGTTTCTGGTGTCAGGTGAGTGGGTCCTATCGGCCGACGGCACAGTGAAGGAGAAGTGGAACACCCGGCCAGGAAGCTCTCGCCGACATCTGATGGGAGATCAATACTCGCTGTATCAGATGGGTAAACTTCGCTGGCGGACGGGTGGAGGGTAAAGCATGGATGTTCGCCCAGGAGAGCTCTTGCAGCATCCGAAAGGAGATCAATACTCGCGGTATCGGGTAAGCCTCACTGGACGGAGAAAAGAGAAGGGATAGGCATAGACCTAGGGCGCTCTTTGTGTCCGAAGGGAGATCAAGACTCGTGGTATCGGACGAGCAAGCCTCGCTGGATGGAAAAAGAAAAAGATTGATAGCAACCTGGAGGGCCCTCGCGGCATCCAATGGGAGAACGATTCTCAAGGCATCGGAAAGGGAACCCTCGCTGGTCAGAGGAAGAAAGAGATGGATGCTGGGCTAGAGGGCTTTCACGGCATCCGACGGGAAATCAGCTCAAGGTGTCGGATGAGTGAGCCTCGCCAGACGAAAAAAGAGGAAAAAGAATAGCCGCTGTCCAGGAGAGCTCTTGCAGCATCCGACAGGAGATCAAGACTCGCTGTATTGAATGGGTGAGCCTCGCTAGATAGAAAGAAGAGAAAAAATAGGACAGGGTTTTTTAATAAGGGTTATTAATTAATAAGGGTTTGGTGAGCTTTCCTGATGTGGTATCGGTCGGTCCTGATATAGCTTTGAAAAGCTTGAGAAGACCATCTTCAGAGAGCTTGGATCTGCTGCTGGGAGAGTCCTTTTTGCGCTGCTGTTGTTGCTGCCCCTATGCGGAAGGAGTGGCTTGAAAAGTTTTGCGCTGAGGTGCCTGATTGCTGGAGAACAGATTTGAGCTGTTTTTGGAACAAGAAGCGTGTGATGGGTTTGTTAGAAGCGTCTACGAAAAGGGGTTCAGAAAGAGATTTCGCCTGAAATCTCCTCATTTGGAGGTATGCACGAACAGTTTGGAATGGTTGGATTGGGGAGGAGATGTTGAAAATGTAGATCAAATGGCCTTTTTTAGCTTGGTCTGTCTTGCTTTGTTTGATTAAGTATGATATGGTTTCATCATCGAGTACTGATAGGTCTGAGATAGTGGGGCGGACTTTATGGTCGAATTTGGAGGTGATCGCGATTTCTGAGCATCTAAGGAAGCCAAAAAAGGCATTTTGTGAGTAGCTCTAGTGTTATGGGTTGTCTGCTGTCCGGGCGGGTAGGCTGTGATCGCTGAATTCCTTTGATCAAGAGGGAGGTTTGTGAGTTGTTTATCTCCGGAGACGGAGTGCCATAGATTAATTTGTGGAAGAATTGGATACCGCTCAGGTATCCTTTGATGGATCCAACTTGGAAGCTCTTGATGTTGTTGAGATAGGAGATAAAAGACGTAATTGAGAGGAGAGAAAAATCAGGGAACTGTAAGCTATACAAGCAATGGAAAGATTTAAAACATCTCCAAGCTGTCACGTAGGATTGGATGGTTCTGGGAGAAACTTCTTGGAGGATACTGTTGAGCGATGCGTCAAAGAGTGGTTTTAGCGGGTGGTTTATGGAAATATCAGTTCTACCAGAAAGACTCGGGAGATAGAATGATGAATGAAGCATACATTTATTGACAGCCCAGCACGCATAATAAAGTTTTGGCATAGGCCCCGTCCATAGTTTATAATCCGAGGGTAGCGGATCAGCATATTCCTGCCTGAAGATGAAGGCAGGGGCGCAGCCGACCCCCCTTTAGAGGTATGGACGGAACCATCCTGGTGGTGGTGGGGAGGGTGGAGGTTGTCGCATCGGCATCTGCGAACTCAAACATGTGTAAGTACGACCTTTATATAGAAAATATGAAGACATGATTGGATAGAGATGAAGTTAATAAGTGACGAAGTGATTAAGTCTTCCTGGCAGAACTTAAGCTGAAGCTTCCATTTCTGAATAATGAGGTACTGGAGTTGGGAAATGGTCCGCCTCTGGAGCCAATGTCCTGAATTTCTGAAACAGAAAACGAGACAGAGAGTCAGCAATTAGGTTTTCGGACCCTGGGACATGTTTTGCAGTAATAATAAATTGATCGCAAGCTGCGATCCAGATTAGACGTCTTAGAAGGGGCATTAGAGCAGGTGAATGAGAGCGGCCTTTATTAATGCACTGGACTGTTGCCTCGTTGTCACAATGCACTAATATGCTACTAGCCGTCCATTCTTTCCCCCACAGGAAAGCCGCGACTACGAGAGGGTAAAGCTCGAAAAGCGCTGAGGACTGTAGCATGTCCTGAAGCTGCAGTGGCCATGGAGACGCAAACCAGCGTCCTTGATAAAATCCCCCAAAGCCGATTGAAGGAGCTGCGTCTGTGAAAAGTTGGATGTCAACAGGGGAAGAAACGAGATTGTTATAGAAAAAAGACAAGCCGTTCCACTGGTTTAGGAATGTTATCCATAGCCTAAGTTCGTTGCACGGCTGGTTGTCTGCAAAACGAGGGGGATTTCGTCTGAAATCTTGGGTTGCTGAGGTGGTTGCAGGTCGTGGCACATAACTGGTCGATTTAACTTGTGTTGTATCTGGGCCGGGGGTGTAGGGGTTAATCTGGGGGCATGACGTCGTGGAATGTGCCACTGACCTGCAAACTGCGCATGAGATGTTCCTGCAGCCTAGGAACACCCTGCTGTGGAGATCCGAATCGAGAGCGCCCCAGTAAGCACACTGATTCCACTGGGCGAGCCGTACGGCACACTTTGCTGAAAAGAGTTTGTGATAGGTGTAAAAATGACTTCCCCCAAAGGACAACGCGAGCTCCGCTATGATTGCGAGATAATCATTCAGCTCGCGGCGCCTGTAGGGGAAAACGGAACAAATTATGTCCGTGAAAAGGGAAAAAGCGATCGAAAATTCGGGAAAAGAAAGTAAGCGGGAAGAATGTGGGTTGGGGTTTTTTAGAGTGACTGAAAAATCCCCGCAGTCTAACTGACGGTTTGTGTCTGATACAGGGAACATAGAGAGGAGAGATGACAAGTCAACATCTACACGTGCCAGGATCTGAGCCCGGATGTTTTGAGCCACTGGAGGTGGCATCTGTGGACAGGCATCTGTGTTGCTGTGAGGAGAGAAAATGAAGATTTAGTCTGCAGAAGGGGGTTGGAAGACAGAGGAGGCTGGGCTGCTTCTGGAGCTTGGAGGGAAAAGTTGTTGGGAGCATGAGGAAAAGTAGGATACATTTGAGGAATATGTGCTTGTGCTGTCGGTAGGGGCGGCATTGAGTTTGCTGGAGCTGCAGGCCACTGGAAAGGAGAAGAAAAGTTAGCAAAAGGTGGTTTGGACTGATGGTAACCTTGCGCTTGGTCTGCTAGCAAGCTCGCGCTAGCCTCTGCGAAGGGAGCTGGAGGCCACTGCAAATGAAAAGGGTTAGGAACTGTGGGAGGAACGGAAGGAGAGACTGGAGGCAGGTTGGTGGGCCCAGCTGCAAACGCCGCTGCGGCGGGAGAAGCCACGGTGCGAGGTTGGCCCTCGGTTGAAAGCAGGTGGGGCCTTGGCGCGGTGAAATCAGGGGCGCGTCCCAGGCTTGCTGAAGGCCTGTTGTTGCCCGTTGCTCGAATCGAGCTGGATCTTGTGCGGAGAGGAGAAGGTGTCGATCGAGGCGACTCCTGAGCCCTGCGTGCTCTAGTCTGCCTGTTGGCTGTTTTGGGAGTGGATTTTGGAAAGCGGTTGTCTGGCTGCAAGCTGACATAAAGTTTGTACAGTTCTGCTTTGGTTAATTTCCGCGAGAACTGTACTTCGGAGTTTGCCAGCGCTTGCCTCAGACCTACCACCGTCCACTTCCCGATGGCTGGGATCGTCGGGACGGCCGAGCTGTAAGAGGACGCCCGGGATGGAGTTGGCCGTGTCGCCGGTGGAGGCGAGGGTTGGCCTCGGCGTCTTGGTGAGCGTGAGGCTGAACGAGCAGGCTAGCGGCCGCGCTGAGAAGCCTGGGGCTCGGGTGCGATGTCCAGCGAAGGAGGAGTTGGCCTAGGGCCGGCAGATTGCGGCAGAGGGTCCCAAGGAGTGCTGATTTCATCGACGGAGGAGGAGAATGATTGGCTTTGCGACATGGTTGCAGACGGTCAGACCAAAAGCTAAGAAACTGTCAATGACAGGAAGGTAAATCGGCTGTCTATATACACCTCCTATCGTTGATTGACTGATTAGTTTTAATGTGCTCCTCCTGTGTTCAATTAGGTTTAATTATCTGAGGGTGCTCCACTTGTGTTTAGTTAGGTTTAATTATCTGAACGTGCTTCTCCCGAAATTTGTTTATAAAACATCAATAAAAGTTTGTGTTTATATAATATATGTGTGTGTAATTTATATTTACTTTTCTATTGATTTCATTTTTACATATTCGCAAAATGTCAGTAAATCATTCACAATTTATTGTTTTTGACTAATTCTTCTTTATCATGTTTTACATTCTCCTTTAAAAAAAAGCGTATCGTTTATATACACTGTATTAAGTGTAATGAAGTGTAATGTTTGGTGGAGGGGGGTTATGGTGTGGGGTTTTTTTCAGGGGTTGGGCTTGGCCCCTTAGTTCCAGTGAAATGAACTCTTTAATGCTTCAGCATACCAGGACATTTTGGACAATTTCATGCTCCCAACTTTGTGGGAACCGTTTGGGGATGGCCTCTTCCTGTTCCAACTAGACTGCGCACCAAAGCAAGTTCCATAAAGACATGGATGAGAGAGTTTGGTGTGGAGGAACTTGACTTGCCTGCACAGAGTCCTGACCTCAACCCGATAGAACACCTTTGGGATGAATTAGAGCGGAGACTGTGAGCCAGGCCTTCTCGTTCAACATCAGTGGCTGACCTCACAAATGCATTTCTAGAAGAATGGTCAAAAATTCCCATAAACACACACCTAAACCTTATGGAAAGCATTTCCAGAAAGAGCTGAAGCTGTTATAGCTGCAAAGGGTGGGAAAACTCCATAATAAACCCTATGGATTAAGAATGGGATATCATTAAAGTTCATGTGCATGCCATGTAAAGGCAGGCATCCCAAAACTTTTGGCAATATAGTGTACATTCAGAAAGTCTAGTCTTGTGAAATTGCACACACAGACCAGCCACTAGTCAGGTGGCTATAATTACATGGGAAACTGAGAGGCCACACAGCATTTGACACCTGGATTTACAGAAATAATTTCACTTTTAAGTGAAGTGTTTTAGCAGCTGCATAATGAATCAACTCCTGACAAACACATTCATTATTATTTGAATGATCACTCAGTGAGTCATTTAACCTGTATTACTGTCTTTGGTTTGCTTTTTTCTTTCAAACATATTTATTATATTTTTTATTATATTGATTTTTTTTATGACGTGTTCTATATTTATTTATTTTTTCACAAACCGCCTGCAGATCCTTTACGAACCCCAGTCTGGGAAAATTTGACATAATGTAATGGTTAATGCACTTCATGTTGTAGATAACAAAGAATGTAATATATTTTCTTTCGCTTTGTATGTTATATCAATATGGTACAGTTTTATCCCATTCAATTCAATGTAATAAACAAGTTAGGTGAAAAGTAACACACAGTAGTCTGACTATATCACCTAAAATGTGTAATATAATGGATTAAGTACTAAATACGGTTTATGTCATGTAAGATTTATGTCATGTAATTTAGAATCAGTTACGGACTACAATTTGTTAATACTCTACCCAGTACTGGATATGAATAAAAGCCTTAATTAATATGTTCAAACTTATAATGCAATCATGTATTTTCAGAAGACTTGTATTAAACCGCTTGATTCGTATTGTTTTTTGCACTTTATTTCCCAATACGTGTGTTTTCAATGTACTTGCAGTGTACTTCCTCACAAAAGTACTTAGTAGTGTAAGGGTTGAGTTAAGGTTTAGGCATAGATTCAGGGTTAGTACCAAGTTAGTGTCATTACTACAATAAGTACATAGTATGATCATGCGAAACTTGTGTGGACCAAAATCTTTCAGGTTTCATTAAAAATATCTTAATTTGTGTTTCAAAAATGAACAAAAATCTTATGGATTTGGAACAGCATAAGGGTGAGTACATGATGACAGAATTTTCATTTTTGGGTGAATTATCCCTCTAAAGTTGTGGACTTTCCTTTTCTCTTGATCAAGAATCAGTCTGTTTGAAATGTTCAGATCTGTGTCAGTGTAATAGCAATTGGACCATACCAAATGCTGCCGTTGCAATGGTAACAAGTGGCTCTCCCATTAGACTGAAAGAGGGCTCTGATTGGACAAAGAGGAGTCGTCATGTCATCCCGTATGATACAGATCCTTTCCTTCTTACAGCTGAGAATGATGATAGCCAAGTTTCCTGAAGGATAGCTATTGCCATAACAATAAGGACAAACACCCTCAATAGATAATAAATGAACTCATATTCAAATATTCATCTTTTCAAACCCTGTGGATGCAAGAAGATAGCAAGATGCAAAAGTTTTCTGTTTCCAATGACATTGAAGAAATACACTATATTTATAATGATACAGTATATAGTTTGTACCACACATTTGCCCTTGTTTTTTGTACATTATACTTAATAATTTGTTACATTTATATAGCGCTTTTCTAGGAACTCAAAGCGCTTTACATAGAAGGGGGAATCTCCTCATCCACCACCAATGTGCAGCATCCACCTGGATGATGCGACGGCAGCCATATTGCGCCAGAACGCCCACCACACACCAACTTATTGGTGGAGAGGAGACAGAGGGATGAAGCCAATCGTATATATATATGGGGATGATTAGGAGGCCATGATGGACAGGGGCCAATGGGCAAATTTGGCCAGGATGCCGGATGCCAGGGTTACACCCCTACTCTTTATAGAAGGACATGGGATTTTTAATGACCACAGAGAGTCAGGACCTTGGTTTAACGTCTCATCCGAAGGATGGTGCTTGTTACAGTATAGTGTCCCCATCACTATACTGGGGCGTTAGGACCCACACAGACCACAGGGTGAGCACCCCCTTCTGGCCTCACTAACACCTCTTCCAGCAGCTACCTAGTTTTCCCAGTTGGTCTCCCATCCAGGTACTGACCAGGCTCAGCCCTGCTTAGCTTCAGTGGGAAATCAATCTTGGGCTACAGGGTGATATGGCTGCTGGCATTAGTCTTTTAGTGAAATCTAAAGTCACACTACAATCCCAGATATTAGCCTACTAATTACTCATTTACACCTGTAATCTAACAACTGACATATGAAATAATGGAGAATATGAAGCTCAAACCTTTCGCGGAAAAACAACAATTTTATGTGGGTTTACTGATATTTATGATGATGAAATTCTGATAGCTTGTAATATAGCCTACTTGTAAACTACTTACATACAGTGCCTATAGATATCAGTCACTCTGTATCTCCCAATAAAATTGTCACATGTATGTTCTGTTTTGGTTTGATTGTGTTTTGGTTCTGTTTCCCTGTTCTGGGGGTTGTTCTTCGTACATTGCTAACTCGGTTATCTGGATTTGATTTTGGACGATTGGTTCTTCAACGTTCATCCTGGACTTGCTGTCATAGCAACAGGGACGTTAGCCTAAACCTACTTGGGAGCAGGCTTATTTCATGTAAACAGGATTAGATTGCATCTTTTTAAGCTGCGTTGATACTTAAAATCTGTCCCAACCACTGCTAATTTATTACAAGAGTTCCTTACTGAACCAGGGACAATAGTAATTTTAAATAATAATAATATAAACATTTATTTGAAAATATTATTTATATCAGTGGTGGTGACAGATATTATGGGAGTGGTTTGATGCAGTGCATGCGATGCAGATAACTTGATCTGACCGAAACATTAGTAGATATACGTAGTATTGATACATCTGCCATCTTCAAGGAACACAAGAACGCGCAATAATCTCCTTAATCCAATCCACAAATTCGTTTGAAGAACCAAATTAGCCAGAGTTCAGTTATCACGATTAGAAGATCCCGCATCTGTCAAATCATCTCAGATGTATTAAGTGAGGTAGGCAATGAAGAATGGACCCTGGGGTGCATTTCCCAAAAGCCAACTTTGGTTGCAAGTTTTGCCGTTATCAGCATAGTTCAACGAGTCGGTGTTTCCAGAAATCATAGATCCAATGAACATCCGCAAACAGCATCACAAAGTGATCTCGACCTGTGGTTAGAAGCAAGCATAACACGTGGACTTAATGAATCATTATCTTGAGCAAAATAAGCAAGCTGACATTCAGGACAATCTATAGGCCTATCTTTCATTTTGAATTCAAATAATATTTTCGTTTGTCAAGAGATTTAAAGCCTCAGTTTCCTTTGTTTCATTGTCCAGTATTGTTTGTTATGCCCGGTACACATTGTATAATTTTGTGCTGTTTTAGATGAAATATGACCAATCGTGGCGATTTCTATCGCCGTAGCTCCTAAATGATGGTGCTACGTCGTACAGTGAGAGAGCCGTTGTGACCAAAAGATAACCTGCGATAATTTTATAACAGTGTGAGAAATTTAGCATGATCATCTCACAGTGTGTTTGCCGATACGATCTATGTCTACTGACAGCCAATAAAAATGCAAAATTAAATGGCGTATTGATCAACGCGACATGCCGCTAAAACTCAAGCTCCATTTGCAAAATTGCCATGCCAAGTTGGCCTCTTTTCCCTAGTTATGAACACGTTCATATTCTCCTCTTTCGCTTCCTCTTTTTTTTCAGCACACATTAAAAACCACAATTGCCAAAGTGCGATTCATCCTGCTCTTTTTGTTTAGCGCATGCTGATGCTGTTTTATTCTTCAACTTGTGTCGTAGCTTAATTCAATAAGTGTCAATATCGTACAGTCTACACACATTTTGTACCCAAGTTTATTAGATCAATGTTGTACAGTGTGATTTGTAATGTTCTTATAGGATTGCCGATATCACACAGTCTGTAGCAAGCATTAAAGCAGCACTAGGTAGTTTTTGCTCTCGGGGTCCCCCTACAGTTGGGAAACAGTATTATCCTCTACTACTGTCGTAAACTGTCATTCTACATCAGTGGATGCATCGGACGTGCATTTATTGACATGACAACTATGATAGCCCTGAACACTGCAGGAGGAGTTCACATGTATATGGAGTTCACATGCAGGTGTTCTGCTTGCGTCGCGTGTGAAATGTCTTTATCCCAGGTACAGTGGCATATGTTTCAGCATGTCATATGAATATAATTTCATGGGTTTTATTTTTTTCAAACGCCAAATGATCGCGATGCTCACGTTTACAAGCCAGCGTCATTATAGTTGCCTAATCTATTGGTTACCGTTTTACAGAATCTATATGATACTTCAATTCAATGTTTGAGTGGTAGGTAATAACCATATATCGTCAATATTATAATATCAAGCTACCATAGATGAATCTGCAAATTTGAAAAATTGATTTGCATTATAGCTTGAGGCAAGACAAATAAACCAATATCACAGACATGTTAGGAATCCTAAAATATGATTTTGTACGTCTTATGTATTTACTTGCAAGAATGTAGCCCCTCCTTCTCCAGCTCCAGCTGGAGTTGTGATTGATGATCAGCTAAAATTCACTGACCACATTACTGCAACATCCCGGTCCTGCAGATTTGCGTTATACAATATTAGGAGGATCAGACCCTTCCTATTAGAGCAGGCCACACAACTCCTGGTCCAAGCTCTTGTTCTCTCCAGACTGGACTACTGTAATGCTCTTCTAGCGGGCCTTCCGGCATGCACTATCAAACCCTTGCAACTGATCCAGAACGCAGCGGCGAGGGTGATCTTTAACGAGCCGAAGAGAGCGCACGTCACGCCTCTCTTCATCAGTCTCCACTGGCTGCCAATAGCTGCTCGCATCAAATTCAAGTCACTGGTGCTCGCCTTCAAAGCAACCACTGGCTCTGCACCAATATACCTAAACTCGCTTGTTCAGACTTACACACCCTCCAGGAGCTTACGGTCTGCCAGTGAACGACGCCTTGTAGTGCCATACCAAAGAGGCATGAAATCACTCTCACGGACCTTTTCCTGGACTGCCCCCACCTGGTGGAATGACCTGCCTATCTCAATTCGAGCCGCCGAGTCTGTAGCCATTTTCAAAAAACGGCTAAAGACACGTCTTTTCCAGCAGCACCTAACCAATCAAGAATAGCACTTCACATTCCATTCGATTCATTTTCTGTCTGTCTAATTTATTTAAAAAAAATAAAAATAAAAATAAAAAAAAAATTGTCGTGTGTTCTGTGTTAGATTAACTGAGACTTGTTACAGCACTTGCATACTGTAGCCCTTGACCGTTCTAGTTGCTTCTATTGCTCTCATTTGTAAGTCGCTTTGGATAAAAGCGTCTGCTAAATGACTAAATGTAAATGTAAATGTAAATGTAAGCTCACGCCAACGAGCAAATGCTGGCCCAATGTTAATCCTCGTCCTGCCTTTAATCCGATCACTTTCTCGTTTCCTCTTTTTGCTTTCCTCCGACAAAAAAAATTCTGTGCTGCTTCGGCCATGACTATAACATTCGGCAAACAAATGATAGTTTGGCTCGCACGTCCAAATTTAAGGAAGTGGGGGTGGTGGTGGAAGTGACGTATATGCCGTAAAGCAGTCGAATTTTGTAGTTCTTTTTTTTCTCGGGTTACTACCCGAAACCCGAAGTTTAAAAGTACGATTAAAAATGATACAGACCCCGTCAGGCTATGGCAGACGTGTCATTCAACCTATTGTAAGTCGATGTATCATCACAAGAGGTTTGAAAATATATTATAACGGTTGAAAAGTTACCTAGTGCTGCTTTAAGCATGGTTATTTTCCTGAGCTTCTTCCCTGCGATTCTCCAATGTTTTCGGAGTGGAATTTACTATTAAAAACTATTTTTGTTAACCTTTGTGATCATGCGCTTACACAGAGCTTACACAGCGCCTGACAAATACTATATGTCTTCGTAAGATGATATTTAAATGCTTAGTTTTATAATAAATTCTATGTAGTTTGTATTGTGGGGGCAAAACATAAAATGCAATGCAATAGAATATTAAAACAATTATGTATGGATAATTAAGTAAACCTAAGATGCTTCAGTCCAGCAAGAATTCATCTTGAAATATTACTAACAATATGTATATTTTTTAGAATTTAATTAAAAAGGCATTTACTTTCTAAAAATATAAACTCAATTAAACAATCAGGCGACAGAAGGCATGTAGAAGATTGTGTACAACAGGTTTTTAAAAAAAACTTTGATCATGTTGATCATTTAGATGCCTTAGAATTTCGTATACCAAATATGATACAGCATAGCAACTTTCACACAGCTATAACTACTTAAAAGGTCCCATTTAATATTTCATATTATAGCCAAAAGGATACAAAACTTGTGCAGAACCATCTGGAAACACAGTGAGAAATTTATCTCCATTAGAGTAGTACTTCTCCAAGAAACTTGAATTGTTCTGAAAAAAAGAGACCACATGTTTAGTTTAAGGACATTATTGTTTTTGTTAATTTACACTTATTATCTGACAATTCTAACTTTATAACTCACAATTATTATTATTTTTCTCACAACTGCGTGTTATAAAGTCATAATTGTGAGATATAAACTTGCAGTTCTACAAAAAATTGTCCGAATTGTGAAATATATCTATATATATACACACAGTGTCCACAGTCACGCTCCGAAAGGCACACAAAAGCTTACATGACCCAGATAGATTACCTATGTGTAGAAAGGCCATTTATAGTAAGAGCTTTGTCACTGTGGCTATAAGAGCTTTAAACACATAGGAAATCAGCCATTCATCATCTTGCGATCTTGATTTATTTTATTTTATTGTGTGTGATTGTGTTGATTGTAAGCTTGTAAGTCATAAGTAAAAATGTTATGTGTTGTGGAATGTACGCACCTAAGGTGGAAAAAAAATTCCTCTTGAGGACAAATAAACTCCATATCATATTATATCATATATCATATCAACTTGCAATTAAAAAAATAATAATAATAATTGCGAGGAAAAAAGTCAGAATAGTGAGATATAAAGTCCTAATTACCATTTCAGAATTACCTGGAAACAAGCTTGAAACTTCCATACCATGATCATACAACTTTCTAACAGAGTAAATTATTATTACCTCGTGATGAGTTAAGCCAAACTCAACTGTCCCTAGTGCAGAAGACTCATCACGTGTCCATTGTCCAGAGATCTCGTCCACATGCATGTACTCTTTAACTTTCCAAAGATCCTCTTTGGGTGCACAGTTAGAGAGACGGAAACTGATGACTGCTTTATCATGAGGCACATCTGAGGAGAGAAAGCATTCATTTACCCCCTCAACATGCTGTCACTGAATGATAATATGTCACACACACATCCTTCAAAATGTCTCGCATTACGACTGTAACCCTTGTTCCCTGAGAAGGGAACGAGACACTGCGATTGTAACAACACTTTGGGGTACGCCCCTCAGCATAAGAAGTACGTATGAAATTAATCCAATCCTGATTGGCGCTGCATCATGACGTAGCGTGTGACGGCATATACGGAAGCTAAAAAAGGACACCGGCACACAGTTAGCTTATGTGATGGAAGCAAGTCACTCCCAGGCATGGAGAGGTGTGGTAAAGGGACACAGTGTCTCATTCCCTTCTCAGGGAACAAAGGTTACAGTTATAACCCGAGACATTCCCTTTCAAGGGAACTCGCACTGGGTCGGTAACAACACTTTGGGGAACGAATATCCACTATGCCGCACCGAAACATGCCTGTCCTGGTGTGAAGCTGTAACAGGCACAACTTATAACGAGAGCACTCGTGCGCCCAGCGTAGAAGGAGTGTGCAGACTATAGAATCTCGTGAAGGTTTGCGGGGTAGCCCAGTCAGCCACATCACAGAGCTACTGAACGGGGGTCCCTGATACCCCTTTTCCACCAGAATGAACTGGGCGCTAGTTCAGAGCCAGTGCCAATCCCAGTTCATAGTTGGTTCGACTGAGGAGCCTTCTAAGAACCGTTTGCTTTTCCACATGCTGAGCCACAACAGAGCCATGTCTTACGTCACTGTATACGTCTCATCTTTCTCAGCAACGCTAGCGAGGCAGCACGGGAAACACACACACACCAGGCTTGTTCGAGATGCATCGGCGCTGCGCAGACCGATCCACGTATGATATTAAAAAAAAACGCATGAGTGAATCAAAAGCATAAGGAGTCATATGCTCTCGCTGGACTCGTTATCATACGGCGATTGGTCTGCACAGCACCGCTACGAACAAGCCTTCCATCAACAATGCAAACGTTGCGTTACTATTGATTCACATGGCTTTACGATCCTACATCGGCATCAAAACACAACAAAAACACCGCGAATCCAACGCATTCATGCAGTTCGCCGTAATTTGTATAGACGGTGATTACAAATGAGCAGCAGCTGTTAGCTGTTAGCTCCATTAGCAGCTATTTCAAAAATGGCGGATCTCAAGTTTGTGTTCGTCTTGTTGGCTGCCCCCAGCGCCTGACATAATCGGTTCTTACTTCTAGCCCTGTTCTATCCCAGCAATGTTTAGGTGCAACTTAAGAACCACTTTTCCTGGCTCGGAGCTGGGGCTTTGGGTGTGGAAACACAAAGAACCGATTTGAAACTAGGCTCTGGCTCCGATCTAGCTCTAGCACTGCCTTGGTGGAAAAGGGGTATGAGAGAAGGGCTCTTTGAGAAAGGCCAGACCCCAGGTTGGGATTCTAGTGCGAGTCGTGGGCCTTATCCTCTACTCGCCACGGAGGAACCTTACAACCAACTGCCTCCCCAAAGGCCCATCACTTACATGAGTGTGCAAAGCTGCAATGGCAGCCACGTACACCTTAAGTGTGGATGGGGTAAGACTCCAGCACTGAAGCCACCGGGCAGTTAACTGGGTCCACACCATGCTCTCTACACCGACTGGTGAAAATATTCCATTTCAGGCTGTACATTTTCCTTGTGGATGGACCTCAGCCCCTGCCTCGACAGGACATCTGCCCCCAGATTCAGGTCCCCAGGGACATACATTACCTGGTGATGAGTTAAGCCTAACTCAACTGATCCTAGTGCAGAAGACTCATTCCCCGGGCCTCAGCCCCTGCCTCGACAGGAGATCTGCCCCAGATTCTGGTCCCCGGGGACATACATTGCTCTAAAGACAACAGTTTCCCCTGGGACCACAGGAGGATCTAATGTGCCAGTCTGGATAGAGGGTGCGATCTCAGACCCCCCTGATGATTTAGATTGGATACTACAGACACATTGTCTGTTCGTATCAGAACGTGGTGGCCCCTGATATCTGGGAGGAAGCTCCTCAGAGCCCTGAAAACCACCAACATCTCTAGGCAATTTATGTGCCAATTTATGTGCCCCCTGGCTGCAGCCTTCTTAGACCTTGAGAGGTACTGCTTAAAGTCTGCAGACTGCTTCTTTGCCACCTGAAACCTGTTGACAACCGCATTAATGGCGTTGCCGAACAGGCCAGAAGGTGAGAGCATCGAAGGTGAGAGCATCGAGGAGGAAGTTCCTATCCTTCTCCATGATGCCAGACAGATTTAGCAATAGATGCCTCTCCGTTGATACCAATGCTGTCATGGAGCAGGCCGTCTTCTTGGTAACACAGAGACAAATCTGCAGCCCTATGCAGTTCGGAGATATCATCAGGGTTCGGTCCCTTGCCCTCATCAAGGTCCTTGAGAAGGTCGGCCAGGTATGCCTGCATAATATGCCTGGGGGCGGCAGTGGCTCAGTGGTTCATGTAGATTGTCTACAAATCGGAAGGTTGGTGGTTCAATCCCCAGTTCCACCTGACCAAGTGTTGAGGTGTCCATGAGCAAGACACCTAACCCCAGCTGCTCCCGACGAGCTGGATGGCGCCTTGCTTGGCTGACACCACCGTCGGTGTATGAATGGGTGAATGTGAGACAAGATGTATAGAGCTTTGGATGGCCCTGGGTCTGTTGAAAGCGCTATATAAATGCAGTCCATTTACCATTATACGATTATGGCCATCGTATAATAGCTATAATAGGCTGTGACCTGTGCTGCAGGAACCGCTCGTCCAACTTGCTTCTCACGTGCTTCCCACCTTTCATATGGCCAACTAATGTTGAGTTTGGCCACTGCACGAGTCACAACCTCGACGAGCTCCTCGTACACGGGGGCATGAAGTGGCAAGCTTTCTTCAACGTCCCCTGCCTCGATGCTGAGCACATCCTCTTTCTCGGAAGAGGAGAGCTCCAGCAACGGGCCCTGACCCCGAGCGGAAGAAGCCATTGGGCGGGCTTCCACATGGGGAGTGAGAACATTGGATCTGGCTAGAACGCAGCACTCTTATCAATAGAGCTTCACAATGACCGCAGGTAAACACAGCTTGTTTGTGTCCCCACCCGTGATGTATGCACACACTGCTTAAACTGCTTTCTCACCATTCTTTCACATACACTTTGTAATAATATCTTTCTAACAAAGTTCTCCTAACTGTTTTAACAGACAACACCAAAAAGGACAGTTTCAAAGACACAGAGCACTAGCTGAAGAGAAAAAGCTAGCTCTATTGTGTGCCCTTTGTAACTTACAAGTATGCCATCACATGCTATGCCTAGTCCCAGACTAAAATGCATGTTTGAGCTGTTTTAAGGTATGTTTATAAAAGCTACTTAAATGTCCCAACTGAACTAAGGCCTAATCCTGGCTCAATTTAAGCACTGTCTGTGAAACCGGGCAGTAGCGTGTGGTGTTATACATCTATATATTAAAGGTCCTGTTCTTCGTGATCCCATTTTTCAAACTTTAGTTAGTGTGTAATGTTGCTGTTAGAGCATAAACAATACCTGTAAAATTATAAAGCTCAAAGTTCAATGCCAAGCGAGATATTTTATTTAACAGAAGTTCCCTTTCAAAGCCCACAGCAAACGGCCGGTTTGGACTACATCCCTGTACTTCCTGCTTTAATGACGTCAATAGAACAGTTTGTTGTCTAACCTCCGCCCACAAGAATACGCAAAAAAGGGGGCGCGGTCTTGTTGCTCTCCCACGTGGAGAAGAGGAAGTGTTGTGTTTGTAGAGTGTGTTTGTCGCCATGTCATGCAGACGCTGTTATTTTCATCCCGGAGTCAAATCACCTTTGTTTGGCCTTCAGGGACGCTGTACTTTGAGCGCATGCATCTCCCCGTTATGGTAAGAGGCGTGACCTTTCCGGGCAACCTGCGCTAAGCTGCTGTCGAATCACAACACGGGAACCGCTGGCACAATCAGAACTCGTTACGTATTTCTAAAGGAGGGACTTCATAGAATAAGGAAATCATCAAGCCGGACAGTGAAAACAGCGGTATACAGATAAGTAAACTGTGTAAAAAATACTGTGTTTTTTTTACACGCGAAACATGAACACATGTTATATTGCACACAGTAAACACAATGAAAGCTTCAAAAACACAGGAAAAACGGGACCTTTAAGTTTAAATCAATCCCAAACTATGCAAGTACATTATAAATCAATAAACAAATAAAAATGTCTAAGAGGTGGAAATAGTTTGACATATGGTGATATGTTGACTATACTGGTGGACAGAAAGGAACATTTAGTCATGGAAGTAACAGGGGAGTAAATAATGACAGAATTTTCATTTCTGGGTGTGAATTGTCATTGTTGTTACTTGTCCATCCATGGGCATATTGTCAAACACATGCACTCACTCACAAATTGTGGAAACTCACTGTTCTTTGATACCAATGAACTGGAGTGAGCAGCTCTGTCATTTCTCTGATGCTGTCTGAACCTAAACCAAAGGAATGATAAGTAAACAAAAAACATATTTCAGCTTTCATAACATGCTCAAGTTAAAACACAGCAGAGTGCATATACCATGTCAACACTGCCATTCAAAAGTTTGGGGTCAGTAAGCTTGTTTTTAATGTTTTTGAAAGAAGCTTCTTCTGCTCGCCTGCATTTATTAATCAAAATACCGTAAAGACAGCAATATTGTGAAATAATATTATAATTTAAAATAATATCTTAAAATGTAGCTAATTTATTTCTGTAATGTCAAAGCTGAATTTTCAGCATCATTGCTCCAATCTTCAGTGTCATATGATCCTTCAGAAATCATTCTGATATGCTTATTTTCTGCTCAAATAAATGTATTTTACTGTTACTTTGATTCAGTTTAATGCATCCTTGCTGAATTAAAAAAATATTCATACTGACACCCAAACCTTTAAGCAGGAGTTTTTTTTGTATTACAACACAAACCTGTGTTTTTCTCTTTCTTGTGCTTTATTTCGTAGTTCTTCGTCCTCATTGATGAAGGGGTCATCTAGTCGACCAGGCCCGCTTGGCTGAGTCTCAGAATGTCTCAAAGACAGATGCTTTTCATGGACCACAATCTCAAACAACTCTCTGTAGTTTTCACAGCAGAAGCCCTGAAGTCCAATTAGACAACAAAAGTGTTGACGCAATAAGAGCAGTGTTGGGGGTAACGCATTACAAGTTATGTAATTAGATTACTTTTTTTACTAGTAAAGTAACACCTTACTTTTATTTACAGTACAATATCTGAGTTACAGTACTTTTCCAAATTAGTTACTCAAGTTACTTTGTTGTATTGCCAACTCTCCTGTCCCCATGTTGAGAGAAATCGTGAGTAAGTGCAGAGGTGTTGCGTGCACTGTGTAAACATGATGCTTATTGTAGTTCTAGACTGATGTGAGCATTTACCCATCTATTTTGCACAAAAACAGATTCAGTATTCCTCAAAAATGAATAAAAATAGTAAAATGGAAACGGAATATTACACAAACCTGCAATTATTACATTTTGAACAATACAAAAATGTATTAATCTCACTTTGTATTTAATTTTTTATGTATTTAATAAGTATTTCCTGCTGACCTTTGATGATACAATTCAAGCTAAGTTACTGTCAAACCATCACATTTCACCACATTTGTGTTTTTTCTTTCTTTATTTTATTGCTAAATTAAGAGGCTGCATCCAAAATCGCACCTATATACTAAACACACGTGACAACAGAAGAATTTACGAATTCAAAACACTTCTGAATACAATGGACACTTTGGGCCAGTCCAAATACCCACACTTGTGGTCTTGGCCACTTGAGAGCGTGTGCATGCGAAAAGAGATAAGAGCGCAAGACTGTCTCATGTCTTAAAAATGCCAAAGCGCAGTGCCCTGAATGCACACTAAACCCACCTTGAACAATTCAAAGCTAAGCATATCTCATCATGCATCTTGTTCGATAACTCATATGCCCCTAAATCGTGAGATGTCGAGGAAAACATTCCACTGTAAGTTTGATTAATTGGTTGTAAAACATAAAGTGCACAGATGAGTAAACTATATGTATTTTGTACAACATTTGCAACTGCTTTTTATAACTTAATTAGAAGCAGCACACATGTTAAATTGTTTCTTCTGTTACACAGTTTATTTTAAAATGCAAAGTTTTGAAAATCAAAATGAAGCTCTGTTAACGTTTGCATTTTTGCAACACTGTAAGTATGTCCCATTGGGTAATCTAATGTTCTACACAGTTGCAGTCTTCACGCCTACTTGAACACTTCAGGTAAATTCTACATAGGAAATATTGTAGATGAAAAACAGTATGTGACAAAATAAATGAATTCACAGTACTCAAGAGTAGGCAAAAAGTCTAATAAAATTAAAATAAATTAATAAAAAAAAAAAAAAAGCTTTCCCCAACAATGAATAAGTGTTTATGTTGGCTATATGTCCTTTCTCAAGACATGAACCTCTTGTGTTTCTGCATATCCCGGATCCAAAGGAGGCCAAGCTCTTGAACCACAGAACTGACAGCATATTGGAGAGTCCCGTTGAGGTTGGGGCTGGGTAAAACACAAGTTATTTATTCAAAATGAATAATTTTCTAAGATCTTACACTTTTACAATGGCAGAAATCATAAGCTGATCATAGGCTACCTGATGACTGTACATCCTCTCCTGGGACTCTCTTTTGTATTTTAGGAATCCTGGAAGCCCGCGACAGAGATCTGGTGAGGATTCCAGTGTTTGGAAATACTCCTGTTCCATCTGCTGGACAGGACAGAACATGGTGTGGAGAGACCATAAGGGTGAACTGGACAAGAGAATCAGCACACATTTTTAAAAAACTACTAAAAGTAGGGGAATAACGCAGAACAAGTTTTCTTACTTACATTTATACACATAATAAAGAGACGTATAATTAAAGTACAAAAAGAAAAATGTATAAAGCTTTCAAAGTCTAAAAATATCACAATAAATTTCTTACACAATCAATATAATTGAGGAGTGTTCCAATCTCTGAATCCATCACTGCAGAATCAGCATCTGATAAAGTGAAAAGCAAGTTGTGAGTTTAAAATATCCCATATATTTTTTGTCTAATCAGATTTTCTTTAGCTCATTGCAAGGGAGTAGTTTTGGTTTGAACATTGGCAGGGTTGAGAAGATTACTTTTAAAATGTATTTCGCAATAGATTACAAAATACATGCTTTAAAAAAGTCATTTGTAGTGTATTTCGTTATACACAAGTTTTCTAATTGAATCTAAATACTTTATAATCTTTGGAATACTAATAAGGTATATAACAAAGGGACCACCAAACATAGGACTTCGTTTTCCTCTGCATATTATTTTAAACAGCATCAGTTTTCCATAATATTTCTTCAAGCAAAAAATGCAGACATTCTTAAAAAAAAGAAAAGAAGGCAACACAATGCATTAAGATTTGGGGTGTGTAAACTTTTTGAATTGGATGAACAGGGTTAATTGTACTTATTTTGTCTTCTGGGAAATATGTAAAATAAAATTCAGTGCACTACTAAATGAAAAAATATTATCTTTAAACAAAATAAGAAAAATGTACACATCCTGTTAAAAAGTTTTCACCCCCTGCTCTTAATGCATTGTATTTTACGGAAGCTATTGTATTTTTCCCCCTCTAAATATATAAAAAAAAAGATAATTGTTTAAATCTCAGATTTGCGAGATTTAAACAATAAAACGTCTCAGGTTACTTGCGTAACCTATGTTCTCTGAGTAGGGAACGAGACGCTGCGTCACTTTAATGACGTAATGGGACGCCCTCTGGGTATGCCGATTGTCTGAAGCCCTTATAGAATCACGCCAATTGATTGGCTGATGGCGCGCACGTCGCCCCACCTGACGTAGTCACCTGTATTAGCGTGCACGCGCCATCTGCTCCTCAGATTTCTCTGCCGAAAAGGAAAGCCTGTCGGCAGCGCGAGGAGCTTGGCAGCGTACGCAGCGTCTCGTTCCCTACTCAGAGAACATAGGTTACGCAAGTAACCTGAGACGTTCTCTTTCATAGGTTCACTCGACGCTGCGTCACTTTAATGACGTAATGGGAACGATATACCAAACACGCCAAGCTAAAGCGCTGCCGTATCTGGCTCAAAGAACACCAGATAACCTGCATGACTAGGTTAAGCAGACAGGACATGCGAACCCGGAGCCATGTCGAGATCCAAACTATAGAATCTCACAAAAGTGTGCGGAGAGGACCAACCTGCCACCACACAAATATCTTCCAAAAGAGCCCCTCTAAAAAGTGCTTGAGAGGAAGCCACACCTCTGGTAGAATGCGCTCTAATATCAAGAGGTGAAGGTAAACCACGCACCTCATAAGCTAAGGAAATAGCCTCTGTCACCCAATGGGAAACCCTTTGCTTCGAAGCGGCAAGCCCGCGGCGGCCAGCACCGAAGCACACCAACAGCTGGTTAGATTTCCTCCAGCCGTCTGAACGGTCAACATAACACTTCAACGCTCGAACTGGGCAGAGCAAATGAAGTTTCTCGTCTTCCTCCGAGTCAAACGGAGGGGTGTGAAAGGAGTGAAGAGTAATAACCTGAGAGCGAAATGAAGTGGACAAAACTTTGGGCACATAACCCGGCCTAGGTCTTAAGGTAACCTTGACTAGGCCAGGGGCAAAATCCATACAGGTCCCGTTAACAGAGAGAGCCTGTAGATCGCCCACTCGTTTCAAAGAAGACAAAGCTAACAAAAGAGCATCTTTGAGAGTCAGAATTCGCTCAGGAGCTGACTCCAAAGGCTCAAATGGAGCCAAAGTTAGCCCTTCAAGGACCACGGAGAGGTCCCAAGAGGGAATACCAGGGGAGCGTGCTGGTCTCAGGCGCCTAACCCCTCGCATGAAAGATGAAACCAGTCTATGCTTGCCTAGAGGGATTTCGTCCGACTCCCTACCGGCAGCTATAGCTGCGACATAGACCCGAAGGGTGGTGGCCGCTGCTCCAGCAGCAAACTTCTCCTGCAGGAACTCCAGAACTGAACCAACCGGGCAGTTAACTGGATCTGCTGCATGAGTCGAGCACCACGACTCAAAGACCTCCAGTGGAGGAATAGAGCTTCCTTGTGGAGGGGGCTCTCCCATTAGCAATGATCTCCTGAACGTCCGCAGAAAGACCAGCGTTTAGTGTCGTTGGCCCTTGATGGGCCATACCCACAACTTCCAAATCTCCGGGTGAGGGTGCCAAATCCTGCCCTGAAGTTGTGTTAAAAGGTCCTTCCTGACTGGTATCTCCCATGGGGAGGAGTCCAGGAGGAGAACCATCTCCGAGAACCAGGTCTGGGATGGCCAGTGTGGAGCCACCAGCAGGAGGCTGGCCCCACTCTCCCTTACTCTGTACAGAACCGCCGGAATCAGCTTGACGATTTACGTGAGACACCACTGCCATGTTGTCGGTCCTGACAATGACATGATGCCCCCCGAGTGAGGGGAGAAAATGCTGAAGGGCCAGGGATACCGCTCTCAACTCCAGGTAATTTATGTGCCAGGAGAGAACTTCCCCCTCCCAGATCCCCATAGCTGGTCTGCCCTCGAATACCGCACCCCAGCCGGTAAGAGAGGCGTCCGTCGTAACCATTTGGCGACGGAAAACAGCCCCCATCTTGACCCCTTTCTGAAGAAAAAGAGGGTCTCGCCACATTGATAGGGCACGAAAGCAGCCGTGTGACACCTTCAATAGGCGAAGGGCCGATCCTGTTGACCGAGCCCCTGAGCGTTTCATCCACCAGAGGAAGGGCCTCATATGGAGCAGTCCCAGGGGAAGCACCGGGGAAGCTGCGGCCATGAGACCCAGGAGCCTGCGACACGTACCCACAGAAACATGATGGCCTAGCCTGAAGCGGACCAAGCATGTTGTGATACTGGAAATCCGAGCAGGGGCCAAACGGGCCTGCATCGGAAGGGAATCCAGACGAACACCTAAGAAGGTGGTCTGCTGAGCCGGAGTAAGAACGCTCTTGTCTGTGTTCACTCTCAAGCCAAGAGATTGAACGTGTTGTAGCGTCTGGACCAATCAGACACACATATTATTCATTTATTTAATGAATAATCCAGCAAACTCACTCTCCCAAATAAGGACTGTCAAACGTTCCCCAAATGAAGCTAACACCCTGGCAGGACGCAGTGTCTTGTTACAGGACACACACTGAGACTGGGTTTTACGACGGAAAATAATGTCCTGAGAGCTGTGACTCTCACATAAACTCTTGCAGAGTTAGAGGAATAAAAAGCATGTTAATCCTATATATATAGTCTATATATATCCACTTGATAAATGTGTAAACATGTATCCAATTTTCCCATCTCATGATTTTCCCTTTTATGTGGCGTTTGTATTCTTGTAAACTCAATTGGGTTAATGTTTCAGACTTTGCATATTATGGGTAACCAACATTATATGTGAGGCATGTTTGGTCTCTAAAAAAAGCCAATCTTCGTCTCCGATTTGTTAATTTACATTACATGTTGCTAACTTTGGGATGCATTAGTATTATAAGAATCTTAAAGATTCTTTTCTTAAACAACCAATGAAAGTACATATTCAAATGCCCTGCTAGAACACAAAGGGTCGTAAAATTTCCCTCCAAAGGGAAATCTTTTCATTGGATCTCGCACCTCCAGGGGGTGTGCCATCTTCACGCTTTAAAGTAACTGATCAGCTTTTAGCTGGGGCCTTTTCTTTTTCTGAAATGCTGACGTGAAGATGATGCTAAACTAGAAGCCTCTAAGGACCCACCAAAGCTTGTGCCAGGCTGCGGCCTTGTCTTTCCATTCACCAAAGATACACTGACTACCACTGGTTCTCTCTCATCAAGACCACATCAGCAAGGATCAACTGGAGCCTCAACAAATTGCATCAGGACAGTTTAATTCAAATGGGCGAGACATGCAAGTATCAAACTTAGTCTCATTATTTGATACATTAAGTATCCTTACCCCTTTTAAAGAAGGGCATTTTAGAACTAAACTGATGGTTTGCTCAAGGCTGTTGATCTGCTGAATTTCAGACAATGCTGTAACTTCTTGCTTCCCTGTATTCTGCTTCAGCTCTTTTTCCCTTGGTAAACTGTATGCATGTATGTGTGTGTATGTTAGAGTAGGTTAAGTGTTTAGACTAGTTAATAAAATCTTTTTCATGTTACACATAAAGTTGTCCGTGTCTCAAGCTCATAACTGGAGTCACTAATCATTTAGATCTTGGTTACTGCTCTTAGTAGTATCGTAAATTAAGAAAGACATTTCCCATGCCCCGGAATGTACATTTCTTAGAGTTAATAAACAATTGATCCTGAGTGTTCATGGGACAAATAGGTTCATTGATTGTAAAATTAATTTACGACAGTAAATTAATTATATTAACTAATCCAAATATTCATAATAAATTATAACGAGTTATTATTTTTTATTAATATTTCATATAGAGCTAATTTGCTACAGTGTCGAAGAACGACATCTCTGTGATGACAGGCTAACTCCCTGGAGTGGGCCAGAATGAGCCAGTCGTCCAGGTAATTGAGAATACGGATGCCCTGGAGCCTCAGCGGGGCCAGAGCAGCATCCATACACTTCGTGAATGTCCTTGGTGCCAGGGCAAGGCCGAAGGGAAGGACTTTGTTTGGATAAGCCTTCCCTTTGAAGGCGAACCTGAGAAACTTCCTGTGTCGTCTGACAACCTGAATATGGAAGTAATTATCTCTCAGGTCTATGGTGACAAACCAGTCCTCCGCACGTATCTGAGACAAGATAGTCTTTAGCGTTAGCATCTTGAACTTCCCTTTGTAGAGGGCGAAGTTCAAGCGGCGGAGGTCCAGGATGGGACGCAGACCGCCGTCTTTCTTCGGAACAAGGAAATAACGGCTGAAGAAGCCACATTTCTCCTCTGTTGCCGGAACTTCCTCTATTGCCCCCTTTAGGAGGAGAGAAGAGAGCTCTTGTTGTAGCACAGAAGCCTGAGAGGCGCTGTTTACTACCGTCTGAGCGACCCCGTCGAAGCGAGGAGGGTTGCGACAGAACTGAAGCGTGTAGCCTGACTGAATCGTGCGGAGGACCCAGGATGATATCCCTGGCAAAAGCTTCGTGGAAGAAATTTGACAAAGTGGGAGGTATGATGAGGTGCGGTGGACATACCTGAGTTGGGGTGTCGAGCTGGACCTCTGAGGGGGGTGTGGCCATCCGCAGAGGAGAGCACGTGGCGTCCTGGTGCGGAGTAGGCAGTGGAAGGCTGGGCCGCTCTGGTTCCCGGAGAAGACCGGATGTGTCTCCGTCTGGACGAGCGGCGGATGGTGAGCCAATCAGACGTGAGGGGAGAAAGCAGACAGCGTCTCCTTCCTTCAGCGCCGGAAAAGGCGAGGATAGAGTCGGTTCTGTATTCCGAAGCACGCTGGGCGGCGGAAATGACAGAGCTGGATAGGGAGAGCTGGTGGGGGGCGGGCAGAAACGCTTGCGCGGTCTGACCCAGCCCCAGTCGTGAACTGCAGCTCCCCTTTTTCTGACCGGAGGGTCAGGAGCGACTCGAAGTGGCCGAAGCAGAAGGTTTGCTGGGCCGCTTTGGGTCGATGCGTCTGTGAGGACGTTGACGGGGAAATGGACGACCGCGAGCTCCCCAGACCGTGGTGGGTGGAGGATAACTCTGGTCGCTCCTCCGGGCGGTAAACTCTCTTTTGAAAGAGGGGCGATCTCTGGACTGAGAGGGGGAGGGGGAAGGAGCGTCCCTCGCTCTCCTCGGCATGAACTGCTTAAGAGCGGCAGACTGGGATTTTGCAGATCTGAACCTCTCAACCACAGTATTAACCGCCTCCCCAAACAATCCGGACTGGGAAATCGGAGCGTCCATAAGGAAAACTTTCTCCTTATCGCGAATCTCAGTGAGATTGAGCCATAAATGGCGCTCCGCCGCCACCGCGCCCGCCATAGAGCGCCCTACAGCGCGAGCTGTGTGTTTAGTAGCCCGTAACGCCAAATCCATGGCTCCTTTACAGCTTCTGGTGTCAAACCGGTGCCCTCGTCCATTTCCTTCAATACATCCGCCTGATATGCCTGGAGAATGGCCATAGTATGAAGGGCCATGCCAGCCTGACCAGCCGCCATGTAGGATTTGCCAATCAGGGCAGAAGTGGTCCTACACGGCTTAGTGGGAAGAAGGGGGCGGGACTTCCACAAGGGAGCTGAAGATGGCGCGAGGTGAGTGGCCAGCGTGTCCTCAACTGCGGGAATAGCGGAATAGCCCTGTTCCTCAAAACCCACGAGTTTGGTGAAATCCGCGGCTGCCGCGTTAGTTAGGCGGGCTGAGAACGGCTGCTTCCAGGATCTAGAAATCTCACTGTGTAGATCACTGAAGAATGGTAGCTTCCTCCACGGAGGCCTAGAATTAGGGCCGCTGAGGAATCTCTCATCCAACCGAGAAGATTGAGCTTCGCGGGGTTCATCCGGCCACTCGATCTCGAGCTTCAGTGTAGCGCACGCGAGTACATCCACGAGCTCGTCATATGCCGCTGATGGCCGCGCTTCCTGGCCGCTTGGCGGGAGAGCGTCGTCAGTATTTGGAGCACCGAAATCCTCGGAGTCGGATGCTGCAGTGAAAATGACATGCTCCAGTCCGAAGGAAACCGCATCGCGTGCCTCCGGGCTGGGACAGAGATAATCGTGCGAGTATTCCACAGGCGGAGTCCCGCGCACGTGCTCGGGGGAGAGAGGGAGAGAAAGGGCGAGGCCCGTCTGCTCGCACTCCACATCCTCGAGCTCTACATCCGAACCCCAGGTCGCGGATCCAAGAGAGGCCTGCGCAGCCTCGGGAGTGCGACGGGGAAAAATGGATGACTCCCTCTCAAAAACCGCGAGCCTCGAGCGGAGGGTTTTGAGAAGGAGGTTATCGCAGTATTTACAGTTAGAGAACCCCTGAACCGCGTCGCGTGCGTGAGGAAATCCCAGACATTTAACACACTTACTGTGGGGATCGTCGATCGCGATGAAGCGAGTGCACGGCGGTGGGCAACGTCGGAATTCCATAGCACTTCACCACAAGGAGAACAAAGTTCCACAATCCGCGGTCGCTGAAGTGCTGAGGTAAATATCGACTGAATCCTAGAATTTTTGGGCCAGAAAAATCGATAACCGAAGGGCATGAAATGGCCGCTTCGTGAAGGCAGAGAAATCTGAGGAGCAGATGGCGCGCGCGCGCTAATATAGGTGACTACGTCAGGTGGGGCGACGTGTGCGCCATCAGCCAATCAATTGGCGTGATTCTATAAGGGCTTCAGACAATCGGCACACCCAGAGGGCGTCCCATTACGTCATTAAAGTGACGCAGCGTCGAGTGAACCTATGAAAGAGAACGGCACTTATCACTGACACTATCCTTTAAGAAAATTGACATTCTTCGTCTCAGTGAAACTTGGCACAAAGACAATGACTATCTTAATTTGAACATGTGTGCCCCATCTGGATATAAATACATTGACATGCCTCGAGCTTCCGGTAAAGGTGGTGGCTTGGCTGTAATATTTGGATCGAATGTATCAATTAATGTTATTGATGCTCCGACTGTTTTATCATTTAAATGTCTGGTTTTTCAAGTCAATGGTGTTTCACCTGTTCTTGCTCATTTATCATCCACCAACACCAAATCCTTTATTTGTTTCTGAGTTGAGTTGCTGACACTTCTTAGTCCACTCTGTCCATCTATGGTGTTGACTGGTGATGTCCATTTCCATATTGATAATCCAAATTGTGTCAAAACTGCTACCTTTTTGGACATTTTGGATGGTTTTGACTTTAAACAGCATGTTACTTTTCCGACCCATATTTGGCCCATATATTGGGTGTGGTATGCTCTGCTGGTGTTGGTATCCAATCTCTGGATAGTATTGACATGAGTATAAGTGACCATAGACTTATTACTTTTGACATAAATGTTATGTCTTCACGATCCATTTCTGAGCGCACTATCAAATTTCGTAACATCAAGCACATGGACTTAACTCTTTTTTCGACTTCTGTCTCTGGGCTTCCCACTACTAACTCCGTTGAGCACTATAAATCCATGCTATCTGCACTTCTGGATGAGTTTGCACCTGTGCAAGAACGGGTTGTTACTTTTAGGAAACTCTGTCCATGGTACACCCCGGAGTTACATTTAATGAAAGCTGCTGGAAGGCAAGTAGAACGTCAGTACAAAAAATATGGCCTGACAGTAGACAGGCTTCTGTACACTCAACAACAGTCTGCTTATCATTCTGCTTTGAATACTGCACGTAAAAACTATTATTCAGGCATCATTGGTAAAGCTGTAAATAATTCTAAAACGCTGTTTAAGACTGTTGACAATCTTCTTAAACCAACTAAGGCCATTGTTCATTCCTCGGTTGACCAGTGTAATAAGTTTCTTTATTATTTCACTGGTAAGATTGGGGGTATATATAGCTCTTTAAACACCATCACTCCATTTGAGCTATTTGATATTCAGCCTTCAAATTCCCCAACCACTACCTTTTCGAACTTTGAAACCGTCGGAGATGATTTTATTATAAGTACAGTGAAGTCCACGAACTCTACTACCAGTATTTTAGATCTGGTTCCCTGCTCGGTTATTATGAACTGCCTTGCATCAATCTGCCCTTTTATGACTTAAAGGTCCCATGGCATGAAATTTTCATTTTATGAGGTTTTTCAACATTAATATGAGTTCCCCTAGCCTGAATATTGTCCCCAAGTGGATAGAAATGTTGATCGGTGTAAACCCGAGTTCTGGCTGTCTTTCTCTGCCTTTGAGAAAATGACAGGCCAGACTAGCCAATCCTGAAGTCTCCTGGTTTGACGTCCAAGCAGGAACGGTTACCTCCCTTTCCTCCGCCCAGAGAATCTGGCACGCCCATGCAAACGCTCAAGAGATCATTACTTGTGAACGAGTGAACGCTGGCAGTTTCTCAGTGTTTGGATGTACAAATGAAAACAGAAGTCTTTTTTCAGTTCCGATCTGTGATCAGTGATTTCTGATGTGTAGCTAATTATTTATTATTCGTGCACACGCTGCCGCTTCTCTCTCTCCAGACAGAACTGTGTTTTCTATCTTGTGAGTCAGTGTTTTTGTACGTCCTCGTCGCGTCTATCGGTTCTAAAATGTGCATACAGTCATGAGTTTCTGCTCAACATCGGCAGAGAAAAACATCTTTAGAGATAAACCTCACACACGCCGAAGCTCGGGCTGCACTGGCCGGTGGCCTTCAACATCCCCGACCCCCAGTACTGCATCTGGCGCACAGCGGAGGCACCAAACGCATCGTGAGATTAAGCAGAAGGGGGGTAAGTGTGAGCATATCCGGGCTAGCCAGCCTAGCCCCACAATAAACTGGATTACATTCGATTACTGCTGTTGTGTATTTGTTTGCGCTGTGTACTCAACGCGCGTCACAGACGCTTTTATTTTATTTAAAAAATAATGCTATTATCAACACTTACTTTTAACTCGTTCATCTCGACAGCTGTAATGGTACTTTGCATGTGTTACAAAGTTGGTAATAATGATGAAGACGGACTCGGTGTGACTGGGACTCGTGTTTATTCAGAACTCTCAGATACAAACACAATAAACTCGCGCTGACTGACAGCGCTCTCATAACTCAGTAGTTACAATAAATAACTTTGTTAGCAATCGCTGAGCTCCATCTCTGGTACGTTAGTGATGTCCGGTTTGCGAACGATCTTTCTTTTGAACCAGTTCTTTTTAGTGAACCGAATCAGTTCACCAAATCGGACTGAATCGTTCTAAACGGTTCGCGTCTCCAGTCAGCGCTGATCCATAATTTACTAAAGTTACTAACTTTCTGACATGAGTGACAGTCCCTCCGACTAGAAATAGACTAATAACCTGAAGTATATGCTGTAACTACAACAGTTCAGACATGCTGAGAACTGATGTGAAGTGAACTCAGGTCCATCCGTCTCTCTGGCAGCAGCTCGTGCCTGCTCGTGCCTCGTAGACCTCATTAAACCACGCCCCTCCGCTCATTTAAAATGCAAAGATGTCAGCCAATCACAACAGTGGGCGTTTTTACTGAAGTCTCACAGCAGACACGCCTCTTGAAGCAGGGCATTCAGCCACAGGGTAAACAGCAGTATAGAAAAAATGCCTTTTATTTCTAAATTATGACATTTTATGATGTAAAAGTCATACTAACAACATAAGTACACCTCAGGAAACATTATAAAATAATAGAAAAATGGCATGCCATGGGACCTTTAAATTGTGAACTTGTCATTGGTTTCTGGAATTGTTCCTCCAGAACTAAAAATAGCTTCCATTACACCAGCCCCTAAGAAGGCTGGCTGTGATGTTTCTGATTTGTCCAATTACAGGCCTATTTCTAACCTCCCATTCTTGGCTAAAGGTCTGGAGCCTGTTGTGGCTATTCAGCTAAATAATCACCTAGCACTGAACAGTCTCTTTGAACCTTTTCAATCTGGGTTCAGAAGAGGGCATAGTACTGAAACCGCTTTAGTTAGGGTCGTTAACGATCTTCTTATTGTGCATGCAGGTGCATGCAGTATCTTGGTCTTATTGGATCTCAGTGGTGCTTTTGACACTATGTCACTCTCTTCTGCTTGACAGGCAGGACAATTGGTTGGGTCTTTCTGGAACTGTACCCAGTTGGTTTCGGTCTTATTTAATGATTCGTGCCCAGTTTGTTAGCTTGGGTAACTACAAATCTGATACGTGCCTGTTTGACAGGGAGTTCCTCAGGGTTCAGTATTGGGTCCAATTTTATAACATTTATATGCTTCCGCTTGGGCAGATCATCAGGAAATATGGTCTTGGGTATCACTGCTATGCAGATGATACGCAGATTTACATCACCACTATTGCTGATGTCCATTGCTCATTAATAGCTGTGCGTAGTTGTCTAGCAGAGATCAGTATCTGGATGCAAAATAACTTCCTGAAGCTGAACAGCTCCAAAACTGAATTGATGCAGATTGGTACAATGGCGGCTACTCGTAAGGCAGAGCAGATCAGTTTGATTGTTGATTCCAGCACGGTAATCCCCAGGTAATTCACAGGTGCGAAATCTTGGTGTCATTTTTGATCCACAGAAGCACACATAAAACACATTTCTAAAACTGCATTTATCCATCGGAGAAACATAGCTCGACTTAGACCTTTTCTCTCTTTTGCAGACACAGAAAGGCTTATACATGCCTTCATTACAACTAGGTTAGATTACTGTAATGCCTTGTTCTCTGGCCTTCCAGCTAAATCGCTGAGCAAGCTTCAGTATATACAAAATTCTGCCGCTCGTGTGCTCACTCGTACTTCTCCTCGTGAACAAATTTCACCGGTTCTTTCACAATTGCACTGGCTTCCCATAAACGCGAGAATTGATTTTAAAATTCTTATTTTAACATACAAGGCACTTCATGGGACTGCACCTGAGTATCTTTGTGATCGCATCAGTCCTTATACTCCATCACGCTCTCTTCGCTCTGCTAACTCTCTTTCATTTCACCAGCCTTCATGTAAGCTAAAGACCATGGGGGAAAGAGCCTTTTCATACAAAGCCCCTAAGCTATGGAATGTGCTTCCTCTTCCCATCAGAAATGCACCAACGTTGGATAATTTTAAAAAGTCAATTAAGACAAATTTATTTAAGACTGTTTTTCTTTAATTTATTTTTGTATTGCTTTTGTTGTTTCTGTTCTATTTTTACAGTAGCGCTTTGGGTTTAAGAAAAGCGCATTATAAATATCATTATTATTAAACTCACAATTTCATGAAAAAAAGTCACAATTACCTTTTTTTTAAAGTCGTAATTCTGAGAAAAATATAACTTTTTTCCTCTTGCAATTGTGAATTTATATCTCACAATTCTCCGAAAAGAAGTCAGAATTGTAAGATAAAAAGTCACAATAACATAAACAAATGACTTAACATGAAACATGAAAACAGTAGTGGATCATCCAGGTAATGACAGACAGTTAAGATTCAAGGGTATGTACATTTTTGAATGTGGCAATTTGTATAAATTTAGTCATTTCTGGAGTATATGTAAACATCTATTTTGTGAAATAGCTTATTCAGGACAGTACTAAATACAAGTAACGTGCAATTTTTATGATCCCAGATCCCTCCTATTTTTTTTAAATTATTAAAATGTTATATTCTGCAAGGGGTATGAAACTGAAATGTATCTTATAGGATGCTTTTGCAGTGTCAGAGTCTGAGAATCACCAATTGCTGTTTACATTCATTGCCTGTTACAGTTTACATTAATGTTTAAAATTCAAAGTAATCACTTTGGTAATCTAAAATAATTTTCGGATGTAACTGTAATTTGATTACCACCCATTTAAAATGTAACTGAAATGAAATACATTTTTTGTACAAATTTTGTATTTTAAATACATAACTAAGTTACATGTATTTCATTACTCCCCGACCCTGAACATTGGAGAGGTTGAAGTGTGCACCGATGGGCTTGCTCCCTAACGAGATTTGTTTGTTTTAGTAAAATTGTCTTTTGTGTTATCATTCACACATGCGTTGATAATATAACTGCAATAAATTATAGCCTAATTACTTGTTTACATATAATATGTATTTTATTTAAGCATCTAAAAACGTATTAGCTTGACAGAATTTTCTGAATCAATGTGCCATCAAAGGTCAAACTTTACAAAATAATTGTCTTATACTTAACATCTTAATTTCCTGTTATTAATGAAAGCCAGGTTTTTCCTAATATCTGACATTATTAGCAGAACACATTTTACACATGGGGAAAAACAATTGTTTAGTCAATATTTCAAGAAGGTCCAGACTTTAAAGCTCTTTCTAACTTTTGGCCTTATGAAAATGTATGTGTAGTTCTTGTAAATGTTTAACTCATTTACAAGAACGAGTAGAACCCAAGAACTGCATTTGTTCACAGCAGGGGATGTCCTAACTTTTTTAAAAGGGGGCACAACTGGGGGCCGGTTCCTTTTCTATTATATATTATTGCTGTTAATCGATAAAAAAATAAAAAATAAAAATTCAACTAAAAAGTTTTTAAATATTAATTTATATTGCAATAACTTTACATTCAATCTCCAAATAAACAACATAAAGATTGACAAACATATTTTTAATATGTTATGTATATGGCATCTTTTTATGACTGAAGGCCAGTATCTCTGATACCAATACTACTTCTGATGTCTCTGTCGCTATTAAACTTTTTTCTCTCTCAAATGTAACTATTAATTATAGCCATTCAACATTACAGTAATTGAGAGCTGTCAATTTTAATATTTATTAGACTTTAAAAATTAAGAACAAGTGTGTGGCGGGCAGCGAGGCCGAGGGACCGTGAGGGCGGGACGAGGCGGCGCTCATCAGGGAGGATGAGCGCCAGCTGCGCGCCGCAGCGATCTCGGCCCTTGCGGAGGAGTGAGGGACTATAAAGGAGGAGCGACAACAGTGAGGGACGAGAGAGGACCAGGCCTGGATTTTATGTTGAGTTTTATTTATGTTTTGTTATGGGTTGCTGCAGTCGACCGTGAGGGGCTGCAGCTTTTTATTTTCATTGTGTTTGTTTGTATGTAGGCGGCAGTCGACCGTGAGGGGCTGTCGCCGCCATTTTATTTTGATTAAATGTTTTTGATTGTTCGCCGGTTCCCGCCTCCTTCTTCCCGTACAAACAACGTTTACTACAGTGGTGCCGAAGCCCGGGAGGAAGGAGGGACGCGCTGTCGAAGAGCCCTCGCAGCTGAGGGGGATCGCGGTGCCGCGGAGTTCGGGCAGCGCGGAGGAGAGAAGTCCGCGAGCGGCTGCCCGAAGCGGTGGTGCTGGAGCGGATGAAGGTCGGTGGGACGGAGAGCTCGCTGCCGTGCCCCTGGGTCGAGGTGGGGTGGCTGCCGTCCTAGAGGGAGCGCGGAGGAGTCACCGGCGTTCGCCGTGGGCCGGAGCCTGTATCCCTCCGCCGTGTAGGGGAGGGGCAGGGAGCGCGCGGGACTCGCTGCCGGCTGCCCTCGACAGGAGGAGCCACCGCCGGCCGCCAGGGGGCGGAGGAGCGTCGAGCCGTCCACCGGCCGTCCAGTACCACCGCATGGCACCGCGAAGAAGAACCTCTTGGCTGGCTGAGGACCGAGCGGCAGTGTGTCTGGGAACCGGACCAGAATTTTTTTTTTTTTCTTTCTCTCTTTTCTCCTCTCTCCACTCTCTCGTCCCTGTCGCTCCTCAGGTTCCTCGCTCCGTTCTCTCACCTCGCTGTTCTTACCCCCAGGTCCCGCGGCCGCCGTGATCGGCCCCCCCGGGGAGGGGGGGGGGGGGGAGTAGAGCGCAGACTCGGGAGTACCCCCCGGCCTGCGAAGGGCGTTGGGGGTATGTGGCGGGCAGCGAGGCCGAGGGACCGTGAGGGCGGGACGAGGCGGCGCTCATCAGGGAGGATGAGCGCCAGCTGCGCGCCGCAGCGATCTCGGCCCTTGCGGAGGAGTGAGGGACTATAAAGGAGGAGCGACAACAGTGAGGGACGAGAGAGGACCAGGCCTGGATTTTATGTTGAGTTTTATTTATGTTTTGTTATGGGTTGCTGCAGTCGACCGTGAGGGGCTGCAGCTTTTTATTTTCATTGTGTTTGTTTGTATGTAGGCGGCAGTCGACCGTGAGGGGCTGTCGCCGCCATTTTATTTTGATTAAATGTTTTTGATTGTTCGCCGGTTCCCGCCTCCTTCTTCCCGTACAAACAACGTTTACTACAAAGTGAAAAATAAAACTTAATTTAAGTAAGCTTAGAGCAATCTTCACAAAAACACATTATAATAAATGTTATATACCTGTGACCTTGGAAAATACAGAAATTGAATAAATTTATCAAACACTAAATTAAGTACAAAAACATTATTTTCCTCTTTTTCTTTTGTTCTTAAATGTCATAACAAACACATGCACAGTTTTGACGCAGCTTTAATCACCTTTTTGGTAACTCATGACTTAATTGACGACATAACTATGACATTGCATGCTCAGGGTTTCTTTTGTGCTTTAATATGAAATTATATTGGCTGCAACGCGCGCCGCCGCATTTGTGTACAATTCATAGACCGTAAAAAAAAAATTGTGCAATTAAACACATAACGTTACCCATTTAGTGACGGTGAGCAGCGTTTTATGGTGTGTTCCTCCCAAAAATCCCGAAAAAGTCAGTTAGTGCCTCAGTGACAACTTCACTCAGAGAAGCCGTCACTCTCAGCTGTCAATCATGACGTCACACCCTCCGTTTTTATAGCATCAAATAACTAACTTAAACTAAACTTATTTAAAAAACGGACACTTGAAATGAAATCATCGTGATAAAAACCTCCTAAAATGACAGAAACCATCTTTAGGAAACAATTATTTGAAGTGTAATTTAATTTTTAGTTTGTCTCGCGTCCATTGTAATACATGGAGAGATGGGGTTTAGGAGCTATACTGGGACCAGCCACCTGGGGGCGATCGAGGCACGGAGGCTTCAGTTTCTGAGAGGAGTGCTACGGGCTTGGTGCGCACCAAGGGGGTAATCCAGCCCCCGGAAAGTGTACTTTCCATAGGGGCAGCCATTGCTAACCAAGCCATCACCTGCTATTAGCATCCCATTGACTCCCATTCATTTTGCCGTCACTTTGACAGCGAATAACTTTACATCTGAGGCGATTAAAGACTCCATTTGACCATTGTTATTTCTAAAGAAACGTGACAATGTATAAAAGGCTACATTACCTTGTATTTTACACTATCGCCCATGTAGAAGCCGTTTTTGTAAATTATAGGCTAACGATTGCGTCATAACCACATGACTGTCGCATAGTAGAGAAATTACCGTTTAGACAACAGGAGAAGCCCACAGTCAATCTTTTGCTGTCTATGAGGCAATCGGGGGGACGTAGAGGCATGAAGTCCAATACAGTCAAGGGAGAAACATGGAGAGAAGCCCATAGAGAGCCAAAAGCAACGAGATACAATATTTCAACAACGTGATTCAACCGAATACAACACCTTACCAACGCCTATGTGGGACCTTTAAAAGTTTGCTATATACAATTATTATTTGTTATTTAAATATAAGTTACACATGTTCTTATAAACCAAAGGACACCCAGTAAGATAAAAAAATAAGGAAATAAAGTGAGATACTATAACAGAGTAACCTTTTTATTTGTTTATGTGTAAATAGCTAACACGCTCCCGTATAATTTTTTTTGGGGGGAGAAAAAAGAGAACTAGACCATATGAATCTCACGTGATCATTAAAAGGAACAGGTGTTTTCACATGTGCGTGTTAATTTACGTAGCCTAACATGCCAACTTTATTCTTTATTCAATGGATCCAGGATACCCGCAGGGTTTTTGGCCGTATTACTACCCTCATTACCCTCATCATGGCAAACCAAAGCCCACAGAGAAACCAGTTCCAACCTCAATGCCCACCACCACATCAGTTGCCCAAGCACCAACCCAGAACTTCTCTTGAGAAGCTGCACAGAATGCACCACGCAGCTTCTCCAGAGCGGAGATGACGACACAGCTGTTCCATGATTCAGATTTCACTTTGCACAACTACTAGAAGACTTACAAATGTCAGACAGGTTGCTCACGTCACATCTACATTGTCAAGCTCAGTCTCAGGCTGCATGCAGTACACTCAGCCATCAGGAAGTGAGTGCTTCTAATTGACTTCACTTTTCACTTTTGAAGCCTTTGGGGTCGCTGTGTCCATTTATTTTACTGTCTATGGTGCGCACAAGTAATGCTGTTTTGTTCCACTTTTGGCATGTTAATGTTTCCCGGGCCTTAAATCTAGTACTGCCACCTTGTGTTGAGATTGTGAAACTGCACAATTTGTACATTAAGCGTGGACTTTGGACACTCCTGGTTTACAGTACATAGGCTAATTACAGGTAGGCTAATACTATTGATGGCTCCTTAGGCCAATGTTAACCTTTTTCTTTCTTTTTTATATAGCCTAGCATTTGTAATGAAAAATAGCAACATACACAACTATAGCTACAACACAGTTGTAGCCTAATATAAATCTTTAGTGAAAAATCAATTATAAATGTAGTCAAGTTGGTCAAAATCTATCACAATAAATACAATAGAACGTAATGGCTCATTGATTTCACTTTGATGAGTAGTAGAAAACAAAAATGTAATTCCCTTTGTAACTGTACGAACAAAATGACTACAAAATTTAGCAGGTTTCTGCCAAAAAATTAACATTCTAAATTCTAAACAAAGTCTGCAAAGATGATTAATTCACGTGCTCACCTGGCTGAAAAGTTGTCTTTTGGTTTTCCATATCACATTCCTGAGGTATGCCTGGGAGATGTTCACCAGTCCAATGGTCTGGACAAATTTTTACCTGCAATTTATTGTATCTGAAAATTACTCTTACTGAAAGACTGTCTAATAAAGTTCTATCCCCCTTTGTCACGCTGATCAAACCTGTTGGAAGGAATGTTTAGACCATTTGGATTGTTCCACAGCAGTGCACTGAAGGCATGCGCCCACTTCAGTGTTGATGGTATCCATGGATATTTGAGAGCCATTAAAGGAGTTGTCCAGCCTGTAATATCAAACTCTGTGGGAGACCATAAGCTTTCAGCCAGACCTGAGTGCTGAAACACCAGAAGCACATTGCATTTATTTCGTATGATATTTGCACAACTAGTCATCATCTATAGCAAATTTTATTTTATTTCTTTCACTATATGTTTGTGTTTTTTTTATATGTGCAAATTTCCATCACAACAAACACAATAATGTGAGAAGCGGTGGAAATGTTCATTATCTAGTCAGTCAGAACACGTAGCAACTCGATACCAGCCCTGCAACCGAATACAACACCTTACCATGCCTATGTGGGACCTTTAAAAGTTTGCTATATAAAATTATTATTTGTTATTTAAATATAAGCTAAACACGTTTTTATAAACAAAAGGACACCCAGTAAGATAAAAAAATAAGGAAATAAAGTGAGATACTATAACAGAGTAACCTTTTTATTTGTTTATGTGTAAATAGCTAACGCGCTCCCGTATAATTTTTTTTTTGGGAGAAAAGAAGAAAAAAGAGAACTAGACCATATGAATCTCACGTGATCATTAAAAGGAACAGGTGTTTTCACATGTGCGTGTTAATTTACGTAGCCTAACATGCCAACTTTATTCTTTATTCAATGGATCCAGGATACCCGCAGGGTTTTTGGCCGTATTACTACCCTCATTACCCTCATCATGGCAAACCAAAGCCCACAGAGAAACCAGTTCCAACCTCAATGCCCACCACCACATCAGTTGCCCAAGCACCAACCCAGAACTTCTCTTGAGGAAGCAGTAAATGTCCGACTTCACGTCTCCGTTTGCAGCTAGAGAAATTAGTTTGCGGCGAGTAAGGGGTCTCTGCAGAACAAAAGGGGCGTTTCTAAATTTGTGGGTGTTTCCAGACTGATGGGTGTTTATAAATCACGCAATAAAAATGATCCCCTTCACCCAACCCCACCCCTAAACCCTACCCACACTGTGACATGGCAAATCAGGTAACGCAGTGGAAAACGCCCCTCTGTTTATGGCCTCGCCCACTCCTATTACTATCCTGCAGAGACTTGCCGATTGGTTACATCCCAGCCACAGTGGAACAAAAGTGTCCGTGTCTAAATTTGTGGGTGTTTTCAAACTAATGGTTGTTTATAAATCAAGCAATGAAAATTATCCCCTTCACCCGACCCACCGCTAAACCCTGCCCACACAGATGTGGGCAAATCAGGTAACGCAGTAGAAAACGCCCCTCTGTTAAGGCCTCGCCCACTGATCTGGTAACTTCTATTACTTTTCTGCAGAGACCTAGGCCGTTTCATAATATGCGTTCTTGTCTGTACTTGTGTTCTCGTGGACTTGTGAAACGTCATCAGTACTGCAAGTACTGTTCCAATTTAAAGTTCACATCAAGTTCAGCCCCGAAGAGTGGATGTGGCCTCCGCTGCCAGGTCAAGTTCCCGTTGAGCCAACGGAGACTTCAAATGGCCTTATGGAGGCTTCACCAGTGAACAAGAGCTCAACAGGTGAGACTGAAATAAAGCTGGGCAGTGTAAAGTGTACAGATGGAGATTTTAATATTTCATGTTACATTTGCTGAAATTGTCTTTCTGGATTTAACAGTAAAATGTAAGTTATGTCATTATATCATTGCCTAATTTGGAGTCAGAGATGTTTCTAATATTTCCGTTTTGTTTTCTTCATTCCAGAAAAACCTACAGAATGTAAGAAGAGGAAAAGAGTTTGTTCTTTCTTCAGGAACGTGTGTAAGGCTCTGAGGCGCTCAGACATTATTTCTCCAACATTGTTTTAAACAGTATTATTATTGTCTTGTTTACACTGATATTTTTCATATAAAACAAAGGATCTAGCAAGCTCATATATTTCTCATATTTTGTTTTTCAGACTCCTTTGAGACTCTCTATAATGTGGGAGAGATGATTGGATCCGGAGGATTCGGAAGAGTGTTCAAGGGAACACGGAAATTTGAAATTCAAATCATCTCAAATCATAAATGTTATTGAACACAGGTTTTTTTTTTTTTTGCAGGTTGCCATCAAGCAGATGCGCAAGATTAACAATGATCGTTATCTTGATATTGTAAGTTGGTCAAAGGTTGAATGTGTATTTGTTGTTTAAGTTATAAGATGTCAAGAAGATGTCGGTGTCCAGGGTCCTCATACTGCCGACTTGAATCCCAGCTTGACGGCATAATGCAGGCAGAGCACAACCGGCTGTCTGTCTCCTCCTGGTCTGACTGGAGGGCATGGATCTCAATAAACTCAACCTGAAATGACAGAAAACACCCCAATCAGGGCAAAATCGCCCCGCCCAATGTCCCGGCCTCCCGGGGCTATGTGTTTTCCAGCCAGGCTACCAAAATGTATCACCACACTGCCTGAAGGGCTATCTTACATAGCGAAATAAAATTCCTTCCTGCATTGTTCACTCTCTTGACTTGTTATTTGAAGAAAAAATACAATCGCGGAAGTTTTGATCATGCTGATTTGACCGCAGAGAAGTTTAACTGATCGGTTTGTAGAGCCACCGGCTCATTGCATCAAACTTTCTTTACTGGCACTGTACCCAAAATGTCAAAAATTGCTAAAATAATTCCAATCCCATATCAATTCTAGTAGTATACAGACTCAGTGGCTATCTTGATAAACTAGATATTCTTGTTCCCTCAATACGGTTTTAGAAAAAAGAGCACAACCTATGGCAATACTCGACCTCATAGAACAAATGAATGACTGCATTGAAGAGGGAAAATGTGGTGTTGGTATTTTCTTGGACCCATCAAAAGCCTTTGATACCGTTGACTTTGATATTTTATTGCACAAATTGCTTGTAAGCCCATAATCTTCGGGGTCCCCCAGGGCTCTACTAGGGCTCCATTTCAGGGCCACTCTTATTTCTCCTATATATCCTCCTGGGACCCAGACAAAAATGTGTTTTGAATTTAGTATTTTTCATGTCGGTTCCTACCAGTCTTGCCTGAAATAGTCCCGATATAAACAGTTATAAATGAATCCATAATGATTCAGGGTAAGACAAAAACACAGTTTGGAAAATGGATTCATGTTGTACATTCTCATTATATCATTTTTGTAAATCTTGAACACAAAAAAAAAGTTACGGACAGACAGTAGCTTTAAATTGATCATAAGTGACAGCTGTTACATTAGCATTCTTTAAAAAAAAGAGAAACTTCAAATCAAAGAGTCATGGAAGACAAATGTAATATGGTTTCCACAAAAATACATTGATAATAATCAGCCTATTAGAATGATATCTCAAGGGTCATGTGACAATGAAGACTGGAGTAATGATGCTGAAAATTTGATCACAGGAATAAATGACATCTGAATTAAAATATTATATTATTTTGAATTGTAATAATATTTTATACAAAAAAAGAGTAAATATATTTAGACATAATCTTCTCATCAAACACACTTCACAGCCAGAAATGTCACCTGTACAGTGGAGGTGTAGAGGGCAGATTTAATTTTGGCAGGTCCATTTTTTTAATACTGATGAAATTATACGTAACCACCGGAAACTTCTTGCGCTTGTGTTTACAGTCACAGTCTTCTCAGCAGACACTCCATGTGCAGCATAATTTTGGCAGGTGTACTGTTGTAAAATTGATATTACATTTGATATGCTATGGCAGGGGCAGAGGGTAATTGGCAGCAGAAATTAGAATAATTTATGTACAGAAATAAGCAGAATTGATTGCACATGGGATTATATTGCACTAATAGAAATCGAAAAGCTTATGAAAATGGTTTATGATTTGTATATTTTATATAAAATATGTACTTTATAAACTCAAAAACTGATAGAGAATCTAAGTCATAAATCTAAACAAATTGTGTTCTACATTTGAGGTTGATATCTCAAAAATTGAACTTTCAATAAGATTTTATTTGGGTGCAGTACCAAACCTTTTCCATTAGATGCCAGGAAAGTTCCACTGGTACACATGTGAATTTAGTTATTTACAGTACAGTATAATTTCTCTCTCAAATATTACATGCACACAATTTTTAGTACACACATAACCACACTCTGACATCTGCACCTACATATACCCACACAATTATAGCTGCATAATTTAATCAAGCTACAGTATATAATACAGCAGAAGCAGAAAACAGGAAAAAGCAAGGATTAGACCAAACCATGGGAAATTGTGCCATCTGGTAAAGAAATAGTAACATTTAATTTAAAATTAAAATTAAATTAAAAGCCTATTGACTGCATAATTTTATAGTTAAAATGGCATTTGATTAAAAATTGCAGTTTTAAGGGTTTCAATGGGGACATTTTGTCATGAAGGCCCTACTAGTGTAACTGTGTTTACATAGTGCCAAATATTTAGGAAAGGAAATAAGGGTGAAATATTAAAATATCAAATAAAAATACACACTTCTGCCAAAATGTGTGCGGTTGGCACTAACATGAAAAAAAGAAAAAAAGAAAACACAAAAATGTCCTTGGATGTTAGGATTAATTCACACGTTCCCTTATAGGCTAAAAACACCATACCCCTAAGTGGAGTATTCATTTTACTTTTGACTATTTCTTAACGCTTTTGTTGAACGTTTTATGTGGTTTAACTTGGGTGGGGGGAAAATGGATACAAGAAGCTTTGAAAAGGAAACAGTGCGAAAATGTATTATTTATTTATTTATTTATTTATTTGTTTTATTCGTCATTTTTTAATTGAATAAAAAAAATACAAAACAATTCAGTATATTCTCAAGACATTAACAAACAATGTTTATCAGCATAAGGACGCAATAACTACATAAAATTAAATGAAAATGAAAGGGCAACACAAACATTAAATTCATTGGCTGCACCGATGTCAACAAATGACGTCATGCGTGTGCACGCGGAGGGCAGTCGGATTCTGGCAGGCCGTCGAATCTCGGCACAACAACTGCAAGGGCAGTGATTGCATCGAGCGTATTTGCAGTATTAAACACGTATTTATACCGTTTTCATTATGCTCTGAAATTTTTATCAAAAATAACTAAAAAAATGGCCTTGTCGGGGCTGAACGCAGCCCTGTTCAGGTGAATCTCGCGTGTTCATTAAAAGGAACAGGTGATTTTACTTGCACGTTAATTTACGTTATGTGCCAATGCTTAAAACAGAACGTCACTCGAACATGCAAGTAGAAGAATGGCGAATGGGAAAATACGGGAAAAACTGTGCGTTTTTTTCACATGCATTTTATTAATAAAGTGCCGAAATTTACAACAATTATCTGGAACACAAAAAACAAAGGATGGAGGAGTCGAAGTTATATCAGAACAATTTATGCCAGATCACAAGGGGTTTAAGTCTTTGGCTGAGTACCCCGGTGACGACGCCAGTGTCGCAGGTAATGAGCGCTTGGTTTAATTTCATTGTAAAAATGCATTAGAGTTTTGTATAATGTAATGAAGTGGGAATTCCACAGATAGAATTTGTAAAGCCTTTTCAGTCTTTGGTCGGGGAAAACCTTCTAAATTTCAGAGCTGCAGAAGGAAATAATTCGAGGACAACTAGTCAGTTCTTCTGAAGCAGCCTTGGGTGCCATGTCTCCAAAGTTGAGGTGTGGTGACGATCTCATGAAGTTGCAACTTAATGGTCCAGAAGTAGCTCAGGTTGAGCTGTGTCGAGGTAACCTGTGAATTTATTTATGATCATTAAACTTGATGCTAGTATAATATCTTAAGTTTGTTGTAGTCTACTAGTCCTTTATCAAACTCTTAATTTTAATGTAAATTGCATCAATTCTGGGGGAACTCCATGTGGTTTTTAATCCTTTTATATATATATATATATATATATATATATATATATATATATATATATATATATATATATATATATATATATATATATATATATATATATATATATATATATATATATATATATATATATAACAGATAATGGTGCACCTGTTTCTCTCACTGAGTTGCCGCCTCATTGTGGACACACAATTCCCACTATTGGAGGTCTTGTCTATGCTACACCCTATGATGGATGCGGTGTCATGCAACAGGTATTGCTTTTTAAATTCCACTTATTATGAGTACAGAGTGAGGAGGACCAACCTGGATGTTCATGATTTTTTTCAGGGAGGGAGTTATGTGATTCAGATACAATGGAAGGGAAACTCTGCAGTCATTTCATGTCCTGTGATCTCTACAACTGCAAACAAAACCTTCCGGGGACCTAATCCACCGACATATCTGCAAATTCTACTGCCGCACTCTCCTCCTGATGCACTGAGTTCGGCAGCAGACCCAATGACAGAACTATCTACTACTGAAACTGGTGAAGATTCTACCGCCACATCCCAAGAAATGCCCAAACCTCCTGGGTACCCTCAAGCATTTCTGCAAAGATTTTGGCCTTACTACCCTCATTATCATGGAAAGGTTTATCCCACAGCTAAGCCCACCAAACCAACGGTTGTTCAGGCACCAACCCTGAAGCCCCAACAGCCTTTTGATTCCCATATGTTTTGGCCATATTACCACCCTCATTACCACCATTATGGTAACCCAAAGCCCACAGAGAAACCAGTCCCAACCTCTATGCCCACCACCACATCAGTTGCCCAAGCACCAACCCCAAAGCCTCAACTTCCATGGTACCCCCAGGAGTTTTGGCCATATTACTACCCTCATTACCATCATGGCAGACCAAAGTCCCCAGAGAAACCAGTCCCAACCTCTATGCCCACCACCACATCAGTTGCCCAAGCACCAACCCAGATGCCTCAACTTTCAGGATATCCCCAAGAGTTTTGGCCGTTTCACTACCCTCACGGCAGACCAAAGCCCCAAGAGAAACCAGTTCCAGCCTCTATGCCCGCCACCACATCAGTTGCCCAAGCACCAACACCGATGCCTCAACTTTCAGGATACCCCCAAGAGTTTTGGCCATTTTACTACCCTCACTACCATCATGGCAGACCAAAGTCCCCAGGGAAACCAGTTCCAACCTCTATACCCACCACCACATCAGTTGCCAAAGCACCAACCCAGAACCCTCAACTTCCAGACTACCCCCAAGAGTTTGGGCCGTATTACTACCCTTACTACCCTCACTACCATCACTACCATCACTACCATCATGGCAGACCAAAGTCCCCAGGGAAACCAGTTCCAACCTCTATGCCCACCACCACATCAGTTGCCCAAGCACCAACCCATAAGCCTCAACTTCCAGACTACCCCCAAGAGTTTTGGCCGTATTACTACCCTCATTACCATCACTACCATCATGGCAAACCAAAGCTCCCAGAGAAACCAGTTCCAACCTCTATGCCCACCACCACATCAGTTGCCCAAGAACCAACCCAAAAGCCTCAAATTCCAGGATACCCCCAGGAGTTTTGGCCGTATTACTACCCTCATTACCATCATGGCAAACCAGATCCAGCCATCCCTACCGCCTCCCCATCAAGATCGTCAGCAACAACCCAGAAGCTGCAACCCCCAATGTATCCTGGAGGTGTGTTCCCTCAGTATAATTACTACGCCAATTATCCTCCCTATTTGCAACACCTTTATTCGCAATACCCAGTGCAACCTCCCAAAACTCCTATGCCACCTATAACGACCACCCCTCAACCCTGTTCTACAACTGCAGCTACAGAATGCAACCAGCCTCACAATGAGCCACCACAGTACTATATACCACCTAATTCTAAGCTTAATGAAAAATACCCCTTTGCATCTAAATTTGTGGACTTGACAGAGATTGACACTGACACACTCCCATGAAACTTTTAAATCGTAAAGACTGGGGGCGTTCAGAATTAGTTTGGTGATCTGTTGCACATGGCTTTGAAAGATTTCATCCTGCTTTAATGCTAATATAGGTTGAGTGTGTATGGATTGACTGCAAAGTGATTCTTACTCAGAACATGCTGGTGTCTACTTTATTCTGTCATAATTCCCTTAAATTACTCTATAAATCAAATATGGTCAAAGATCCTTTTCAGTCCACCCCCCCTATTTTTTTTTTACGTGACTGAATTATGAATTGGGTCTTTTTTTTTTTTTTTTTAAATAAAAAAAAAAAACATGCATGAAATGAATTGCCTTATTATTTTAAGTGGCTGTGTTTCATTGAAAGGCGCTTGAGCATGCAAGGAGAGCGCGCTTACGCTCTCCCTCCTCCCCCTCTTTCGTGTGTGTGTGTGATGCTGGTCTCAAGGGTGTAGCTCAGACACTGCAGTAGAAGGTAGGGCTTGGCTGCTGCACTATACAATGCGCTGAAAGATGGTGCACCAAGAGAAATGTGTTTACCAGGTAAGACAGGTCTATATATATATTTTTTTTAATACAGTGCAAGTGTTGCATCAGTGTGCTTTATAGTTAGTGTGCGTGTACACACATGCCTGTATATTTACTAAATCATGGTATATGAGGTGGTTAAAGATTAAATTAATATTTCTGATACTAAGAAAACTGCGTTTTGAGTGATGGATGTTACATTTCTTGTAGATTTAGTTCAACGATATGCTCTAAATTGAAAGACAAATACACTGCTTGAATTGGGACCAATTCAACCCATCCTACACAAGGTCGTGTTTTGTTTTTGTGTAGGCTATATGAATGGCTGTGTTTTGCTTGGCATTATCTGTAACTTTAATGGCAACATCTCATCCTCTAAAAGCAAGGCGCAGGAAACCTTCACACATTGCTAATAATACATCACAAGCCGAGCTATTGATGTTTCGTTTAAGTGCATCATGAATCATCCTCTCTTCTGTCCCATATTTTCTTCCATCTAAATGTTAATCTCAGTGGAGCTGTTCTGCAATCAACCTAAAAATGGAAAGCGATCAAAAATAATTGTCCGTGGATATAGGAAGAGAAAGTTATTGCATTTCACAATAATAGGCCTTATGATTATTCTAGAGATGAGTGCAAGGCATGTTTTAAATATTAGTCATACTGGGTACCAGAAGGCAACTGAGTTGCCATGGCAATGAACTGAGTGTAGTATGCACATCTGAGAGAACATTTCTTTCCAATATAACGTCATCAGAAACAGTCAGGCAATTATGTGTTTATGTTTGTCGAGGGCTTGTGCCTTCCTTCACGTGTACTGCCTCAGGTCTCCATTTTTCTCTCTCCATCTCTGTCGTTGATTTACATTGTATCTTCTTTTTCACACTCCCACACCGATACCTTCGTGTCCTTGAAATCCAGCAAGTTGTTAACCACAACCATTCAATAGATGCTGCATGTAGATGTATTAAAGCGGATGATATCTACTTTAAAACTTCTCATAGTCACAAGGTCTCCTGTGGCCTACTACATGCTGTGTGACACTGTGTGTGTTCTCTTCATTTATTGAAGTCAACTGTGTTTTCGCTCAGGCCCAGAGGAACGAGAGGGAGTCCATTAGGCAGAAGCTGGCCCTTGGCAGTTTCTATGACGACGGACCGGTTACCTTTACTGGCTGCAGCAAGAGCAGCAAAAACTGCATGTCCTCACGGTCAGTGTGCGTTTGTGATCAGTGGCTTGATGTTGTGTCTTATGTAATGGTGATTTGTTTTTAGTGTATAACTGCATTGAATGGGATGATATAGCTACTGGTAAAATTATAATGATGAAAACCATTCTCAAATATTTAAAAAGGTTCTGCTGAGAATATTTTTGCTACTAGATGACGAAGCATGTTTTTTTTCACCATGAGACCTTAGCCATATCACATGAAAATAACTGACCATTTTAAAATGACTGATTTCACCAAGTCCAAAATGTTCCTGGATCAACATGTTTGTTGATCCTGTAACAACATTCCAAATTTAAGGGTCCATCCATTTAATCTTCCTATATTAAACCATTCCTTTTTTGTTTTCTATTTAAAAAAATAGAAAGCCGTTTAAATCAGTGCATTGACTGAGTGTTGTTTGCCACTGCACTGTAAAAGTATATTTTCATGATTTATCACAACTTTTCACAAATCTTTTGCCATCATCTTACACTCTAAAAAATGCTGGGTCAAAAAAAAACAACCCAGCATTTTTTTAGTGTAGGTTCACAAACATTGTTCAGAAAACATAGTATTTTGAGTTTCTGCTGATTAAACTAATCTTTCTTTGTATCAACTCATTTTTTTGTTTAAATGACTCAAAGTAAATCTAAGGTGGTTGCCTTAAAATTAAGTTAAACCAACAAATAATTTTTACAGTGTGATTTGTATCTTTAATCATTTCTGTGCATGATGTTAATCTAATGCCACATCCACAATAATACTTTTTAGTTTTATTTAAAAATGACACTTTCTAAAGTGCATTTTCCGGTTTCGCTGTGATGAGGGGTGAACGCAGCGAAAACAGTGGATGGGGAAACTGTCTCATAAAGCTCCTGCATCACATTATGTAAATTATTTTATTAGAAAGAACTGCAGATGCAGGTATCATGACAATCTGTTGATAAACACACCTTGTCCTCTGATTCTGGTGTAAATGTAAAAAGTAATTTGTTTTGTGTCCACTAGCGTGGATCGAGTGTTTTCAATTCATTCTTATGGAAATTGAGTGTCTTGCTCACGCGTGAGCGTGAAGCTGAACTTCCATAGGAATAAACTGAAAACACTCTCTCTGCTCTGCTAGTGGACACGCACCGTGAGGAACACGCTGAATTGTGACCCACTTTGAGCACTAAGCTAAGCGATCGAGAGTCTTCTGTCATGCAAGAATAGCCTAATCAAAGGTAGCAAATCCTGTCATAGTATATTTTGGAGAACAAAATTACCATCCAATAACAATTCCCCATTGATACTGAAGGTGGGATCTAGTGTCAGTAAATTAGAGTGCGGAGGAGATTTAAAGGGATAGTTCACCCTGAAAAAGATGAACTATCCCTTTTAAGTCGAACACAACGCTGTCAAAAAGCATGTTATGTGTGTACATTTAAAGATAATCCTTAAAGATTTTAAATGATTAAAAAGGGAGTCCTGTATTTCACTCTAAGAAATCAGGTCACCCTAATTTAAATTGATATTATTACTGAATATTAAGTGCGTTTTAAACCCCAACTAAGCAAGACGAAGGTGATCGTGGCAAGGAAGGAAACTTAATTCCATCAGGTGACAGTAAGGGCTTATACAACGATCAGGCATAACATAATGACCACCAACAGGTGAAGTGAATAACACTGATTATCTCTTCATCACAGCACTCGTTAGTGGGTGGCAGTGCCGATCCTAGACTTCTGGGGGCCTTAAGCAAAACTTCGTCTGGGGGCCCCTGTCAGTACTTTCTTTAAAAAACAACCTTAATTTGTTCTTTTAAGAGCAGTTTACACTGTCAACAAACAACAGTGAGTTGAAACATTCAGTAATTAAAAAAATATAAAAGCAATAGGACCAATACAACAGAAAAAATGATATCAGTGAAATTAACAATTTAGCCTACTGCTTTAATACAGAAAAGTATTAAAGTAATTAAATGTAGAAAAAAATAAAACATTGCATAGTTTTCATTGTATGAATTAAATACACTAATGTTATTCAGGGAAGAGCAGTGAATGATTCTCTCGTTTTTTGTTGTTTGATTTACATTAAATGACAGAGTGCAGCGGGTTTATCCGCTGCTGTCACTAAGGCCAAATGCACCAGCCTAATACACTGTCAAGTGTATTATACACTGTCAAGTGTATTAGATTGCTTTCCCAGCTCACAGAATAATCCTTCTGTTCACCAAAGACATAATTGAATGTTTAAATCCCCAAGACGGATATATATATATTTTTTTTAAATTGCGCGTATTTATCCGTTTAAGCGCACAGCTGAAGCCCAAAGTAGCCTGTACTTGTCAGTGTTTCTGTCTCGGATCGCGTGGACAGAATCAGTTAAACAACGTCTCTTCCGCAGCTCAATACACTTTTACACGTGACTTTCACATGATTCGACTGATGTTGGATGTTACGCATGATAAATAGCTAATTCTTGAGAGCAAGGGGGCCCCCTGGTGGTACTCTGAGTATAGGGAGGATTGGCTCTGGTGGGTGGGATATATTAGGAGGCAAGTGAACATTTTGTCCTCAAAGTTGATATGAGCGAGTTTGATAAGGGCCAAATTGTGATGGCTAGACGACTGGATCAGTGCATCTCCAAAACTGCAGGTCAGTATCTATCAAAAGTGTTCCAAGGAAGGAACAGTGGTGAACCAGCAACAGGGTCATGGGTGGCCAAGGCTGTACTTACCTGTAGCTTAAATGGCTACTGTAGCTTAAATGGCTCGAAGTTAATGCTGGTTCTGATAGAGGTGCCAGAATACACAATGCATAGCAGTTTGTTGCCTATGTGGTTGCATAGTCGCAGACCAGTCAGGGTGCCCATGCTGACCCCTGTCCACAGCAGAAAGCGTCAACAGTGGGCACGTGAGCATCAGTACTGGACCACAGAGCAATGAAAGAAGGTGGCCTGGTCAAATGAATCCTGCTTTCTTTTACATCACGTGGATGGCCGGGGTGCGTCGCTTAACTGGGGAACAAATGGCACCAGAATGCACTATGGGAAGAAGGCAAGCCGGCAGAGGCAGTGTGATGCTTTGGCTATGTTCTGCTGGGAAACCTTGTGTCCTGCCATCCATGTGGATGTTAATTTGACTTGTACCACCTACCTAAGCATTGTTGCAGGCCATGGACACCATTAACCTGTATTCCCTGGTTGATGTGTCCTCTTTTAGCAGTATAATGTGCCCTACCACAAAGCAAAAAGGGTTCAGGAATGGTTTGAGGAGCACAAGAACGAGTTTGAAGTGAATTTCCCAGATCTCAATCCAATCGAGCATTTGTGGAATGTGTTGAACAAGCAAGTTCGATCCATGGAGGCCCCACCTCGCAACTTGCAGGACTTGAAGGATCTGCTGCTAACATTTTGGTGCCAGGGGTCTAGTGGGGTCCATGCCTCGATGGATCAGTGCTGTTTTGGCAGAAGAATGGGGACCAACACAATATGATTGGTGTAATTGTAATCATTGCAGATACCAAACCTATAATTATTTTTCATATTCATGTTGTCTTGTATACTTAACCCCCAGTCTCCTTTGTTTCCACTGTTTCAACAAATATTTGACAAAAAAGGGAACTTTGTTGGGTTTTTTTAGTCTGGTGTGTTTGCGTTTCATGTTTAGAGCACTTTGGGATGGTAGAAGGAGAGTCTGTCGACTTTTAACACTTTCTCAAGAACAATATGCTGATGTGGAAATTTGTCAGCAATTCGTCTGTAAAATAATCTTTCTGCAAAAATGTGCTCCTTAAGATGTTTATAGTTGTCACTTTTAATTGGTATTTATGCTTGTTTGTGGTCCAAGCATTAAGTGCTGGGAATGCTATTGTTTTCATTAGCATTATTATTAATATTATTCTTTGTTCTAAACTGAATGTAAAAGAAAACAATGTTAATGGGTCTGAAATGCTGATTTAAGGAATGAAAAGCAAGCATATGACAAATGAACCTGTGGTGCTAATTTGGTTTCTTTATATTTAATCTGCGCTAAACATTTATATACATAGTTATGTACTGTACAAATATTACTTTTAGTGCTTTCTCTTAGCCTCAGTCATAATTTCACCACAAATCCACGGACTGGTCATGTTTGATGGTGTAGTAGTTGCTGTTTTTCTGTCTTTTCTCGTTTTGCAACTAAGTTTCAAAAAGGTTCCTAGAAATCCAAGCAAAAGAAAGTCCAAAGAGAGTTGAAATTAAACAGAATGAGCATGTTTCCCCGCAAAACTATTATCTTACTTTATCTTATAACTTTACAAGAGATACCGCAGATTCAGTCTCATACCAGTCCAGTATACAGGAGTAAACTCTGCCAATGAAGTCTTCAACTGTGACTATATAGGCTTCAAGTAAGTTTATAATTAGTGTTTTCTTAGAATACTATTAACCACGAAATTCTCTTGCAATTGAAGAGGAAAGTCTAACTCACAGCTTTCCGTGCATGGGAAGTGTATTTCACTGTGGTTCACAGACATTAAAAAATAGAACTTTCACTCTTTCACTGTTTAGTCACTCTTTCACGGTTTATTTTTAAATACTATCTAAAAGTTTACACTTGGGGGAAAACCTTTTTGTTTTTTTTACATAATTTAAAAGTCTTTGGTGTATTTTACACCCCTACAAAATAAGATATCAATTTGGAATACTAAACAATATTAGGAACAATGGGATTGAGAAAAATATTGTAAATTTTCTTTAGTTTTTAAAATTTAAATGTATATTTTTCTGCAAAGCATAGTCAGACTATACAAATATTAAATATGGAATAGCAGTAAAAAAGCTCAAAATAAAATAATTAAATGAAATTAAAAAAATAATTAAATTAGATAAATGTAAAAATGTAATAAATACAATTAATAAATTTAATTCAATAAAAACATTTATGAAATAAAATGACAAAATAAAAATGCAGTAAGCTGCATTGTGTAAATTACATTTTTAAAATACATTTTTAAAACTTTTTTTTGTTTGTTTATGCAAAAACAGTCAGAAACTACAAATCTTAAATGATGAATAGCAGTGAAATAAAAAGGTAAAACAAAATAAAATAATTTCAACTGGTATCCATGTCTGTTTTGTACTATGGCATTCTCCAAAACCTACACCTGCTAAACATTTTCTTACAAAATCAGATTTCATGTCTCTTTTCTCGCTGCACTTTTATTATAGGTTTCAGAATGGGGTGAATCTACAGATGTGCTTTGTGAATGACAGTAGCAGTGACAGGGACAGTGATGCAGAGGACAGCAGGACAGAGACCAGCCTGGACACCCCATTGTCTCCTATGGTAAATGGCACCTTGAATGTCTATTAAACAAAGTTGTTCTGTTTTGAAACTGAAACTTAAGCAAGCAGTTTTTCCTCACTGTCTCTCTATAGAGTAAACAGAGTTCATCTCTGTCTGACCGGGATACAGGAGAGGAAGACCTGGACTCAGAGGATTCAGAATTCTGGCGGCTACAGCGGCGGCTGCAGGAGGAGGCGCGTGTGGCTCTGGCTTTGGCCCGTCCCATGGCCCGCATGCAGGTGGAGGTTGAGAGACAGATTCAGCTACACCGCAGGTCCCCCGTCGCAGACCTGGTCAGTGAGACAAGTGTCCTGGAATAGTGCTGTTATATTTCTTTCCCAAAGCTTATTTTATCCTCGCTTTAGGCTTTCACATCACGCTTGCTAATAAGAAAAAAATCACAATGTATTCATCTTGACTCCTCTTCGTCCTTGTGCTATAGTTACCACATCTGCCACACATCAGTGAGAGTCTAATGAAGAGGAATCTGAGGCCTGTGGACCTGAGGGACATGAGTCTTGGTCAGTTACAGGTCATCACCAATGACCTGCACTCTCAGATACAAGGTAAAGAAAGGAGACAGAAATAAGCCATTACATTTTTATTATAGTTTTTTTTTTTTAGATAATCTAATTGATAACCCATACAATTGTCAGTTTGCCATGCTCTTATTTTTATTTCTTTTTTTTGTGTAATTTATAATATGCAGCAACCAGTGAAAGACACATGTAATTCGTTGTGATAATGGCAATAAAGAGTTTGATTTGTAATTCACTGCAGGTCTTAATGAGGAGCTGGTTCAGCTGTTGCTCATGAGAGATGAACTACACATGGAACAGGATGCCATGCTGGTAGATGTGGAGGATCTTACCAGGTTAGGTCTGAAAACCAATCAAAACGCTGCTTAAAGTGCCCCAATTATGCTATTGTAAAGGTTCCTAATTTTGTTTGAGGTCTTCTTTTACATTTACATGCATCTAAGGTCAAAAAACACTTGCATTTTCTCATTAAATACATTGCACATCACCTCTTTTCTCACAGTATCTGAAACTGTTTGATAAACTCTTTATACCCCTCATTTCTGAGAGCCAACTCTGTCAAGTCTGTTGTGATAGGTCTACTCTGCTCTTATTTACTCTGCTCTGATTGGTCAGATGCAAGTGGGTAATCCAGCACCCGGAAAGCGTACCTTCCATAGGGGTAGCCATTGCTAACCAAGCCATCACCTGCTGTTAGCATTCCATTGACTCCCATTCATTTTGGCGTCACTTTGACAGCGAATAACTTTATATCTGAGGCGTTTAAAGACTCACACTGTTTATTTCTAAAGAAACACGACAATGTATAAAAGGCTCCATTACCTTGTATCTTACACGATCACCCCGTAGAAGCCGTTTTTGTAAAGCTCGCAGGCAATCTTTTACTGTCTATGAGGCAATTTATTAAAATAAATAAATACTATGCAAAATGACAATAATGAATCCGAATACTTACCAAAAGTGGCTCCTGCTCACGCTTTCTGTCTCTGCAAGATTCAGTGATTCAGATTTCACTTTGCACAACTACTAGAAGACTTCCAACTGTCAGACAGGTTGCTCACGTCACATCTACGTCATCAAGCTCAGTCCAAGCCTGCAGCACTCCTGTCAGAAACTGAAGCTTCCGCGCCTCGATCGCCCCTCGGTGGCTGGTCCCAGTATAGCTCCTAAACCCCACCCCTCCATGTATTAGAGACACACTAAACAATTCAATTACACTTCAAATAATTGTTTCATAAAGATGGTTTCTGTCATTTTAGGCAGTTTTTATTTCGATGATTTCATTTCAAGTGTTCGTTTTTTTAATAAGTTTAGTTTTAGTTAGTTATTTGATGCTATAAAAACGGGGGTGTGACGTCATGATTGACAGCTGAGATTGACGGCTTCTCTGAGTGAAGTTATCACTGAGGCACTAATGGACTTTTTCGGGATTTTGGGGAGGAGATTGGAGCTTTAGCTTTAATTTCTACATTTCCATAACTGTTTATTTCACACCAACATAATGAATTGTTCTGCATCTGTGAGTGTGGGTGGACTTTTGATAATCGCGCCTCCTACTTCCTGCTCTCTACTGCGCAACTCCGGTCCCGAGATCGCTACTGCGCAGACTCGGTCCCAAGATGTCAGTGCCGTGTGCGTTGCCTACGAAAGCTTCAACTCTTGTCAGCTGAAGTCGCGTCGTCCATATTTTTTTACGGTCTATGGTCAGATAGCCCAGTCTGTTGTGATTGGTCTACTCTGATGGGCCAGTCTGTTTTGAATGGCCTACAGCTTACAGCTGTTGGAAACCAAACACTCATTACCATATCTAAATTTCAGCTCTGGATCTTACTGAGAACTTGATACACAGTGATCTGAACCGGAACGATGGCGTTGGTTTTACCGTATCAATTCGACCTTCAGTCCTCATCCTTTGGAACTGAATGCAGTGGATTTTGCGTCTTCCCAACATGTCGACAACATGAACCAAACTCTTCCAGGCCTCAGTTATAACTACAGTGTTTGGGGGTGGGTCAAAGTAGACGTTGTTCACGAACAGCCAATGAAGACCGTAGGCTGGCATTATGCAAATTTGTTACAAACCTATGTAGGTTCGACTAGGAAGTAAAACTAGAATTACTGGTGACTCGTTTCAGGCAGTTCAAAATCGATTCTTTCTTTTGGGAGACTATCACTCCATTTATTGTGCACTTTGATCTTTAAAACTTTGTCGACCTACATGAATGGTAATATCCGAAAAAGCATAATAGGGGTGCTACAATACGTTTTTGATTAAATAAAAAATATATATTTTCTTTCTTGTTTTTGAACAGGCATGCACATAGCCAGCAGAGGCACATGATGGAGAAGTCTCTGGCAAAAGGCAAAGCAGTTTGCCACGGTCGCTGTGATTCTCCATTTTGAGGCAAACGGCACAGGGTCCGACCACTTGTGTTTCACTATATTATGAAACAGTGTCCTCGTTAGAGCCCTTTTTCAACTAGATGTGTGTTTTTTGCCTATGTACCATGCTTTGTGTGGATGTATGTTAATTATACATGCTGTAAGTGTTCATGCATGCCCGCACCTTAGCTGAGGGTTACACACTCACTTTTGAGAAAGTCCTGTTGATCCTGCATAATGTATGAAACCAGAAAGAATCATACAACATGAATCAATCACTGACAGGCTGGATCTTTTCCTGTGCAGATTGTCTGCTGGTTTTATGATGTACTAAATACTAGATCACTCCGTATGGACCTTAATAGGAAAAACTATGGGCTAGTTCACCCAATGATTTTGTCGTCTTTTTAATGGCCCTCATGTCATTCCAAACCTGCGTGGAGATATTTCAAAGAATGTCTCAACTGTTTTTGTCTGTACAATGAAAGTCAGTGGGGTCCAAAACCTCATTGACTTTCATTGTATGGGCAAAAAACATGGCCATTTTCAAAATATCTCTTTTCCCTAGAAGGAAAAAAAAAAAGGCATATTCATTTTTAGGTGAGCTATCCCTTAAACTATGGAAGCTTGTAACTTTGATCTCAGAATTATTACTTTTTTTTTCTCGCAATAACAAGTTTATATCTCACAATTCAGACTTTTTTCCTCACAATTGCAAGTTATAAACTCCCAATTGCGAGAAATAAAGTAGGCCAAAGAATTAACTCGCAACTGTGAATTGCAAGGTATAAACTTTTTTTCGTGTTTTTTTTTTTTTTTCTTAATCAGAAATTGTGAGATATACAGTAAACTTGCAAATGCGAGTTATAAAGTCCAAATTGTAAGAAATGAGAAAAAAAAGTCAGATTTGTGAGAGAAAGTGACAATTACCTTTTTTTTTTTATGCCATGGCAGAACCAAACTGCCATATCGAACACTCTTTTAAACTATAGTTCACTGCTTCTCTGTGCAGATTATTGGTGGATTCGCTTACTAGCCTTCTGCAGTATCTCTCCTTAATGATGAATAGATTTACTCTAGTTTTACTCCGACACAGTGTTTGCACTGGCTGATGTGCTGTGAATGGAGCGCTCCTACCTAAAACACAGAAAACATAACCAAAAGTGAATATCAGGATGATGTTAGCGTTATATTTGTTTGAAGCTGCCTGGTGTGGTGGAAAATGTATTCTTGTGTTCACAATGAACTATTATGTCAGTCTTTTAAGAATGCCTATTTTACTTGTTTTTTTTTCTTCTAAATGTGGCGTTTCTAGTTTCACAGATGTAAGTGACACACCATTCTGTACATCTGTGTAGTGTGCACAGAACTGTAAAAGGAAGTTACGGTCAAATAAATGACTTAATATGGGCCAGTATGACATGGCATTGTTTTCATCTTCTAAACTGTGGCGTTTCCAGTTTCACAGATTTAAGTGACACACCATTCTGTACATCTGTGTAGTGTGCACATAACTGTAAAAGGAAGTTACGGTCAAATAAATGACTTAATATGGGCCAGCATGACATGGCATTGTTTTCATCTTCTAAACTTTTTTGCGCAGTCACAAGGGACAAAGCACTCAACACCAAACAAGTGTCATTGTGGTTTGTATTAGGTCAGTCCCAAAAACGAAACCTCTTAAAAAGAAATAAAATGCAATAAAAGAAAATAACTGTAAAAACCATCTATCGCTTTCTCTCTTTGAGTTCACTTCATATCTACATTTTGTATTTTTTTTTCTTTTATGAGAATTTTAGCACAACAGTCCATTTGAAAATAGCACTTTGTGGTGAAGTATTAGCATACAACACTGACCCGAGAGTCGAGTAGTTCTACTTCCTTTTTGTGGCCAACACTCCAGATCAGCGCTGCACTCCCACTCTCTCCCTGGCAAGAGCCCAGCACCACAATATTACATCATTTTACATCAGATATGACGTGTCTGCTCTTCCAAATGATCACTAATAGTAAGGGGGGGGAAAAAGCCATGAGAACTTTTCAAATATCTGTTTTTGTTAACACTTTTCTTGATTTTCTATGAACATTTTTGAAAAACCCTCCAAATAACGATACTAGGAACGCTTGCTGTTTCATACTTAAATTCCCATGTGCCAAAGAGAGGAAATGTGACATTAAAGGGAAAAAAGAGGATTACTCATTCTGAAAATCACATTTCTGGACACGGACACCTCTGATAACAGATCACTCTAAATTGTAATGTTGACACATGTATTTTCTGTAAAGCTGCTTTGAAACTATACGTATTGTGAAAAGGGCTATACAAATAAATGTATATTGAATGTTGATAACCATAAAAAAAAAGTATAACCTGGGGGCATAGAAGCAGCAAATATCAAAGTTACAGTGAAGCACTTACATGGTTATTAATTTGTTTAAGCTTATAATTTCATAAAATCACTTACATTATTGTTTCTGTTAAAACGTGTTTGTTCTTGGGATGTACATTATCCTTTTTACAGTCACTTTAGGGTGATTACATAGAAAAGGTTAGTAAATCATTTTTGATAGCATGTATTATGTATTATCTTTTATGAACTCTTAAAATATTGGTACAAATAATATATATTTTTAAACCTTGGCTCAAAAGTGTGCTAATGCTCATAACCGTTGAGTTTGAACCGTGAATTTTAAAGTCTGAAGGAACTTCCAGAAAGGAATTTTTTTCTTTCCTATTGTGATGTATAGCCATGTGAAGCATCATCTCGAACAAGAAAAAATGTAGGGTAGGACTTGATTTTGTCCATGGGTGATTTGTTTGGATGGTTGTGGTTTGCTATTGGTTGATCTCATGTGATTGACAGGTTGTCCCGCCCTAACGCCAGTAAACACATCATCAGAGAAGAGAAGAGATGCATTTTCTGTAAAGCTGCTTTGAAATTATATGTATTGTGAAAAGGGCTATACAAATAAATGTGTGCTGAATGTTGATTACCATAAGAAAAGTATTAAAAAATATTATAATACTTTAATCCCCTCCCTGCAAGAGTATAAAAAAAATATAATAAATACTGCAATATGCCATTAGCAAAAATGGTCCATTTTGATTTCATGGTCACTTTGACATTTAGGGTTGACCATAAATGACACAAAATCCCATCTCAGCACTTTTGATTAATGCTCCTTTATTTAAAATTTCAGTCATTGCATCTGAAAATCAAAACTTGTGAGATTTAGTCAGCCGAAACAGTTTTGAGGTTGATTGATCTAATTTCTGGTCTCTGGAAAATAGTGATCTATGACTTTGTATTATGTTGAATATCAATGTTTTGTGTGTGTGTGTGTGTGTGTGTGTGTGTGTGTGCGTGCGTGCCTGCGTGCGTGCGTGCGTGTGTGTGTAAACCTGTATGAGTTTCTTTATTCTGATGAACACAAAAGTGAATGAACGTTTGTAACCAAGCAGATAGAGCAACCATTAACTACCATAGTAGGGAAAAAATACGATGGTAGTCAATGGTTGCTCTCTCTGCTTTGTTACAAACATTCTTCAAAATATCTTCTTTTGTGTTCAGCAGAACAAAGAAACTCATACAGGTTTGGAACAACTTGAGTGTGAGTAAATGATGACAGAATGTTTATTTTTGGGTGAACTATCCCTTTAATGAGGGATTTTTTAAATAATTACAATAATAATAATAATAATTGTAATTAATGGAGTTATTATTCAGTGTTTCCACGAATTAGATGACCATTTCAGACATCTTTGCTTTTATTAAAACCTTTAAACCTTTACATTTGCATTCATAGTGTTTCTATTATGACATATCTTCAATTAAAATATGGGCAATTAAATTTAAATTGATAAAAGTCATAGAATATATAGAATTATAATTTTACATTTTATATTAATCTCTGTTACTGGTATTATGTTTTGTCTGTCATTGTTTTTTCAATTATTATCAACTAAATTGTTAAAATAAAATAAATTTACCCCTGGTTTCACAGACAATGCTTAAGCTAGTCCCAGACTAAAATGCATGTTTGAGCTGTTTTAACTGAAAGCAACTTGCACTGACAGATCTTAAAATATGTCAGACCCATTGTTTTGTCTCAAAATGCACACCAGTTATGTTTTTTCCTAAGGCACGTTTATAAAAGCTACTTAAATATCCTAATTGAACTGAGGCCTAATCCTAGTTTAGTCTAAGCTGTGTCTGTGAAACCGGGCCATAATGTTTAAATACAATAGTTTATTTAGTATTTTACATTATTATATATATATATATATATATATATATATATATATATATATATATATATATATATATATATATATATATATATATATATATATATATATATATATATATATATATATATATATATATATATATATATATATATATATATATATATATATATATATATATACACTCAAAAAAGGTTCTATATGGCACCAAAAATGGAACCATTTTTGGCACCATCTATATTGCACCATATATATATATATATATATAAAAGAGGCCCTCTTTTAATATTGGATTTTTTGTGCCATAACAACTAAATTAAATAACAAATAACACACATGGTTTAAAACTTTCCACACATGACAGGATCACGAAACTTAGTGTAGGCTATTTACTATTGGCCATATCAACATTATTTCGAGAAAAAAATTGCGACAGAATTAAAACATCTTTGGAAGATATAATTTGTTTAACCGTAACAAAAGTAGCCTAAATCTCTTACTTAAGTTTATTCATCTCTGTTTTTGTGTTAATTTAAAATAAGACAAATCTAATATTTTAATCGTAGCCTATAGCCTATCTGTTATTTAAGAGTCGAGATAGTTCTGCTGATCTAACCAGCAGAAGACACAAGCCGGGGTTTAAATAACAGTTGCGGTGGGCTGCGTTGTAACACTGCGTTACAATGAGCCCCTATTAGAATATATTCTATAGGCCTATTTTTATGAATTCTGAGTTAATGATCGGAAATTATTCATTATTATTATTATTGTGTTTTTAACTATGCTGTATAGCTGTGTCTTGCTTTGTGTTTGCTATCAAACAAAAAAAAATCATATTTTTAAGGATTAAAAATGGCATTATTTTATTTGAAAAAGTGAATATATTTTATTGACAAAATATTTTAGTTTGTCCTGGATATTTTTTTTATTATTTCAGATAACATGTGCTGTCCTTTGGTCATGTTACAATGTTCAACTTATAGCCTAATCAAAATATAAATGAGGTTAACCTGGAATATTATATTTTTACTAGTAGCCTACTCGATAAAGTTCCTATAGGACATTACATCTGGACATCTGTGTTCTTTTTAAACCTTCCTTACGCGTTTCTGCAAAATGTTTATTATGACTGTAAACGAGAATGCGACTAAATTTAAAATGCTGTTAAAGTGACAGTAATGAAAGGGGCTTTACTGAATAAGAAGATTCTTATCCTGTACACTCACTGTAAGTGTGTCTGTGTAAATCGAAACGTAGGTACGTTAATTCCCAATGTATGCAAGCGATGTGTCCTAAACTCCAGAACTCAACATCTGTAATACCACGGAAATTACAAAACACATGGGCAGCGTCTTGTTTTCATTTGAGTTAAAGTGTTTTGACAAGGAAACTCCCATTACTCCAAAATAATTATAAAAGGACAAATCCTGATCCTGAGCATTAGAATGTATGCAACAGCTGAACGCAACAATGCTGCCCAGGGTCTGTAATTGTAAGTATTGTTACCTTTTTTTAATCTACAAACGATTCCGACTGTGTAGTGTAGCCACTTTAACCTTCACGCTTTGTGAAATGTGATTTTTTGGGTTAAAGATTTGGCCGTAAGCTTTTTGTGCCTCGCGCTGTGGCGCTGTGGCATCGCCGGACCGGTCGGAGCGCGTGAGTCGCCATTGAGCCTCACTGGAACGACGTGCAACGCGTTCGCGCGCTCTCTGCTCTGGAACGTGTCAGTGGTGCTCGAGATGGTGAGTCTCTCTCTCTCTCTCTTTCACAAACACTTATTCATTCGAGTCTAAATTATAAATATATTATTATTATTATTACATTATTATTATCGTGTATTATCCGCTCACAGGACCACTTGTTCAGCGGGTTTGACTGCACCCAGCAAAACGCAGAGGTGCACCTCAGGACGCAAACGTTGGCTGCTTGCACACCGCAGGTATTTTTCCCCCCTAATTTTGTTTTCTTTGTATTAACAATAACAACATTTCTATACTATCTATAATACCAACTATCTATGTCTATGATCTGTCTAGTGTCTACAGTCTATTATCTAGCCTATATTACATTCATAATAGCATCAACGGAAACAACAGAAAAAGAAAAAAAAAACCTATACAGGGGATAATTTACAAAAAATTCCTGAAAGAAAAGGATTCAAAAATTATATTTTTTTTATTTCTTGCATCTTTTAGGGCCTAAATATAATGCTTAGGCTCAATTTTAAATATTATTAGTCCATTTCTGTTTGTGTATGTGGTATTTAATTAATAATTAATAATTAATTATTAATTATTAAGTTAATCACCAAACTTTGCCCCAAACTCTTAGTTTTATATAACAAAAATATGTCTTTACCAGATTTTGTGACTTTAAATATTAGATACTCAATATCAATCCAAAACAATTGGGTTAATACACATTCAAAGAATAAATGTTTTATGGATTCTAAAAAATCTAATGAATAACCTCAAATGTAATTTTTTTACTTTATTGGTGAAACAGTATTAATCTCTGAGGCGCAGCCTTATGTATGTGTTTTTGGGGGGCTCTGTAGCGCACAGTGGAAAACTAGTGCTGATAAATATATAATTACCAATGTATTCAAAAATCATTACTGATTACTCTCCTTCCTTCATCACAGTTCATTCTTGATTGCTAAATTTCAGCATATAATCAAAATCATAATATAACTATTCTTTGTTTTTCACTCAACAGAACTCCGACTGTGCTCACGGCACTGTCCTAAATATCGACGAGGTAAATTTGCAATCCATTTTTCCCATTCTTCTGTTTATTGGCAGTGTCTTCTGTCTGTTACACTGACATACGGAGGCATGGTTCTTTTGTAGAATGAATGCCTGCAGAGGATTCTAGAAGATCTCCACTACTATCGGGAAACATTCCAAGCGTACTCGAACACAGAGCTCACCAATACACTCGTTAGAAGCATTGATGACCTCTTACAGGTACAAACACACACAACTGTAACTGTAACTATATAACTGCAAGGCTCTTTTTCAATCTGTGAATATTCTTTCTTTTTTTCTCATCGTAATAGAACTGTTTCTCTGTCTCTGTAATGGACAACTCTCCGGCAGAGGTAAAACCGGTTATATTTTTATGTGTTGCTTTCAATATATTCCTTTGACCTTTTTGATGTGGATGTATAAGTATGATTATGTATTTATTTCAGGTGTCCATGGATCATCAAAAATCTTTTCAAGAGCGACTGCAGCTGTGCAAAGTCCTAAAGGGTTTCAACCTTCGAACAATAACAATAAATCGAGTTTTGAACTACATTTTGGCAAAATAGCTAACTAGTTGTTAACGGCCAAGCACGGCCATTTTAGTTTTCTGTCACTAAAAGGAATGATTATTTATTATTAAGTTATTTATTGTATTTAAGTATTAATTATTTATGCAGTAATGTTATTTTTGTGAACTTTTGATTTGTTTCTTGCTGTTTTATTAAAGGTGGCCAAGCATTTCAGCAAAACTTCGTACCGGTCATGATTTTGTCTTACTGCAATATAATTTGTCTTATAAATGGGTGGGAATATGAAATAAGGCACAACAACAAACACCGAATATGAGTGTAAATTAAACAAAATGGCTTCAACATCAGAATATTCGTGAAACACTTGTATGCATAGAAATAGTGAAAAGTTCCTCCTGACTGAGGTTATTGCTCCCAAAGGAGAGTCAAACAGTTATTACCTTAATAATGGGGACGACCAATAAGAAAAGGGATTGCTCAGGTGATGCTTTCTTTGTACTTTGAGATCACTGTTATATTAAAGGGTTAGTTCACCCAAAAATGAAAATTCTGTCATCATTTATTCACCCTCATGTCGTTCCAAAACCACACTTGTTTCATCTGTTGAACACAAAAAAAGATATTTTAAAGAATGTTGGTAATCAAACAGTTGATAGCCATTGATTTCCATAGTATTTTTCCATACTATGGCAGTCAATGGCTACTGTCAACTGTTTGATTACCAACATTCTTTCAAATATCTTCTTTTGTGTTCAACAGATGAAGGAAACTCATAAAGGTTTGGAACAGAATTTTCATTTTTGGGTGAACTCTTCCTTTAGCAAGGCATTGAGGTGTTGTAATTGCTTAACAGGTGCACTAATTTCCACTGTTATACCAATATACAATATAGTAACATACTAATTCTTCTCTCCACTTCCCTACCTTTTTGAACATGTAAAAATGGTTGACATTTTCAGTGCAACCAAATATTGAGAAATTCTATTTCTATTTTTCTTTTGGTTTCACAATGCTTAATGACCACAAAAAATAGTTTTAAAAGAGCTGATGTCATGACATAAGAGGAAGTCTCCAAACACTGAATTACTGCATTGTAATTTCAAGAAATATTTTCAGTAATATGACAAAATTTGAGAATATTTTAATTTCATCTTCAGCTATAGAATAAAGAAAGGAAAAAAAATAGTTCAGTGGCTCAGAATTTTTTTCTGCAGCAAAAAAAAAAAAAAAAAAAAAAAAAAAAAATATATATATATATATATATATATATATATATATATATATATATATATATATATATATATATATATATATATATATATATATATATATATATGGGGGGGGGGGGTGATCTTCTACAATCTTCTTTTTTTAAATAATATTAATAATTACAAATTTATAACTGAGGCAAACTTGGGCAACAGTTCTCAATGAATATTTCAGTCATCAAGGTTAATGATGCAAATAAATGGTCTAAATAAATGACAAAGTCATAAACTAACATATTTTAGTGTTTCTTGCATTGCATCTTCCTCAGTGGAAACAACAACATCAAACTGGAACTTGTAACTGCATGTTAGAAAAATGTTTATATAGCTTAATCAAAACCTTATTGATAAATAGCAGCATTTTACCAAATATGCATTGCATAATGGATAGCCTTGGATATTTTGTTTTTAAACAAAGTATGTAAATATTAGGTAATGAAATTGATTTTTAAGGAAGCAAAGGTTTAGATAAAAATTTAATTGAACATCCCACATTACAAATAATGTGGGATGTACAATGATTCTTTCAGTATTATTACATAATAAAAAATTATGTAAGTACATTAACAGAGTGCATCAGTGCTCACACACTTTTTCATCAGTGGCATTGGTTCCATAAGACCCCCCCCCCCCCCCCCCCCCCCTTCAATTTTTCCCATAGAAATGAAAGTCTTTGTTTAAGTGGTATAAGCCATGAACCTAAGTCAAGTCATGTCTCCTTTATTTATATAGCGCTTTTTACAATGCAGATTGTTTCAAAGTAGCTTCACAGTGTTCAACAGGATCTCTGAGCCATATATGTAAATATCCTACTTAAATTCATAATCACTCCATAATATTCATCCTCCTATATAATTGTTATGATTTTAATGATTCTTTCCAGTTATGATTTTGCTTAAATCAAGAGGACCAATGATTGTTTTTTTCCTTTACATTTTCTAAAGTTTGTATTTGGTCTCTGAGTGGGGACTGATTGCTCATTTAGCCCGGCTTCCAGAGATGAAATATGGATTTGTCTTTCATTTAATTTTATTTAATTTCATATTTCCTTTTACTGAAACCCTAAAGAATCAAGATGAATATGGTCTGTACTATTGTCTGTATCTCTCACTGAGCAAAAGCACGTTATATTGATTTGGAAAACTTTCTCTGGTTGGGACCAGATCTCACCAACTCCGACCTTGGACAGACTGTGTATCTGTGTATGTGCGCAGTATTCGGTGTTACAGATCAATATTGGAGGTGGATTATGGGCATCCTAAAAGATAGGGGGCTTGTTGGTCTGGACAAGCTGGTGCCTGCTCCAGAATCTGGAAGGTCATTACGTACCTAATTCCGGGGTGAAAGCGTCAACAAGTGATATCTGTACACGTGAATCTGATTAACTGACAATGTGTGGAAATTTACCAAGACTGTCCATTTTCTCTGAGCCAATCAGAATCATTCAACTTGCAGTAATGACGTGGCTAGACCTTGAAAACAGTATTTAATTAATTACACTCCTGACTCTTGGTCTTCATTTTTCACTACTGGTCCTGGGTCCTAAGCTGTTACCCCAACAACATAATGTCAATGCGGGCAGATCAGTAATAGTTCAATATTTAGTATACTAAGCAAGCCAAAAGCGACAGAGGCGACTATGGCAAGGAACCAAAACTACATCAGGTGAATGAATGGAGAAAAAAACCTTGGGAGAAACCAGGCTCAATCAGGGTGCCAGTTCTCCTCTGGCCAACGAACAAAGAGTGCATGATTATGATTTAGGCAAACATTACAAGTCAGAAGTCAGATTAGATCTGAACATTCAGAATAGCTGTCTAGTTCCATGGTGTTCCCGGTTCCGGCTGACCTAGTTAATGCAGCCTAAAACAATCATTTAACTGATTTGAATAATATAAATTTATAATTTTCTATGTGTATGCCAAAGAGATGTGTTTTTAGTCTAGATTTAAACTGACAGTGTGTTTCTGCTTTCCGAACAATGCTAGGAAGACTGTTCCAGAGTTTATGTGCTAAATAGGAAAGGGATCTACCGCCTGCAGTTGATTTTGTGATTCTAGGTATTATCTGGCCAGATTTTTGAGACTGCAGTAGACGTGAGGGAGTATAATGCGTTAAGACAGAGCAGCCATCAAGTGTTAGACAGTATTTTAGGTTACTTGCGGAGGTTTTTGGTCAAATAATTAGAATATCTTTTTTTTTTCTTCTTCAGAATTAAGTAGTAGGAAATTACTTGTCATTCAATTTTTTATATCAGCTATGCATTCCGTTAATCTTGTGAATTGGTAAGTTTACTCCTGGCGCAAAGAAATATAGAGCTGAGTATCGTCAGCATAACAGTGAAAACTAATGCCATGCTTCCCAATGATATCTCCCAAGGGTAGCATGTACAGGGTGAAAAGCAACGTTCCTAGCACTGAGCCTTGCGGTACTCCATACTGAACTTGTGATCGGTATGACATCTCTTCATTTACTGCTACAAACTGATGACGGTAGTATGATTTAAACTATGCCAATGCAATTCCACTAATGCCAAGATAATTTTCGAGTCTATTCAAAAGAATGTTGTGGTCGATAGTATAGAATGCAGCACTAAGATCCAATAACACTAATAGAGAGATACAACCATGATTGGATGATACGAGTAAATCATTTGTAACTCTAATGAGAGCAGTCTCAGTACTATGTTACAGTCTAAATCCTGACTGGAAATCCTCACAGATACCATTTCTTTCTAAGAAGGAACAAAGTTGTGAGGATACTGCCTTTTCTAATATTTTTGACAGAAAGGCTAGATTTGATATCTGCCTGTAATTGACAAATTTTTTAGGATCAAGTTGCGTTTAAAAAAAAAAGGGATTTAGTAATAGCCAGTAGTAGATGGTTACATAGTTATAATTTTCTCCCTAATATCATCAATCTTGCACGTAAAGAAGTTCATAAAGTCATTACTGCTGTGCTGTTTGGAAACGTCAGAAGTTGAAGCTTTATTTCTTGTTAATTTAGCCACAGTATCAAATAAATACCTGGGGTTGTGTCTGTTTTCACCTAAGAGTGTCGAGAAATAAGCAGATCTAGCCGTTTTAAGGCCTTGATCAAGCCAAAGCTAAAGGCCTAACCAACCTACGAGACAAATCACAACATTACAAACATTAAAACAAGTATTTGAAAATCAGACAAGAACTACAAGTCCATGAAGCAATGCAAATGACATAATTGAATTAAAAAGGACATATAAATAATATAAATACTATTCATTTATGTTGATTATATCGATAAAAAGTTTATTGCAAAATGTGCATATCTACAGTCAACTCCAGAATTATTGGCACTTTTTCTCATCTGGGCTGGGATTGATTGTTTGTTTTTTAATAACAAAAAAGCCTCAGGCTGAAGGAAATTCAAATTCATGCATGTAAAGCAGAGGGTGAAAAAAAAAAAATGAAACGGTTTTCAAAAAGGTTTATCCAAAGTTTGGTTGAATTGGGTCATTGAAGCTCATCAGCAAAGACATTGGTTAATAAAGTGAGATTAAATATATAAAATTATATTTGTATTAATGATTGCAGGTTTGAAATCTTATTTCACTATTTTATTCATTTTGAGGAAAACTGAATCTTGTTTTTGTGCAAGAGAGATGAGTAAATGTTCACATTATTCTAGAACTATACAATAAGTATACAATAATCACCATGTTCACACAGCGCACACAACGCCTCTGCACTTACTCACGATTTCTCTCAACATGGGGACAGGAGAGCTGTCAGTCAATAAATGGAAAAACAAAGCAGGTTGCATTACTTGTTTGAAAAGGTAATATTTTGTTATGAATTTAAAAGTAATGTGTTACTAGCTACTTGAAAAAGGAATCTGATTATGTAACTTTTGTGTTACTTTAATGCATTACCCCCGAACTGGTAATGACGTGTTTCGCCAGTTATCAACATCGCAAATCATTTACATTTTTCATATTTTTTAAATGTAATACATTATAATGCTATATATTGTGTTATATGACCTTATCAGTAAATTACAAATGTATGCTACTGCAAGAGGTGTCTACTACAATGGCTGAGGAAGTGACAGCAAATTTGACATCTTTCTCTCTTCTGACCAATATCAATCTCTCTATATATTTTTTTCTTTTAGAAAGTCATGGAAACTCTATCACAGACATTTTTTCTTTTGCTATTGTAGCAACTGGAAATACAAAAATTATATTTGGTGTTGTCTTTCTGTCTAGAAATTACCCAACTATGACTTCCGCGTCTGAGAACCCCAGAGATGTAAAAGGGACCATTTAGAACTCACGTGAGTGAAGGTGCATTCACACAGGACGTCTGCGTTAATGGTTCTCATTTACTTTGAATGGGTGACGCCATGTGTTGCCAAACTGAATTGTGAGTTCTGTTGCTTGTGGCAGAAGTTGAAAAATGATCATCTTTTCAATCCCTAATGCAGGCGTTAGCATCAGACAGCCCTAGTACAGCCAATTGCGTTCATGCAACAACGGAAAAGTAATATGATTGGCTGTTGTCACTATGACTGTCGCTTCAAGCTTCAGACACGCCCTCTGTCGAGCATTGTCGCCCAACGGCCTGTGTGAATGCAGAGTTGCCCTCGGCTGCGTCCGAAACCTGGAAAATGCTGCTTTCGGAGAACACATTTCAAGGAAGGCTTTAAGGCATGTCCGAATCTAATGTTCGCTTCACTTCCTCTCTCCTGAGATACCTTCATCTGATTGATTTCTGAAGGCAGCATAAATGTATCCTTCGCTGCCTTTGATATCCCACAACCCTGTGTGTTCCATTCTGTGACAGTTGAGCTATAAAAAAAGATGGGGTCCGAAAGTTGCGTTTGCTGGTCTTTGTGTGTAGGCCTAAATGTACGTTTTTTACCAACATTTTCCACTTCTGATGTAATTTCTAGCGAGAAATTACTATTAATTAAATATCTGTTTAGTTCTCACCAAAGCTCGCTCTATTTTGCTGTAGATCATTAAACTGTTATACTGCCCTAGAAGTCTGTCCGAAATCAGTTTTGTGAGATGCCTTCATGCACAAACGCTGTCTTACAAGTCACTGCCTGACAAGGCAGCTAGGCAACAGGTCAGCCGCTTAGGTTTTCGGACGCAGCCCTCGTGTTAGTAAACAGTAAACTTCTAGATGTCTTTAGAGATGTTGCTTCAAGAAGGTCAGAAGAGTTATTTTGATTAAAGTTTATGAGGACACATGCACGGATAAATTATTTATAAAAAATATTTGATAAAAAAACAAACAAACAAGAATTGTCTATTTTGGTTTCAGGGTGACTTTAAAATGTGACGCAACTGACTCCATCAGCGCGATCCTTTAATCGGGCAGGATTTAGGACCCAGCGGTTTCTCGCCATCACATCCAGGCAGCTCAAGGCTAACTACCATCGGAATGAAAATGCCGTCGTCTTTACTCAACATTGCGTTGGTTTCATTTATACTGATTTTTATTGCATCACATTTCGGGGAGGTCTTAGCTGATGGCGATGGACGAGGTAAGAATGTCAATAAATTTAGATAAGCGATCTACAACAATCCCTATCAAAGCTAGCCGTGCTAGACCACCGGCTTATTCTGACCCGGAACGCGGATCTAATATAACTCTCGACTGACCGAGATAAAACTCAGTAATCTTACTGCGTTAGTAAGGGTGATTGTCTGTTGTTAGTATAGCCGTATATATATCCCCGTATCCGTATAGGTAAAAGAAGTGTGTTTTATTCAGATATGATCTCATCTTAAACCTGAGTTGGGGGGATTTTGCAGAGTCAATCCATAAGTGATCATAAATGATCAGATGAAGTCAGAGTTATGTATGCTGAAAGACGAAGTCAGCTCTGTCATTGCATTTGGGAATTGGATGAAAGACTTTGATGGGATCTCTGATCACAAGTGTTTTGTGGCAGAGCTCTTTGTTCTATTGTTGTGTAGTCCTGGCTTGTTCCAACAGGTACACTTGTTCCCAACCGGATGTATCATGTTAAATATCTATAATGCAGTTGTTTGTGTTTATTGAAGGGTTCGGGGACCACATTCACTGGAGGGGCCTTGAAGATGGGAAGAAGGAGGCTGAAGCAAGGTACATATGACTGCAATACCCTTTCATCTCTGTACTGTAGCATTGTGGTTTTAAATATTTCTATGAAAGTTAGGCCTGACCAGACTTTCAGAAATATAATCTGATCAAGTATAACCCTATAAAGCCTACCGTATCATATTTAATACATACATATATATATAAGATTAAGATTTGATTATGAGGATTAATTTAGAGGACTTAGAAAAGCCTGTATTAAATATGATACTGAGTTTTGTCCTTGGAATTAAATTGAGTACAGCTATAAAAGTATGAGCTCCATCTTCTCATATATCATACTACTGTTTATGAGCCATAAAATCCTGATGTATTAAGTCTGATGCTCAACAGGAAATACGCGTGCAAACTTTAAATATTTTGTCTAAAAGTTCAACAAACTGTTCAATTAAACAAAAAGATTATTCTGTTATTTCAGATGTCAGAGTTTAAAGGGTTAAACTTTATTATTTATAACGTCATTATTTTACACAATGACCAGAAATTTTGCAGGATTTCTGACTGAATGGAATTAAGTATCGCTATTGCCCAGTGAGGCACTGAGAGTTTGCTTGCACAAGGTTTACATCTGCATTTGAATGTGTTTTTCAAACATTCTTCTGACCTTGTTCTGTCCAGTGGACTCCCTCTGATGGTTATCATTCACAAGACTTGGTGTGGTGCCTGTAAAGGTATGTGGCTTTGGTCAGAATATCTGTCATAAGAATGGAAATACAAAAGTATTTCAATATAATGTTCCAAAATTTGGGGTCAGTAAGTAAGAAAAAAAAAACAGTTTAAAATAACTCTATCTATTGTAATATATCTTAAAATGTAATTTATTCCTGTGATTTAAAGCTGTATTTTCAGCATCATTACTCCAGTCGTCAGTGTCGCATGATCCTTCAGAAATCATTCTAATATGCTGATTTGATGATCAAGAAATATTTCATATTATAGTTAAATGGTGAAAAAAAAGTTGTGCCTTCATATTTTTGTAGAAAAACAAAAGTTAAAAAGAACAGCATTTATTTGAAATAGATTTCTTTCATAATTTAAGAGTCTTTTCTGTCACTCTTGATCAATTTAATGCATTCTTGCTGAATAAAACTGTCAATTTCTTTTTTTTATCTTACAGACCTGAAACTTTTGAACAGTAGTGTATACATGGCTTATTCTGTTTCCTTGAAGTGTACACATGAATGTTATGAATGTCATGTATTATGTTGCAAAAATAACTTTAGCTCTAAAGCCCAAGTTTGCTGAATCGAAGGACATCTCGGAGTTGGCTCACAACTTTGTCATGATTAACTTGGAGGTGAGTATTACTGTTTTATTTATTTATTTTTTGCAAAAACCATATATGGTACCGAAGCCGAATAGTTCGGAAAGGCAATTACACATTCTACGGAGCCCTTAAAGGGATGGTGAAAAAATTAAATAAAAGTGGAAAAATATATTCCAATGCTTGTTCTCGTGCAATTATATATTTGGGTCATTATATTGTATATAATTTGCAGGCATCAGGGAGCCGCTATCAATATGTGGAGTATTGAAATAATTTTTCACTTTCGAATTCGCAATCACGCGTACTCCTTGTATAGGGAGTGTCGGTACTGACCACGCATTTTGCAAGATAAGATATTTGCCAATGACGCTCAGGATCTGTTGCGCACCAAATCCTCCCTCATCGTCCTGTCAGTCATCTCTCCTTACTCTCTTTCACGCGATAAGTGAAATCTGGTGTACTAAACATGTCTTCGTAGAATGTGTTATTCATTTTCCGGGCCTTTCTAAATTCAGATTTAGGCTTCGGGCACATCCCTAGTACACATATTGTCCAGTAAGCATTGGTCATTATATGACATCTTCTCTTTACATGTCCATGTAGGATGAAGAGGAGCCTAAAGATGAGGCCTTCAGCCCAGATGGTGGTTACATTCCCAGAATACTTTTTCTTGGTAGGTTATTTACATAAACAAATCGGCTAAGCAAATGCTCTCGTTTAGAACATCAGCCGTTCCTTTAATGTGGACTCATTTTCCTTTCTCACTCAAAAGGTTTATTTATACAGAAATAGTTTTTTTTTATTATTAACCTTGATGAAGGCTAAATTAGTGGCCTAATAAAAGCAGTTTTATTTCATTTTACATGGAGGGAGGAGTTAATGAGTGGCAAATTATTGTCATCACATAACCAGACAAATATGACTACATTATCTCAGTAACCCTCAAGTTATTGGACAGTAGCAGAATAAATGAATCATATTTGAATAGTGTGTTTCTAGAATACCATAATAAGTAACAAAACATTTTACTGTTGTGTGATGCTACATCCACGGCACTAGGTGTCAGTAAATCGCCGTAGTGATTTGAAGGAAAACATTTTTTTGTTCTTTGGTAGATCCCACTGGTAAAGTCCACTCTGAGATCACAAACAAGAATGGAAACCCCAACTACAAGTACTTCTACAGCAATGCAGATCAAGGTAAGACATTGTATAGGGATATACACTGACCCAGAAAATCAGGCTCAAAAGGAAGTAAAAATGGTGCGATTTGCAATGGATGCAGACAAAATGATAATACAAGCCATTGCTTTCCGCACCATCTTTAAAGGTCATCAAAACATGCCGGCCCGTGGCATAGGCGGAATAGGCAAATGCTAGGGGCGCCACTCATCCATAGGGGCGCCAAAATTTATTAATGATACTATTTTATTAATATTAATTTGAAATATTACCAAATAAAGCACAAAAAAACTTAACTAAGGGCGTTTTCACACCTGAAAGTCCGCACCAAGGTCCGAACCAAAGTTCATGTTTTGATACTTTTTATATATTCGGTTAGTTTTGGTTTGGTTTCACATTGCAATTATGTGAGCGGACTAAAGAACTTTACATGACGCACTTGCGTCCACTCGTCATCATCTATGTGGGCGGCATCTGGACATTGATTGGTTTGTAAACGGACGTGCGTCTGACGTCAGCGTCTTTGACAAGTTGAATGAACGGACGCATATCATCGTTGCCACTATTGAACAGTGCGCATTGCTTGACTATTTTTTTATTCGTTACGTTTAAAAGTGGACATTTCAAGCTTTATATACACGTATTTCTCATGTTTGTGAGGCAAGTAGCCTGCTGAGTTTCGGTTTATTTGAGACCCGCTCCAGTTCATGTGTAAAGCCAGGGTTTTTCCTGGGTCAAAAATGGTCTTCGGTGGTGGCTGACCGACATGGTCATCCACACATACACAGTAAAAAGTACCCTACCCACGTGATCTGCAAGCGCAATACTGACAATACATTTAAAATAAATTCAAAGAAACAGTTTGTAATTTTTGCTTATCTTATTTCGATACCTTGATTTTTGTTTCTTTTGTTCCTCATTTTTACACTATTTACAAATAATTGTTTTGATAACCATATCAATATTAAAAAATAGTATTAAAAAAATAACAAATAGCCTAATTTTCTGCCATATACAATTTCATAAAATTATCAGCTAGCTAATAACAACTTTGTTCTGGTTTCACCTCACTCCATTCTAAACTAAATGATTTTAGGCTATTTATTTACTACACATTGTCAACAGAAATAAGCTGAAAGACTGTGGATAATTCAAACTAATTCTTACTATCCACTCTTTCTAAATTGGGTGAGCACACTTGTGTTCTCATTTCAGATGTTCTGAGTAAATGATTAAACTGATTCGTGAGTTCAGTGTTGGACAGTTCAGTTGTTCTAACCAGTCGTTAAAATGATTCGATTCAAAGGAGTCATTAGGTCGCGAATCAGACACTAGCAGACGCGTTGTGTGTGAATCCCGTCTGTTAGAACATCGCGAAAGATTGGTCAACACACAGAAAACACTTAATAACTGGATAGGATTTGTTTCCCGTTTATTGAAAGTATGGTTTATGTCAGCTGGTCGGTGAAGAGTTAGCGTTTTTTGAGCGCAATTCACATCCAGCGGTAGTTCAAGGAAAAAAATGTCCGAATCCACCACGTGCAACATGGATTCGGTCTTCCGACCTTTTGATTAACGTGATATGTGAAATATTAGAATGCTAAAACGGTGCTTATTTTGAAGACCGAGAGCGTGCGCGCGGGATAGGGCTCTCCGCTCGTTCTCTCTGTCATCAGTTAACATGCGCCGATCACAAGCGCAGTAGATCTACATCACTCATAAATCACAATAACTGATCAAATAAGGCTTTGGCGGGGCAAAAATTTGTTTTGGCGGCCGCCAAAAAATGTTCAATGTAGGAAAAACCCTGAAAGCATGTGATCGCTCCCGCGATTATTGTCTGCAATAGACTATTTGCTTCTTATTTATTAAATCCAGGCAATTATCTGATTAAACGTTGATTACAATTTATACAAAACGAAATTCCCATTAAAGAAATGCTTTCTAAGCAAAATCATACAAAATTTCAAATCATACAAAATTATTTCTGACTTTCTGTCTACTGACATATTGCGCATATTTTCACTTTTCATAATCAATGTAGCCTAGATTGAATTTAAAAATAACGTTATAATATCTAAACATAAACATAAACTTCCTATAAATGGTCTGAAAGTCCGAACCATACAGAAAATGCTTTCACACTAGAAACGAACCGAACCTTTGTTCAGTTTGATCAGGACCGAGACTACCTCTTTTCGTCGGACCAAATTTCGTCTGTTTGGTCCGGACCGTGGTACGGGGGAGGTTTCACACCTGCAATTTTGATTCGGACCAAACTGAAAAGTCCGAAAATCCGGACCAAACAAGGTAGGTGTGAAAACGCCCTAAGTCCCCCGCATCTTCCCGGTCCGCCTCATCAATCTCCCCCCGCCGATCAACTTGAAGTGCGTCAGAAATACAACGCGAGATCAGTTTATCGTTAGGGGAATTTGTTGTGTTGCGTCGCCTCTCGCCGCATCCAACGCAGACAGGGTTGCTTTCATTTTTTAGGGTGCTTGGCCGTTCGCGCCAGGTGTTGACACGGTGTAAGTTGCCTGATTATTTATGACGGATGGCCGAATTGTAGAGTCAAAAAAGACAGAAGCCCTCTGATGCAGGGAAGATAAGGGATACACTGCTCTTCTTACATAGTATTTGTGTCTTGTTTCTAGTCTAAATATCTAAAAATTCTTAAATCAATGTGCATTTACTAGATAAGTAAAATGACAGAAGATAATTTTCTTGTTTTCTTGAAAATAAAATCAAAATGATGTGAGTTTTTGCTTAAAACAAGCAAAATTATCTGCCAAAATTATCTGCACACGGGACGGGAAGAAACCGGCTCTACACATAGGCTATAGAATCAAGCGAACATGTTAGGTGTTGCCAAGCCTGCAGCTCTACATATATCTGCCAGCGAGGCACCATGTGCCAGCACCCAGGAAGAGGCAACACTCCTAGTGGAGTGGGCTCTCAACCCGAGCGGGCAAGGCACGCCTTGGGTTTGGTACGGGAGACCACTATTCAGTGGGCCATCCTCTGCTTGGAGACAGCCTTTCCCTTCTGCTGGTCTCCGTAACGCATGAAGAGCTGTTCCCAAAGCTTTGCGTTCTGTCCACGTATAACCGCAGAGCGCGGACTGGACAGAGAAAATCCAGGGCTGGGTTTGCCTCCTCCGAGGGCAGCGATTGCAGGTTCACCACCTGGTCCCGGAATTGAATACTTCAATGCTTAAACTTTTGTGACAATGCAGTGCTGGCCCGTCAACTGTCCCAAACGTCCTTTCACACTTGTTCAGAATTCATACAAATGTTACCGGCCAACTGGCGAGTGACACCGTTTCAAATACTCGCTAATGCCAATGCCTCATTTGGCCCTTGGCGAGTGTTAATTATAGGCCCTGACCACATGGGAGGAAAAATTTGGTTACTTGAACCATGTAATGTTTATGTGGTATGTGGCCTCAATGCCACTCGGTGGACATTTTCCTTTGAAAGTGTTGCAAAATATGCACGAAACAACAAAATATCTTTTTGCAGAAATGCCGCCACTGGCATGTCTCCCCAACTGGATTGGTAATATCATAATGCACTGTATTTACCTGAATATATTAGTTTTCATTCACTTTGCTCATATAGTAAACTGTGGCATTCGAATAGCAACACAAAACAGGATTCACAGTGTGTGTGTGCAGTCCATTCTAATGATGAATTTGAAAAACAAATTAGACTTAAATCCAATGTGACGCAAAACAAGCTAAATGTTCTTTCCATGTGCAGTTGTGGCCAGCATGAAGGAAGCTCAAGAGAAGCTGACTGGAGATGCCTTCAGGACCGCTCACGTTGGTGATGAACTCTAAGAAGGGCGGACGGGGCATGGAAAGATCTCAGCCAGAACACTACATCACTCTGCTGGGCACACTAGATCCATCCATCCATCCATCCAGCCGTTCATTCCCGACCTCAACTCCTCCTGTGATTTTCATTTGACCTGCTCTTGCACAAGACAAGCTTAAAAAAATGAAGGAATTTATAATGCATCTACTGATTTACATTTCAAGGTATCGCAGCTTGCGGTAGATTGTCTTATTACTTTAAGAACCAAAGCATATTTACTGTCCATGTCACATAACGGGTGCTAAAAGTTAGGTGTTTTTTCTGTCTTGCATTTCAAAAATTCTAAGCTTATGTCCATATTGACTGCATTCTCAAGGCACTCCACATTTTGTCCGACTAAGAAACATTTAACACGCGATTAAAGCAATTCTTGTGCTTCCAAGCCATATCTTGCAAAGCTGCTGTAAAACTGATTCAGTTATCCATATATGAAGGGCCTTATAACCCCCAAACTCTACCCACCTAAAAACTAACATGTTTGTTTTCATGAGCGTGACAGATCTGTTATTTTAAGGCTATTAGAAATGTGAACAGTATCTCTTATACTTGCCAAGTTTTAGTCCTCAATATATGGAGTTGCCTTTGGTTTTAAAGGAGAGATTTTTAATATTGACAAAATGTGGGATTTAAGGACTGTAATGTAAACTGGCTTTTTTTCTTCTTTTCTTTGGGGGGGTGGGGGGGTGGGTTGAGAGGGGAATCTTCTTTCTTCACCATACTGTATTTTTTACAAATATGTAAAATGAGGCTACAAATAAAGTTGATATATAAAATATTGTAATATAGTTATTTCAGTGTTGGTTTGTAGAGTAGAGTGACCGATACTTAATATATGTATCTTTTAGTTACAAGTTTCCCAAAGGTACTTTATGGAAATATTGTCTCAGGCCCTTCTCCTGGGTCTTATTGGATTTTTACAACACAAATTTAAATGCTGCATTGTTCCAACTGTATTTTGAGCATAATAATAGATTTTTTTTTACGACACAACATACGGTAAGTAAAAAAAAAAAAAAATAATACAAAAGGATCCGTACATACCATTCAAGGCTCCAAGATTTTTTTTTTTTTTTTTTAAGGATTTAATAATTTTTAATATCTAAATTCACTGAAAAAAATTATATGGTCAAAAAGTTGACATGTTTTTACATTGCTTTAACTCATCAAAATAAGTTAAGCAATTTGCAGCTTTCTTTTTTATAAGTTATACAAGATTTTTAAAGTCAGTTTCATGTAATTTAAGTTGAAATTACTTAAACATCAAGTTGATTGTACTTGAATTAAGGCAGCATTTTTTACAGTGTTGTAAGTAGTAAAGGCATTTCTAATGTTACAAAATATTTAACAGGGTTTCTGCAGATTTTATGAAGGTACATTTAAGACTTCTTTTTAAAACCAAGTAAAGAAAATTGAAGGAATAGATTCAAGGGAACACTATACACTACACTGTTCTTCCTCAGTATTTGTCTTCTTTTCCAGTGCAAGAAAAATGGAGATACAAAATTACATAAAATATGAAGTCTTTTTTCTGTGTAATTGATCAAAATGAAGCGCGTTTGATTAAAACAAAAACAAATATCTGCCAATGGGCTCAGAATATATACTGAGCATTTCTCCTTTGCCGAGATAATCCATCCACCTCACAAGTGTGGCATATCAAGATGCTGATTAGACAGCATGATTATTGCACATGATTATTTTATACTTGCATCTCTGTGAATGTAAAAGGATTTAAAGATGTTTAGATATTTGTATTGGAAAACAGGACAAAAATACTGAAGATAATTGTTTTTGCAATGTATGCAACATTTAATGTCATGATATAATTTTCAAGACCCCCTGTGGTTAAAATCAAGTTTGTAATGTTGTTTATATGTATATGTGGTGGCCAATGATTTTTAATAGACTTTCAGACAAACCATGTGCTAATTCATAAGTCGATTCCATTTTTAAAACTGCAGATGAAACAAAGATAGTCTTAAAAACGTGGTTTAAAAATCGACTGTTTCTCTGACGTCACAAACTACCTTACCATCACTATGCTGAGAAGCAGAGTCGTCTCAAGATCCCAGTCTATTTTTCTGTTGATATGAAAAATCTGGTACTTTTAGCAATATAGCGGGTGAATTATGTATATTACGATGTTATGATGAAATATGTCTTTCTCAGCTTTTCTAAGGATGCTGATTTTTAGAAGGCAGCTGTCTGACTCTGAGAAGGCTAACAGGAACATGGTTTGTGTAACATTAGCAACACATTATTGGATCTCTGAGCTGGTGTGATTGTGTGGAGGCGGGGCTAATTTGCATAATTATGGATCAAGTATGTTAAATGAAGCAAGGGTGTAGAGTTACATTCAAGCTATTTTAAGGCATGAAAAAAATCATAAGAAAAATACATCATCTTGGTGATCAAAGGTGAGTTTTAAGGGATAAAATGAACTACAGGGGGACTTTAAGACGTTCTGCATGACTTTAGACCTTTTAAAGCACTTCATTTGTGTGAAGGCAAATGAAGACTTTTAAAGATCTGCAGAAACCCCATTTTAGATTCAAATAGATGCTGACCCTAAACCTTTGAAAGGTGGTGTAAATGCAAGACCAATAATTGTTTCTGAACTTTGAGGAATTTACCTTGAAATGGTCTCGTTTAGAAGAAAAGGTATACAATCTTTTGAGGGTTCCCATCATGGGAACATTTCATGGATTTAGTGAAGTAATTTTTTTTTATTTTGATTAAATTGTATGAATGAAAACCCTAATAAAAACTATCACAAAATTCAAATAACCTGTTAAACACGCGTTGTGCAATCATTTAAGACGTTCTCCTTATTGAACATTTTTGACAAATTAAATCAAGATCCCCATTTAACTTTTTTTTTTTTCTAAGAGTGTACAAATCAAATAACTTGCAACCATTTTTATGTTCATATGTTTACATTATGGAGCTGTTTTGTCTGAAAGGGTTATTGTAAAAAACACAAACTTATTTGTGGTACAGCAGAGGGCAGTCTTTATCCAGATATTCCCTCTGTTCCACTTCTCGACTGTTGGTGGCATTTGCAGTAAGTGCATTTACAACAGCATGAGCTTAATGCAGTGCTTTAAATTAGCTTTAAACACTGGCTTGAATAAACGGCAATCATACATGAAGATATTGAGCTTTGTTAAAATGATGATAAGAGGAACTAGATAGGCAAGAGTTTATTATTTGATCAACAGTGAATGATCAAATTCACAAAGTAATTTAGTACATTTTTTTTCACCTTTAATGTGAAAGCAAAGACCAAAAAAACCTGTGATTTGAGCGCAATATAAATTGTTCATACAAAATTTAATTGACAACAGTGAAGGCACAAAAAAATAAACATACGTCTATCATACAAAGTGATCCCTTTTGGATTGTATTTTACAATAAAATCAACAATGTGCTATCAAATCATTTGTGATATTTCTGAAATTAACTATATGGCACCATTTACTTATGACCATGTTGTTCATGTATATATTCTGAATTCACTAAAATGACAATCAGCTATTGACGCTGCAATTTTTCAAGTCTTATCACTTTATTAAATAAATTAAAAAGTCTAAAATAGCTCTAATGATGTATATATCCATAATTCTATACAAAATTATTTCTATGCAAAAGAGTGTTTCAAACATCACCCTTTCCCTTTGCTTGTGTTAAATATCATATACTCCCAGCTTCAACTAAAAAAAAAGCTACCCACACAAATCAATTCTAATGATAGGTCAAAACTTGGTGACTAAATGCTGTTGACGCTTTTTAAAGGCTTGAGAATGTATTATGTGAAGAAAAATACAGTGGTGATATGTACTTTTATGTTTGTTTAGGTTTTATTTTTATATTTAAACGGCTGAAATCAAAGGGCTTGTGTTCAGAGTTGTGCAGTTTTTCAGTGTATGGTTGTGTGCGTAGCAGCGTTTAAAACCGTCCCTGTTTGGCGTCACCGATGGCTCCCCAGACGTCAAACACAAACTCATCCGGGAAGGCAAAGTCACCGAGAGCCTGGTCCAGAGCCATTGCAAACTCGTCAGGGTTGTTCTTGTCTCTGCCCACCTCCACCATCGTGGCCGCTGTGCAGAAGTGAGGAGGAAGATAAAGTCATCCCGTTTTGCAATACTCAGAGCCTGACACGTATTGGTAGTATCATTTAATGCAATGAACCATTGTTTGCGAATTACATTGCAACGGTCAGTGATTTTTTCGGCAACCAGATTTTTGATTGGACATAATGTGGTTACACATCACAGTACCAAAACTATATAATATACAAAAGAAAATCAAATGTGTTCTTTATGTTCTGTCCCAAATATGTACTCAATATAGTATATGGTTAGTATTCAATTAATTTATATTAATTTATTAATTAATAAAAGTATTTTAGTCATTTAGCATTGTCTGTAATATAAGTGCATACACACACATTTATGATGTTAACATCTATACTCACATTATACATTAATAAATACACATCCATTGCACGCACACACATTTACAATTTAACAAATATCCCTTTTTACACATAAAACAATTAAGTATTCAAATGTTTGGGGTCTGTAAGATTGCTTTTTTGGAAGAAATTAAAGGGATAGTTCACCACACCCCATAATTTACTCACCCTCGAGCCATCCTAGGTGTATATTCTTTCAGAAGAATACAATTGGAGTTATATTAAGAATGTCCTGGCTCTTCCAAGCTTTATACTGGCAGTGAATGCCAGCCCAAAATTTGAAGCCCCCCCAAAAAACACACCTGTGCAATAATCATGCTGTCTAATCAGCATCTTGATATGCCACACTTGTGAGGTGGATGGATTATCTCGGCAAAGGAGAAATGCTCAGTAACACAGATTTAGACAGATTTATAAACAATATTTGAGAGAAATAGGCCTTTTGTGTACATAGAAAAAGTCTTAGTTCAGCTCATGAAAAATGGAGGCAAAAACAAAAGTGTTGTGTTTATCATTTTGTTCAGACGTATGACTAGAACTTAGCGTAAGCATTTTTAACTGCAAAGGCGCTACACTTTCTTTGTAAGTTGAATACGAAAGAAGGTCTGGCGGAAGCTAGATATTTTACTTTATACATTTTTAAATATGGATATTTTTTTTACAAAACCCCATCAATTCACTTCAGAAGGGCTTTATTAACTCCCCGGAGCCATATGGAGTACTTTTATAATGGATGGATGCACTTTTTTGGGCTTCAAATTTTGGGCTGCCATTCACTGCCATTATAAAGCATGGATTAGCCAGGACATTTTTTAATATAACTGTTTGTATTTGACCCGAAAGGGTCATACACACCTAGGATGGCTTGAGGGTGAGTAAATTATGGGATAATTTTCATTTTTGGGTGAACTATCCAATTAACTTTTAGTGAATGAACAATTAAAAAACTTTCAGCACAAACTCAGTGTGTGCTTTTAAAGGATAGTACTTCATCCATCTCTAATACCTCAGGGGTCAGTTCTAGGACCTATTTTATTTTCCTTGTATATAAATGTACACTCCACAATGTGATACACACTACAGAAGTCTCACCTAATTCAGTATCTCGAATGCCCATGTAACTCTCAAGAAGGTCATCCACTTTCTTCACTGCCTTCTCTTCAAACTCAGTGGGCTGTAGAGTAATACAAAGGCATTAGATATACTATCAACTTTAGCAACCATGTTGTAATACTATTACCATCTATGGAAACACTGAAAAAACACGGTTACCATCTCCTCGACTGTTGCGGGACCCTTTGAGCGCAATCTGAGGGTTTCTCTGCCTGTGCCTATCTTGCCCTCTCCTGAGGATTTGCCTCCACCTCCTCTTGACCTTGGTTCAAGCATTTCTGCCAAGTGAAAGAAAGAACATGTTCTTTTTTTTTTACATTAAATTTACATTTAATAGATTACATGAAGTCTGAGGAGAAATAGAAGACTCGTCAATCGCAATGCCTCATGGGAGTGACCGATCACTGCTGAGCTTTTTTTCAGCATTTTCCATTGCCACAGCTTCTTTTATTGGTGGATCTCTCTTGAGGATTATGGGTAGTGTAGTTCCTCATTGGGAATTCAGCAATTAACCCTTCCTCGAGTCGCATTCCTCGGGTCTTTAGTGACCTGGGACATCATTCACTACCCTCCTCCTCATTCGTTTTTTAAAGTTAGACATCAACCTTCTTAGTGTTTTTCAATCTATTTATTATAAGCAATATAACACGAAAGAAACATTTGTATAAAATAATGCCTATGTTTTCCCAGTAATGTTTGTAAAACATTTTTATAGGGTCGCTTACGACCCGAGGTGTGTAACAGTGCAAGTATTTTGTTCACCTTCTGCACAACAATAATTGAATCTTTGATGACTGAATAAGAGCAGTTCAATTCAATGTCTGATACACAATAATGAAGTGATGTTTCCCTCATAGTTACCGCAGGCAGAAAACAAAAGAACAGGAAGTATCATCAGCAAAATTTGAAATGGCTCAGTGATTTACTGCAGAGCAAGTACTGAACGCAATCAGATATTAGTGTCACTGTCACTTGAAGGTGGATCTGGGGAAGAAGCTGTCAGCAATCAAAATATTGATTTAGAAGATGTTGAATGTGAATGTTTGAGATGGTGAATATGAGCCAGATGCTGAAAGTATTTGCTTAAACTGAACCCTTCCAAGCTCCAAAAGGTAATAAAATATGCTTTATTTTATTCTTCTGTAATTGTTACTCTAATATCAGGAGAGTTTTATATTATCGTGACAGGTAGCGATCCATCCGTGTGTAAAATATAGATCCAGGTCGCTAAAGACCCGAATATATAATAATTGGAATTTGATAATTGAAATCATCGATTGTTAGCTTCTTGAGAAGCAAATACCATCACTTCTGTTGCACTCTATTGTCAAGATTTTCTTCCATACACCAGTCACATACAGTATTCAAAAATAAGAATATACAAAAATAGTACTTCAACAACAAGTATGAATGACAAACCGAAGGCTTTCATGGGCTCCACCAGTTTGAGGGTAAAGGACTGATCTTTTGGCAGCTCCTTCAGCATTCGTGCCACCTCAAAGTGCCTCATCCCCACAATGTTCTTTCCATTAATGCATTCGATATGTTCTCCCACACAAATCACCTTCACCCCATCCACCACACTGCCCTCTTTGATGCGCTGCCAAACGGAAAACACACACATACACACGCTTCAGCTGTTAGTATGTTAAAGCAGCAATTGAACAAATAGATTTTGGTATAAACAATTTTTTAAAAAAGTCTGAAACACAACTGACACTTTGCTTTAAAGATACAAAGCCAGCATTCAGAGCTATTACAGCATGTGATCTCAAAGTCCTTCTAAATTACAACTTATAAATTAAATTATTAACTTCTCTCAATCAAAGCATGGCCAAACGAAGCCGACATCAGACAAAAGGGTAAATAATGTTATTTATAAAGAGGGATATCTTACAACTTACACAATGTCATAAAATACTCTTCAGGCACTAGATTTGTTTACTTTCAAAAACATGCAAATCATTGGCTGAACATGGGAAGAGCTAGTATTACGAAAAAGCTACAGTATGTGCGCCACACTTAGAAAACTACACTGCTGAAGGGCCGGCATCCCATAATAGCAGCCTGTTCTAGAAAGACGCCTCATTGTAAGCCTACCTTTATGAAGGCGTATCCAGCTCCATTGTCTGTGATGGTGAGCCCAAGTGCATCCTCAGCTTTGTACACCTCCACCTCCTTTTTGATCCCTTTTATGTGAGCGAAGATGAAGTCCTCCAGTCCTATCTGCCCTCCCAGCAGCTTTTCCATATCAATTTTGTGGGTGTTGAGTGTGCAAAATAGGATCTGTTGTAATACATTTAGAGGAGAGTTTCAACTGCAGTGACACGGCACTTTTTAAAATAAAACATATAGAGAGAACATTAAGGATTTATGCAACTTTACTAAGTTTAATTTAGTAGCTGATCCCACAGTATATATTAGAAAATGTTACACATCACCAAATATAATGTGATGTTTTTAGAAGATAAAACTTCACTGCAGTATTAAACAAAGCTCTGGAGATTTCTTGACAGAAATTCATTTTTATGCCTATTATCTCTGTTATAATTTGGTTGAAATCCTATAAGATCATTACAATCCTATAAGATCATTACAAATCACACTGTATGACATGGATCGAATAAACTTGGGTACGACAAGCATGTAGACTGTATGATGATAGTCTTGAAATTCTGGCTCTTGTCTCTGTCTTGACCACATTTGTACTCGGATCTGAAACTAAAAGGTCTCAGGATTTCATCTCAAGACCACAACTGCGAGGATATCCTTAAATTGCTGGTGCATTGTCAGATTTATTTAATAACATCATAAAATCACATTAAGGTAAGACTTACTGCTTAAAATGCAATCAATAACTTATGTCTAATGTGATTTATTTTATTACTGTTGTGCCGGGTTCGAAATCAATACAGTATTGTATTAATAAAATAAAATGCCCAAAATTCATACAAATGCCCCCAAATTCAAGATATGATTTACAAAAAAAAGTATTTGTGTGAGATTTTGTTTTTTATATTATAACATAGGATATAATTAAGCAATATCAGAAGAGCAAGGAATCTCGTTTTCACAAATATGAGCACAATTGCCAACATGATTTTGATTTTATACAAACGTCCAATAAACAAGAAGTTAGTATTAAGTGACCGTTGTGCATTTCCGCTGATGTCTCGGTTTAGATGGTCTTGACTACAACACTAAAACGTCATCAGCATGCACTAGTGATAAACAAATAAAGCAAGATTGTGAACACACAAAAAAAGAGGAGGAAGCGAAAGAGGGGAATATGGACGTGGTCATTGCTAGGAAAAAGAGGCCAACTTGGCATGCTAATTTTGTAAATGGAGCTTGAGGTAAGCATTTTTAAGTTTTAGCGCCATGTCGCATTGATCAATACGCCGTTTCATGTTGCATTTTTATTGGCTAGTCCAGGGGTTCTCAACCCTGGTCCTCGAGGCCCACAGTCCAGCAGAGTTTAGCTCCAACCCTAATCAAACACACCTGAAACAGCTAATTAAGCTCTTCAGGATTACTAGAAAGCAACAGGCAGTTGAGTTTGATCAGGGTTGGAGCTAAACTCTGAAGGACAGTGGGCCTCGAGGACCAGGGTTGAGAACCCCTGGGCTAGTCAGTAGATGTAGGTTGTAGCAGCAAACACACAGTGAGATCATCATGCTACATTTCTGACACTGTCAGAAAATTACATCGCAGGCTATCTTTGGTCACAAGACCATGACAACAGCTGTCTTTAAACCTCTCTCACTGTGGAACGTAGGACCACCGTTTAGGAGCCACGACCCCAGAAATCACCACGATTGGTAATTTTTTCATTTGGGAAGGCCTAAAATGTGTCCCGGGCATTAGGGAAAGCAAAAGTTGAGCGCAAGAATGCAAATGCATTGAAATATAACTTTTCCTCCCATCTCCTTTTTTACATCACCATATACCTTTAGGGGCTCTGTATTAAGGGGACATGGCGATGTATAATTTTTCCTCCCACTATTTCTATCACTTTTGCATTTGCTTGCAAATGTATTTAAGATCATATTTAGGAGGAGACAAACATTTTTAATCCCGCAATAGTTTCAATTAATCTAGTCAGATCATTTTTTATTTTAATTGCATCCTTATGATCCCATTAAGATTGTTTCCAAATGATAAAATTCCAATAGGAATCCTTTGCATCTTCCTTTAGGACATTCTGGTTAATTTGTTTATCTTTCAACTACCAGTTATAATTACTTAACATGTTTCATAACATTCAAAACCATTTCACAGAACTTCCCCCAGGACTTCCCCCACCAGCTAGTAGTTGCTGTGCGAGAAAACCCCACTCCTCTGATCTCAAGAGACGCTCTAGTGAATTATGCCAGAGGTTGCACCCTTTAGCCTCCTTGTTAGAGAGTCCGACTCTCATGCTTAGAGCGGGGCGGTTCGAACAGGAGGGGTTACACTAGGTGTATATGACTTTCTTCTTTCAGACGAATACAATCAGAGTTATATTAAAAATGTCCTGCCTCTTCTAAGCTTTGTAATGGCAGTGACTTCTTGTTTCGTTTTTGAAGTCCATAAAAGTGCATCAATCCATCATATAACTGCCCAACACGGCTCCTGAGGGTTAATAAAGGCCTTCTGAAGCAAAGTGGCCCCTTTGTGTAAGAAAAATATCTTCCGCTTCCAGCGGTCAGCCTACCGCAAGTCGACTTACGGCAAAAGAGTAACCCCTGACGCAATGTACAGGAGCATCGCAAGCTTTGAACCCTCTCGCGGATAGTGCTGGGCAACAAACTCAAGCCCCTCTTCTCTTATATCAAAATTCCGTAATTTCTCTTTAAAAATTCTCGTTTTAGACTTCTAATTCATGACCAGGGTCTTGTTTTGCTTGATCCTCTGCGCTTCTGCGTTTGTCAATACGCATGCGTCAAAGGTTCAAGGGTTAAGGGTTACTCTTTCGCCGTAAATCGATGCGTACGATGATCCGCTGGAAGTTAGTTATTTGAGTCTATAAAGTTTTAAATATGGATATTTTTCTTACACAAATGAATCACTTCGCTTCAGAAGGCCTTTACTAACCCCCCCGGAGCCATGTGGAGCAATTATATGATGGATAGATGCATTTTTATGGACTTCAAAAACTAAACAACAATTCACTGCCATTAATGCTTGGAAGAGCCAGGACTTTTTAAATATAACTATATAAGAATGTCATATACACCTAGGAGGACTTGAGGGTGAGTAAATCAAGGGGAAATTTCATTTTTGGGTGAACTAACCCTTTAAAAAACAATGATGCTGCAATAAAAGTGACTTCAAAATGATTTAGTCACAAATGCTGCTTATAAAGCTAGATTCTGTTCAATGTTGCATCATTAAAAAAATGGTAACACTTTACTTTAGGGTTCAATTCTCACTATTAACTAGTTGCTTATTAGCATGCATATTACTAGGATATTGGCTGATTATTAGTACTTATAAAAAGCACATATTAATGCCTTATTCCGCATGACCTTATTCTACATCCCTTAATCCTACCCAATACCTAAATTTAACAACCATACTAACTATTAGCATTAATTAGGAGTTTATTGAGGCAAAAATAATAGTTAATAGTGACAATTGGACCATAAACTATAAAGTGTGACCAAAAATACTTATGGCATATATGCAATAATACATAAAAACAAAAACTACCAAACGCAGATGGCAGGATGTTCCTACCGCCATAACCAATGTCCACACAGACAGATGGGGTCACCCTGGTGTCAATCATCTAAAAATCTGGCATCATGTCTTTCAGTGTCTGGCAGCAGTGAGGAAACATGAGACATGGCAACCTGAGATGCCAGATTTAAGGTTGACGACTGATGGGCCGGACCAATGAACACCTGATGACAACTAAACGTTTAGTTGCTGCGCAGAAGTATTGTATGACAAGTCAAGAAAGACTAAAGAGTTTCACTTCCTTCATGATAACTTGATTGCAAACATGATCTCATGCTCATAAGAACACACGTATGTTCTAGGTAGGACAACCTTTGGACGCAATTTAACGTAAGAGAAAAGATCAGTCCATATCAGCTCTTTACAGCGACCTTTGGTGGTGCAGACACTCCAACAAAGACGACTTGTTTTCTCCCCCTCTTGTGCACTACAGGCACTTTGGACACACATCAGCTGACATGCATTCAAGACTGTTGCCCTGGTTACCAGAGCCTATCAAAAGGCCCGGGATTAAGGGGGAGCTTTCACATGGACAGGAGGGGGGGAGGAGACGGCCGTTGGCTACTAGATGGCCAGCTTTGCTTCGTCCTGGCAGGCGGATCTTTATCGTATCTGTGGGCGGATTCATGGACACCTACACTGTGTTACCAAGGTTGCGACTGACATCATGCTTCCTCTTACACATCACACGTTTTTAGAGACACAGCGAACGTACGCTCTGACATACCCGCCCACATCACACATCATATGAGTAGAACCTCCTTCAACTGGCAAATGTTTCACCTTCGATACGAGACACACCCACAGACAGGATTGCAACATGCCGACCTTTCAGAAGCACATTCTTGAAACAGGCAGGAAATCAACTGAGCTTTTCAAAACAACTTTGTTAGCCAATACACAGGATTATAGTGATCTACTACAACACTTCTGAGGAAATAATATTGTGGGTCAAAGCTCCATTTTTGGTTGGATAGAGAGAGAGAGAGAGAGAGAGAGAGAGAGAGAGAGAGAGAGAGAGTGGCCCGTTTCTTTGGTAACAGGGTGCTATTTTGGGGCCTTGGCAGGGCAATCTGCTCTAATGAATGAATGAGCAGAGCCTAAAGATTAAGCCGGCATTAATAACGGACCAAAAAAAGAACAAACGTGATGTATACGCTTTGAAAGATTAACTGGTCAAAATGCTGAAGCAGCCAGGTTTAACACCACACCAACATGTTTGTTGATGAAGTGAAGAGAATCATCAAATCATTCATTACAACGACTGACTAACCAGCTAGCTTAGATATTACAGTATAAATCCATTCACAACAGCAAAATAAGACTCATCGACAATTTTCCATAGGTAACCATTAACGTTGTTGGGGTAAAGGAAGGATTTACCAGCTTTCAAAACTTTATCCTGTGAATGAGAGTGAAATTCAAATGGGTCAACTTTGTTTTTAACACACGTTTTATCAACAAACAAAGGGATAGTTCACCCAAAAACATTTATTCTGTCATCATTTACTCACACTCCAGTCGTTTAAAAAATGAATGACATTCTTTCTGAAATTTAGAATGTTTCATATATTTTTGTCCATACAATGTAAGTCAATGGGGTCCAAAACAATACTGGACCCTGTTTACTTTCACTGTATTGATTTAAATATATAGCGTCTTTTGTGTTTCACAGAAGTCATAGAGGTTTAAGACATTAATAACACTTTTGGGAGAACTATTCCCTTGGAATTTCTGTATTTCATAAAGTAAAAGGTAATAAGCCCATCTAACATCCATATGTTAAAATGTGTTCATTCGAAATACACACTCTGACGTCTGAAGTTACAACATAACCATCTAAACGGGTTTCAATAAAGGCGTGACTCAAATTGTGTTGTGTTTGAACACATTCCATTCAGCTGACAACAGCAAAGTACATACTTGTAGAACATGTTACAACACTGATAAATCATATTCTTTATAATGACCCTATTGGATCAACCTCAGTTCTCAGTGTGGGTGACGAGTAAGTATAGCAACATATGATATGATTTGCAGGTTTGCAGATTTTACGCAAGACATTTTTTCAAATTCTCATTACTGTAACGCATCTTTTACTTTCGAGCTTTGTGGTGCTCAAGTACTTGAGTAAAAGTACAGATACCCTAATAAAATATTAATCCTTTTCAAGTTTTCTTGAGTAAAGATATAAAAGTTCTTTATTTTCAAAATTAAACTTCAACATACTAAAATGTAAATTTTAGTTACTGGTATTCAAGTGTGCAAACAAGAAAACTAAATATACCATATACTGTAGCATTCAAAAATGAAGAAAAACAAAATGTGTGATGGCAGTATAAAAACATACATAACATGGGGCAAAATACACTCTTAAAAAAACAAAGGTTCTTCATTGGCATTGATGGTTACATGAAGAACCGTTAACATTCCAATGCACAAAAGGTTCTTTATAGTTGAATAGTGTTCTTAAGATTTTTAGAATTTTCTTCACACTAGGGGGAAAAAAATGGTTCTTTTAAGAGAAACACAAACGGTTCTTGATACTAAAACACCCATTTGGAACCTTTATTTTTAAGAGTGTATGTTAACATTTTCAGAAGAACACTATGCAAACATAATAGCTCTAACAGTGGAAGACTCGCTCTGATTGAATCACTGAATCAATTAATTGTTGACCTGAGAAACGCTGCAATTGGATGCCAAACCGATTCGATTTGCAAATGAATCATTCATTATTATGTATATGTATAGGTTCTTCCGAATTTAACAAATCAACATGCACTCCGAGGTTATGTCAGATTCATGAATGAGCTGATTCTTTTCAATGAACCTGTTGAATCGGTTCACAAATAACAAAGAATGATTCATTTACGAATTGTACTAATCCAATTGCAGCTGTTCTATGGTCAACAAATGATAGGTGGAGTAAAAGTACTCTCTTATGCTTTGGAATGTAGTGAAGTAAAAAAAAAAGTTATAAAAATACTGTACTGTAATTTTCAATCTCAATGATGATACAATAATATAAAGCAGTAATAAGAATCATTGTGTCAGGGCACAATTGTAGTAAAATCAGCAGTACAGCAGCAAACACTATGCATAAATACTGCTTTTTGAAATATGGTATGAATTCTTAACAACCCCGTAACATTTTTCTCATTGCTGACATATTGAAATAGAAATGTTTAGCAATGCTGACATATTGAAACAGGAAGTCTGCACTGGAAATAGGAATTCTGACATATCCTATTTTAAATGGCAAATATACTTTAGTTGAACCATTATTCTCGCAAGTGGCTGGTGGTGTTAGAGGGTGGTGAAATATTTGAAATATTTTTGGTCCATTTTCCCAGGATAAAAAAATAATTTAAAAAAGTGTAGTCTATGGGCCCAATCATACATCCGGTGCAATGCGACGTCAGGCACGACAAGTGTTTTTTTGCTAGTTTCAGCCCCACGCAGTTATCATTTTCACGTCCAGCGCAAATGCACTTGCACCCATCTGTTCGCATATGGGCGTGCTGGTCTGAAAATTAGGCGTGTTCAAGCGCATTCTTGGTGTGTTGCTATTTTGAGGCAACTGAAAACGACTGCGCCGTTGGCCAACAAAAACCTGGTCTAATAGCGCAATATTTTTTGTGTTATTTAAAGGGCACGTTAGTAATAGGCACCTATAGGCGGGTGCACAACGCGCATACACTCTGCTTATTACACACACAGGGATGTGCAGCGGCACACAAACATGTTTAAATTAGTGGTGGGCCGTTATCGGCATTAACGTGCTGTGTTAACGTGAGACTCTTATCGGGCGTTAAAAAAAATATCGCCGTTAATCTATTCTCAAAGTTGGGTTGGGAGCTGGGTCTATACTACGCAAGCTATGATGACTTTCACCTTGATAGTTTAGCGCGGATGTATACGGCGAGAGAACGAGTCTTCGAACCTGTGTATGGCTACTAGTTTTGTCAAAAATATCCATATTTCGATATGTATCGATACTGAAATATCTGAAACGATACGATACTCATTTTCTGCAGTATTGTCAGCTGCGCTCTCCTCTCCGACCGGCAGCGAGTTGACACGCACCTGCCTCCTCTCATTCAGTCCGGTTAACCCTCTGAACATGGCGAATGGGTGTTCTGCAGGATTTTTCCTCTTGGCACGTGTTAGTATTGGTGTGACCAGTCTGAATTTCGTGCAGGGTTGCACATAACGTTAATTCTACTAATTCCCGCAGATTTCGTGCTCGCATCTGAAGCGCACACACACATGCTGTAATAAAGCCGCCTCTGACATACAAGTGCAAAAATGAGCTCCTTTTTCCAGCTTATTAATGGTCAAATACACTCAAAAATGTCTCAATGCCCATCTTGGTGAGTTTTAATGTAGACATAGTCGTAACCAGCTCACAGGAACAGTGTTTGGAATCCATGCGTGCGTCAGGTCTTAAAGGGACAGAAGTTATTTATTATTCAAACTACAAAAAGACAAACGATTACTTACGAGCACACATATTCTGAATGCCTTCGGCAGAATTCAAATTAGCCATTTTAATATAGATTAATTCCAAGATTACTGTGAGATTAATCTAGATAAAAAAAATGTATCTATGCCCACCACTAGTTTAAATATTAAAATTAAAAGGATTCCTCTCTGAAGAAGAGTTCAGTCTTTCCTCTCACAAATTCCACCATGTAAATAGCGAATCCGCCATGGAGTGAGCACAACTGGCTTTTAAAGGGAATGGGAGATGAGACTCTGATTGGTTTATTACACGTTATAACCAAAATACACCCATGACTCAATAAGAGACTAGGTACAACCCTGTTGGACCAATGCGTCTGGCGCGCAGACAATTTTTTTCCTGTCGTTAAACTAGCAAAAGCGGATTCGGATACATTGTAAGTGCACCTGCGCCATGCGCTCAGATCATTAAAATAGGGCCATATATCCAACTTTTAGGTGAAACAAAACAGTATGGATGAGGACTTTTAAGAGGCTTAAGAGTTTCTTTAGCAGAGTAGAAAATGGACGAAGCACGAAGAGGGAGAAGAAATGTAAATTAAGACACTACACATTAGATCGTGAGGGAATCATGTTTGTGACCAATCTTATTAGAGACACGCAGGACCGGACTGGGACAAAATTTCAGGCTGGGAAATCTCGCACTCATCCAGGCCATCTCATACACCCACAACAAATTTTGGAACCAAAGAGAATCATATTTTTTGTATGGTCATCAAATAAAAAAATGTGGCCGTGTAAAATAATTAAAGGTTCTCTCTTGAACTGCACCTTCACTTCCCTTTTCCTTTTCATTGTTTTCATTTTCCCTGACATCTCTCTGTCTCGACCCTCTCCCTTGTGTTTGTTTACTTTTTCGCTTCTTTGTACTTCTTTTTGTACCTGTCACTTCTTCTTCAGCAGGTCTAACGTTAGGAACAGAACTGTCTCATTGTTGCAAAAAATGTTAAACATTGTAATTTGTTTGCACAGAAAGTAAATTCAAAGTATCACATTAGGACAATGTATTGTTGTTTTATTTTAAAATGTCTTAAATATCCGATATTAAACAAAACTATTGCAAATAAATTATAAAAAAATTCTAAATTGCTTAAATGTCAAAATTAGTACAATAATGAATACATCATGACAATATATTTATATAAAAATCGTAATACTGAACAAGTTATTGCATTATTACTAATACTTTTTGTGTTGTCTGCCCTAGCTCCCTCCAAACGTAAAAACTATATGAATATCTGTCTGCTAAAAATTTTTACTACTGTAACTTTACAATAGATAATAATGATGTCATTTAGCATACAGTTTGCCGAATTAGATAATTATCACTTTAGTTCAATGGGGCAATTATATATAATTAAAAAGGCAAAAAATAAAAATTATAATTAAAATAAAATAAAATAAAAATTATTAAAAAAGAGAAAGAAAGAGGCAGCAGGCCAAATCAGTTGCCAGGCCACCGGAAATTCACCCGGTGCTCCTGATGGCCAGTCCAGGCATGGAGACACGCTAACATCTCCGACACAGCACAGAAATGCCATAGCACCAGAAATGGAAATAACCACATTAACATGTTTGTCAACTGGAAAAATGCAACAGTGCTGATTTGGGTCTTTCACAAAAAAACAAACAAAGTGATTACACAGCAATTTCAGAACCTTATTGTGTCGCTGTTCATTTCAACAGCATGGTAAAGAAAAAATAAAGAATATTAATGACAAATGTATATAGTGAGAGAGATGTATGTATGTATATAATCGGTCCTGAAAGCTAAGCTAAGACTCCTACGTAGAAGTTTTTAAGGTAAATTGGGAGCTTTCTGAGAGGATTCTTAGAAGCTTTAAGAATACGGGCCCAGTTCTTTGTCTTTAACAGAAATAGATCAAATAAAATAGGGTTAATTCTCTATACGCAAAATATAAAATGTTTTACTTCCCTTTGATTTTGCTGTAAAATATGACCTGCACATGTTCTTGCTGAGGTTTACAAAATTCCCCTTAATGAACAACAATTTGAAATTGCATACCTTGTCAGTGCATAATTCAACCTGATAAATACTGACCAAACTAGAATTTATTGTTTAGTCAGATTGGGAATGGTTACACAGGGGACTGGTCTCGTATCTACAATGGATGATACTGTCTATGAAGCATTACAGAAATCTAGGTTGTAAATAATCTCACTTGGGGTCGTATGCTGTCACACTGAGATATATTGTGTGTTCTTGCCACATCAGATAATGCTGATACTAATCAACAATGTTGCAGTCTATCCAGCTTTTTTTTAAAAGACAGCATGTGTAAGTCTACTCATTTGAATTATAAAACGACACATGACAACACCGCTTTTATTTTGACGCATATTATAATTCCATTAGCAATACTACAAACATACATTCCACTCTGATAGAAGGGAAATTCCCAGTTCATTTTTAGCATTAATAAGGACTACGATGAGGAGACTGCTTCAGATTGCATTATACTGTCTTGCTGTTATTAGAACAAAAACTGGTAAAGGAGGAAGAAAGTAAAATTAACTAGTCAATACATGCTGCCGTTTGAACTTAAGAGCAAAATATTCAGGTTAGGCCTGCGAATTCAAACAATCTAGCAAAAGTGACTGACCCTGCAAAACATAGAAAGCTGTTGAGCAGACAACACCATGTCCAGACATCAGCACCTGTATGCAAATGTTAAACAAATTACATTTTGGCTCCATGAAAGTACACTTCAGTGAAGTCACGTAGTCCAGCATGTGAAAGTTCCTATATCGTGGTAATAAACAGACTTTGATCAGTGAAGTTCTGCAAAATTACAGATAAATCTTTACAATGTTTTTGTTTTACCTTTGTTAAACTATATGATGGCTGACACGTCTGGTTCCAGTCTGCCAGTCACTTGACAAAAGAGTCTCTTTGTCACATTAATTTTGCAAAGGAAGGTAGCCTACACCCACTAACATGTAAACAGAGAGCAGTCTAACCGAATCGTCAAAGCCCTTAACTATGTATACTTCATTTTCTCAAAGTTGACATGGTGAAAGTTTGAATGCCTTGTGTGCTATGATATTGGCAGTAAACCAAACAATCCATTACATATGACAGCTTTCAAATGACTGCTCAAATCCTAAATAGAATAAAATTCATCCCAATATCCTGGTAACAACAGAGCCATCTAAGAATCAATAGGCAAAGTATGCAAAAGAGTAATGCTGCACAGCATGCAATACTCTGCACACCCTCCATCCCTGGGGAGGCCGGAGCGGGTTTATCATCATGTGTTAGGGTTGTACCCACTGTAACAGGATGTGAGGGACTTCCTCTGAGAACCTGCAATGTTCCTATACCACCATCAGGACCCACCATTTGAGCATGCAAATAATGGATGGTATTCATAAAGGAACTCTGTTGGATTGATGTATAAGCAATTAATAAAATTCACCAGGCCATCAAGTGATTATGTTTAGAATACTATCAACCTATCTGTTGCTGACCTTTAAATCCTTTAAACACCACACAGCCGACAACAGTTCGGTTGCTGGTCTGACTTTTTTTTTTGGATGAACCCCTTTAAGTGTTTTCAGTACAGGAACTTGTAGGAAACATTTCCAAATGAGGAGCAACTGATTGATTTATGAGAGGTCAGAGACAACCCTATTTACTTCACACACTCTCAAAAATAAACGTTTCAATTACAACCCAAAAGATTTTTAACACTTGATGCCATAGGAGAACCTACGGTCTTCAAAAAAGAACTTGTAGCTTATTAGCGATACACTAAACTGAAGTATCTAGAATGCTTCATCAAGAATTATTTTTAATCTCCAACAACCAAATTCTAAATTCAAGAACCTTTCAGGTTTCAAATTCTAAATTCAAGAACCTCTCAGGTTCCAAACTCTAAATTCAAGAACCTCTCAGGTTCCAAACTCTAAATTCAAGAACCTCTCAAGTTCCAAATTCTAAATTCAAGAACCTCTTAATTTCCAAATACCAAATTCAAGAACCTGGTTACATCCTTAAGAAAGAAAAATTGTTCATTCAGTTAGGAACTATTAGAAAAATTAAGAATTTCCAACTTTATCTTGAGAAAACGTGGTGGTAAATGAACCCGGAAATGAACGATAATGTACAGTGCATAGGGCATAAGCAGATTGTACAAAAACATACAAATGAGATTGTATGACATCGAATTAGCCACCAATTCAACAAAACATAAAATTGTTATAAACTGCCATGGGAGTGTTGGAATTTCACCTTGAATATGTATTGTATTACCAGAATTATGTGATGCTTTCAAATTCATGTGGGTCAGTGACATAATATGCATATTTTTCTGGAAGTCATTCAAATTAAGAATGAAATACAAAAAAAAATAACAACTTCAAAACACATTCTTTGTTGCACTACAAATGTAAAACAGGAACTAGGCCTACACCAACACTGAAACTGAGTTTTTTTTTAAACTTATTTATCTTTAGGCTATAATAATAGCCATTTTTGAATGTTGATTCAAAATATTCTATTTTGAAATCAGTGTTATGTAACCAGCATGCAGGAAATCTGTCATGTAACAAGAACCCCATAAAAAAGAGAGGACCCCATTAGACCCTAAAGGTGATCAAGTCCTGACCTTTTTATGAAAATGTTCTGTTCAGGTCAAAATGAATAACTTTTAGCCTAGATGAGGGGAATAAATTACATTTCTAAGCACTTGGAAAATGTGTTTTAAACTAGTTTATCCTTATTTGTCATTGACCCATATAACATTTTTACTTTGGCACAAAATTGTGTCTTTACAAAGAGTGTTTTCAGGTCAACGAAGAGTCAACGGCTCTCCGAAATTTCAAGTTGCCTGTACTCAGAAAGACGCACCTTATGCAAACACCAGAGTATTTTTGGGTTAAAGACGCTTTTGATTTGCAACTTCGTTTGTGTTGCTAATTTATTCCTAACTCAGCTGCCTGCGTACTTACTCAAGTTCACACTTAGATATTTAACAGTTGACATTTACCTCATCTTGACTTAAATTAAAGGCTTCTGCTATTTTGCTGTATAGCTCTTTGACGTTCGAGAAGCCCTCGATTCTCCCCGTGGGACTCCCGTGCGCGAGCTGCGTGTGGAACACCAGTTTCGGTCGGAGGCTGGCAGGTGGAGCAGGGAGTCCACCTGCGCCGCCGCCGTTCACCGCAGACTTCCCAACACCTGCGTGCCCGCTGACCTCCTCGTTCTCCACTAAGTTCGAGCTTTCCTTCGACTTGTTTTTCTTTTTCCTGAGTCCCAAAGGCATGTTCGCTCCTCCTGTAAATCCGTATGAGGGGGACTGAAGTACACGGGAACCGGACAGCTAGAGCATTGAAAGAGGAAAACAACCTGTTGAATGTGTCCTTTTAGTTCGGTGTGTTAGTTTTCTCTCTTCGAAAGCGACGTCAAGGCTTAAAACGGTAGTATTCAACAGGTAGTAGATTAGAAATACTGTATACGGATCTACTGTAAACTCTCTCGCCGTTGAGACTCAGACAATGGACAACTCTATGGCCGAACGCACGCGCAGCGCGCTACAGGGCGCTGTGACGTCATCCAGAAACTCATTTACCTGGCTCAGGTGTCAATTAATGATTTTTTTTTTTTTTACTCCAACAGTTGAAAGCAGATGAAGATAAACATACGCCCAAAATATGGGATTATTGTGCCATAAATAGGCTCAAGATACAGTTAACAGTTTCCATAGATAAGCTGCGTGTAGAAAATATAGCCGATAGGCCTATAACCCAATAAATACTACACATTGCGAGTAAAATATTCATAATTTCGTATACCAAATGAATGAATACGAAAGTACTGTAACTCAATGTTTTTACATCTTTGTGCCATTCATTCTTAATTTAGTAAGGATAGACACAATTATCTAGCTATTTGTCAGTGTTTTCATTGAGATTTAAACAATATGCTTTCATAATTCACTCCTCAAGGTTGCTGATTATTTTGGACCTAATTTCCCCCATATAGTCATGTTTTTTAACATGTGGCGTCCTCTGGCGGATGTTTCAATGAATCACGTGTTCAGTAGTTGAGGGTTCTGTACCTCCTACAGTTTTTATTAATTGTATCATAAGGATTTAGTCAGAAGAATCTTCCAAACACAAGACACTAGGAGTAGTCAACAGAGTGAAAATAAAACGTAAAATAAAACAAATTATGCAATTTTTTCAGACTTTAAATGAATAAACATTGTGTGCTATGAACCCACAGCACAAGTCACCATTTTTTTGGTCTCTGTCAAAGACAGGTACATTGCGTGAGTCTGTTGCTCACATTTACAGGGATCTGACATATCAGATGTGAAAAGGCATTATGTCTAGCTAAATGCTAAGTATCATGAATGAAGGCAAGTATCCATGGTACCCTCACGCAGTTCACTTCAAGCCATCATTTACTGAAAATCTATCATTTTGTGCATTTAGAGAGAAGAACAGTACGTGATCTGTCAGAGATCTGTCACAGATGCATTTTCTACTTGAAAAAGGCAAACAAATACATCTTTCTAATTTAGTCTGTAAAACACTGATGTTGTATAAGGTTTCAATAAAACATTTCAAATACACAATTTAAATGAAGCATAAAAAACCCTAAGTTTGCGGAAAAAACTTTCAGACACAAATTGCACTTTAAGCTTGCACTGTCACTGACATACATAGGCATGCAACATAATTATATATATATATATATATATATATATATATATATATATATATATATATATATATATATATATATATATATATATATATATATATATATATATATATATATATATATATATATATATATATATATATAAAACGTGTGTGTGTGTTAGATATATAACATATACATATATATATTTAACAAACATTTAGATAAAAAATAGAAATTGCACATTCTCAAAATTTGATTTGTCATTTTAGTCCACATATGCGAGGGGACTGAATTGTTCATGTAGAAATGTCACTATAGTCTGTCCAAGTTCACTTTATGAGACGGGTAAGTGTCTTTTCAGGACATCCTTGGCATTAGATGGCAGACTGTCAGGAAAGTTCACATCAAACTCCACAATGAGGTCCCCTCTTTGTTCTGGGTTCTTTGGGAAGGGCAGTCCTTGTCCAGCTATGATCTTCCTCATGCCGGGTTTGATAACATCGGTTATCTTCATATTGCACGTTTTACCGTCTATCGTCGACACGGTGACGGAGCAGCCACACAATGACTATGATCAAAGAAATACAATACAGTTGTTAGTCGGATAAGAAATATTCTTTATATTATTCTATTAGTTCTAAATGTACCCCTTATTCAACTTCAAGTTCAGTTGCTGCCTTAAATTTGGAGTATAATCAGATTGTCTGTACAAGTCATTTCAACCAATTTTTTAAAAATCTTGCTTAGATAAATCCTGTATAACTTAAAAGTTGAACGTGGTTATATTATTTTGATGACTGCCCTTGAGAAAAATAAATATACTAAAATCTATTTTAAATACATTTATTTTATGCTATGTATATACATTTACATATTACGTACTTAATATAAATACCCTGCAATTGTACTTTTAGCATATAAATTGGTATACTTAAAGTATGCTGAACTAATTTTGTATGTAATGTACTTTAGTTATCTAGAAATAATGCTGAGGTCTAAAGATATACTTAAGTATATTTGATTGTGCTAAAATGGAACTATTGCGAGTATACTTTAGGTACACTTAAAATATCTTGCATTTAAATACTGATATTATACCGAGATCATACTATCCTTACTAATAGTGAAAATAAACACATTTTAGACTTAATATTAAGAAATGTGCATTGTGCAGTAAAGAAGTGCAACAAATAAAGTTCTATAATGCCCCTTTTTTTGATGTCCCCAGAGTGTGTATGTGAAGTTTTAGCTCAATTTATCCACAGATCATTTTTTATAGTATGTTAAAATTGTCACTTTTTGAGGGTGAGCAAAAACGCAGCGTTTTTGTGTGTCCCTTTAAAAAATGCAAATGAGCTGCTGCTACCGGCCCCCTTTCAAGCAGCTCCGATTACCTCATGCAGACACGCACTGAAAATGTCAGAAACTGTTCAGCCTTTTATGTTCAAACAATGATGGAGAGACTCAAGTGACAACATGTACAATGCAACAGGACGTTTCTGAATGGTTAGTTGATGAATTTATGTAGCAGGTGTGGATTTACTATTTTCAAGTCATATTCTGTCATGATAATCTATAAATCGCTCGTGGGAACTGTTGTAAGATGCCTTCAGAGACTATAGAGAATATATGCTGCATGAAAATAGAACAGGTATAGTTTAGTTTAATTACGGTTATAACTTATGTTGTCATCTTGCTTTTATGACATGCTATTGCATTTGTGTTACGTACTGTTTTGCAATAAATGTGAAAAGACAGATACAACAGCTTGAGCAGACTCCTAAATGTGCTCTACTACAACAGCTCTTCCTCTTTTCAACATGGCCTTTGTTACGGGTGTTCCCAGGCAGAGTCCTGCACAGGTGCGGGTACGGGTGACCCACGAATATTGCTGAAACAGGTGAAAAACATCCTAACTGTGTCGGATACGGGTGCGGGTCGGGTCGGACAAGGGAGAAACACGGGTCTAAACACATTTGTGCCCGCGCGGCGCGCACGCGCGCCCTCCCAGGAGACTCACAACCGCGCGCGATCTGCCTGCACTGCAGTCATCGAGATGGATCCTGAGGAGTTGAAGAAAAGATTGTATATTGGATAGCCGCAAATGTGGAACTTCATCTCTGGAACAGCACAAGCAGTTCTATCGAACAGTATTTTACAAAAGGGGACAGAACTGAATGTGCGTTGTAGAGATGATAAGGACACATAACCATGTTTGACAGCTTCGACTGAAGTTGTCCTTGGGTTAATGGTCATGTACTAACTTCAGTATGCTGACAATAAACATTTTTGTAAGTGCGTCCATAATGTGATATGCTAAACTGATTTTATTTCGTGTGCGGGTTGGGTGTCGGTTCTATTTTAATTTGGTCAGGTCGGGTACGGATTTTAATTAGTGCTGTTGTCGGAAAACGGGTCGGATGCGGTTTTACGCACTACGGGTACGGGCGGGTGCGGATTTACAAAATCGGACCCGTGCAGGACTCTGTTCCCAGGGACAGGGTTTGTGTACATTTTAGGGTTAGTGATGTCACTAACCCATGAGTAAGCTTGTTGTAATTGTTGTAAAAAATGCTGCCTTAAATTTTTACAATAAACTAAAGCCCGGGATACACTCCACGATTTTAGCAATCCTATAAGATCATTACAAAACACACTGTGCGACATGAATCTATTAAACTTGGGTACGACATGCATATAGACTGTACGTTTATGACACCTATTGACTCGTAGGCTACGATGGAAGTTAGTATAGAAGAATAAAACGTCATTGGCATGTGCTAGTGGTAAACAAAAAGAGCATAATGAATCACTTTGGCAGTAGTAGTTTTTATGTGTGCTGAAAAAAAGAGAATGCGGCGAAAGAGGAACGGAAAAGCAAAAAAAGCATTTTTACGTTTTAGCATTGGCAGGTCAGTAGACGTAGGCCGTAGCAGCAAACACACAGTGCGATGATCATGCTGAATTTCTCACACTGTCAGAAAATGATCGTAGGCTATCTTTGGTCACAAGACCGTGACAACGCCCGTCTTTGAACCTCTCTCATTCTACAACATAGAACCACTGATTAGGAGCCACAATCACAGAAATCGTCAGGATTGTTTCCCGATGGCAATCTTTCGTCAGCCGAAAATCGTGCAGTGTATCCTGGGCTTTAGATGTTTAAGTCGTTTCAACTTAAATTACATTCAACTGACTTGAATGGGGTATAAGCAGATTGTACTGTGTTCAATGGGTTTCCTATGGGTTTACACTTTCAGAGCATAACAGTGGTCTTTAATTAAAGGGACACTATTTCTCTAAATAATAAAAAAGGGTTGAACTTATTTTTAAAGTTAAAACAATGTAAAACCTTATGTTGTCATAACTTCATATCATATAATTTTATACTGTGCATAACTACATATAAATAGTTTAATTTTACATTGTCATACATCTAGAAAAAAATATTGACTAGTTAGGCAAACAGATTTAATCATATCTGGTGTGAGCAGCTGTTTGAAGATAATTGGACCTGCTTTTAGATTTAAAGGTCCCGTTCTTCGTGTTTTTTTGAAGCTTTGATTGTGTTTACAGTGTGCAATATAACATGTGTTCATGTTTCGCGTGTAAAAAAACACAGTATTTTTCATACAATGTACTTATCTGTGTACCGCTGTTTTCACTGTCCTAAAAACGGCTGGTGATTTCCTCTTTCTATGAAGTCCCTCCTTCAGAAACACGTAACGAGTTCTGATTGTGCAAGCGCTTACCGTGTTGTAATTCGACCGCAGCTTAGCGCACGTGCCAGCAGTTCCTGTGTTGTGATTCGACAGCAGCTTAGCGCATGTTGGAAAGGTCACGCCTCTTAACGGAGAGATGTATGCGTTCAATAATCTCTACAGCGTCCCTGGGAAAGCCAAACAAAGGTGATTTGACTCCTGGATGAAAATATCAGCGTCTCGACGACATGGCGATAAACACACTCAACGCAACAGTTCCTTTTCTCCACGCGACACGTCCGCTTCTCCACGTGGGACAGCAACAAGACCGCGCCCCCTTTTTCGCGTTTCTTTGTGGGCGGAGGTTAGTCTGTTCTACTGCTCTACTGACGTAATTAAAGAAGGAAGTACCAGGATGTAGTCCAAGCCAGCCGTTCGCTGTAGGCTTTGAAAGGGAACTTCTGTTAAATAAAATATCTCGCTTGGCATTGAACTTTGAGCTTTATAATTTTACAGGTATTATTTATGCTCTAACAGCAACATTACACACTAACTAAAGTTTGAACAATGGGATCATGCGGAATGGGACCTTTAAATTTATGATATGAATACATATTCATCCTGTATTCACAGTGTATTCTTTACACTTTTTTCTTAAATGACCAGCATCAGGACAGGAAGCTGAGAATTTCAGATGTTACATTTGACCGTATGAAACTTTCACATTATGACAGTAACCTGCGCAAACCACTGCCCTCCTTTCAAATCATTCATTATACTGCAGATATTGTGTGCAAAAGTGTATCCAACTCTTTCCCTTTCAACAAACACATCCCTTCAACAGCCTAAAAGCAATTTTTTTTTTTTTATTATGGTTTTGGTACTCTATGTACAGACACAGGATGGTCTATCAATGATTGTGCCATAGAAGTGCATCTTGATGGCAGTTCACAGTTTAAGTGGGCGAGCTCCTTTTCCGGCATCTCACAACAGCTGATCGAGCTCAAATTCCTTCTCGTCCAAACTGCATTATGTAAGAGACGAAATTTCACACAAAGAATGTATGTTTTTAGCTAGGGAAATTTACAAAACAGAGCCTTATAGTAACCTGCACAGATCTATTGAACGTATAGGCTTTAAATGTGTCAGAATAGGCTGTATAGTGTTTGTAATTTTAACTGAAAAGTGATATAATAATGCTTTGGTAAAAACACGTTAATTGGTCATTTAACATGTTAAACTGTAAATGTATACATACTGCAATTTATATTGCATTAAATGGACAATACATGTCGACCTAATGTTACAGTAAAATCTTGTATAAATAATGTTTTTTCAAAGTAAAAATGACGACTTATATTCAACAAGACAACTTAGCAAATCGAATAGATGGATGGATGTGTGTATGTGTATATGTGTGGTTGGATGGATGGATGGATGGATGGATAGATGACCATTGAGCAAATTAATTTGTAAGAGGCTCTTCTCACCTGGCGCAAACTGACACGGACTGGGTACACAATATCAGACCCCTCTCGTCGAAAGTGGCCATGAGGCTTGTCTTTAATGACAAACACAATATCGGCAGGAATAGTGTTAGGCGATTCGTCACCCTCCCTTGGAAACGTAATTTTGGTTCCCTCTTTCCAGCCACGCTTGATCTCAATAGTGAGTATTTTGTCCTCGGTTCTCAAGGTCCGACCGTCCGGATTCAAGCGCTTTCGAGAGATTTTCATGCGCTTGGTGCACCCATGAAAGACCTCCTCTAGAGACACCCGGAGCTCGTGGTGGATTGCGGGGTCCTGCTTTCTGCGCGGCGGGCCGCCCTGACCAACGTGCCGTTCGCGTGGAAATCCATTTATGTTAAAACTCGTAAAAGAACCAAAGGGGTCACTTCCGTCCACCTCCATGTCATCGTCATCTCGTCCATTGACTTTCCTGCCAAAAAATATCTCGAAAGGATTGGCTCCCCCAAAAAACGTGGCAAACGTTGCATGAGGATCTCCATGGAAGGTGTAGGTGAAGTTGCCTCCTGGTCCGTCGGACGCTCCTCCACCTCCTTTAAGACCTACAAATGTGCAGAGAGAAAACACGTTTTTATCTCTGTGGAAGATTTAGGTTAGGCTTGCATTACTATACAGCCCACTGTATCCCAATAAGCAATACTAGTAATATACTTCTACTCTGCTGTATATGGCACATCCGTACATGGGTCATTGACAAATAAAGCTTCAGAAAATTTATGTTTTTATCTTTTCAAAACTGAGTTAATGCCTTTTTTTGGAGTCATGAACAATGTGTTTAAGTTTCAGTTGTGAAATAAAATGTCAGTGTTTAAATTCATTTTTTACAACCAAATATAGTTGTATAGGCCTACTGTAGTTGTACCACCTGACATGGAAAGTGTTCTAACCTACCCATACTTAAAATGAGCCGTTTTTACCAATATTCGAGAGAGATCTACAAACCTTTTCACTCTCAGTTGGGGTCGTCAATTCATAATAAGAGAGCCATGTTTGCAGTTGTACCACCCTGACATTTGAAAATATACAAATTGCTGGACAAAAGTTTTTCAATAATCTCAACAACTTTAAAACTACTGATATTTATAAAATGTGTTTATATGAAAGGTTTCGAACCTAAAATTATGCCCTAGTAGACCTATTTATTTATTTATTTATTTATTATTGTATTATTACGACACCATTTTAATTTCAGACAGTTGGGCCGCCTGACACTTTGAGGGTTTAAGATAACAAAACATAAAATAAACTGCATTATTTAAATGTACAAAAAAATGAATTCAAACTAAATAGGTTTTATAGAATAAAGTGATATGAATTTATCAAATTATTTTAAAAGAAATAATTCACTTGGACACAAAAATATGCATGTCATTGACCCACAAACAAATGTGTCATTTTTTATTTATTTATATGTTATGTGTATCTTAGTCTGTTCATATCTAAGTAGGCTATTCTTTATTTTACTATCTGTGTAGGCCTACTGTTGTTGTCTCTGTGTACTGGAAGCTTCTTCTGTCACCAAAACAAATTCCTTGTGTGTGCAAACATAGGCTACATTTGGCAATAAAGCTCTTTCTGATTTTGATACGCCCGTACAGAATTAGACAGCAACCGTTACATCTGATTTCGACGCTTAATTAATACAAAGCTTTGTTTCCGACTTAAAATATGTTGGTTGAGAACTGCCAGCACAATAAAACCATGACTCCATATGGTCAACTTTGTATATGGCCATAGGCTACGGTAAATGTCCGGAGATTTCATATTTGTCAACATCCGAAGTATTTAAAAGATGAGAAGGATTAAGCATTCGGGTAACATAATGCTCACTGCTAATATGTGCATTACAGTTATGGAAGATGCCTACCTTCTTCGCCGTACTGGTCGTATATTTCACGTTTCTTTGGGTCACTGAGAACTTCATAAGCCTCCGCGACCTCCTTGAATTTCTCCTCCGCATTGGCCGCCTTGTTTTTGTCAGGATGCCATTTCAGAGCCTGTTTTCTGTACGCCTTTTTGATGTCGTCGTCTGATGCTCCTTTCGCGATTCCCAATATTTTGTAAAAATCTTTGCCCATTTTCTCCTAGCTTATGAAGACCGGGTTGGCGCCGCTGCACGAGGATTCGTCAGTCTACTCTACTGAAAAAGAAGACCGTGAATAAAAGCACCGTCGGTGTCAAATCCTGCCTCTTTAAACCGTGACACAGATGATCAGTTGATCCCGTTGTGTCTGTTTGGAGGCGGTTACTCAGCACTAAAGATCTTGTGCTATTTTACTCTCTTTAAATAGCCATTGCTCCCTCCCCTGTACCAGTGCAGCTCTGGAATCAGAGGGCGCTTTCTAGAACATAGCACGTCATTTCCCATTTTCAGATAAATCCATTTTCAGAACTAAATCCTTTCTAACCAGAAACGCATGTAACGATGTGAATAGCCCATGTCTCTGAGAATATTGTGTGTAGATTCTATCTATCTATCTATCTATCTATCTATCTATCTATCTATCTATCTATCTATCTATCTATCTATCTATCTATCTATCTATCTATCTATCTATCTATCTATCCATCCATCCATCCATCCATCCATCCATCCATCCATCCATCCATCCATCCATCCATCCATCCATCCATCCATCCATCCATCCATCCATCCATCCATCCATCCATCCATCCATCCATCCATCCATCCATCCACCCACCCATCCATCCATCCAGGTCTGTTCAGTGAAGACAAGATCTGACAAGAAAGAGGTTCCCCTTTATCATTGCTTTGGCACAAAATGAATTCACTGACTACTGGAGTTGTAGTCAAGACCACCTAATCCGAGACCAAGTCGAAACCAAGACAAGACCAAGACTCTGAGGGGTTGAGACCAAGACAAGACCAAGACCAGACCAGCACTCCTTAAATTCATAAAGCTCATAACTGCCTGAGAAAGGACTATAGAGCTGTACAATCAAATGAAATTATTAACAACAAAATTAATCTTTGCACTGCATAGGTGGTACAGAAGATCTGAATTGGTAAATTACAAATGCATAAATAATGTTGAGAATATATATATATTTTTTTAATGATTGAATGTTTGCATAAAAGCATTGCAATATGTTTGCACTGCAGTCATGCTCAAAATTCATCTTTGCACTGCATAGGTGGGACAGAAGATCTGAATTGGCAAATTACAAATGCATAAATAATGTTGAGAATATATATGTATTTTTAATGATTGAATGTTTGTTTAAAAGCATTGCAATATCATGTTTGCACTGCAGTCATGCTCAAATTTGTGAAAACTGCTCTCTTGCTTATGATGTTGCTTAACTATATAACGTTATAAAAATCCAGATGTCATACAAGTACTTATTTGCGTTTTGTGAGCATTTCTATTAATTTTGGTGACATTTTGACTCAATCCTTCATTAATTTCTGAATTAATGATTGCTGATTCTGATGATTGCATCTGAAGCAATAACTTTCACATCAAATCACATCAATGATGTTACAGTTTTTCTCAGTCGCTTTGGTACATTTCTCAGATCAGAATTGAAATTCTCAAAGCTACATGTTCAATCTTCACATCATTGTGTCACTTGTGCACATCAAAAAAGCAGTTTCTCATTTCTTTGAACAAGTTGCAAATGCTTGTGTACATCCATGCAAATGATTATGTACAATTCTCTGCCGTTTCCTACATTATCAGTTGCTTATGTCATGTTGATCAAAATGTATTATAATGGGTCTCTGTTGAATAGTCTTACCCCCCACAACATTAAGGCATTAGTTCATAGCATAAGTCTTTACATGCAAAATGGTTGAACAAGTTGTCATAAAATGTCAAGCATATTTCTATACATTTCCGTTAGACATTTACATTTCTACTTTTGTTTTTCTGGGGGGTTTTTTCTTTGTGCTATGCAGTGCTGTCTTTTCCTTTCTGTATCGCAATGACATGGTCTGTCAACAAATTACAGTACAAACAGTAAAAGCATAAATGGGAATCTTGTCCAGTCTCTTGCATTCAAACTCCCACATACACTAAGGTGTAACCTACAATTTACAATAATTGTCATCAAAATTTTAGCCATATTTACATCAGAACATCCCTCCAGAGTACAGTTACATTGACAACATGACAAAGCAATTTGACTATTTTATTCATACACAATGACACAAGGACTTGTCATTCTGATGGCACTGACATGTTCATTGACACAGATATTTACTTTTGAGAGATGAACTAAGGATTTTGAGCAAGAGAATGGCTTTTGCAGGTAATCCACGGTGTTTTGCTATTTGTACGAATTGTTTTGAGAAATGCACTTGCTGTTTTGCAAATGTCGAGGATGATTCGAGAAATGTACCAAAGCAACTGAGAAAAACTGTAATAAATCAATCACACACCAGCAATTTAGTAATATCCCAGCAGTTGTGGTCTTGAAACAAAATCCTGAGTCCTCTAAGTCTGAGACTGAGACAAGACCGAATACACATGTTTGAGGCAAAGACAAGACGAAGACCTTCAAAAAATGGTCTTAAGACGGTCTCAAGACCAAGACCGGTTTTGAGTACTACAACACTGACTACATCTTTACTTAGACACAAACGCCACCAAAACTAACCTGCAGGCCAATTTCCACATGTTTACATAGCCTACTCTTTTCAAAACTGTTAAACATAAACATCAAAACCTTGCATAACACAAACATTAATAAGACAGTAATTTGATACATTTCTACAGTAATACCATTTTGAAATATACTTCATGACGGATCGCTTCTTGTACTCCTCAGTTGTAAGTCGCTTTGGATAAAAGCGTCTGCTAAATGCATAAATGTAAATGTAAATTAAAATAAATATATAAATGAGAACACTGATCACCATAATTGTGAGTTTGATTGGTTTTTGCTTGACAAAATGGCACTCAAACCAATCAATTAATCTGAACTAGACAAGGTATAGAATGTGAACAGTACAGATTACTGGAGTTTTACAATTAAAACAAGTGTTAGTTAGAATCACTGTTGGATTTTACAGTGGAATAATTTTGTACTGTAATGCAAACATGGACAATGTAACATTTAATGCTGTAAATTATAGATATGAAATTAATGCTGTGCCAAGATGAAAGCTTGTTAGGAGAACTATGTTTTGAAAAAGTGACCTAAGTTTTTAGAAATGTGCCCTAGCGATTGTTTAAAAAAACCCTGTAATGTAGGATTAATTCAGGTAAAGTGGGCCTTTAAGCTTGATAGATTGTACTGTGTTCAATGTGTTTACACTTTCAGAGCACAACAATGGTCTTTAATTAAAGGGACACTATTTCTCTAAATAATAAAATAGTTTTGGCTGATGCAATATGACACTGGTGATTGTGGCTCACCTCAAAGGAGGACTTGCCGACATAAGATTTTAATTTCTAATTTAGCTTGCTCACAAAATGCAAATAAATATTATTGTAACAGTTCCTGTTTTGTTTGTTACTACAGTTAACAGGGGATAAAATGCAAAGTTAATTTTGAAAGTTAGTTTTCTTGTAAGGTGTTTACTTTTTTTTACAATCGCTAAATAGGACACATTTCTCAATACTTTCATTTTTTCAAAACTCTCCAGTCTTCACACAGTTCTCCTAACCAATATCAGCGTGGCACAGCAGCAGCAAATTTTACATTTACAAAATGGAATAAATCTACCAAAAACACTTCATTCATGTCTTAAATCAAGTCATTCTTCAATAACACTATAAGGCTTTCACCTGGTCTTCACCCAACAAACACTCATAACACAATGAGCTTATGTCAGGGTTCTGTTACTTCGGTCTAGTTTATCCTTGGTTAAGGATACAATGTTTTCTTTCATAAAGTTTCTTTACAAAACAAGAATGACACTCTTTATTGTTTATAATTCATTGCAGTATATATATTAGTCAATGTTTACATTATAGCCTCCAAAATTATTCCTATAAGTTTCACCATTTGTGAAACTGAAAGACTAACACTTGTTTAGGTGTTAATTTACATCTAATTGATTTAGATTCTGAATATATATTCAATATGCTACTGTAGAAATGTAGCAAATTGCTGTTCAGTGTTGTATTATGTTTGTAACTTTAAGGGATAGTTCACCCAAAATTGAAAATTACCCCCATTATTTACTCACCCTCAAGTCATCCTAGCTGTATATGACATTTTTCTTTCAGATGAACACAATCAGAGTTATATTAAAACATGTCCTGGCTCTTCCAAGCTTTATGATGGCAGTGGCAGCCCAAAATTGAAAGCTCAAAGTGCATCCATCCATTATAAAAGTACTCGACACGGCTCCGGGGGGTTAAAAACGGTTAATAATGAAGTCCACCTGCTAGATATTTTACTTTATACGTTTTAAATATGGAATTTTTCTTTCACAAACCCATCGATTTAATGTCAGCCTAGAGTAGACTAAATGTTTTGGAGTTTGTTAAATTATGGATGGCCCACCTTGAAGTAATCAAAAGTCATAAAGAAAGCATTTGTGTGGCCCACTTGTGGCCCATCACCTGAATTCACCCATTCTGTCATATCCTCATGTTACACTTATGAGAAATCAAGCAAAGAGAATAGTTAATTAATGGTTAGTATGCTTACTGTAGGTCATAGGTAACATCTCATCCCAAAAATGATCTTATGTTGCATTTGCTGCTGCAGCCTCTTATGACTTTTGTGTTTTTCCCACTATAGGCTGTTCTTCATTTATTATTGTCTCCCTTCATTTAACACCAGTTCTAAATAATCTGTCCTGTTGACCAAGACTAAAATGGGAGACTTTTATAGGTTATACTTTATTTTAAGGTGTCAATACAGTGTAATTATATATGTACTGAGTAAAATTTAGTAACTACAGGGTTAGGGTAGGATTTGGTTTTGGGTTGGTTAGTTAGTTGCTTGTAATTATGCATTTTACTATTATTACTATGGCAAGTGTAACATATGTAACAATGTTACTGTAAATTGTTACCTTTTTAATTCATATTACTGCAGGCAACAGGTTATTATAAAGTATAACTCCCATGTGTGAAACCACTTAGCGTAAAGCTTTAGCTAAATAAGATTAAACTAAAAGCACAGTCTTCATCAGAAGCTAAGCAAAGTTGTCATAGATGCAGGTTATTAGACGTCATTTTCTGAAAATAGATGGAAAATCTGACATTAACAGGCAGCCCTCTAAGTATAGTAGTGGCAGACTGCCATCAAAAGATCGGGTTTCCTCTCCATCCCAACCTTTCCCCTTCACCCAGACCGATTTTGCATATTTGAAGTAGGCCTAATCTTTGAAAAAATATTAGATAACCAGTCTGTTAAGAATACATTGTAAAATGCGACCAGGCACCCACAGGTTTGCTTTTAGAAATGACCATGTTTGGTCTGTGAACAATGTTGAAGATCTGCACCACACAGCGCAGTTCCATCTGCTGGTTAGCATCGGTACAGCACCAGATTCCCGGTGAGAGGAAGGATGGCATTTCGCTGGACCACCGCACTCCATCCTCCGGCAACATATGACTCAGCGTTATCAGAGTAAATAAGGTCAAAATATAACAACGACCACAAAATAAACAAATAGGCTTACTTAAAGCTCGTATGGTATTTAAATAACATTTTGTCTTTTACACCATCATGGATCACTTCCGCGGCTTGTTTGATAAACTCGACAAGAATAAAGACGGTTTTATATCTCACGAGGAGCTGCAGAGTGAAATGCGAAGGATAGGTGTGGAACCCGTTTTTGAAAAGGTTCAAGTAAGATTTTCTATTGATATCAAGTGCAGAGGTGTTCAGGTATAGGCCTAATCATTCTTTCATGTAGCCTCTGGATTAGGCTACAATTATTTTCTGGGTGAGCAAATAATAGTCGATAATTCTTTCGTTCAGGCAATCTTGTCCAATTACGACCAAAACGAGGATGGACGTCTAAGCTATCAGGAATTTCTTATTTACATGATGGACAGAGAGAAGAAATGGAAAATAGATTTCCATGCCCTTGACAGAAATAAATGTGGTAAGTTGTCTGTGACAAATAGCCTATGCTATCATTTTTATTTTTTTATTTAAACAGCTTGAACTGGTAGTAACTCACAAAACAAAGTATACCAAAACAGTGTCAAAAATATATTTTATATAAATTAATATAAATCATATTTTAGAGACTACACTCTAAAAAAAAGTGGTGAAGAACCACTGAAGCACCAAAATTGGTGCTATATAGCACTAAAAAAGGTTCCCCTATGATTACGAGCCTTTTTTTTTAGAGTGTAGATATTATATAAATTTTTTGTATTCTTATATTTTCCTGAAATGAATACATGATGTTAGCTAACTGCATGATGCGACTATTGCTACATTTCAGCAATTTGGATGTTACTTTGACACAGTCACCTCTGGTAACAGATTACTCTTACAGTGTAACTGTAAAAACTCTTACAGTTATCTTACTCTTATCGTTAGGACACATTTCTCAACACTTTTTCAAAACTCTAACCAACTTAGTTGGTGCAGCAGTTAATTTCACATTCAAAATGCACTAAAACTACCAAAATACTTCATACAGGTCTCTTCCATTGCACTAGCAAAGGTTTTTCACCTAAAAACACGAAAAAAAAAGGAAAAAAAAGTGGGAGACAGGAGAATTGTACAATGGTTTTTGTAAAATCTCTTTACAAAACAAGAAAATGCATGAAGTTAAGGGCCAGGAGCTGGAGATCGTCTCGGTTACGTATGGTAACCCTCGTTCCCTGAAGGAGGGAACGGAGACGTACGTCGGTATTACCGACGAATTGGGATCACTTTAGAGAGCCCCTATCAGCTTCGAGATTTAGAGAACAGGCCAATGGGCCATTGGCGTGCGAGATTTGCATCTCGCGCTCCGCCCCGCGCCGCGGGTATAAACAGGAAGCGAGAGCATCGCACTGACGTTTTTCACTGAGGAGCCGAACTATGACTCGGCCATGTAGTGATGGTAAGGAACTGTGGCGACGGGACGTACGTCTCCGTTCCCTCCTTCAGGGAACGAGGGTTACCATACGTAACCGCAAGACCCATTCAGCAGACTTATTGGATAACGCTGGGAAAGCGTGCCCGAAGGACGCTGCGGGAGCCACATCATACCCGGAGGGAGTTACCATGTGGAGAGAACACGTATGGGCTGGCCGTGGGCAGCACAACACACGGAAGTCCCAGAGGTGGCCCCGGCCTATACAGGCGGGGGACGACACCGAACTGAGACGGCAGAGGAACTCTGCCAAGGGAAAGACACGAGCTCACCGTAGGGAGCTGTACCGTGGAGAATACACGTATGGGACCGCCGTAGGGGTCACGACATACGGACCCCAGTCCGACACAAGTTCCACCAATGCATACAAGTGCCAGACCTGGCGTCAGACGCTCCGCCACATCCGACTGCCGAGGGGTGCGGAGGACTCAACAGGGTTCGCCAATCCTGGGGAACTCGACTGGAGAAAATAAGCGCACGTATCCGTTCCATGGGGAAGGGAATGGCGCAGCAAGCCGACACTTAGAACGGGCACTTCAGCTGCTGACTATGGGAAGCGAGCACATGAGAAGCCACCGGTTCTACACGTAGGCTATAAAACCTAGCGAAAGTGTTAGGTGTCGCCCAGCCCGCAGCTCTACAATATCTGTCAGCGAGGCGCCACGAGCCAGCGCCCAGGAAGAAGCAACACCCCTAGTGGAGTGGGCTCTTAACCCGAGCGGGCAGGGCACGTCTTGGGCTTCATAAGCCAAGACGATGGCGTCCACTATCCAGTGGGCCATCCTCAGCTTGGAGACAGCCTTTCCCTTCTGCTGTCCTCCGTAACAGATGAAGAGCTGCTCTGAGGTCCTAAGCTTTGCGTTCTGTCAACATAGACGCGCAGGGCGCGAACTGGACAGAGAAAAGCCAGGGCTGGGTCTGCCTCCTCCGAAGGCAGGGCTTGCAGGCTCACCACTTGGTCCCGGAAGGGAGTAGTGGGAACCTTGGCAAATATCCAGGCCGGGGTCTCAGGGTTACCTGAGAGTCACCTGGTCCGAATCCCAGGCACGATTCGTCGACCGAAAATGCCTGCAGGTCGCCTACCCTCTTAACTGAGGCCAATGCAATCAGGAGTATTGTCTTTAGAGACAAGATCTTAAGCTCAGCTGACTGTAAAGGCTCAAAGGGCGCCCTCTGAAGTGCATCAGCACCAGAGTCAAGTCCCAAGAGGGTATAAAGGGAGGACGAGGCAGATTTAATCTCCTCGCCCCCCCCCAGGAACCTGACGATCAGATCATGCTTGCCTAATGAATTAACCATTAACCAGGTCATGATTGCGCTATAGCGGCAACATACACCTTGAGGGTGGAGGGAGACAGCTTTCGCTCCAACCCGTCTTGAAGAAAAGAGAGCACAGATCTGACCGAACACTTTCGGGGGTCTTCTCGGTGGGAAGAGCACCAGTCGACGAACAGGTTCCACTTCAACGCATATAGCCGTCTCGTAGAGGGGGCTCTGGCGGAAGTGATGGTGTCAACTACCGCTTGTGGTAGGTCACCTAGAACCTCTGCATCCCGTCCAGGGACCAGACATGGAGTTTCCAGAGGTCCGGACGCGGGTGCCACAGGGTGCCGCGTCTCTGAGTCAGGAGGTCCTTCCTCAGAGGAATGGGCCAAGGAGATGCTGTCGCGAGGAGCACTAGTTCCGGGAACCAAGTCCTGTTGGGCCAGTACGGAGCTACCAAGAGGAGTTGCTCCTCGTCCTCCCTGACCTTGCACCGTGTCTGTGCAAGAAGGCTCACTGGGGGGGAACGCATATTTGCGTAGGCCCCGGGGCCAGCTGTGTGCCAGGGCATCCGTGCAGAGGGTTCCCCCGGGCAGGGAATAGTACCACTGGCAGTGGGTTGTGTCGGGGCGGCAAACAGATCGATCTGTGCAGCCCCAAGCGACTCCAAATCAGCTGGACCACCTGGGGGTGGAGTCTCCACTCCCCGGGCAGCACGGGCAACCGTGACAGCTCGTCGGCCGCACGATTGAGCGGGCCCGGAATGTGGATGGCACGAAAGGACCTCAGATGCTTCGGACTCCACAGAAGGAGATGGCGGGCGAGTTGGGACATGCGGCGGGAGCGTAGACCACCCTGTTTGATGATGTACGCAACGGCCGCAGTGCTGTCCGTCCGGATCAGAACGTGCTTGTCTTTGAGCGACCCTTTGAGGTGGCTGAGAGCAAGACGAACCGCCAGCAACTCCAGGCAATTGATATGCCATTGCAGTTGGGGCCCCGTCCACAGACCCAATACTGCAAGCCCGTTGTACGTGGCACCCCAGCCCGTGGATGAGGCATCCGTGGAGACAACAGAATGCCTGGACACTTGTTCTAGAGGCACTCCTGCCCGTAGAAATGAAGGGTCCGACCACGGGCTGAAGGTTTGGCGGCATCTCGGCGTCACTTGGACACGGAGGAACCCGCTGTACCACGCTCATCTCGGGACTCGGTCGTGTAGCCAGTGTTGAAGCGGTCTCATATGGAGCAGCCCTAGCGGCGTTACGGCGGCTGCTGCTGCCATATGCCCCAGGAGCCTCTGAAATTATTTCAGTGGAACCGCTGTACTGCGTTTGAACGTATTCAAGCAGCTCAACACCGACTGGACGCGCTCCTCGGTGAGGCGCGCTGTCATGGCGACCGAGTCGATCTCCATCCCGAGAAAAGAGATCCTCTGTACGGGACAGAGTTTGCTCTTCTCCCAGTTGACCCGAAGACCCAACCGGCTGAGGTGCCGAAGCACCATGTCCCTGTGTTCGCACAACTGTTCCCACGACTGGGCAAGAATCAGCCAGTCGTCGAGATAGTTGAGAAGACGAACACCACGCTCTCTCATGGGAGCAATGGCCGCCTCCGCAACTTTCGTGAAGTCACGGGGCGACAGGGACAGCCCGAAGGGCAGAACTTTGTACTGACATGCCCGTCCGTCGAAAGCAAAGCGTAGAAACGGTCTGTGTCGAGGGAGAATCGAGACATGAAAGTACGCGTCCTTCAGGTCGATCGCTGCAAACCAATCCTGGGGACGGACGCACCTGAAGATGCGTTTCTGCGTTAACATTCTGAACGGCATCCTGTGGAGGGAACGGTTCAAGTAAGGCAGGTCCAAGATTGGCCGTAACCCGCCGCCTTTCTTGGGTACAATGAAGTACGGGCTGTAGAACCCGGACTTCATATCGGCTGGAGGGACCGGCTTTATCGCGTCCTTCGCCAGTAGGACAGCGATCTCCGCCTGAAGCACGGGGGCATCCACCCACGCAATAGACGTGAAGTGAACGCCCCCGAACCTGGGCGGACGCCGGGCGAACTGAATCGCAAGCCGAGTCTGATGGTACAGATGACCCAGCGAGACGGGCTGGGGAGCGCTAGCCAGGCCCCCAGAGACCGAACAAGCGGGGCCATCGGTACCACAGACATACCCGCAGCAGGGCAGCGAGGCGGAATGCAGGGACCCCAGGACGACATGGGAGTGGTCCGTGTAGGGGTCTGGGTCTGACACACGACCTGCATCCGCTGAGGGGGTGCGCGAGTGTGGGAAGGCCGCTTGAGTGCGTTCCCACAGCCGGCACCCCCTTCTGGCGATTTGGAGAGGCACCAGAGGCTGACAAGGCATGGGAGCGTTGTACACCGCCCAGCGCGCTCTCCAAATGAAGGAGGGGCTGAGCGTGGCAAGGCTTTGTGGCGTTGCACACGGTCTGCCTCACCTCCTTCCTCAGCGGGGAACAAGAGCGGCTAGGCATAGCGTCGCGCACTGACGTCCACACACCGCTGAGAAGAGGGGAATGAGAGTGGCGAGGCTTGTAGCGTCACACACTGCCATTCTCGCCCTCTTGTGGGGAGGGGAATGAGGGCGGCGAGACTTGTAGCATCACACGCTGCCACTCCTGAACTCCCGAGACCCAGAGATATTGGAACTGTTCTTCTCTTTTTTTTATTTTTTTTTTATATATATATATTTTTGGGTACCACTGGCTGTTTTTAACCCCAGTGGCGGAACAGAATTACTAATAGTTTTTACCCGGCCCTCCTCCGGGGGAAGAACAGTCCCGAACCAAATCCGGGTCAATGGTGTTTCTGGACATCGTCTAGCCAAGGGCCAGCGCTGTGCGCAGCTCAACCTCGGCTGAGAACTACCCTCATGCCCTAAGCAGGGCGGAGGTGGCCTGCCAGTGGCACTGCCACCCCACCGATGAGGGTAGTGAGAGAGAGGAAAACTTTATACAGATTATGGCCCTATTGGTGTTCCATATTTTGGCACCAATAGTTCCATAATGCAAAAGCCTTCCAACGCACATCCGGGAAAGGCAAGGGGCAGGCAAGGCGATTTATGCATTGCACTATGCCTCAGCCACCCGGGAAAGCATGGCTGTCGAGCATGAATCGGATTCAGCACGAGCGCCCACTATTATAGTGGGAATCTCAGCATTATCTTCATTTCAACACACAAGCCCTCTCTCCGATGCAGCGACTGACATCTGTCCTCTGCTAGAGCCCCAAACGAAACGCTAGGTCCTTTTGTTTTTTTGTTTTTTTTTATTTATTTATTTTTTTAGGACCAGCAATCCCATCTGTAAGCTACCAGCAGACATGTGAGACAGTGGGCGTGGCCGTGAGACGGCACACGGCGCGCTGAACACTCAAGCCCTTATGAAAAAGGCAAGACGAACAGCGCGCCGACGTGGCTATGCTCTCATTAGAGAGCATAGACCACCCACAAACACAGTCTCAACATGCGTAGCCGCCGAGTGACGCGCGCTGAGATGCCGTGGCAACCCGCGCTGTCACTCGGCAGCTAGACGGCACACGGCGCGCTGAACACTCAAACACTCAAACCCTCACACGGAAGGCGAGATGACCAGCGCGTCGACGTGATCCCGTTCCCCTGAGAGAACACGGATCACCCACGAACACAGTCTCAACATGTTTATGCGAGAGGGATCGTGGCCGTCAGGACAGGAAACAACCGCATCCAGAAACGCACGAGTGGAATGACGTCTTGAAAAAGACGCAGTGTCACACCCGTGTTGCTCTTTTGTGAGGAAACGCTCTTAAAACAGTGCTGAAGCACCCAGGGGAAGACCGCGGCAACACACAGGTGGTAAGTGCAGTCCTGTGGTGCACTCACTGAAACAAACGCCCTCACCATACCGACAGTTGCTGTGAGAACAGCAGTTTGTTATGCTGATGCAGCGGTGAACCGCATGTTACATGTCTCACTGATTGTGCCTTTTCGCCATCACAGAGCGTCCTTCTCGTTCTCTGGAGCATCTCTCTTGCAGATAGGCTTTCTTTTAGAAAAGCAGGCTTGCTTCATCAACGCCGTTCGGCTCCGAAGTGAATGACGTCAGTGCGATGCTCTCGCTTCCTGTTTATACCCGCGGGGCGTAGCGCGAGATGCAAATCTTGCACGCCAATGGCCCATTGGCCTGTTCTCTAAATCTCGAAGCTGATAGGGGCTCTCTAAAGTGATCCCAATTCGTCGGTAATACCGGCGTACGTCGTAGTGACCGACTGAAAGGGAAACAGCGTTGAAGATGAAGTTGAGGGGCTGCACAACACCACTTTACCAGATAAGTCCAGCGGGGTGGGCAGATGACTGGAAGAGACCAGGTAGTTCAGGGGCGGTAATTGGCTCTGACCGAAAGTTGATTAGCCGAAGGATGCATTGGCTGGCTCTGGCTCCGGGGTGGGAGGCGGCACTCGCATGTTGTCCGTTGGCTCAGGCTCTGTATCCATGGTGGGCTTGGGCATCAAACTCCGGCACGCAGCGGAATATCTCCCTAACTTTCCATCTCTCCTTCCCACTCTCCGGGCTGGGACGAGCAGTCCATTCTGGAGTGGGGAGAGAGAGAGCGTCTGGTGATGGAATATGTATCAGGGAGGCGTAGAGAATGTTGTTCTCGACGACTCCCAAGGTGAGGGAGGATCAGCACCCACAGGGTGTAATCCACAAACTCAGCGACAGGACGGCGACTCAGCAGCAGCATCTGGCTGAGGATGACATCATCCCGCTCCAGAAAAGTTCTTTCAGGATTACATCGACCCAGCGTGCCTAGTTGTACAGCTGTAGATAGCCCTCCACATATTCCTCCAGCGTCCGGTCGTTCCAGAAAAGGCAGTCCTCTTTAATTTTACTCATTTTGAGGGTTTCTGTCATGGTTGTGGTTGCAATCCAACAGTAATGACAAAGGAATTCATTAAATCTAAATAGTCTTTAATCCACAAAACAGGAATACACGTGAGAATCTTAGGAGTATAAACACACTTACCACACTTAATAATGATGAAAACCAACAAGGAACTGAACGAAACGGGGAGTACTTATACACAGAGGTAACAAGGGAACTAGATGACAGGTGGAGGTAATCATTAACTAAGGAGACAAATTATCAAACAGCTAAACTGAATTGTAGCACAATAAACTAACATAGGAATGAAAAGACAACTACAAAACATAATCCTATAGTTTAGCTTACATAGATAACTGTGTGAAGAGTTTTGAAAAAGTGAGATGAGCATTGAGAAATATATCCTAAGAAACTAATTAGAAAACATGCATTTTCTGTAAAGCTAGCTGCTTTAAAAACTATGTTTTGTGAAAAGCACTATATAAATGTGAATTGAATTGAATATATGTTCTTTCCTCTGATTAGGGGCAATTGACCTGGATGATATCATGATTCTGTTTAAGGAATTAGGTTTGGTCATATCAAAAACCAATGCAAAGAGAATCATTCAAATGTAAGAGACCTGATGCTGCCGCCTTCACATTTGCAATATTTTATAATGATATTTGATATTGATTTCTATGCCATTTGTAACAATGCCACAGAAAATAAATGTCACATCAAGATCCTTCCATGTTTTTGTAATCTGGGGTCTGATACCTTGACATACAGATTTATGTAAGTCTTAAATAGACCTTGTGTTCTGGTACAATTTATATTAAATGCATGAAATCCATCCAATGCTTAGGAAATTGTATTGATTGTATTATTAATCAGTTATTAGATTATTAACATTTAATTCTGATTGTCATTAGGATGGATGAAGACAACTCTATGACCGTAGACTGGGAGGAATTCCTGCAGCACGTCATCATTAACCCAGCAGAAAACATTGGAGAGTTAGTATCTTCCTGGAAGCATAACTTGGTAAAAATTGTAAAATACCTTTAAACTTTAAAATAATAATTCACCCAAAAGGAAAATTATCTCATTATTTACCTAACCTAACCCTAACCTACCCCTAATCAGATGAGTTAGATTTTTTTTTCTTCTGCAAAAAACTCCTACTCCTAAAACACTCAGCTTTTAGATCCATCCAGGAATTGCATTTTATTTTCTCACCCAAAAATGATGAGAACATACAGACATTGATTAAACCACTATTAATATTAATATTACCATTAATTATTTTTATACTGTCTTAATGTGCTTTTGGAGCTTTTGGTCACCGTTCACTTGCATTGTGTTCCTTGAGAACTAAGATATTATTCTATAAATCTTTGTGTTCTGCAGAGAAAGTAAGACTTTACATACTGAGTATATGACATGAGAAAATGACGGGGAAAATGTCATTTTAACAAAACAATTACTTCAAGATTTTGCACATATATGTTAAATCTGCACTGTTTATCGTCAGGTTTATAAAAGGATGTTGTCTTTTTAGGTGTTTGATGTCGGAGAGAGTCGCTCTTTGCCTATTGAGTTATCTCAGGACGAGACTGACCTGTCAATCTGGGGGAACTTCATATTGGCCGCAGGCTTGGCAGATGCAGTGTCCAGAACTGTGACAGCACCAATTGACATGTTAAAGACACGACTTCAGGTATTTTTGTCCGTCACAAATGCTATCTACACTTGCTGTTAAATTCCCTTAAATGTCTTTGATTTTAAAATCAAAAGAAACAAAGTATGAGCGTTGTTGTACAACTAAAGATACACCTTTGAGAAATGATTGCTCAAAATCACTCGTTCATATGTTTGGTTTATTTTGCCAGTAGATAACTAGAATTTACATTTACAATCTACATTTGTGTTATGTTTAAATATGCAAATGAAGCATTATCTAATTAAATATTCACGTCTTTGCATATATTTCCAGAACAGAAATTAGAACATTGGAAAAAGCCAGGTTTCATTTTGTTGATATATTAGAATTAAAGGGTTTTACAGAGGGGATTTTGGATTTCTGTTTTGAATACTCAGAAAATACTGTAAACAGCCAGAAAAAGTACATTTTCACCATGTTTGTTTTAGGAATAATATGTTGTATTAAATCAGGAACATTTTAAACATAGTTCGTTCACACAGTCATGAAACTCTTGTGAGCAGCTGATTGGTTCTCCTAAAGCCGACTGCTTTAGCTAGTCAATCTTTTTTGTTCTATATAAGAAGCCTATTTGTTTCTGTTTTTGAACTGGCTTAACTCAGTGCAGCACGCCAAGGAGAATTTTCCCAGCCCTCCTCCTTTCACAGCACCACCTTCCTAGATCTGCTAGGAGGTTCTCCCTACTTTCCTTGCAGCAGCTTGTATCCTATTCCCTCTATTCATGTGCAATGCGTTTAATTTGTTTCGGCAGTAGACATCTCTCATGTAACAGCAGCATAGCAGATCTAGTCCGCCAAGACATAGCTATGTATATTCAATTATTAGCAATAAAATGCAGTTTATGCTGTGCAAATGAAGCTCACGAAAATTAAGAATACTTAGACTTCAATACAAACAAACAGGAGAAAACTGGAAACTTTGTTGTGCAAACACAACAACTATCACCAATCGAGAACGGACAAAGAACTGATGAGAGAGCCAGGTGTAGTCGTAAGGCCGATGGCCGCAGGTGGACTCGAGGCCAAGGCCGAGGAGGAACCGGTGTACTAGAGGACTGAGGTGGAGCCAGAGCGACTGAGGGCCGAGGTGAAACAGGAGGGAGGGCAGAGCCAAATGGAGCCGTAGGGATGGAGTGACGTAGTACAGCGGATGGCTCGCAAATCTGTGGCGCAGACAAGGCGTCGTCTGACAGAGGGAGCCCGGTTGACCCTTAAGACCCCTGGTCCCAAGTGGAGCCGAGGGCGGGAGGAGCCAAGGCAGAGGAGTCTGGATGACGGGCCGAGGTGGAGTGACCAGATCAGCGGCTTGAGGTGAATCCAGGTGAAACCTTCGTCCAGAAGAAGCTGGATGCCGGAAGACCCCATGCAGGAGATAAATTATTTGCAGCAAGGACGAGAAGTTGAGGGAAGATCTGTGCACAACAGCCACTTTATTTAACAATAAACCAAGCCAAATAACACGCAGAAACTAATACTGGAATACTGCAATGCAGAAGAAATACAACCAACTATAAATAAATGAGAATGAACAAAGAACAACTCAAACTGAGGAATAAATATAACTAAAGAGTTAAACAAGTAGCAGGTGGCTCAAAAAATCAAACAAAGAGTTGCCATGACAACAAATGAGAACCTTCTATGGAAAAAAGGAAACAGCAAACACTGATGTATTAAGGTTACGTTTACACGACAACAATGTACTATTGTTGTCAATAGATGCGCGCATCTGGCTGCCGCTCCACGCTTCGTCGTCTATTGTTTACGTTTGCTGTGTCCGCTTCTTGGACAGTTGGTGTTTCTTTCTTTTTCTGCATCCTGCTACAAACTGGACTTAACTTTTTCTACTTGGCTGAGTGTACTTTTGTTGCTGTCACCGCTGAGATTCTCTGCTGTCAGCCTGCTACGAGCCCTCTCACCCTTCTCTCCTCCATCTGTTGGATTGACTGTGAGGTGAGTTAACACTCTTCTTACCAGTTGTTCGATTAGCTTGCTGTCAGGTTGGATAGCTTTCCTCTCCGTAAGCTTTTATAGATGTTGTGATGGTTGTGGTCCTGGCTAACGTAACTCTGCTGGTAGTTGATTTTCTCATGGCGATTACAAACACACCAAAGGCTATAGCACTCGTGCTGTCTCTGGTTTCCCTTATTTTTACTGGGTTTCCTTCCAACATGGATTTTGGATATCTGTCACGCGAACTCAGGGCGCTTAACCGGCACCCACGCCTCAACTCTGAAACATACGAGCACTGCCGCTCGCTCGGGATCACCCGGCGCCCGCGCTACGTGCACCGTTCAGTCCGAAGTCCCTTTAACTATCAGCAATCAACACCAACTGTTATCCCGTGCATCTGGTCAAGCCACAGAACTATGGTCAATCCGAAACGCCTAAGCGACTGCCGTCCACCGCGATCGCTTGTCTGCGTAAGAAAGTCAGATTTCAATGTCAATTCAGCTGATAACTCAGAAGTGCTGCAAAACCACTTTGCTCTACTGAACTGTCGCTCTATCTCGGACAAAGGCCCCTACCTAAGTGAACTTATTACTGACAAAAATCTGGATATGATATTCCTTACTGAGACTTGGCAAACACCGAATGACTTCATGCATCTTAATCTGCTAACACCATACGGATACCAGCACCTGTCTAAGCCACGTTTATATACTAAAGGGGGTGGCCTTGCGGTCATTTATCGCAACTCCATAACACTTGCTCAGCTGGACTTCCACACTACTACGTCATTTGAATATATGGTTTTGAAAACTTCCTCTAACAGTCCCCTTACAATCATCCTGATTTATAGACCACCCAAACAGCAAAACGATTTTTTCTCTGAACTAAGTGAACTACTAACGCTAGCCTGTGATTCATCATCCAAGGTCATCTTGCTTGGTGACTTTAACATTCACGTTGATATTCCCTCCTCTAATAGGACTCAGTTAATGACTGTTCTGGACTGCTTTGAACTTTATCAGAATGTTAACTTCCCAACTCATACTCACGGCCACACACTTGACTTAGTTTGTACATCTGGCTTGAATGACATCTCCATCAATGGTCTGGTGACTCCTATCTCTGATCACAAGCTTATTACCCTTGATTTTACACTAATCTGTCCAACTAAATGTACTGACAATATTAACATCTCTTATCGTAAGATCAATGTTATTAATGCTAGCATGTTTGCCGCATCGATTACTTCTTCTGCTATTTCTGATGTTTTTGATTCCACCTGTCCATCCAAAATATTTGACTTGTACCATTCTGCCATTGCTGATGTTTTGGATGAGCATGCTCCAATTAAGACTAGGTCTGTTCCCTTGTCCCACTCTTCGCCGTGGTTTAATGCTGAGCTACGGGCTATGAAAGCAAGAGGCAGACAGCTGGAACGTCTCTTTCGGAAAACCAATCTAACTGTACACTTCCAAGCATTTTCGGACCATATTACGCTTTACAAAACCGCCTTAAATACAGCTCACTCTTCTTATATCGCTAATTTAATCAATAACGCAAACAACAGGCCTAAATCACTATTCAGCATTGTAAATAAGCTTGTTCAGGCACCCGTGCACAATGCCTGTCTACAAGAATCTGACGACTTGTGCTGTTCTTTTCTGCACCACTTTCAGGGGAAACTGGATGCTTTACGTGGGACTTTTAGTGATGAACCGACCACTTCTAGTTGTGAGCAAGCTCAGACAAAAACACTTAATAACTTTATGTTGACCAATCCCATCTTGATTAGTGAAATGATACAGAAATCCAATTCTTCTTCTTGCCGGCTGGATCCTGCACCTACAACACTTCTGAAACACTGTAACTCTGCCATTTCTGCACCTATATCACATCTTGTAAACATGTCTATTCTCTCTGCTTCTGTTCCAGTCTCACTAAAGACGGCTGCAGTTACTCCTATTCTTAAAAAAACTAATCTGGACCCAACTGAATACGCTAACTACCGCCCAATCTCCAATTTACCGTATGTCTCAAAAATCATGGAAAAGGTTGTCGCCACTCAATTGCAGTCATATCTATCTCTCAACAATAGTTTTGATTTATTTCAGTCTGGTTTTCGCCAAAACCACAGTACTGAAACTGCATTAGCAAGGGTTATCAACGACCTCTTACTCGCTGGTGACTCGGGAAACATTTCCTTACTTCTACTACTCGACCTCAGCTCAGCTTTTGACACTGTCTGTCATAAAGTCCTACTAATGCGCCTATCAGAGATTGGTATCTCAGGGGCTGCATTATCCTGGTTTTCCTCCTATCTAACAGATAGGAAATACTACATCACTATGCACAATTACAAATCTCCCACTGTCACTCTCAAACAAGGTGTTCCACAGGGTTCAGTTCTTGGCCCGTTACTATTTATTATTTACATTTTGCCTCTCGGACAAATTATTCGCCGCCATGGTTTTCAATATCACTGCTATGCCGACGATATCCAGATATATACTGCTTGCCGACCGGATTATATTTACCAGACCACATCACTATCATCATGTGTAAATGAGTTAAAGACCTGGCTCAACTCCAACTTTCTCAGTCTGAATCTGACTAAAACAGAAATATTAATCATTGGCCCTCCATCTCTAACAAAGAATATAAGTGATATTCCCAGACTTGACCTTGAAGCTACATCAATAATTCCATCTGCCACTGTCAAAAAATTTGGGTATCATTCTTGATCCTTCACTGACGTTCGACGCTTACATTAGCCAACTTTGTAAAGCGTCCTTTTTTCATCTGCGCCGTATTGCCAAACTCCGCCCCTATGTCAGCCCAAAAGACGCTGAAGCACTAGTCCACGCGTTCATCACATCTCGCCTCGACTACTGTAATGTTCTTTTTTCTGGACTACCAGCACACTCTATCTCACGTTTGCAATATATCCAAAACTCAGCCGCAAGACTACTAACTCACACTAAAAAAACTGCCCATATCACTCCAATTCTGTTCAAACTGCACTGGCTACCCGTGTTATCCCGTATCACTTACAAAATTCTTCTGCTTACTTTTAAGTCACTCAATGGTCTTGCTCCAGCCTATCTCTCTGAATTACTTTCTCCTTATATTCCCCCTCGAACTCTCCGATCTTCTGGCTGTGAACTCCTCTGTGAGCGGAGATTTCGCCTATCATCTATGGGTGGCAGGTCTTTCTTTGTTACAGCCCCTAAGCTATGGAACTCTCTCCCCCTGGCTCTCAGGACAACAACCACGTTAAATGATTTTAAAAGTAAACTTAAAACACATTTGTTTAATCAGTATTATCAGTCATGAATATGTTAACTTGACATAACACAATCACAATGTTAACTGACTACCAATAATCTGTTGCATCTTTACTCAAACTGCCCACCATGCTGTCTGTAATTAATGTTTGTTGCCTTTGTTTTTCATGTTGTATTGCATATGTAGTGCGATTTGCAACTGCAATCGCTCATTACTTGGACTGGGCAAATGTCCACTGTCCGTCTATGTGTAAACTGCTTGTTACTTACTGTTATTGTGAAGCGTCCTTGAGCTTGGGAAAGGCGCTATATAAATTAAACTTATTATTATTATTATTATTATTATTATTACTAAAAACAGAAAAGGTGCAACGATAATGTTGTCAAAACGATCCCTGTTCACACAGATCTGTGAAAACAACAAAAAACGCTGTATTACCCAGCAGGCACCGGACCTCAATATGACGTCAGATTGACATTGGACCCCAACGTCAGACAGACGTTGCATTTTGGTTGAAAATGAAAATCGGGTTGACGTCAGAACACAACATCAGATTGACGTTGGGTTTCTGACGTCAACGCAATTTTCATTTTCAACCAAATTGCAACATCCGTCCAACGTTGGATGTTGATGTCAATCTGATGTTGGGTTCTGACGTCAATGTAACGTTGGGTTCTGACGTCAACCCGATTTTCATTTTCAACCAAAATGCAACATCCGTCCAACGTTGGAGGTTGACGTCAATCTGACATTGGGTTCTAAACTCAACACCAGATTGACATCAAACTCCAACGTTGGACAGACATTACATTCATATTGAAACTGGCCATTATCTCATTTGTCCAAATAATTAATAATACGTAACACATTATGAACCGGTTGTCATAGTTTTTGTCAGGTTCTTCATATCTAATGCAGATGTCACACTGGTTCTACTCTGGTGCTAGATGGAAGGTCATGGGCTCACCCATGCCAGGTTTTTATCTTCTGGCAACACAAGGGATAACATGCAATTCCAAAATCTAAAACCTAAAAATCTCTAAAAATTTACTTAGGTCTGTTGTGAATATGTACACAAAAAAAGAGAAGAAACAACAAACAACTGACTGAGCAATTAATAGATGGAACCAAAAGCAATGGTTTGGGATATTTCACACTATGAATTCCGTGATATCCCCAGTCTGTAATCGTTGTTATTGCTGCTTCTTCTTCTTCGCTTGTTTTAATCAAGAGATGCTGTACTCATTCAGGAGATGTGTAATAGTGCCCCCTAACGTGTAACATGGAAAGTGGAAAATATCGTAGAGATAACAAAAGACAGAAAAAAAATCACTCACGACTCATGACGGAATAACTTTTAATAAGGGTTAATCTATATTTATATGCAGTGATATATAATTTAATGCAGACTATGCAGTAATATTTTACATTTGATTACTATTTGGGTACCTGAAAAGTCTGAAGTATCTGAAGTATGAATGAAATCAGGCCAATCCTGATTGGTGTTGCGTCATGACGTAACTATGACGGCATACCCGGAAGATATATAAAGGGGAGCCTGGGCATAGTAATGGCAGTTATCGCGATGAAGCATGCGCTCCAGGCCTGCCGAGGTGTGGCGACGAGATGCAGTGCTCGTTCCCTTTCTCAGGGAACAAGGGTTATATACATAACCCAAGCCGTTCCCTTTCGAGGGAACTCCCACTGCATCGGAACGACGAATTTGGGGAACGAGTACCCACTAGGCCACACCGACGGTAGCACCAGTCCTAGTGTGAAGCCGGAGACCGGGCACAGCTAGGACTGGAGTACCCTAGCACCGGGCGTCGCAGGGAGGTGCAGACTATAAAATCTAATAAAAGTGTGCGGAGTAGCCCATCCGGCCGCCTCGCAAATGTCCTGCAAAGGGACCCCAGAAAGGAGGGCCACCGAAGAGACCATGCCCCTGGTGGAATGTGCCCTCACGGCCATAGGTGAAGGCAGGTTGCGCACCTGATAGGCCGTGGCTATTGCCTGGACAATCCAGTTACTGATAGTCTGGGTTGACGCAGGCAGCCCCTTCTTAGATGAACCAAAACACACTAATAGCTGCTCAGATTTCCTCCACTGCGCAGACTTCTCCACATATAATTTAAGGGCTCTGACCGGGCAGAGCAGGTGAAGTCTCCCTTCTTCCGCCGTCACGTGAGGCGGAGGATGAAATGCCTGAAGAACCAAAGGCTTGACCACGCTAGATGGCACCTTGGGCACATAACCGGCCCTAGGGTGTAAGATGGCCTTCACTTCGCCAGGGGCAAACTCCAGGCAAGTCGGCGTAAGCGCCAAGGCCTGAAGGTCCCCCACCCTCCTCAGAGAAGTGATGGCTAAGAGAAAGGCCATCTTAAGGGTCAAGGGCCCTCAGGGGCCAGACCCAAAGGTTCCATAACTTGGGCCGGGGGTGAAATATCGTGCCCCCTGCCTGAGACAGGAGATCCCTCCTCAGAGGAATCTCCCAAGGTTGACCTGCCAGCAGAGTTATGATGTCCGAGAACCAAACCTGAGTCGGCCAACGTGGCGCCACCAGAAGCAGGTTGGCGCCTTGTCGACGGACTCGCTCCAGGACCCCCCGGGAGCAGAGCGATCGGGGGAAATGCATACAGACGCAGCCTCGGCCACGTCTGCACCATGGCATCCAGCCCCAGAGGGGCCGGATGCGTGAGAGAAAACCACAGTGGAAAGTGGGTCGTCTCTTGAGACGCGAATAAATCCACTTCCACTGGGCCAAACCTCTCGCACATGGCCTCCACCACCTCTGGGTGGAGTCGCCACTCCCCGGGCCTCAGCCCCTGCCTGGACAGGATGTCTGCTCCCTGATTTTGGACCCCCGGGACATACATTGCCCTGATGGACAACAGTTTCCCTTGGGCCCACAGGAGGATCTGATGCGCCAGTCTGCATAGAGGGCGCGATCTCAAACCCCCCTGCCGGTTGAGGTACGCTACGACAGACGTATTGTCTGTCCGTACCAGGACATGGTGACCGCCGAGGTCCGGGAGAAAGCTCCTGAGAGCCTTGTAGATCGCCATCATCTCCAGGCAATTTATGTGCCAGGAGGAATGACGCCCCTCCCATGGGCCCCTCGCAAAGCGGCCGTCCATGACCGCGCCCCAACCAGTGAGGGAGGCGTCTGTTGAAACGGATTTCCGGCAACAGGACGCTCCCAACACTGGCCCCTGGGACAGAAAGCAAGGTTCTTTCCATATGGCTAGGGAACGAAGGCATACGCGCGTTACCCTGATCATACGGAACGGGTTCCCCCTGGGGGAAAACCCCTTGGTCTTCAGCCACCACTGTAGAGGTCTCATGTGCAGCAGGCCAAAAGGTATTACATTGGACACTGTTGCCATGTGACCCAGCACCCTCTGGAAGTGCTTGACAGTGATGCTGCGGCCTAGCCTTAATCCTGAGACCATCGCCCGCGTGGTCTCGACTCGCGTGGGAGCTAGTTGCGCCTGCATCGATGTCGAATCCCACACGACTCCCAGGAACGTTGTTCTCTGGGATGGCGTCAACACACTTTTCTTGGTGTTGAGTCTCAGCCCCAAGCACTTTATGTGGGCCAGAACGACATCTCGATGCCGAACCGCCATATCGTACGATTGGGCCAGAATGAGCCAATCGTCGATATAATTCAGCACACAGATGCCCTGGAGTCTCATTGGAGCCAGAGCTGCATCCATGCACTTTGTGAACGTGCGTGGGGAAAGAGCTAGACCAAAGGGAAGCACTCGATATTGGTACGCCTCGCCCCCGAAAGCGAACCTCAAGAGCTTCCTGTGACACGGAAGGATGGATATATGGAAGTATGCGTCCTTCAGATCTATCGTGACGAACCAGTCCTCGGACTGGATCTGACTCACGATGGTAGGAATGGTGAGCATTTTGAACCTGAACCTCATCAGAGATCGGTTCAAATACCTCAGATCCAGAATAGGACGCAACCCTCCATCCTTCTTTGGAACTATGAAGTACCGGCTGTAGAACCCGGACTCCCTCTCTGGTGGGGGAACATACTCTATGGCCCCCTTTACCAGCAAGGATTCTACTTCCTGTTCCATAACCCGAACCCGCTCTGGTTCCACTACAGTCCATGTCACTCCACAGAATTTTGGTGGAGGATGACTGAACTGCAGTCTGTAACCCTTTTCTACAGTCTGCAGGACCCACATAGAAATACTCGGAAGGCGTTCCCACGCGCCGAGATAATCTACTAAGGGAACCAGCCTCTCGAGGCTGGCCTCGGGTGTCAACCGAGCCTCGTCCCCAACCCCCTGAAGCGGCGGACCGGCAGGGAGCAGTTGGGGACAATTTTCGGTGTACGGACGCGCTAACTGCCCAGTCGCAAGTCCTCCCGGAGGCGGCTGGAGCAGTGAACATCCGCGGGAAATCGATGTGGCCCGAAGCGTCTGTGACGGCGGGATCACCACATCGATTTCCCGAGAACGCCGCGGCGGGGATAACCTCGGTTGTTCCCGCGCGGGGGGGACCGCTCTATGAAGTCCAGCCGAAGCTAGGACTTCTTCCCAGCAGCCTTCCTAGCCTGAAGGACGTTTCTTAAATCGCCCATAGGTGCGGAAGCCTGCTGGTGCGAGCGCCGCCTCTGTTGCCAAGCTCCAGGAGGAGGGGCTCGAGAGGCGATGCTCTGCTTTTGCACCTGCCGGTGCGAGGAACTGGTGGACGGCTGAGGCTGCCCGCTGGAGGCAGCCTTCCCTTTGGAGCGACGAGGGAGGTATGGCGGAAGGCCGCTGACTGCTTCCTCGCCTCCTGGAATCTGTCGACGACGGTATTAACAGCTTCGCCGAACAGTCCAGAAGGCGAGATCGGGGAGTCTAGGAGGAAGGTTTTATTTCTCCTTCATCCCCGATAAATTCAGCCACAAATGTCTCTCCACAGTCACCATGGATGCCATTGAGCGGCCCACAGCACGGGCCGTCTCCTTGGTGATGCGGAGAGACAAATCCGCAGCCTTCCGGAGCTCCAATATGTCCCCCGGAGAGGGACCCTCACCCTCATCTAACTCCTTCAGGAGGTCGGCCTGGTAGGCTTGCAAGATGGAAAGAGTATGCAAGGAACTACCAGCCCGCCCAGCCGCCATATAGGCTCTGCCCACCAAGGCTGAGGTGTCCCTGCAGGGCTTGGTGGGCAGTACCGGGGCTTTCAGCGACGATGCCGATTCGGGAGAAAGATAGCCCGCGAGAGCATCTTCCACCCGCGGCATCGTCCCGTATCCAGCTTCACGCGCCCCCAGGACATTAGAATAGTCCAATACAGGGGGATTGGAAACGCGCGCCGAATACGGCTTTCTCCAAGACTTGCACAACTCATTGTGCAGGTCCGGGAAAAAAGGCAAGCCCCGACGAGGTGTTTGAGCCCGGCGTGAAAGGAATCGGTCATCCAGCCTGCTTGGTGGCTGGATTTCCTCATTTTCCTGTGGCCAATCAATTCTTAATTTGGCCACCGCATGGGTCAAAACCTCGACCAGTTCCTCTTGAGCGGGTGGGTGAAGTGGCGACTCATATGGTGCTCCACCACCCGCTTCGATATCCACCTCATCTGGTTCCTCAGAACCAGAGAGAATGAACACCGGATTCTCCACCCCGGGGGAAGAAGCCGCAGCGCAGGCTTCCACACGGGGAGGGAGAATCTAGGAATCGTCAGACAAAGTTTGGGAAGGTGCCTCAGCAGTCCCAAACCTGTCTGACAGATCCCGCTGTGAGCCCCAGGATCTGCGACGCCGAGCCGCCTCGGCGACTGGGGGTCCAGAACCAGAGGGCTCACGAGGCTGGCCGGCCTCATCAAACACGGCCAGCCGAGAACGCAAGAGCCTGAGTGTGAGCCGCTCACAATGATCACAGGCGGCTCCCTCGAGAGCCGCCCGAGCATGCTCAACACCCAGGCACTGTACACAAAGCGAGTGTGTGTCCGAGCCCGACATGTAACGGGGACACGGATGCACACACTGCTTAAAGTCTCTTGCTTTCTCAGTCGCCATTTCACACACACTTTTTCACTCTCACAACGTACAACAATAAATAGACAGACAGATTTCACAAAGAGCGCTATGCTGAAGAGCGATAACTGCCATTACTATGCCCGGGCTCCCCTTTATGTATCTTCCGGGTATGCCATCATAGTTACGTCATGACGCAACACCAATCAGGATTGGCCTGATTTCATTCATACTTCAGACGCGCTGTTGCTTAGGGAGTGTCCCCAAATTCGTTGTTCCGATGCAGTGGGAGTTCCCTCGAAAGGGAACTAGTTTAGACCTATATTAACCTACATTTTTTGTATGTTTGTTCTGCTGTGCTGTTGCTCGTAATTTGATTGTTCTTATTTTATTACTGATTGTCTTTAACAATATTTACAATATATATTAGTTAGGCTAGTAGTTTTTGGAGTCATAAACTTATTTGTTAAGGTTACATGGATCAAAACCAACAAAAACAATACTGGGCTTATTTTATTTTATTTATTACTTTTTTTTGTTGTTGTTGGGCCAGTGAAAATTTTGGCAGGGCAAGTAGAAAAAAATCCTTATATAAAAAATGAGTCCTTATAAAAAAATGTTTAAAAAAAACAACGGACGCGTGAGCTCCATGTAGAACGGAAAAGGTGACAATGCTAAAGAGACAAAATTAGTATTTTTTTTCCTTAAAAACAACAAAATCCAGAGAAACAACTCAAGCAAAGCCTCCTTGGTTGTGTTGTAGATAGTTGTGTGATGAATAAATGTTGTTTTATATTTATTTACCAAATGTGCACTCTTGTCATTTCAGCTCACTGTACAAACATCCGCCTACTGCGTACCGCGTCTGACAACACCACGTATCCGTAACATGCCCGCTCCTCGACACTAGTAGTTTCGGGAGGTCTACTCCACTACAAATGTGTTAAAACCAACAAAATATCAGCGTCTAATGATGTTAGAGTTTCCTGTTTCATGTTAGAGTTTCACAACCTAAAACTAATAAAATATCAACGTCTAATGATGTTAGAATCTGACGTCAATATGATGTTGGCTTGAGACGTTGGCTCAACGTTAGATTTTGGTTAGTTAATACCACAACCTAAAACCAACAAAGGATCAACATCTAATGATGTTAGAATCTGACGTCAATATGATGTTGGCTTGAGACGTTGGCTCAACGTTAGATTTTGGTTAGTTAATACCACAACCTAAAACCAACAAAGGATCAACGTCTAATGATGTTAGAATCTGACGTCAATATGATGTTGGCTTGAGACGTTGGCTCAACGTTAGATTTTGGTTAGTTAATACCACAACCTAAAACCAACAAAGGATCAATGTCTAATGATGTTAGAATCTGATGTCAATATGATGTTGGCTGGAGACGTTGGCTCAACGTTAGATTTTGGTTAGTTAATACCACAACCTAAAACCAACAAAGCATCAACGTCTAATGATGTTAGAATCTGACGTCAATATAATGTTGGCTTGAGACGTTGGCTCGATGTTGGATTTTGGTTACTTTACAACACAACCTAAAAACAACTAAATATCAACATCAGCTGACGTTGGTATTGGACGTCAAATTAACGTTGGCATTAGACGTTGAGCTGACGTTGAATTTTGGTCACCTGACGTCGCAACCAAAATGTAGCCAAATAGCAACGTCTTATGACGTTGTGTGCCTGCTGGGTATTAATTCCCGGCTAGTAGATAGTGATGTCCCAGATAGCAGACCAACACTGAATCATCGTTGAATCAATGTTAATGCATCAACTAAAATATAATTGAATCACTAGGTGTTTCTCAATGTCAAGGATCCTTCCTCTGCAGGACTGGTCCTTCCAAGTCTCTTCCTTCAGAGGCTAGGCGAGGCTCCTCTTTAGCATTCGGAGAACAGGTAAATGGAACAGGCTAGCAAGTGCGCGTCAGCCTCATTACGTCAGTGAAAAGGTCCGTTAGCCATCAATAACGTCATTTGTATAACGGTTGTAATTTGTACTGGCATTTAAAAGTTAAACTTTACTTACATTTACTACGGTTATAACTAATGTTTGGTAACGTAAATACTTACACTTGAAAGCATATTGCCCCGTTAACACTCCACCAACGTCCGATATTTTGTATTTTTTTGAACAAGATAGCAAAGCTGCGCGCATAGGATTGTGGGTGATTTGAGAACGCTAAGTGCGCGAAGTCTACTCGTATGCATCCTTTCCTGTATATGGCATATCTTTCGAACGAAGGACTCAGACCTTGGTTGAAATTCCGAGGATCCTAGACATTGGAACAGCCCTTCGACGGACGTCGATGATGTAGCATCCTCGGAATTCTGGCTTCCGAGGATCCTTCCTTGACATTGAGAAACGCCTAATATTGCAATTTAACATTGATTTTTCATCAGGTTTGCACCCTGAAATAATGTTATTTCAATGATGAAAAATAGATCAAGGTGGGCTTAAAATCAATATTTTTTCAACTACAATTAAATCACTTATTTAACACTGAATCAATATTGAATCAATGTTAATGCATTAATCAAATTATCATTGAAATAATGTTGATATTTAACATTGATTTTTCATCAGGTTTGCACCTTGAAATAATGTTATTTCAACGATTAAAATAGATCAAGATGGCCATAAAATCTATATTTTTTCAACTTTAATTAAATCACTTATTTAACACTGAATCAACATAGAAACACTAAAAAAACCTCAATCTTGCTTTATGTACAGCAGGATTCTATGCCAGTTAATTTTCATGTATGGCTGCAATTGACATGATTTTGTCACATGTCTGTCTTGTCCTGTGTAGCACATGGTGTTTTGGTTTATTTCTGTCCTGTGTGCGCCTGTCATCTGTCTTGACCCCACTCCTCGTTATCTGATTATTAGTTAATTTGCTCCACCTGTTGTCCCTTGTTACCTGCCTTGTTTGTCTGCTATTTAGTCTCCTTCCATTTTCAGTCCTGTGCGGTTATGTTGTCTATGTTACGTGTGGAGGTATTCTGGTTCCTGATTCTTGTCCCTGATCTCGGTCCCTGGTTTGTCTCTGTTTGATGTTTGATTTTTACCCCATAGTGGGTTTTTGTTTTGTGTTTATGTTTCTTTGGTTAATAAAATTCATGTTCACCTGCATTTGAGTCCTCACCCCTTTTTTCACCATAGCGTTCGTGACAGAACATAACCGCCAGTAGAGGACTCAGCAGTTGTTTTTTGCCCTTTTTTCTGTTTCTCTCCATGGAACCTGTCACCCACCTAGAGGCTATGTGGTATGTGAACTCCCGTTATCTACGTCAGCAGGGAGCTGATGTGAGAAGGTTTGCTCGGGTCTTCCTCATTGAGATCGATCACTTGGACCTTAGTGAGGCAGAGACCAAGGAGGTTTTTAATCTTTGTCTGGACATGCCCCTCACTCCGGAGGAGATGGGGAGGATGGGGGTTTTTGGCTTCTGGGAGTTCATAGACTATCTTGACCCCAGCCCTCCAATGACCATTGTCCCAGTTCCGGTGGTCCCTGTTCCGCTGGTCCCTGTTCCGCTGGTCCCTGTTCCACTGGTCCCTGTTCCGGTGGTCCCTGTTCCGGTGGTCCCTGTTTCGGTGGTCCCAAAACGGAGGAGGAGGAGGAGAAAGGCTCCCTCCATGCCTGTTCCGGTGGATCGTGGTCCGGTGGTCCCAGGTCCGGTGGGTCATGTTCCGGTGGTCCCAGGTCCGGTGGATCGTGGTCCGGTGGACCTTATTCCGGTGGTCCGTGTTTCGGTGCTCCATGTTCCGGTGGTCCCTGTTCCGAAACGGAGGAGGAAGGCTGTTCTGGTGGTCCGTGTTCCACCCACGCCGACCCGGCGCCCTGCTCTGTCTGCGCCGCCCAGACACCCTGCTCTGCCCGCGCCGACCCGGCGCCCTGCTCTGCCCGCTCCGACCCGGCGCCCTGCTCTGCCCGCTCCGACCCGGCGCCCTGCTCTGCCCGCTCCGACCCGGCGCCCTGCTCTGCCCTCTCCGACCCGGCGCCCTGCTCTGCCCTCTCCGACCCGGCGCCCTGCTCTGCCCTCTCCGACCCGGCGCCCTGCTCTGCCCGCTCCGACCCGGCGCCCTGCTCTGCCCGCTCCGACCCGGCGCCCTGCTCTGCCCGCTCCGACCCGGCGCCCTGCTCTGCCCGTGCCGACCCGGCGTCCTGCTCTGTCCGAGCCGCCCAGGCGCCCTGCTCTGCCCGAGCCCCCCCGGCCACCTGAACTCTGCGGGCCGTCTCCCCGGCCGCCTGAACTCTGCGGGCCACCTTCCCGGCCGCCTGAACTCTGCGGGCCGCCTGAACTCTGCGGGCCGCCTCCCCGGCCGCCTGAACTCTGCGGGCCGTCTCCCCGGCCGCCTGAACTCTGCGGGCCGCCTGAACTCTGCGGGCCGCCTGAACTCTGCGGGCCGCCTCCCCGGCCGCCTGAACTCTGCGGGCCGCCTCCCCGGCCGCCTGAACTCTGCGGGCCGTCTCCCCGGCCGCCTGAACTCTGCGGGCCGCCTGAACTCTGCGGGCCGCCTCCCCGGCCGCCTGAACTCTGCGGGCCGCCTGAACTCTGCGGGCCGCCTCCCCGGCCGCCTGAACCCTGTGGGCCGTCTCCCCGGCCGCCTGAACCCTGTGGGCCGTCTCCCCGGCCGCCTGAACTCTGCGGCCCGTCTCCCCGGCCGCCTGAACTCTGCGGGCCGCCTCCCCGGCCGCCTGAAATCTGCGGGCCGCCTGAGCCCTGTGGGCCGCCTCCCCGGCCGCCTGAACCCTGTGGGCCGCCTCCCCGGCCGCCTGAACTCTGCGGGCCGCCTGAACTCTGCGGGCCGCCTGAACTCTGCGGGCCGCCTCCCAGGCCGCCTGAACGCTGCAGGCCGCCTCCCCGGCCGCCTGAACTCTGCGGGCCGCCTCCCCGGCCGCCTGAACGCTGCGGGCCGCCTCCCCGGCCGCCTGAACTCTGTGGGCCGCCTCCCCGGCCGCCTGAACTCTGCGGGCCGCCCCCCCGGCCGTCTGTCCCTCCCGTCCCGCCCTGGTCTGTCCCTCTTTGGGTTCTGATGGAGCGTCTGGAAGCCGCTCCTTGGAGAGGGGGTAGTGTCACATGTCTGTCTTGTCCTGTGTAGCACATGGTGTTTTGGTTTATTTCTGTCCTGTGTGCGCCTGTCATCTGTCTTGACCCCACTCCTCGTTATCTGATTATTAGTTAATTTGCTCCACCTGTTGTCCCTTGTTACCTGCCTTGTTTGTCTGCTATTTAGTCTCCTTCCATTTTCAGTCCTGTGCGGTTATGTTGTCTATGTTACGTGTGGAGGTATTCTGGTTCCTGATTCTTGTCCCTGATCTCGGTCCCTGGTTTGTCTCTGTTTGATGTTTGATTTTTACCCCATAGTGGGTTTTTGTTTTGTGTTTATGTTTCTTTGGTTAATAAAATTCATGTTCACCTGCATTTGAGTCCTCACCCCTTTTTTCACCATAGCGTTCGTGACAGATTTTGTATCTAGTCACTCAAAGTAAACAACATCCTTCAGTTTACATGCAAATGTATTTATTTATGCCCCCACAGTTTCAACAAGAAATCTCACATTGACTTAAAACAATTACATCTGAATTTATAACACAAGTGAAAAACATGACAACCTGCATCTGCAAAATGGAAGTAAATACAAATGGAAACTCGCCAATAAAGACAGAAATGGGACAGTAGTACTGAAAGAAAAAAGGTAGAAGAGAGAATGAAATACTCTGAATACTCTAAATTCAGGGGTTTCCATCACGAGCAATGCCCCAAAGCCTTTCAGGGGCGTAACGGAGCCATTTGTGCACCGTCTCAGCAAAGATGAACTCTGATGCCTCCTTTTTATCAGCATTCACTTGTAATGCACCTAAAACAACAAGATGTTAGTAAATATTTGGAAATGTGACTAATTATACATCACAAATGTACTACAAAATGAAGTGAAACTTGAAATGTGATCAAAATCTTTACATTCCAGTTAAAACAAGCTGAATTTAAATTCAAGTCTATTTAATGAAATTTAGTTTAGACTTTCCCCTTTAAAGCACCTGCAGACACAGGATTAATGAATGGAAAAGCAAGGTGAAAATATCTTCAAATATCTATCTGGTTTTATCTAAAATTAATACTGTATTTAAAAGTAAATAAACAAATAAAGTGTGGAAGTGAAACAAGTAAATGAATAATCAAGTAGCTAAATTAATAAAAGAGGAGCTGGATAGGCTAGGGGTGTCCAAACTCGGTCCTCAAGGGCCTGTCCTGCAGAGTTTAGCTCTTATTTGCCTCAACACCTGTCTGGAAGTTTCTAGTATGCTCATGGTTCAGGTGTGTTTAATTTGGGTTAGAGCTAAACTTTGCAGGACAGTGGCCCTCCAGGATCAGGATTGGACACCCCAGTGGATGAGATTATCCATTTTACAACATGAACAGGAGGCGCAGCAGTTTTCTGCAGTTTGATATAGCTGCCTACAGAACTTAAAGATCTCACTCTTCTTTCGTTTTCTTTCTTGCTGCATTAAAGATTAAAGGGTTAGTTCACCCAAAAATGAAAATTCTGTCATTAATTACTCACCCTCATGTCGTTGGACACCCGTAAGACGTCCGTTCATATTCGGAACACAAATGAAGATATTTTAGTTGAAAGCTGATGGCTGAGAAAGGCTTCACACAGGCCTCCATTGGCATTCAGTACATTGACACTTCCAAGATCCATGAAAGGCACTTAAAACGTCGTTACAAAGTCTATCTCACCACAGTGGCTCTACAATAATCATACAATGCGACGACAATAGTTTTTGTGCGCAAAAAAAAATCAAAATAACACCTTTATCCAACTTGTTCTCGACTTCCGTGTATGCCTCCACGACGCATGCGCGAGAATATGACGCAGATCCGGCGTTCGGACATATGACCCAGAAGCGATTTGTTTACGAGCAGAGGAAGACGCGCGTGTCTAAGCTGTTGGATTCTACATTGATCGTGCTTTAGGTCTCGGCGTAGTGCTCAAAATGGAGCTTAAGTGTGTATTTCATCGATTCCCGAACACCGGCGCTACGTCATATTCTCGCGCATGCGTCGTGGAGGCACACACGGAAGACAAGAACAAGTTGGATAAAGGTGTTATTTTGATTTTTTTTTGCGCACAAAAACTATTGTCGTCACATTGTATGATTATTGTAGAGCCACTGTGGTGAGATAGACTTTGTAACGACGTTTTAAGTGCCTTTCATGGATCTTGGAAGTGTCAATGTACTGAATGCCAATGGAGGCCTGTGTGAAGCCTTTCTCAGCCATCAGCTTTCAACTAAAATATCTTCATTTGTGTTCCGAATATGAACGGAGGTCTTACGGGTGTCCAACGACATGAGGGTGAGTAATTAATGACAGAATTTTAATTTTTGGGTGAACTAACCCTTTAAATTGGAATTCATTAATTCTGGTTGGCCCTCGTGAGCTAATCGTACAGGCACAGCTGAAGCAGAGCTACGAACTGATTGTCCTATTTCCCCTCACCTCCAACAGGGCAATTAGCTCGTAGCTCTGCTTCAGCTGTGCGATACCCGCACGAGGGGCGACCAAAATTACTGACATGCCAGAAATTCATCTGACCGTCTCTCGTTTCTCCCTGTACACGGGACAAATATGGGATGACTTTACTATCAAAATGATTAATAAATACACGCACAATTATCCATGAACTTGATACATTTTGTAGATTTTTCACTGTCCACAAACAAATGCCTTTCAACTTGTGTGTGCTAAATACAGAATTACATGAATGTGCAGCGTTTTGTACAAATATAGACATAATTTTGAATGCAAAACTTCGATTTTGTATTAATGTTGGTCAGAATCTGTGCGTGCAATGAGTAAGATGTGCTTTTGCGGGGCCGGTGCCAGGCATGCATTCATTGAGTCGTTTGTGAGTCGACCCTATTGTCTCAAAATCCAAAAGAATCAAATAGGATCAACTCACAAACGGGGCAATGAATGCATACGCAGCACCGGATCCACAAATGCACATCTTACTCGTTGCACGCACAGATGAATCATTTTGATTCTAAAATCATGTGAACACCTCAAAACAAACGGCGCACGACAAAGCTGAAAATCGTCCCGACCCAAATAATCCCGAGTCCAAATAATCCCGTCCCGAGTTGCATGAGTCAGAATTTGGCTCGAAATCGGACGAAAATCTCACTGTGTATGCCCAGCTTAAGAAATAAAGATTAATAAAAAAAATATGATAGGGTTTGGTGAAAAACAAACTGAAATTCGATGTAATAAAGAATATCCTGGCCGTTGGTTGTGTACAGAGGGCATTCACGTGACTCTATTAACGTCGCAGTTCACTCTGACTCGCCCAGGAGAAGCACACAAGTTGTAAGAAATAAAGATAAATAAAAACACAAAATGAAAATTGAGATGAATTGTATTAATCTGTTTGTACTTACCTCTAAAAAAACACTGCTGCTGTCCTGTCTCTGTCTTTTTCACGCTTGAAGTCTGTTAAGCTGCGCTTTGATCTGGAGGTGCATTACCGTCACCTACTGGATTGGATTGTGTCGCATTCGATCGGTAGGGTAAAATATTCTAAATTCTTTATTAACCCTGTATTATTTAGATAAATAATTAAATGTATGTAAATTATACATGATTCAAATAATAATAATAATAATAGCCTACATTTTATCAATTTAAAACAGGCTATGATTTATATAACTGGATGACCACAAGAATTAAGGACTCTCATTATATATTTAGAATTAAGTGACAGTCATTATATATCTCTCTGCATGTGCTGTAGCTAGCAGATAACACTAGAGGATTGGAGATGTTTTCCATGATGGAGGAGATTTTAAAACAATAATTAAAACAGTAATATTAACAATATGCCTATAATAATCAACTGGTTCGTCCCATTGAGTTCAATTGATGGTGGTGGTTCTTTGTTAATCCACACACTCGGGGGAGATTGCTCACATTTCACAGAAATGTACCCAATTGATTTGAATTTGCTTTAACATGTTGAATGATGGGACAGATAGATATATAGTGAGCCTCACCAGTGGAGAATTAAGCTGACCAAAAATCAACATTGATTCAATGTTTGTCTTTTTAACACTGAAAAGCATGGAATTATCAACATTGATCCAATATTATTTAGCATTGAATTTTCAACATTGGTCCACAATTCTTTTAGCATAGAATTTTCAACATTGATCCAATATTACTTAGCATTGACATTTCAACCTCAACCAAATTGATGATTCTGATGGAATTTCAACATTGACTCAATGTCACAATGCTATCTGGGGTAGACTAGGGCCGGGTATCGATTCAGATGTTCCGATTCGATTCGATTTCGATTCGCATGCTCTCAAATCGAATCGATTTAGATTCTCGATTCAATTTCGATTCAACTCAATGAATATAGATTTAATTCAAATAGCCTACTATATTTATAAAAAAGAACAGTGAAAAAGTTTACAAGTGGGTTATTAAAAAGAAATTAAGAGCCACAAACCTGCATATTAAACTCTTTTTATTTTAGGTACACTTGGGTAGGCCTACATTAAAACAGAACCAATCTCTATATTTCAAATGCATACAATTATGTTAAATACAATATAATGTTGTTTTTATGGATATTTTGATACACTTATTCTAAAACATAAAAAGGATATTGGATGATTTTCAGCAATTTTCAGTAAAGGACAAGCATTTCTTGCGATTTAGCCGACCGTCATTCAGACTCTGTCCGTTTTTATGGAGGCTTTTTCCTCCAGGGGCGTCTGAGCTTTGATTCGTGCCCCGGATGATGCATTATATTTCGTCACTATCTCTGTTATTTACGTGCCTTCCTTAGATTTTATCTTAACGACAAGCATATATGCGATACCGGGCAGGATCGACTGGAAAAAAATCGATTCTTGGCCTTGAGAATCGATTTTGAATTGACCACATTTTAAAAAATGATTAATCGAAAAATCGATGTTTTTTTCCCAGCCCTAATGTTGTCTGAACACCCAATTTTAGTTTTTGTAGTTTACACAGAGACAAAAACAAAAGTTTTTATTGTTTTTAAAAGTTTGCATTTTTAGTAAATTAATGGCCAAAATGCATAAAATGTTTTCCGCTCCCCCAAAAGTCCAGGAAAACGAAACAGAAACCAAAATGGAACGTTTAATGTTGCAGAATTTGTCAATTATTAAGCAGTCAATTAAGCTAAGCATCTCTACAGGAGACAGTAGTGTTATCATCCAGCTCAATTCAGTTCAAGATTTGGTTCTCATCCAAAAGTGTCAGTGCAGTTACTGAATATTAGTATTTCAGTTAAATTAGGAGTAGGCTATGTGGGGTTACAAATATGTTTAAAACTAAGGGAAGTACATTGTATTTAGCATTATGGTAAAGATGGTGACATCAGATTAATTATTCTGTTAAGCAAAGTTTCCAGCAAGAGTTTTCTGCCAGTTCCTGTTCTCTTTATTGTAAGTCAAACGAGCCAGATTACTTAGAATCTCACCTTTTGTCTTTAATGGCTCTTGAAGCCCCTGTCCCATTTTGAATAGTTATGCTGATTGAATTAGGACTGGTGATACTCTAGAGTCTGGGGCCGGTCCCTTTACCTGGATACTTCATTTGCATGCTTTGTTTAAGGTCGTCCCCTGCCACCTAAAAACTACAATGTACACTGCCTTAGTGGACTTGATGGACTACAGCTACAGACAGCACGTTCACAATAAAGAATCCTGCTGAAGATACATCCAAGTCTCCTGGTCTTCACTTCTGAGTTTCCAACAAGTTAATATACGATATGTTTTATTTGTGTGATTTAACAATAGTAGCCTAACACACTTCAGTGTACTGGATAGGTTTTTGGATCCAAAGCTGTGTCTCTGGGACTCCGAGAGCTGCAGACTGGAGGTTTTAGATCCTTGTGGCAAGGAAATGCTGTGAATGTTCTTAAAGGAACACCACAATCAACGCTTCAGTGCTTCATCTATGCCCAGGTGAACACACAAACATGCACAAACATTCACTCACATGTGCAGTGATGTTCAAACGTTCTTTATGTCACTCTCCCAACAGATGAGGTTGTCCACTCTTGGTGAGAGGGACAGTCTGTCGGTCCATCAGAGGTTTGGACTGGGCTGTGTGTCCGGGGCTGTGGCACATGCCGTGTTCTACCCCTTAGAGGTATCACAGTCAAACAACAGGTTGGAGTTCCTTACTGTTAGGTGTTGTCTGTCAAATATACACTTCTGTCATCATTTTTATGAAGAAGGTAAACATTTAGTTACAATAAGTTGTAATATGCCATTTTAACTTACAATTATTAGAAATGTAAGGTAAAGTGACATTGTGAGATATATAGTCACAATTATGACAAAATGTGTAACTATGAGAAATAGTCGCAATAGTAAGTCACAACTGTGAATTACAAGAAATTAAGTTGTGGTCCCACTTAATATTAGGTGGCCTTACTACTTAGCCTACATTAAAAAAACAAGTACAATGTACTTATTGTGATTATATTGTATTGCAAAACACTTTTGCTGATATTGAGGTGGGTTACGGGTAAAGTTAAGGACAGGTGTGGTGGAATGGGTAAGTTTAATGGTAGGGTTAGGTGTAAGGGAAGTGTCTACAGTGTAATTATAAATGTAACTACAGAAATTAATTACAGATGTAATTACATGCTGGTAATTTTTTAAATGTAAGAAACATGTATGTACACAATAAGTGCATTGTATCAAATTATTAATTTAAATGTTAGTACATAGTAGTTAAGGTCACCTAATATAAAGTGGGTCCAAAGTTGCAATTATGAGAATTCATACATACAGTACCTTCCATATTAGTAATTTCCATCAACAATATAAACTAAGTTGTAGTTACTGTAACATTCACAATTACAAATTATTAGAGTAACACCAGTCATCTTTCTTGACTTGTACATGTAAGTTGATATGTTAAGTTTAATTTTTTGTATTCTTCTAATGGCAGGTGCTGAAAGTGAGACTCAATCTCCAGCCTGCTGGCACCTACAATGGAGTACTGGGATGTGCCAAGTTGATTTACCAGAACGAGTCGGTGGCAGCTTTCTACAGAGGGTTCAAACCCAGCATACTCTGCATGATACCTTATGCTGGGGTGGAATGTGCAGTGCATCAGGTATTCGGGGCACTGGAGGAGGTATCTGAGTATTCAATCAAGAAGAGACTAAATACTTTCAGGCAGTGTGGCTGGGCAGTGTAATGTTTCCTGGGGTGCAGAATAAATAGTCATAATTGAGAAATAAAAGGCATTTTTCCTACCCTGAATTTAACCTTCTGATTTGAACGCTCTTTTTGAAGGGGCGTGTCTGCTGTGAGACTGTGAGAATCATGAAAAGTGTTGACTATAGCATTATATCTTTAATAAAGTTTGCAGTGATGAGCATTGTAGCCGATCACAGACATGTTGAGCACATGAATGCAGTGATCTCGTCATTGCAGCTCGATTTCTGCACTCTCACGAATGCTTTCATCATAACTAACAGTGCAAACATGATGTAAATAAAAGATTTGTCGATTTCTACAATTTAATCTCAGTTTAAATAACAGATTATTTTCATCCTAAGAGACACAATGTGAAGTTGACCATTTAGTCACTGGTTTGATTTACACATATAGACAAAGAACATCTGACTGTACATGAATCATTACATATCAGAAATCACTGATCACAGATCAGGCATTTGAATTAACACAGTTATTTACATGTTGTAAATAAGGCATGGAGTCCACTAGACCCCTGAAGGTGTGCTGTGGTATCTGGCACCAAGATGTTAGCAGCAGATCTTTTAATTCTTGTAAGTTGAGAGGTGCGGCCTCCATGGGCCGGACTTGTTTGTTCAGCATATTCCACAGATTCTGGATTGTATTGAGATCTGGGGAATGTGGAGGCCAAGTCAACACCTTAAACTCGTGCTCCTCAAACCATTCCTGAACCATTTTTGCTTTGTGGCAGGGTGCATTATCCTGCTGAAAGAGGCCACAGCCACCAGGGATTACCGTTTCCATGAAAGTGTGTACAGGTAGGCCTACATGGTCTGCAACAGTGCTTAGGTAGGTGGTATGTGTCAAAGTAACATCCACATGGGTGGCAGAACCCAAAGTTTCCCAGCAGAACATTGCTCAAAGCATCACACTGCCTCCGCCGGCTTGCCTTCTTCCCATAGTGCATCCTGGTGCCATGTGTGCCCCAGGTAAGCGACGCCATCTACGTGATTCATCAGACCAGGCCACCTTCGTCCATTGCTCCGTGGTCCAGTTCTGATGCTCACATGGCCACTGGTGGCACTTTCGGCTGTGGACAGGGGTCAGCATGGGCACCCTGACTGGTCTGTGGCTATGTAGCCCCATACACAACAAACTACGATGCACTGTCTATTCGGACACCTTTCAGAACACCCCCTATCAGAACCAGCATTAACTTCTTGAGCAATTTGAGCTACAGTAGCTTGTCTGTTTGATCGGACCAGAAGGGCCAGCCTTCACTCCCCACGTGCATCAATGAGCCTTGGCCGCCCATGACCCTGTCACCAGTTCACCACTGTTCCTTCCCTGGACCACTTTTGATAGATACTGACCACTGCGGACCAGGAACACCCCACAAGAGCTGCAGTTTTGGAGATGCTCTGACCCAGTCATCTAGCCATCACAATTTGGCCCTTGTCAAACTCCCTCAAATCCATATGCTTACCCATTTTACCTGCTTCTAACACATCGACTTTGAGGACAAAATGTTCTCTTGCTGCCTAATATATGTCAAAATATATGATTTTTGATTTCTCAGTTCTTGACCCCTTTAACATGAAACCTTTCCCCCTCTGGCAGTCGATTATAAGCTGGGCAAGACAGGATCCAGAGCACATCAGTGACTCCAAGCTCTTCCTCTTCAGTTTTGCAGCGTTTGCATCGGGACAGGCCACCAGTTACCCACTTGCTGTCATTAGAACACAACAGCAAGCTCAAGGTGAATGTTAACCTGTCCTGAACTGATAATAATTATTTGCATGAACGTTTCCCTTTATTAACTCAAATATATTTTAAGGCTTTTAATGATTGATATCTGTGCTGTACAATCTGGCATTTTTTTTAAATCATGCTCATCTTCTGTCTGCATTCACACAGCAGCAGAATTCCAGCTATAACAGCAAACATTCTCAGAACTTTGGCGTAACATTCTGGCAATGTCTCTTTCATAGTTATGAACAAATATTCTTCCGAAAATGTTAATAGACTGTTTGTTAAAAATTATCTGGTTTTTAACATGTTCTCAAAACATTACCTTTCTCATTGAACTTTTGTCTGAAATTAAGTTGGACGTTCGTCTTACATTGTTTAAATGTTACTGCTTTTTCAGAATGTTCAAAGAATGTTCAAAAGTAACGTTGCTATAATGTTGAACAATTATAAAAAAGGAATGTTCCCTTAATGTTTGTAACTATTTTTTTTCTCTAAAGCATTTAAATAAACTGGTTGTTTTAAACATTCAAAGAACATTCAGATATAATGTTTTCATAACTTAATGGGAACATTAGCCAAAACAATCGTAGAACATACAGGATACGTTCATCCCAGACTGTGTGAATGTATCAGTATTTGTCTTCTTTTGCATTTACTAAAAATGTTTGTAATTTGATCACTGTGTTGTTGTCTTTTCTCTCACAATCTCAGCTTTCTGTTCTACCTCACACAAGCCTGCAGATGCTCTTCAAGGACTCGTCGGGATCTATGAGAAATATGGAGTCAGAGGTTTTTATAATGGAATGGGTGCTAGCTTTGTGAGAGCAGTTCCTTGTGTTTTGCTTAATTACACCCTGACCTCAAAATTTGAGACTTTGCTTTCTTCAGTGTTCTAATGTATAAGAATGGTTTTGAGTCTATGTTTTTTGATTGTTTTTTTATTTTTATTTTGCACCGTATCATTATTGTGCATCCCTGTTTGAGGCATTATATGTCATTTGAGTTAATATTTCATAGCCTGTAACCATATGTTTTTTGTAAGAAATATTAATTATATTGCCAACCTTCCTGACATCAACAATCATTATTTGCTTGGTGCAATATGATATACTTAATCACTATGACACAGGTGAAAATGTGGCTTTTCCTTTATAATTTTATAATTCTGAGCCCTGGATGTCTAGCAACAACTCTGGAATATGTATGAATATTAATTTTTCTGTGAAGGTGTTTAACTTTGAAATTGGCAGTATTTAAACATCCGTAAATGTTTTATTTATTTATTTATTATTTTATTTATTTTTTTTATTTTTTACAAATAACCAAACTATAGGCCTGAAACGAAAGAAATATAGATGATGAGATGGAGTGAGTCTCAATGAGTTTCAATGAAAACAAGAATAAGGACTAGGGAAATTCAAATTTGTAATATAATAATTTGAATTATTTGGACCAAAATTAAGATATAGAGGAGTCTAGTAGGCAAGTAGTCACAAGGGCTAGGCTATGTTTGTTTGAGACAAAAGTCCAATTACACAAATGCTTTTTATCTTTTTTGTATGTTGGTATCTTGCTTTATTTATTTCTTTTTTCTTTTTTGTGTGTGTGTGTGTGTGTGAAATCTGTCCTTCAAATTAAAATCAACACAATAAACACAATAAAACCAGTACATATAACATAAACATGAGTCAACTGAGCAGTTTAACTGTGTGAATAATATAACAGTGTTCGGGGCAAGTTGCATATAGTATATATATCCCAACACTGCATATATATATATATATATATATATATATATATATATATATATATATATATGCAGTGTTGGGAAGGTTACTTTAGAAATGTAATGGGTTACAGATTACAGGTTACCCTATTTAAAATGTAATAAGTAGTGTAACTTTTCAATTACTTTATTAAAGTAATGTAACTGATGACATTTGATTACGTTTGGATTACTTTTCTATTTTCCAGCACTGAAAACACATTTTTATCACTCGCTATGGTGGCAACTCTCAGACAGGTTGTAGCCTAAAGCTTTCATCGACAATGTGGATTTATGTAATTGTCTGATGTGGCACGCTGCAAATTCAAACAAGAGCCAATCAAAAGAATAGCATCGCTTTGCAAAACCTTTAAATGGCAGGAGACATCATGATTCGTGTATTATATAACACATTTCCTCCCCCTTTGCAATCATTCATATTTTCATAAGTAACTAATTTAATTAAAAAAAATTCTCAGTAACTGTAGGCTGATTACAGTTACATTTATTTTGTAATTAAATTACGTAATTACATGTAACTAGTTACTCCCCAACACTATATATATATATATATATATATATATATATATATATATATATATATATATATATATATATATATATATATATATATATATATATATATATATATATATATATATATAGCCTATATAAACATATTATACAAATATTTAACAGTTCCAATACATTAAGTAGACCTAAAAATGGTACTAAAATGAATTTTTTTTTTTTAAAGTAACTTTATTGATGCATGTAACATGTAGCCTACAGTATGTCTGCATAAGTTTAGAGACGGGGAGCTGGGCCTGGGTGTCATTTTCACTGAGCTCCACTGGACGGAATAGTAATTTTCGCCTATTCCTGACGACGCCACAAGAGGACACCATACACACACCGGTATGAATTCATCAGCGAAATGAAGCAAGCCGTTCTGGTTACGTGGCCATAGTGACGTCAACAAAGTTGACGTTTCACAAACATGGCGTCGCAGCAGAATGAAGTGGATGAGCTGTTCGATGTTAAAAACGCGTTTTACATCGGCAGTTATCAACACTGCATTAACGAAGTCCAAAAAGTAAAGGTGAGTGTCCTGAAAATATTCTCCATGACACGAAAACATGTCCTACTGAAACGCTTAGGCCTATAGATTCTAGAGTATGTCTGTTAGCCTGTGGCTAATTCTTTATAGCGTCTCTATAATTCACTACCTAAATATTTTAACAAGACCGTAATTAACAAATGACAAACAACCACTTGTAAATATCTTATATTTCTTTTAGACAACAGGGCCAGAAAAGGATGCAGAGAAGAACATTTTTCTGTACAGAGCATATATTGCTCAGGTAAGTTATGTTTAGCATCAGTCATTCTGTTGTGGCGCCGTGCTACTGTTTTGTTGGTTTAATGTTGTTGAGATTAAAACAATTGAACACCAACCCGTACTAAATTAGATTGATTTGCATATTATATTTCGATTTAACTGTCAGCTATAGCGTTTTTTTCCCTCTATGACAGAAAGCAGACAGATATTACCCCCCTCATATATGTGTATTTTCATATATGTGCATATGCTTTACAGTTAGTGCTGTTAATTTTGAGTTCTAAATAACTGATGATTTCTGTTGTCTTCTCAGAGGAAGTATGGTGTGGTTCTGGATGAAATAAAGCCCAGCGCCTCTGAGGAGATGCAGGCTGTTAGGATGTTTGCCGAGTACCTGTCCAATGAAGGCAAGAGGTTTGTGCAGTTAAACTATCATTTTTTTTAATTAATTGTTTCAGACTATATATAAATATAACCCAAGATACATATACTACAGGTTAGCCATTTGGTCTATCAGTTAAAGGGTTAGTTCAACCAGAAAGGAAAATTCTGTCATTAATTACTCATCCTCATGTCGTTCCAAACCTGTAAGACTTTCGTTCATCTTTGGAACACAAATGAAGATCTTTTAAAATCTGAGAGAAAGGTAGTAAAGACATAATTTACCACTTTATTTGAAAATATTAATCTTCAATGTGTTCAAGAGAGCACCGTGAGGCATTTGTGTTGTTGACGCAAGAGCAGACATTGCGGAACGCGCTTTGGAGATTCATATTTTGTAAATAAAGTGGTAAATTATGTTTTGCTTTGCGTAAACAAAGCACTCGTGTCATTTCATAAAATTGTGGCTAAACCACTGGAAACTCATGACTTTAATGATTTCTTTACTACCTTTTGGGGGTTTGAAAGTGGTGGTTGCGTAGACTGTCAATGGAGGGACAGAAATCTCAGATTTCATTAAAAAGATCTTCATTTGTTTTTCCAAAGATGAATGAAAGTGAGTTTGGAACGACTGAGGATGAGCAAATTTTGGGTGGACTATCCCTTTTTAATGATTAGGCATGAAGTGAACTAAACCATACTTCTGGTGGCACAATGCTTTTCTTAGGGATGCAATAGTGGCAGAACTGGACAAAAAGATGGCTAAGAGTGTTGATGTTTCCAACACCACCTTCCTGCTGATGGCGGCTTCCATCTATCTGCATGAGATGAACACAGATGCGGCGTTACGTACCCTGCACCAGGGAGAGAGTCTGGAGTGGTGAGTCGGGAGTTTTCATAAATAGTTTATGAGTGGGATTACAAATGTACAAGTTGCTCACTGTCATTTTGTATTTCTCTTATAGCATGGCCATGACTGTCCAGGTACTCCTAAAGTTGGACAGAGTTGATATGGCAAGGTATTTGTTTGTTTATTAATTATTTATTTTAGGTTCTCTGTGTGCGTGTGAATGCTATTTGCATGTTTTATTAACAATACCTTTGAACCTGCTAAATATTATTTGACACTATATTATGTTGCCTAACTTCTGACTCTAATCTACAAATAAGAAATTAAACCTGCCTTTAAAGGCACAATATGTACGATTTTTGGATGAAAATGTTCAAAAACTGCTAAGAACAATGTTATATATTTTATTGACTTGTGTACTTACATTATTCTAAATGTTTCCAACAAGGTTTAAATCCAGAGAAATCTGCTATTTTAACCAGTGTAAAGTCTAGAGTCATGGCCTGGCCTATCAATGACGTCATTTTAATTTTGTATTATTTTGAATAAGTGACCTCTAGCGGCGAAACTGACATACTGTACCTTTAATGCCTTTAAATATGTTTTCATATTTTCATGGATCTGTTGTATTAACAGAAAGGAGCTAAAGAAGATGCAAGACCAAGATGAAGATGCCACTTTGACTCAGCTTGCTACAGCCTGGGTCAACCTTGCCATTGTGAGTATACAAATCAATGTGATATTAAAATAATTTACTTTCTTAATGGGCATTCCTTGTGTTCCTGTGACCGATTCATTGGTGCACGTCATCCTAAAGATAAAAAGTTTTGTTTTCATTATCGATCATCACAATGTTTCCTCTGAAATTACTTTGCAGGCTATTGGATAATGTCAACCAATCGCCAAATAGATATTTAATACTGCTGTCAATGGTAATGCGTTAACGCATGCGATTAATTTTTTTCCAGTTTAACGCGTTAAAAATATTTAACGCAATTAACACAGCATACATTTTTTTATTCATCCTTTGGAATGGTTTGATCACTAGGGCCCTATGATTTCTGCGATCACCGAATCACGGACAGAATCGCGGAATTGGCATATTAACGCGGAATCTAGTGTTGACGTGGAATGAAATGCGGTTTTGTGTGGGAGAAGAACGTATGTCTGGGGAAAATGCAGACGGGGGAAGCAAATCTGGGCAACACAACCCCTCCAGTCATTTCAGCTCCCCCTTCAAATCAATGAAAGTATGGCGAAGCGACTCACCACGGCTCTGCTTTCGTCGGTGAAAAAGTTAAGAAACGCAACGCTAAGCCCTCTGTACCGAGCCGAGCAGTTCCCTCACGGGGAGTGCTTGCTGTATTTTGCCTTGTTTTTAATGCACTTTAATGTACTGTATGGAAAATAATGCCTTAAATGAACTTGAAAATGAGATGCGCTGGTCAGCGCGTCTTATGCTGCCTTCACGTGCTCTCGGAATTATCGTAATATACGAGTTTCCTAGGTAAACATTGCACATGAACGCCCTCACATTTTGAAACTTGAATGCAATGCGCTCGTAATCACGACTTCAGAAGTCGGAATCATCAAATTTCCGATAGCACGTGAAGGCAGCATTATCCACATCATGTTTGGCTGAGGTAGATCTTAAAGTGACAGTAGCACTGATAATGTCTGTCATTAATGTTCAAAGAACAACGGGAACAGAAGATTGTAGCTTTAATGATGATTAATCTATATTTCACTTATTATTTATGCAGTTAAGAAAGGTGTTGATAACTTTATTCAATTTCTGTGTAGACTATGTCTGACAGGGAAGGCCACAGGTAAATATAACATTTATTATAATGGGTTTATGTAAAGATTGTTTTAAGTTCAATTAAATTAAGTTATTTTTTAAAGCCTAATAAATGTTGAAATTGGTAGCTTTCAGTTATACTGTAATGTAACGTTATCATGTTTCATAGAGACATTAATATCAGTGATACTGGCCTTCATTTATAAAAAGATGCCATTACAACACACATTTAAAATATGCTGTCTTTAAATTGTATCTAAATTAATTTGGAGAGTAACTGAAATTATTACAATATCAAAATATTAAAAACTCCAATGTCATGATTAATTACAGAAAAAATGCGATTAATTAGTTTTTTTTTTAAATTATCAATTCACAGCACTAATATCTAGTTGTGACTTGAAAGTGCTTAGAGTGCAGTGTTATGTTGCAGTATTTGTCCTGAAAAGTAAATATGATGTTTGTTACCTCAATAAATTTAAGGTCATTCCTATTTTATGTTTTATGTTCTATTATATTAACATTAAAAACACTCTTTTTACGACTAAAATAACAGTTAAGGGTAAAAAAAACTGAATTCCCAAAAATTAAAACGGAAAAAAACCGAATTTGGGAAAAAATGAAACGGAATTTGAGAAAAAATAAAACGGATTTCATAGGGCCCTAGATCACGTTCTTATTCATGCAAATGAATTTAAACCGTTAAATAGGGCTGGGAAAAAAATATATATTTTTCGATTAATCGTTTTTTAAAATGTGGTCAATTCAAAATTGATTCTCAAGACCAAGAATCGATTTTTTTTTTCCCTGTAGTTTCCAGTCGATCCTGCCCGGTATCGCATATATGCTTGTCGTTAAGATAAAATCGAATGGCAATCGCATCTAAGGAAGGCACGCAAATAACAGAGATAGTGACGAAATATAATGCATCATCCGGGGCACGAATCAAAGCTCAGACGCCCCTGGAGGAAAAAGCCTCCATAAAAACGGACAGAGTCTGAATGACGGTCGGCTAAATCGCAAGAAATGCTTGTCCTTTACTGAAAATTGCTGAAAATCATCCAATATCCTTTTTATGTTTTAGAATAAGTGTATCAAAATATCCATAAAAACAAAATTATATTGTATTTAACATAATTGTATGCATTTGAAATATAGAGATTGGTTCGGTTTTAATGTAGGCCTACCCAAGTGTACCTAAAATAAAAAGAGTTCAATATACAGGTTTGTGGCTCTTAATTTCTTTTTAATAACCCACTTGTAAACTTGTTCACTGTTCTTTTTTTATAAACATCGTAGGCTATTTGAATTAAATCTATATTCATTGAGTTGAATCGAGATTGAATCGAGAATCTAAATCGAATCGATTTGAGAGCTTGTGAATCGAAATCGAATCAAATCGGAACATCTGAATCGATACCCAGCCCTACCGTTAAAGCACGAAAAGACAAGAGAACGTGCTGTCTGTGAATGCCCTCACAAACACACAACGCTCAGAAAGACGTGTGCCAGTATCGTACGCACACACAGCGCACCAGAGTCGAGTTCTCTTTCACGCTTGAACAAACAGTAACACACACAATTATGGCAAAATGTCCATTTTGCTGAGTTTAGCAGTCTTAAATGAGTTAAAAAAAAGTCTTAAATGAACATAGAGTTGTGAGAAAATGGGACGCGTGTGAGATCCACGTCATGTGTGGCAGCGGCAGATCTTAAAAGGACAGCAGCCACTAATGCTGTGTGTCATTAATGTCCATCAGAGAACAAAGGGAACAGAGAAAATTACTCACTGCTCTTGACTAAAGAACTTTATACCTTTAATAAGAATTAATCTATATTTAATTTATAATTTATGCAGTGCAGACTGTTTGATAACTTTAATATTTCCTATTAGACAGGTAGAAAGGGCACAGGTAAATATGACATTTATAATGGGTTTATGTGAGGATTGTTTTAAGTTCACTTAAATGAAGTTATATTTTTGTAGCCTAATAAATGTTAAAAAATGGATAGCTTTCAATTACACTGTATTGTTGAATGGCTATAATTAATGTTTAAAATTAGGAGGGCAAATCATTTTCATTGAGACATTTGTATCAGTGATACTGGCCTTCATTCATAAAAAGATGCCATTAAACACTATCCTTTCTTTTTATACCGTAGCAGAAAATGGTCAGTAATAAACTCTTGCATAACTAATTTTGACACACTAAAGGGACCTTGGATTAGCCTGGTTTTACCAGACTCTCGTACATTTCATTTGTACATAGAGTCTGGCCACTCTCCATTGACAAGCGTTTACTTCCTTGAAGGCGGGTACTCTGTTGAAGTTTAAAACTATTGGATCTGCGAAGAGTCACTCTGGATCTGCCTAACCAATCACTAACGTTTGGTCGTGACGTATGTCACGCGCCGTTCGCCTTTGATTCTCACATTAACTGAGCACACCACCTCAGTGTAAGTGATAAAACCTCGTGCATTAGTACATTCGGATTGTTATATATTCACGGTGGAGAGGAGAGTTTTGTGATCTGAACGCGCTGCTCTTGTGGTGCATATCTCGTGCAATCATATATGATTGTATGCTGTCAATAAAATGTCATATGCTTAGTATGATAAGAATAAATGCCGCCTTGAATAACAGCCCAATTCAAATGTTTACGTGCTTTTCTTCTTTTATTTTTTGAGCGGTGGTGAAATATTTTGCTCTTGTAAACACTTGCCAGTATTTAAAGAAATACAAGTCTAGAAATGCAAATTACAGCTCACGCAACCGCACAGTGCTCTGAAAGGGTCTATAAAGGATATAAACAGTGAGTTTTGAAGTGATATATTCTTGAAAACTCAGAGATGTGGATTCGGACAGCAATTACATTACCACACGACCTTGGTGTTTGTCAAAAGTCGGTAATTCAGCCTGGGTTTTTCTCGCGGGTGGTGGGAGACGGACGGCTTCAGCCAACTCCTTCACCACTAATGGAGCGAGCTGAAAAAGACTTTTCCCGGACCACAACATCAGCAGTACAGCAGTGATTGTTCTTGCTCCGTGTAAAGGGAGTTCGTTTGTTCAGGGAAGAAGGAGGCGGGAACCGGCGAACGTTTAACAACTTTTAATCAAATAATAAACACAAAATGAAAGTAAAAGCGGCAGCCCCTCACGGACGACTGCCGCGCACAAACATAACAAAACCCAACTTAAAATCCAGGCCTGGTCCTCTCTCGTCCTTCACCGGTGTCGCTCGTCCTTATATGCCTCCGTGCTCCCTCGAGATCGGTGTGTCTCAATCACGCACACCGGTGTCGCTCACTCGTCCACCTCGCCCAGAGATGTATAAAGTACTAGAGACACATACTTGAGTAAAAGTACAAGTTCCTTATCAAAAAAGTGACTTGAGTAGAAGTTGAAGTGCTCTTTAAGCACCACACTTAAGTAGAAGTACTAAAGTATTCAACATTTTTTGTACTTAAGTATTGCAAGTAGTTTATTTTAAAATGTACTACTCAAGTACTGAAAGTAAAAGTACAAGTATTGTGTTATGTAGTTATTAAAGAAAGTAGTCAAAAGTTTGAACATCATATTGTTTTTGTTATTTCAAATGATTAAGCTAAAGGACAATCACAATGTTGGTACGTAATTTTTCTACATATTGTCATATAAATAACCTGAAAATACTGTAGTTCATTAAGATTAAATCTTACTATAACCACTCTTACTAAAAAAAATGGGGTAAGCACACTTATATTCTCATTTCAAGAGGTGTTCTGAGTAAATTATTTGTTTGCAACACTTTACAATATGGTTTGATTTGTTAACATTACATTAGTTAATGTATTAGACTAATAACTATGAACTATGGGGCGTAAATCACGGGGGGGACGGGGGGGACAGGACCCCCCCAATCTGAGGGCTGTCCCCCCCTAAAAACCACACTGAGTATTGTAAATAATATAATGATATATACTTAAAATACATGTGTAAGTAGTAAAACAATACAAAAGCAAACAGGACAAAAAAATGCGTTTAAGTTTAGAAAAATTTTGAGTTCCCCCCTCCCCCTTTGCCCCACAGTGGTTTGATCCACCGCGCACCTCAACTAACTTAACGTTACCCATAGAACGTAAAAAAAACTACAACACAAGTTTGGGGAGACAACAAGCCCTTCAGACAGCAGTTATGAAACTCCAGTAAGCTGTCAATACTATTTTATTCACTTTAAACATCAGATGAACTCTTTCGGCCTCTTTTCTCTTTAATACAGATTAGGCAAAACACTGTTAATATCACTTGCCCACCGCGGCACCGCCCCGGGCCACCGTCGTTTTCATTTTTATAGTAATAAAATAATTTTGTTTAGTTAGAGAACAGACACAACAATTAAAAACTGCATGTGTCTGCTCAATACAGCACGAGCCGAACGAGAGTCAGATTTCATTAATCACCAGAGCAAACAGCTGACAGAAGATGATCGCGGAACATTTGGTTTCAAAGCGACATGTAAAAGTGCCTATTTAACGGAGTGTGTCATTGTACTGTTTTCTTGCTGTGTTTTTCATTAAGAATAATAGGCTAATGAACCCATAATTCAAGCAACCCGAACCCGCCCTCGAATTGGCGCTAATTCTAAATCTAAAGTATATGCGGACGGCCGCTCCGCCAGATCTGTGTTGGGCTTGCTGCAGTTGAATATCTAAAGATCTGAATATCATAGTATAAAATACTATGTGTAGGATACGAGATAATTTAATAATTATAATATGACTGCGTGGGGAACCTTACTCATATTTAAACAACTATCGCTTTGTGTTGTTGGTCAGATAAAATGACAGAGAAAAGAAAAACATTAGATCATTTTTCAGTGCACCAAAACGCCAAATAAGCACAAAATGTTTTTTTTTTTTTTTTTTTTTATATTATTATATATTTTTTTGTGGTACACATATCCTTACAAGTACGATTTTGGCTGTATTATTTGTGTCCCCTTCAAAAATTGCTCTTGAGAAATTTCATGTTTATCGTCCCCCCCAACTGTTAGATGAAATTTACGCCCCTGACCATGATCAATACATTTTTACTGTATTTATTAATCTTTGTTAATCTTAGTTATAAAAATACAGCTGTTCATTGTTTGTATATGTTACTTCAGTGCACATTAACTATGTAAACAAATAGAGAGCAATTTGAGCGCAAGACGCTCGTGTTGTTTTAAAGACAGTGAATGCGCGTTCGCGGGGCTCTCTCGCGCGCTCTCTCTCTCGCGCGCTCTCTCTCTCGCGCGCTCTCTCTCTCGCGCGCTCTCTCTCTCTCGCGCTCTGTCTCTCTCTCGCACTCTCGCGCGCGCGCTCTCTCTCATAAGCGGTAATGTGGGTTTGGAATGGAATGATTCGTAACATTTTTATAATTGTAACGAGTAACGATGCAGCACATAAAAAAAATATCGGAGTAAAAGTATTAAACTCATCGAAAATATTTACTGAAGTAAAAGTGGAAGTAGGAGAAAAAAATAATACTCTAGTAAAGTACAGATACTGCCTTTTAGTACTTAAGTACAGTAGTGAAGTAGTTCTACTTCGTTACTATACATCTCTGACCTCGCCACACTTTTAACTTCTGGACATTCGTCAGCGCTGCCACACACTCGCATCTTTCACCGCCGCCATAACTGAACTACAACTCAAACTAGCGCACGACATCAACGTCATCGCTCTCAGCCACTCCCTCTGTTCGCTGATGGGACCGGTAAAAAATTGTTCGGGGGAAAACCTAAGCATACACCGCAGTCCCAGACGTAGTACTGAAGGAAAATGAAAATTGAGCGGAAGTACGTAGGAGGGCGGAGCCAGGCTAACCTTGGATCTCACTCCCCAATATTCCAGCCCAAATCATCACTCACCATCTCCTTGCTGATGTCACTGTCTTGTTGGAATGTGGTGGCCACTCACCAACCATCCAAAAATCCATCCATCTAGAACATCCATTTTAGTACGGCATTTGTCAGTGAATAAAACAATTTACGTTTCCCTTTGTGAGCTTTGGTTAGAGGTCACAAAATATTAAAATATTAAAGTAAATACTAAAACAAAATATAGTACTTTCATGTCATTAGAAGTACACTTATTGTCTTTAATCTGTTTTGACTGCTGGGGTTCAATAGCCTTAATAACTGACAAATAGGTACATTTATGCATTCCAAATACATCCATTTACTGTACAGTTTTGCATTGAGACATATGCATTGTGGTAGTGAGCTGAAATATTTGAGATGCCTCTGCATGCCTATTGCCTATTCAGTATTTGCTAGTTTTGCTGAATGATGTTTTTTCCTTATCTACTGGGAATTGAATGTCTTCTACCTCATTCTTCTACCAACAGGGGGGAGATAAATTACAGGATGCATTCTACATCTTCCAGGAAATGTCAGACAAGTACTCGCCCACACTGCTGCTGCTGAACGGTCAGGCTGCCAGTCACATGGCTCAGAATAAGTGGGAGGAGGCTGAGTCAGTACTACAGGATGCTCTGGACAAAGTAAGCACAGAAAATGGCAGGAACTTTTGTCTCCCACTGCAAACGGGAGTTAAAAAAGTTTAACTTTGGTCCTGCGAGTCTGCATTGCGAAAATACATTACAAGTATAGATTAAGTTAAAAAGATTAAAGTTATTCTGGCTTATTTGTAATTTTGTACGAATGTAGCCGTCATTCCTGCATTATTATATAGCCTATATAATGCAGTTCAAGAGGGAAGCAAGGCTTCGTCGGGACATTATTCCTGCAATGCACAGAGCAAAGAGCAATTACACAACAATTTAAGATGAGAGGTGCTCTTTGGTTTTCTCACTTTGGTGTGCTCACTCACAAAATCAGACGCTGCTTTTTATATAACACATTTGCCGTTAGGAATCATGATACCGCTTGGGTCATTGGTCCGTTGGGTCGTATTGCTTTCTCACCTCAACCGAACCACTCCAGAGCTCGTTTGCAATCGGCCAAGACTATCTTGTTCAGGCGATCTCGGAGCGATGGTTTTGGTGCGGATCAGACCGTGATTGCCATGTTCACGTATGCCTAAACAAACGGAACTAAGCGAGAAAACGCACCACAAACAAACGCTCCAAACGAGCCTGGGGCCCGTTCTTCATACCTCGCTTAATACATCTAAGATGATTTGACAGATCCCAGATCTTTTTATCGTGATAACTGATCTCTGGCTAATTTGGTTCTTCAAACGAATTTGCGGATTGGATTAAAATATCTGGATTAAATGATCTAAGATTACTGAGCGTTCTTTTTTTCCCTGAAGAGGGCAGATGCATCGATACTCGAAACCACGATCAGCAATGCAGCGATTGGCTGGCGTCAAGACAGCAACATAATGACATCATATAATTAAAAAGCCACCTGGCAAAAAACTTGACAAATAAAAAATAAAAACTTGACAAATTACACACAAAAAAAAACACGAATTTCTTAACCTTTATAAGGAAACAGCCAAACGACAAAACCAACATAAGTTATAATAGATAAATTATAAATGTTTTTTTTCTTTTACATGATTACCAATTATTTATATTCACGATTTTATACAGTATTTGTACACCCTTTACATTTTTATTTCAATGTTGTAATTTAATTTTTAATTAAATTTGAAGCAGATTTGTAACGTGACAGTATTTAAGTTTCTTAAGGGTCAAGATCAAATTATCCTCTATTGCGCTGCATCAAGCCACTCCCATAATATCCGTGATCACTTAATGCACGGCTCAGAGTAACTGTACAACATGTGTGTAAACCAATAAAAACATAACTATATAAAGTAATTATTCCATCACAAATAAATCGCTCAATCAAGTGGCTGTGTCTATAGTACTATACACAACATTATACATTCTCATATACATATACAATATAACATTTTTATATTATTATTTAAAATTATTATTATTGCCCCTGGTTCAGTAATGCACTCTTGTAATAAAGTAGCAGTGGCTGGGACAGATTTTAAGTATCACCTCAAGATGCAATCTAATCCTGTTTACATGAAATAAGCCTGCTCCCGAGCAGGTTTAAGCTTACGGACCTGTTACTATGACAGCAAGTCCAGGATGAGCTTCGAAGAACCAAACAATCCAAGATCATGCCAAATCGTCAACAATCAAATCCAGCTAACTGAGTTAGCGAGGTACGAAGAACGGGCCCCAGGTGTGAAAGCACCCCTATTCTTGATCGGGAACATTCTGCTTTATTTTTCCATTAGTCATAGTTATTTATATAGTGCTTCATCATTTATAAAACAAATACATTTTCTGCTGTAAAGCAGCTCCACATAAGATTATAGTGTCGCTAATCAAGTTCAATTCAGTTCAGTGTTGATTCAATTCAGTTCAACAACAGTGTCAATGTTGCAAATTTGGTGTCATTATCCAGCTCAATTCAAAACAAATTGTTCTCATCTGTCAGTGCAGTTAAACCGATAATATTACTGAATATTAAGTTTCGTATAAATCCTATTAGTGTCTTATGCTGATTTATACAAGGCAGTAAATTGGATGCCTTGGAGGGAAAACAAGAGAAAGGGAAAACAATTCATGAAGATGCACTGGATATTGATCAGTCAGTGGTCCAGTGAAATGTCATGATCTGCCCTTTATCTTCTATAGGACAGCAGCCACCCGGAGACACTCATCAACCTCATTGTGTTGACACAGCATGTGGGCAAACCTCCTGAGGTAAACTCCATTAATGTAAATGTTAACATGTTACGTGTGTAAAAAAAAAAAAAAAACGTTTCTAATCTGCATTCTTCAATGTATGTGAGCTTCATTTTACACCCTTGAGGAATCATCACGGATTATCATATCGCCTGTGTGTGTATGTTTCTGCACAGGTGACAAATCGATATTTGTCTCAACTGAAAGATGCCCACAAGTCACATCCTTTTATTAAGGATTATCTTGCCAAGGTAAGGTTGTTTACTGTGTTACTGGACACCTTGCTCTTTTTTTCCTTTTTTTTTGAACGCATTGTGAGAGCATTATTTGAAAAACTGAAAAAATAGCTACCCTGTTTAATGTAAACTCAATTGTTTCCACAGGAGAATGAATTTGACAGACTTGCCATGCAATACGCTCCCAGCGCCTGAAAGAAGAATGAAAGAAGAGTTTCTATTTATGTCTACTACGCTGCAACACAATGTTATTTTTCCTCTTCTTTTTAATGTCTTTAATCATAAACTCATTTTGATGCTCTACAAGCATTCCTGTTTCATGGATAAATAAACTTGTTTATCATACATATTGTTGCTTTATCGAGTAGTATTAAAAACCTTCAAAAAGCTGTGTAAACATCTTCATAACACATTAGTTCACCCTATTGATTGCCAGATCATAGAAAGTAGCAATATGGGGTAACATTTTTGGTACAGTACAGCCATGTGACAAATTTTTTTGCAAAGTTTGCTGCTTCAGTCTTTGTAGATTATTTTTTCACGTTTCTATGGTATACTGGGAAAACTATAAGCATTTCATACATTTTAAATATATATGCAGAGTCAGTATACAGTGTTGACCCTTCTTCTTCTTCATAACCTCTGCAATTCGCTCTGGCATGCTGGATATCAGCTTCTGTGCCAAATCCTGACTGATGGCAATCTATTATTACCTTAAAGGTTCAGTGTGTAGTATTTATGAGGATCTATTGACAGAAATGCAATATAATATACATACAGGTAACTATGTTTTCAGTGGAGTATAAAGAACTTACTTAATGTACCTTTATTATTACCTTAGAATGAGCCATTTACATAAACTGCAGGTCCCCTTTCAGTGAAATTGCCATTTTGCGCAGTCATGTTTCTACAGTAGCCCTAAACAGACAAACTTCTCTACAGAGCGCTAGCTACTCTGCTCTCTCCAACGACAAAATTGTTGTCCTGTGTCGGCCCCCTTAGCTTCTCTATGTACTCTGAAAGGGAGGGGTGAGCGTTGCAGTGCCATTCACAACCTCACCGCTAGATGCTGCTAAAAATCACACACTGCACCTTAATAGTGCTTGGGAGTTGATCACGATTTGTGAACTTCTGCTTGTTCACTTGCCTTTTCAGGATTGACCACATGTTCTCTACCATTAAGCCACAGATTAAAAATGTCAGTGTAATGATCTCTGAGCCACTTCATTATCCCTCTTGCCTTGTGACATCATGCTGGAAAATGCATGGATCTTCACTGAATTGCTCCTGGATTGTTGGGAGGACATTTTGATCCTATTCCTGGCAGTGTTTTTTGGGCAGAACTGTGAGAGAGCCCACTCCCTTGGATGCAAAGCAACCCCACACATGGATGGTCTCAGGATGCTCCGCTGTTGGCACGACACAGTAGCACACGGTCACATTCACCTTTTCTTCTCTGGACAATCGATTTTCCACATGTCCCAAACGGTCGGAAGTGGGCTTCATCAGAGAAAATAACTTTGCACCAGTCTTCTGCTGTTCAATCCTTATACTTCCTTCATAATTTCAGTCTGTCCTTGATATTTTTTTGAGAAAAATTGCTTCTTTGCTGCCCTTCTTGACACCGGGCTGTTTTCCAAAACTCTTTGGCTGATTGTGTGTGCAGATGCACTCGAAACCACCTGCTGCCAATATTGAGCAGTTCTGCACATTGCCTAGCTGACTCCCAGGAGCTGCAGCTGAACCTCTTCTCCTTGAAGTTCTTGATCATCTGGTAAATTGGTCTTAGTTTGCCGCAATTTCCTTGCATGTGAGGCCAATTTGATGCACGTTGGTGATGGCTGCACATCTTTCTTTGGAGGTAACCATTGCCTAATTTTAACTTCTTTCCTACATTTTATAGCCATCAGTCTGCTCTTACAATCCAATCAGAATACGAGAGTAAATTTCACCTGACTAGTACTTTTCCTGTGTGCTAATGATGTGATTAGTGATTTTTTTTGGCTAATAAGCTTATTCCCAGATAGCAGACCAATCATCGTTGAATCAATGTTAATGCATCAACTAAAATATCATTGAATCAATGTTGAAACCTAATGCTGCGTTCACACCAAACGCGAATTGAGCGTCAAAATCGCGTCTACCGCGTCTAGTTTCACGCGCGAACATTTTGAATGCATTCGCGCGTCCGCAGAGAATTGGACGCGCGTAGAAATCGAGCGTTTGAAGCGAAATTGACGCGCGTTCAAGGCACTCCAGGAGAAATATGTCATAAAACACCACTCTGCCTCTTTTCATTTTCATTAAACATATATATTAAGCATTAATAGCCACACAAATGTGGTCCAGGCAACCCCTACATTATCTTCACTACATGTATATTTAAATATCCTTAAAATATAAAGTTATGAAACTTCTCTTTGCCCTCAGTCAAAACGATTTGGCAGACAACAAATTATAGATTCATGAGAGCAAAGCTCGGCCGTTAGATCTACACAAAACGAACCACTACAGGACATCAGAGCCAGCGGCAGACGCCAGAAGGACTGGCCGAGGAAAGGCTGCCTTCGCCGGGGTTATGAGCAGTGATTGCCCGCAGTGATCGCCTGGATCTCACAACTCCAAAAACACAAGATTATTTTTTTTTAAATAGGCGCTCTCTTTATAAATAAACCACAGACTTGAGCTTTAAACAATTACATTCCCACCTGAAAGAGTCTTAAAACTACATTTTGTGACACAATAGTACTATTTTTAATTTATGCAGGGTTTCTCATACACGTCACTTTACCACGTGACAGCAGCAAGCAGGCTCCTGATTGGATAACGCGGCGCGAATTGACGCCAAATTTCAAAATTTTCAACTCGGGCGTCAGACGCGAATTCGCTTCAAACGCGTGAATGCACAAAAGCACCATTCACGTGTAACGCGCGTATCGCGCAAGACGCTCAATTCGCGTCCAATTCGCGCGAACTGGACGCGCGAATGAGGCGGATTCGCGTCCTTCGCGCCGCGCGAAACGCGCCTTCCGCGCCGCGAGACCTCCAGACGCGCGTCAACGCGCCTTTCCATTGACATTGAAATCACTCGCGCCAGACGCTCTATTCGCGTTTGGTGTGAACGCAGCATCACATTGATTTGTCGTCAGGTTTGCACCCTGAAATAATGTTATTTCAATGATGAAAAATAGATGAAGATGGGCTTAAAATCAATATTTTTTCAACTACAATTAAATCACTTATTTAACACTGAATCAACATTGAATCAATGTTAATGCATTAATCAAATTATCATTGAAACGATGTTGATATTTAACATTGATTTGTCGTCAGGTTTGCATCCTGAAATAATGTTATTTCAACGATGAAAAATAGATGCACTCCAAATGATTCATCTGTGCGTGCAACGAGTGACGCCTCATTCACACGGGGCTTCGGCGTCAACGCTTCTCATTCACTTTGAATGGGTGACGTCATATGTGCCGAACTGAATTGTGGGTTCCGTCGCGGCGCTTCACTCGCGTTGCAAGCGGCAAAAGTTGAAGATTTCTCAACTTTTCAAGCGCCAACGCAGGCGTCATCCAATCAGATCACCCTATGCAAATATCCTAGAGCAGACGCTAGCCAATAGCGTTCGTTTAAAACACCGGTGAATGAAGAGTGAATGAAGAGTGAAGAACGATCTAAAATGGAGGAAAAGCTAATAATTTTTTAATAATTGCGGTGGGTAATCACCCGATCCTTTACTACTAATCATTATTTACATACCGGGACACAAACTGGAGAGACCAGGCCTGGAAGGAGATGGCAGAGACGGTTGGAGAATCTGGAATGTATCATGCTTGTATTTCGTCCGTGTACTCTGTTTATCATTGAATGACAGGCAGCATATCATGTGTGGTTCAAATAGGCGCTATCCCCCAGCCAAATGAGGAATCAAATAAAGTGATCAGTTTTCATACACAAAATAGTCTCACAGACTAGCTGTCAAAAAAGGCGCTTTTTTGTGTTGTGTTGTGGTCCAAGCGGCAAGTATGTGATTAGCTGTTGTCACTATGACGGTCGCGTCAGCACCAAGCTTCAGCCACGCCCTCCGTCAAGCGTTGACGCCGAAGCCCCGTGTGAATGCGGCGTAAGATTTGCATTTGTGGATCCGGTGGCGCAAATGCATTCATTGACTCGTATGAATCAAATAGGATCGACTCACAAACGAGTCAATGAATGCATGCGCGGCACTGGATCCACAAATGCACATCTAATGCTGCGTTCACACCAAACGCGAATTGAGCGTCAGGCGCGAGTGATTTCAATGTTAAGTCAATGGAAAGGCGCGTTGACGCGCGTCTTGAGGTCCCGCGGCGCGTTACGCGTGGCGCGAAGGACGCGAATCCGCTTCATTCGCGCGTCCAGTTCGCGCGAATGGCGCGAATTGGACGCGAATTGAGCGTCTTGCGCGATACGCGCGTTACACGCGAATGGTGCTTTTGTGCATTCACGCGTTTGAAGCGAATTCGCGTCTGACGCCCGAGTTGAAAAATTTGAACTTTGGCGTCAATTCGCGCCGCGTTAACCAATCAGGAGCCTGCTCGCTGCTGTCACGTGGTAAAGTGACGTGTATGAGAAACCCTGCATAAATTAAAAACAGTACTATTGTGTCACAAAATGTAGTTTTAAGACGTTTTCAGGTGGGAATGTAGTTGTTTAAAGCTCAAATCTGTGGTTTATTTATAAAGAGAGCGCCTATTTAAAAAAAATAATCTTGTGTTTTTGGAGTTGTGAGATCCAGGCGTTCACCGGGCAATCACTGCTCATAACCCCGGCGAAGGCAGCCTTTCCTCGGCCAGTCCTTCTGGCGTCTGCCGCTGGCTCTAATGTCCTGTAGTGGTTCGTTTTGTGTAGATCTAACGGCCGAGCTTTGCTCTCATGAATCTATAATTTGTTGTCTGCCAAATCGTTTTGACTGAGGGCAAAGATAAGTTTAATAACTTTATATTTTAAGTATATTTAAATATACATGTACTGAAGATGATGTAGGAGTTGCCTGGACCACATTTGTGTGGCTATTAATGCTTAATATATATGTTTAATGAAAATGAAAAGAGGCAGAGTGGTGTTTTATGACATATTTCTCCTGGAGTGCCTTGAACGCGCGTCAATTTCGCTTCCAGCGCTCGATTTCTACGCGCGTCCAATTCTCTGCTGACGCGCGAATGCATTCAAAATGTACGCGCGTGAAACTAGACGCGGTAGACGCGATTTTGACGCTCAATTCGCGTTTGGTGTGAACGCAGCGTTACACGCGAATGGTGCTTTTGTGCATTCACGCGTTTGAAGCGAATTCGCGTCTGACGCCCGAGTTGAAAAATTTGAACTTTGGCGTCAATTCGCGCCGCGTTAACCAATCAGGAGCCTGCCCGCTGCTGTCACGTGGTAAAGTGACGTGTATGAGAAACCCTGCATAAATTAAAAACAGTACTATTGTGTCACAAAATGTAGTTTTAAGACGTTTTCAGGTGGGAATTCAGTTGTTTAAAGCTCAAATCTGTGGTTTATTTATAAAGAGAGCGCCTATTAAAAAAATAATAATAATCTTGTGTTTTTGGAGTTGTGAGATCCAGGCGATCACCGGGCAATCACTGCTCATAACCCCGGCGAAGGCAGCCTTTCCTCGTCCAGTCCTTCTGGCGTCTGCCGCTGGCTCTGATGTCCTGTAGTGGTTCGTTTTGTGTAGATCTAACGGCCGAGCTTTGCTCTCATGAATCTATAATTTGTTGTCTGCCAAATCGTTTTGACTGAGGGCAAAGAGAAGTTTAATAACTTTATATTTTTAGGATATTTAAATATACATGTACTGAAGATGATGTAGGAGTTGCCTGGACCACATTTGTGTGGCTATTAATGCTTAATATATATGTTTAATGAAAATGAAAAGAGGCAGAGTGGTGTTTTATGACATATTTCTCCTGGAGTGCCTTGAACGCGCGTCAATTTCGCTTCAAACGCTCGATTTCTACGCGCGTCCAATTCTCTGCAGACGCGCGAATGCATTCAAAATGTTCGCGCGTGAAACTAGACGCGGTAGACGCGATTTTGACGCTCAATTCGCGTTTGGTGTGAACGCAGCATTAGCACGCACAGATTCTGACCAACATTAATACAAAATCGAAGTTTTGCATTCACAATTATGTCTATTTGTACAAAATGCTGCACATTCATGCAATTCTGTATTTAGCACACACAGGTTGAAAGGCATTTGTTTGTGGACATTAAAATTATCTACAAAATGTTCATGGATTATTGTGCTTGCATTTATTAATATTTTTTATAGTAAAATCATCCCATATTTGTCCAGTGTACAGATAGAAACGAGCGGCGATCGGATGAATTTGTGGTATATGGTAGGCCTATATGTCAGTAATTCTGGTCGCCCCTCATGAGCTAATATCACAGCTGAAGCAGATCTAGAACTGATCGCCCTGTTGGAGGTGAGGGGAAATAGGACAATCAGTCCGTAGCCCTGCTTCAGCTGTGATATTAGCTCATGAGGGGCGACCAGAATTACAGAATTCCAATTTAATCTTTAATGCAGCAAGAAAGAAGAGTGAGATCTTTAAGTTCTGTAGGCAGCTATATCAAACTGCAGAAATTTAGCAAACTGCTGCGCCTCCAGTTCGTGTTGTAAAATTGATAATCTCTTCCAAAGCATAGTGTGGCCTATCCAGGTCCTCTTTTATTAATTTAGCTACTTGATTATTGATTTACTTGTTTCACTTTCGCACGTTATTTGTTACTATTAAATACAGTATTAATATTAGATAAAACAAGATATATATTTGAAGATATTTTCACCTTGCTTTTCCATTCATTCCTCCTGTGTGTCTGCAGGTGCTTTAAAGGGAAAAGTCTATATTAAAATTAATGAAATAGTATTGAATTTAAATTCAGCGTGTTTTAACTGGAATGTAAAGATTTTGATCACAATTCAAGTTTCACTTCATTTTGTAGTACATTTGTAATGTATAATTAGTCACATTTCCAAATATTTACTAACATCTTGTTGTTTTAGGTGCATTACAAGTGAATGCTGATAAAAAGGAAGCATCAGAGTTCATCTTTGCTGGGATGCTGTAAAAATGGCTCCGTTACGGCGCTGAAAGGCTTTGGGGCATTGCTCGTGGTGGAAACCCCTGAGTTTCTGAGCCAGGCAATACCTGCAAGACCAAGGTCATGACATCAATGTGAAAGGTTTGGTGGTCTGCCCGAGTGAGAAAAAAAAAAAACCTTTTGAGTGCTATTCTTTTTCTTGTATTGTAAATATTGACACATGACAATAAACAAATTGATTTGAGAAGAAATGAATTAATTTCTATTGATCCTATTCCATAACAAAGGGACAATTTCATTAACTCCTTAATGTATGATTTTTTTAAATTAAATAAAAACAAAGTAAATACAGGAAAAAAATCTCACAATATCACAAAAAGAAAAAGACTGGAATAAAATATTAAATCAATAAAATTAATAAATAAAGAAATAAGTGACTGATATAAAATAAATAAGAGTAAGTGAAAGAAAATAAATCAGTTTGATACAAATAAATAAAAGCTAGAAAGGATTTGTCACAAATTTGTGACAACAAGGGACAAGGGGTTAAAAAAAAGGAATGACTAATCACCCCCAGTACACATAAGCAGGTCATGCTGATTTTACAACATCCATGTATCTGGAACACAACTCCAGCCTTCCATCGTCGAAGTCATCGACAACTTTTGGCAACATGTGGGTGAAATAGAAGGAGTGTAGCCTTGAGATATGTCCCTCAACAAAGGTTTGGTCGTAGAGCACGTTGAGCTGCAGACATTCAGTGTTACTCCAAATCACCAACAAGGCTTGCCGTAGCCCCGGGGCAGTGCATGCCCAGTTGCACCTGCATGTAATATCCCTTTGGCCCATTGAAGGACAGATGGAATTCCCCTGTGGGCATGCGTTTGATCTCACTGCTTTTAGCAGCAAGTGCTTCAGTAAGGGACTGGTTTTTGACTAAGACAGGGCACTTGATCTCCAGTAGTGTGTCTCTGTTCATGACACCATCCGGACTCGCAGCAAGCCATGGCTCACTCGGGCAAACCACCAAACCTTTCACATTGATGTCATGACCTTGGTCTTGCAGGTATTGCCTGGCGTGCTCTTCACCCTCTGCTCCTTGCCGGGTTGCTGCGTTACCGTGAAAGGTAGGATGGAGGTGTTCAGACAAGAATTTGTCTGGTGCTGTGGTAGCCCGAACTGGCACATTCTTGGCTGTGCTTGCTGTTATCCGTACCCGTCGCATGTCATGCCACAGTTGTTCCCTGCTCTGTTCTTTTGTGTGCTGCTCAATGTACATAAATTGGGTTGTGGTCATGTCAATGTGTGTGGTGTAGAATGCCCTACATTTCTCACATTCAAGTTGTGTGCTGTGATCACCATGATGTAGGGGCAGTGGAGCTTTTGATGTCTTGGCAGACTGAGCAGGGAGGCTGGTGTTAAAAGTGAGCTGCATTAGTCCACTGCCAGGTGCAGTAAAAAGTGCCGCTATTGGTGTGGAGAGACAGTGATTTTGCCATTCTTCCAGTGTCTCATGGACTTTTACCTTGCGACTAGGTGTAGAAACTATGCTGGAGGAGGATGCCTGTGATGCTGGTTGGTATAGGTTATTTCTGCTGTGTCTTTGGAAAGACACATCTCTGATTTTTTGCTGCCCAGTATTGCTTGTTGTCCCGGCATTCCAGCAATTCTGCACATCAGTGCAGGCAAGCCCTGTCTTCCCTTGCCTCACAGCATTTTCTACCTGCGGACAGATAGAAACAAAAATCACACACTTTTTAAATAATGGTTTGAGCATCACAGCACAATTGACTTCTTGTAGAGAAAACATTTTGTAAATCAAAATAACAAGGGTATGATGAAGGTAGAGCGTTTTTGTTACTTTTCAAAACAATTAATGAGCTGGGCCTGCAGCCATTAACATCAATGTTTAACCCCTTTATGTCTGAGTTTATTTAGACTTATATAAAAAAATCTGGAAAAATATGAAAAGAATAATAAAAGAAAATACCCGCTGCATTTCTGGGTTTTTAATTCAACATAATCAAACAATTTATGTTAAAAAAAACTCAACAGATGTTTACTTCATCCCAAGTACAAGCAATATAAACAGTTTTTATGGTTAATATTTTGGCTACATCATTATATCATGGCTACAGGAACGTCCGGGTCCGGCGATACAGGTACAGCCTGCAGTCTCCACATCTCCCGTCTTGGTAACCAAAACCCAGGCATTATGCGCTGAATTGTTAACGGACTGGCTTGGTTGAACATCGGCCTTTAGGTAAATTAAACTGCCCATATCGTGTAAAAGTACACAGCCCACTTTGCCTGAATGGAGGTACTGAAACGCCTCAGAGCTTTTCAGGTTATTAATTGCATTCCCATCCACCGCCATGGAATCAATAAAATAAGAAAAGATCTTGGATGTTGTTATGCTGGGCCATATCGACATGTTGTCCGCCCATGATGTTACCTTACTTGGATGCGGAATGGTCAAAACACCATTTTTAACAAGCTTTTCGGTCGAATGTTGCCATTCCAACGCCATTTTTACACTACTACTCAGCCTGGGCCGGAAGTTCTTGGCAGAAACAGGAAGTAAACCGGAAGTGCCCGGGAAACTTAGGGAAGATCTCAAGAAGAGGGGAGAGGGGAGAAACGGTTTCGGGTGGAGATATCAAAGTCTGGTCGGATAAACTTTATTTTAGAGCATCAAGTGTAACTGCATTAAAAATGAGAAATGATGGAACTGCATTAAAATGAGAAATGATGCTTCGGCAGCAAGCTGAAAAACACAGTATTTATTTACAAGTTAATTTATTAAAATAAAACATATATATGCATGTATTTTCATACATACATACATATATTGGCAAGGGCCTACAGGGCCAACCATCTAACCTGCACAGGAAATCCTAGCATATTATCCATATGCAAGCAAGGAAGAATATGTCTGAGTACCACTGCAATAGGCCTTTATCACACTTCCTATTTCCGGTAAGTGAAGCAGTGCACCTCTACTTCCGGTCCCATCGCGACTCAATCAAAACGCGGGTGTAACTGCAGCGATCCCGTGCTCTAATACTAAATAATGACATCCTTATCTCAGATTTGAACATTTCCTGACACTAAAAGAATAGAGGAGAGCATGGGTGAGACTGATATGGTGGGATGAAGTTGTATGTTTGTGTGTTGTAGGCCTATGCATTTCCAAACTGCGGATGTTTACGTCTCATATCGTCAGCCTGCTGAAATGTTCCCATCCAAATGTGCATTCTGAATAATAAATACATTTCTAACCTGCCGCAGTCCAGTGATTGTCTTCTCATTAACAGTGTTTCTCTTACTTATCATATTTCATACCTGTTGTTACATTTTTTAATTAATTTGACTGATAAACACCCTTATGAAAGTTAACCATGGTTTTATTATAGTAAGAATGTAGTAACCATGTTGTTTTTTTTCGTGGATTGACTACCATTTGTATTAGTTTTACTAAAAAATACCATGATAAACTACAATAACCATGTTTTATTTTATTTGTAATAAAAACCATGGTTCATTTTCTTGTAATAAATAGATGAATGAATGCGCGTTAACTGCCTTAAAGAAAGTAAACAATGTTAAGCATTTAATTAATCTTAAACAGTAATACGTTAACAGCGTGACTGAATTTTGGCATAAATGTGTGAATTACATTGTAGTGAAGGTTCGTTGGTTACAAGGAGGAAGAAGGCAGGGTCAGCGGGACTGGTACTCGGGTTTTTATTCAACTTCTCTTTATACAACATAAACGTGCGCACACCGCGCTTCCAATAACTCAGGCTCAAATAATTTGTAAAGCTTTCTTCGTCCAGTCCGTCTCACGACCACGAGTTCCCAGCCAGTGTCTCTCCTCCTGTGGCCCATTCCCATCTGGCTTATATACCGTCTCTCCACGCCAATCACTGCAATTAGACACAGGTGTTTCTCATTATGCACTTGACCTACTTACTCACCGTCACTCTCCTGACTCTCTCTCTCCGTGCAGACTTTGCTAAACCACGCCCCCTCTGCCACATACCCCCACCGTTCGACTCAGGCCGAGGCCCCATCCGGCCTGCAGCCCCTCCCCCCCCATTTCTGGAGAGGAAGTCAGCTACAACCATCTGGGCCCCCGGCCTGTGGACCACCTTGAACTTAAAAGGCTGTAAAGCTAGATACCAACGGGTGATCCGCGCGTTGGTATCCTTCATACGGTGGAGCCACTGCAGGGGTGCGTGGTCCGAACAGAGGGTGAACTCCCTTCCCAGGAGGTAATATCTGAGGGTGAGGACGGCCCACCTAATGGCCAAACACTCCTTTTCTATGGTGCTGTACTTAGTCTCTCTCTTAGAGAGCTTACAACTAACGTACAGCACCGGCCGCTCCTCACCCCCCACCTCCTGGGACAGGACTGCGCCCAACCCCCTGTCCGACGCATCAGTCTGCAAAAAAAACGGAAGAGAAAAATCAGGAGAATGCAATAACGGTCCACCACATAAAGCAGCCTTCACCTGGGAAAAAGCCCGCTGGCACGGCTCCGTCCACTGGACGGTATCTGGTGCTTCTTTTTTAGTGAGGTCAGTCAGCGGGCTAGTAAGGTCCGAATAATTAGGTACAAACCTTCTATAATATCCTGCTAGCCCCAGGAACTGCCTCACCTCCTTTTTGGTCTTGGGTCTCGGACAGGTTGCAACTGCTGCCGTCTTATCAATTTGGGGACGCACCTGTCCATGGCCCAAGTGGAAGCCCAGATACCTGACTTCCACTCGCCCAACTGCACACTTTTTCGGGTTGGCCGTCAGCCCCGCCCCTCTCAGCGATCCCAGTACCGCTCGCAAGTGCTGCATATGCCGCTGCCAGTCATTACTATAGATGACGATGTCATCCAAATACGCCGCGGCATATGCAGCATGCGGTCTCAGAATTCGGTCCATGAGACGCTGAAAGGTGGCTGGTGCTCCGAACAACCCGAAAGGAAGCGTAACAAATTGGTGTAATCCAAACGGCGTTGTGAAAGCGGTCTTTTCCTTGGATAATGGTGTCAGAGGGATCTGCCAATACCCTTTTGTTAAATCCAATGTCGAATAAAAGCGAGCCGTACCTAGTCGATCAAGCAGCTCGTCAACCCGAGGCATTGGATATGCGTCAAATTTTGACACAGCGTTCACCTTGCGGTAGTCCACACAGAAACGGATCGAGCCGTCCGTTTTAGGAACTAAAACTATCGGGCTCGCCCAATCGCTATGGGACTCTTCTATTACGCCCATGTCCAGCATTGCCTCTAATTCTCCCTGAACTATTTTCTTTTTATGCTCAGGCAAGCAATACGGCCGGCTGCGCACCACAACACCCGGCTCTGTCTCAATATGGTGATGAATGAGGTTTGTTCGACCGGGCAGGGGCGAGAACACGTCTGCAAATTCTGCTTGCAACTGGGCTACGTCAGTGAGCTGCGAGGGTGAGAGGTGATCTCCCCCTGGGGCCAGAGCAAGGGATTGCACTTTGGTACTCACTTCTGGCCCGAGATCCTCCTCTCCACTCACCACCGTCGCTAGCATCACTGACTCCGCCTCCCTCCACTTTTTCAGGAGATTAAGGTGGTAAATTTGACGTGCCCCGTTCCTGTCCGTTCTAACCACCTCATAATCGAGATCCCCAACTCGTCGTGTGACCTCAAATGGTCCTTGCCACTTGGCGAGTAATTTAGAGCTAGACGTGGGCAATAATACAAGTACCTTCTCTCCCGGTGTAAATTCTCGTATCCTAGTTCCCCTGTCATATAAGCGGCACTGTCTGTCTTGGGCCTGTAGCAAATTCTCCCTCGAGAGCCGCCCCAAAGTGTGGAGTTTTGCTCTCAGGTCCAACACATACTGAATTTCGTTTTTACTTTCGGAGGGTCCCTCCTCCCAAGCCTCTCGCATGACGTCAAGCACCCCCCGTGGTTGACGCCCATACAGAAGCTCGAAGGGGGAAAACCCTGTGGAGGCTTGCGGGACCTCACGTACCGCGAATAGCAGGGGTTCTAGCCATTTGTCCCAATTTTTGGCGTCATCCTGGACGAACTTACGAATCATTGTTTTTAACGTGCGATTAAATCGTTCCACCAAGCCGTCTGTTTGTGGGTGATAGACACTGGTGCGAATCGATTTAATGCCCAATAATTCGTAAAGCTCGCGTAACGTACGTGACATAAACGCCGTGCCTTGATCAGTGAGAATCTCTTTCGGGATTCCCACTCGGGAGATTAGGCTAAACAGTGCGTCCGCCACACTCTTCGCTGAAATGGTGCGGAGCGCTACTGCCTCAGGATATCGAGTTGCATAATCCACCAGGACTAATGCAAATCGATGTCCTCGTGCAGATCGTTCTAATGGCCCGATGAGGTCCATACCAATTCTCTCGAAGGGGACCTGCATGAGAGGAAGGGGGCGCAATGGCGCTTTTGGGGCGGCCGGCGGATTTACCAACTGACATTCGCGACATGCAGCACACCATCTGCGTACATTCTCGTGAATGCCCGGCCAGAAAAATCGGGTCATTAAACGATTTAATGTGGAGGTCATTCCCAAATGCCCAGCCATCGGATTACAATGAGCCGCCTGGAAAAGCATTTCCCGGCGTTTTTTGGGTACTAACAACTGAGTTGTATCCTGCTTTGTCTGAGCGTCCTGGGTCACTCGATACAACTTATCTTTTAAAATAGCAAAATACGGATATGAGAGCGGCCGTGCAGGGTGGACAGGCTGACCGTCGATGGACTGGACCTGATCAAATGCATTTTTTAGCGATTCATCCTGGGATTGCTCCAGGGGAAAATCATCGCGCTCCGAAAGGTTTAGTCTTTCAACAGCGCTCCTTTCCCCTGCAGCCACTCCCAGAGGTCCCGGCTCAGCCTCGCCCACCTGCACCGCCGCACCCCTTCCGTGCTCTCTGTCCTCCCAGGAGACATCCGCACATAACGTTCCCAATAATAACCTAAACCCCGGCCAATTCGTCCCTAAAATTAGCGGATGCCAGAGGTGCGAACTAACCGCCACCTCCACTTTATGCTTTTGACCCCGAAACTGAATAGTGACTGTCATTAGTGGATATTTCAAAACATCCCCGTGCACGCACCTTACCGTAACAATGCGGCCACTATCCAATGCCCCCGGTTGCATCAAGCTTTGGTGGATGGAGGTCTGGTTACAACCGGAATCCACCAAAGCGTGATAAGTACCCCCCTCAATACTCACAGGTATTTGGTACAACCCAGCCTGATCGAGGGCAGCCTGCGGGGCGTCCGGGACCCGGACCAGCGTCCCCACCTCCATGACCGGGCACCTATCGATGAAGTGGCCCGGATCCCCGCAACGCCAACAGGCCGGCCCGGACCTCCCCGCCGCTCTATGGGCAGGAAGCGGGTCAAGGGATTGACGCGGAGAGAAGGAAGGAATGGGGTTAAAAGTGTGTCCCGGATGGGTAGGCCCCGCCTCCCGGGGTGGAGCGGGAACGGAATTCGGCGACTCCCTATTCCCCCCAGACCTCCATCGTGGTGGGACTCCCGGTGGTAGGCTCCGGCGAGTCCGTGGCATCGGGACCGGCCTGCGAGGGAGAGAGAGAGAGTGAGAGACAGGGGAAAGGGTAGAGAGAGAGACTGAAGGGAGGGGTCCGCCGACCCCAGGGCACGCCACCAGCTGATCCTCCGCCAGTTGGATGGCCAAGTCCAGCGACTCCGGACGGTGGCACTGGACCCACTGCGCTGTCTTCGTGGGCAGTCGGGCTATAAACTGTTCCAGCACCACCAGATCGACGACTTTGTCCGTGTCGCTCCCCTCAGCCATCAGCCATTTGCGGCACGCGTCCCGGAGCTGCTGTGCGAGTACAAAGGGCCGGCCACTCTCCCCCAGGTCCAGCGATCGGAACCGCTGGCGATGTTGCTCAGGGGAGAGGCCGACCCGCTGGAGGATGGCCTTCTTTAAGTCTTGGTAGACCAGGAGATTCGGGACCGGCAGTTGTTGGGCCGCTATTTGCGCCTCCCCCGTTAGGAGAGGGATTAGGCGCAGCGGCCAATGATCCTCGTCCCACCCACTGGCCTCAGCCGTCTTCTCAAACAGGTCCAGGAACGCCTCTGGATCGTCCTGTGCGCCCATTTTGGTGAGAGGCAGCTGCGTGGGTGGGCCTGCTGATGGCTTTGGCTCGGCCCGAACCTCCCGGCCCATCCAGCTCCGGAACGCCTCGCGGTCCTCCTGCTGGGCGTGGACGAGGACCTGGAACCGCCGTTCCTGATCCTCTCTCATGTCCACGAGCGCCTGATGATGTTCCTGGTGGAGGCCCGCGAGTGATGTGATGATGTCCGCAAACGGCGATCCTGGCGGGCTCTGCATCCTGGCGGCGGCACTCTTCTTCCTCCCGGGTTTCGGCACCACTGTAGTGAAGGTTCGTTGGTTACAAGGAGGAAGAAGGCAGGGTCAGCGGGACTGGTACTCGGGTTTTTATTCAACTTCTCTTTATACAACATAAACGTGCGCACACCGCGCTTCCAATAACTCAGGCTCAAATAATTTGTAAAGCTTTCTTCGTCCAGTCCGTCTCACGACCACGAGTTCCCAGCCAGTGTCTCTCCTCCTGTGGCCCATTCCCATCTGGCTTATATACCGTCTCTCCACGCCAATCACTGCAATTAGACACAGGTGTTTCTCATTATGCACTTGACCTACTTACTCACCGTCACTCTCCTGACTCTCTCTCTCCGTGCAGACTTTGCTAAACCACGCCCCCTCTGCCACATACATATACTGTAGGCTACAGTGAAATGATTGTCACTGAAAAGTGACAGAACAATGACTAAAATATTAATACAAATCAATATGTTCATTCAGATCTTATTCGTCAGGTCTCACACAAACTTAATCGCGGACACTATTTAGACGTGCACTGACACCGTGTGGTGAAATAATCACGTATGTTTACGACCCTCGGCTTATGTCGGATTAAAAAACGACAAGTTCAACAGAGTTTGGAAAATCCTGTACACAGTAATGATCAGTTTATCTCTTCTCCTGTCTCGGAAAATGTCCTGATTTTTAAATCATCCTCCAGATGTTTATTTTAATGGTCGTTTGTTCAGCTAGGTGTTCACAGCACATTGAAAACATGCATAACCGGAAGAATCAGCACACTGCTTCGAGCACTTCCGGTATTCAATTCCTCTGTGATAAAGGCCTATCATTTTGATTCTAAAATCACGCAAACACCTCACTACAAACGACGCACGACAAACATGAAACCCAAGAGTTGCACGAGTCAGGATTCGGCTCGAAATCGGACGAAAATTGCACCGTGTATGCCCAGCTTAAGAAATAAAGATTAATAAAGAAATATGATAGGGTTTGGTTTGGTTTGGTGAAAAACAAAATTCAATGTATTAAAGAATATTCTTGCCGTTGGTTGTGTACGGAGGGCATTCACGTGACTCTATTAACGTTGCAGTTCACTCTGACTCGCCCAGGAGAAGCACACAAGTTGTAAGAAATAAAGATGAATGAAAATTGAGATGAATTGTCAAAAATTTAAATCTTTTTGTACTTACCTCTAAAAAAAAGCACTGTTGCTGTCCTGTTTCTGTCTTTTTCGTGCTTGAAGTCTGTTAAGCCGCGCTTTGATCTCAATGTGCATTACCGCCACCTACTGGATTGGATTGTGGCGCATTCGATCGGTAGGGGAAAATATCATAGACTGTAAAAAAATATGGACGTAGTGTCCGTGACGTCACCCATAGGATTCTGATGAGCCGTTCTGAAGCGCAATGGTGGCCGTTGCCATCTTGGCAGCGCGTCATCGTGCGTCACTCCCGGATAACAGAAAATGGGCAAAAAGGCGGGACGTGGGCGGAGCTTAAGTGACGCGATGACTAACAGACAGCAGATAAATGGCTATCCACCAGTCACTCGAAGTGGCCACGCCCTTAATTATGCAGAATTTTAAGGCTTTATATAATGTAAACGAATGAGCTATAAAAAAATTCACCCCCCTCACAGTTGTCATTAAGGGCAAAATGAGCCGTATAGACCAAAAGCACAATTTGTACCAGACTGTAAACATGTTTTATTCTGCTCTAAAGTTGACCATTTTAACACGGGGCTCAATGAGATTCTGCTCCCTTCTGGATCCTGTCCCTAGCGGCCAGTCGATGAATTGCAGTTTGAGGCACTTCCGTATTGGCTTCAAGAGAAACTGCGGGAGGTTGCCGCTTGGAAAATATTCAAAATTCTTTATTAACCCTGTATTCTTTAGATAAATAATTAAATGTATATAAATGATACATACATAATTAAAACAGTAATATTAACAACATGCCTACTAATAATAATCAACTGGTTCGTCCCATTGAGTTAAATTTATGGTAGTAGTTCTTTGTTAATCCACACACTCGTTGGTGGAGATTCATCCTTTGAGAATAATGAATGTGCTCGCCTTTCACAGAAATGTACCCAATTGATTTGGATTTGCTTTAACATGTTGAATGATGGGACAGATATAGATTGAGTAAGCCTCACCAGTGGAGAATTAAGCTGACCAAAAATCAACATTGATTCAATGTTTGTCTTTTCAATACTGAAAAGCATGGAATTATCAACATTGATCCAATATTATTTAGCATTGCATTTTCAACATTGGTCCACTATTTATTTTGCATCGAATTTTCAACATTGATCCAATATTATTTAGCATTGACATTTCAACCTCAACCAAATGGATGATTCTGATGGAATTTCAACATTGACTCAATGTCACAATGGTATCTGGGATTGCATTTATTTAGACTGAATCTGATCACTCTGCACAATAATCTAGAAACAATGTGAATCGTCACCGCAACTGAAGCAGAAAACTTTGCGAAACACAAACGTTGATCAATGTCAATAATTTTTAGTCCTGGGGTGCCCAAACTCGGTCTTGGAGGCCTGGAAGTTCTGGAAGTTGGATGTTCTAGTATGTAAAGTGAGACTTTTTTTCCGCTAGTTCAGATGTGTTTAATTGATTGGAACTAAACTCTGCAGGGCAGTGGCCCTCCATGATCAGGCTTGGACACTCCTAGTCCTACTCGCACCTCTACGACCAGAAATTGAACCAGCATTACCTGCATGGGAAGGGGGTACGCTAACAAGGACTCAAAAGACCCCAGCCTCTAAAGAACACAGCCTCTAATGTAACTCTCGAGGTCAGGGGAGTGAGGTTTACCTGCACAGCTCTAACTAGCTTGCCTCTGTTACATTCACCCTCTAAACCTCACTCCCATCTGGGTCACGACACCAATGTGACTAGTCCAGGAGTGCCAAAACTCAGTCCTGAAGGGCCATGGTCCTGCAGAGTTTGCTTCAAAACACATGCCTAGCATTTACCTTGCAAGACCTTGATTAGCTGGTTCATATGTGTTTAATTGGCTGAGTTTTGTCAGGACCTCACTAGAACAGAATATGAACAATACACCCACACAGAGCAAACTAGAGCTGGTATGCACTTCTGCTTAAGATTCATTATCATATATTAACTTTGGCCATGATCGTGGAAAGTTTCTAGTATGCCAAGCGAGACCTTGATTAGCTGGTTCAGATGTGTTCAATTGGTTGGAGATGAACTCTGCAGGACTGTGGCCCTCCAGTAGCAGGATTGGACACCCCTGGACTAGTCCTAATTGCACCACTCATACCGGGATTTGAATCAGCGTCACCGGCATGGGCTAACAAGGATGCTATAGAGCACAGCCAGAGGAGTGAGGTTTACCTACACACCTCTTACTAGCTGGCCTTCGTTACATTTACAAAATATAACACAATGTAGTGTGACCTTATTTGTATGCAGAAAGTGCTATAGGACACAATGCTGACTCAGTTTATCACAGTGGAGGAAATTATATGTCTTTTTATTTATCTAATCATAGTACCAGTGTGTAAAGGGAAATCTGTCGTATTACAATTTTGCCCAATGTGATCTGATTCTGAAATAGCGAGTACTTTACTTTTTGCTGACATCCAAGCCTGTTTTATGCCTCATTCATCACTGATGAAACAAGCAATAGTGGTGTCATCAGTAAATTTGATCATGTGGTTGCTGGAGTGGAGACAGTCATAGGTGAATAGCGAGAAGCCTATTTAGAGCTGAGGCAGCAGCTCGGTGCAATGCAGGTGCTCTGGAAAAAAATGTTTTTTTTTTGGTTTCATGTTGAAAACAATGCATGTTCATTGTAGTTGTTATATTTTAGTGAATGTAAATGCAAAATACTTCTTATTTTAGGGTTTGCATTATATTTAAATACAGTGCGGTCCAAACATCTGAGACCCGAACACAGCTTGACCCAGTAAAGAGACCAATATAAACATTGACGAACTTCAAACTGAAGTTCAGTCATTGGGTCAATTCTGAGCAAAAATGTCATTTAATTTTTAGTGTTGAAGTTAACTAAATTAAACTAAGTACATAATAGATAACAGTATTGAATAAATCACTGCTGATTTTCTTTCTTTCTCAAACAGATGCCGTTGTAACCTAAACATTTTTGTATTTAACATTTTCTTTACATATATTTTCCCTTGAAGGCTGAGTTTTGTTTGGGCCTCACTGGAACAGAATATGAACAATACATCCACACAGAACAAACTGGAGCTGATATGCACTTCTGCGTAAGATTTATTATCATATATTAACATGTAAAGTAATGCTTTCACAGATTTTCTTGTGGTCTCAGGATTTTGGACCATACGGGTAGGTTACGTACTGCCAGATTAGCAGCCAATATTTTAAAGTAATATTCCAGTTCTATAAAGTTCAGCTTAATCAAAAGCGTTTTTGGAATGATGTGGATTACAACATTTTTTTTTTTGACTTGATGTACCTTTACACAGAAAAGGTTTAGTAAGCCATTTTCACACTAAAATCATGCTAATATGCATATTGTTTGCTTCTGGATACTTTTGAAATATGAAGTAGTTTAACGAATTGACCCCATTAATTTCAATTGTAACAAAAAAGGAAACAGGTTATGATTTATTTTTGTGGTAACAAACATTATGCCACAAGTGTAAAGTGAGCTTAAATTGTATTGAACCTGGCAGGGTTATTATAACTGAAACCAAACCTTTAAAAAACTTGATATATAAAATTAAATATACAAAAACTAAAACATTTTATTTCAACAAGGCAACATTTCCCATTTTTACTTAGTTTAACGATGAACAAAAAACTAAAACAAAAATGAACTATAGACATTTGAAAATGTTTATACGAATTACAAATGATAAATCTTTAACCCTCTGGGGCTCTTCGGTCATTTCTGACCCACATTTTTTAAAATACATTTTTTTTTAAATCGTAGCTTCATCGGAATGGTCCGAAACTTGGTGACTTTATTGGTACTTATTGGTAAAAAATTGGGGACAGGATTTGAAAAGTCTAAGTGGTCGTAAAAAAATTGTCACACTCAGGACCTTCGGGTCAAAAATGACCCCCATAGGAAATGAATGGGAAATTGGCAAAAATATGAAAATACAGAGTTTTTTTGTGCATACAATCTACAAATCAGCCAGAATGCAGAAAAAAAGGACTCAACAGTGAAGGGGTGAATCTCTAAAACATCAAGAGTGCAAAACACACAAAAACAAAATTTACTTTTGGAATGGCACGCGTTAATTTGTGTGTGCGTGTGTTTTTGTGTGTATAAGTGTGTGTGTGTGTGGGATGTTTTTTTGTCTGTTTTGCACTGTTTTAGAGATTCACCCCTTCACTGTTGAGTCTTTTTTTCTGCATCCTGGCTGATTTGTAGATTGTATGCACAAAAATACTAATTTCCCATTCATTTCCTATGGGGGTCATTTTTGACCCGAAGATCCTGAGTGTGACAATTTTTTTTACAACCACTTGGACTTTTCAAATCCTGTCCCCCATTTTTTTGGGTGTTAATATACCAAGTACCAATAAAGTCACCAAGTTTCGGACGATTCCAATGAAGCTACGATAAAAAAAATTTTTTTTAAATAATAAAACGCAAGATCCACTATAGTGGTAAAAATGCTCAATGTGTCCACCGGATGGCACAATCTCATTTAAAAAATTGCTTTCATGAGGCCTAGGCTTGACTCTAAAATGAAATACAGCTTTAATAAAAAATTTAAAAATTGTTTATATTCTTTACATGGATATATATATATATATATATATATATATATATATATATATATATATATATATATATATATATATATATATATATATATATATATATATATATATTTATATTTTTTTTTATTTTATTTTTTTTATATTCAATGGGAAAAATGGGTCATAATTATTGCATAAATATTAATTCTAAATCATAAAAAAAGAAAAGAAAAAATATTATTGAGCAAAAATATATTTCATTGATTTTACTCAAATCTTTTTTTATCTTAATCCCGCCCTCCGGGTCATTTTTGACCCGAAGGTCCTGAGTGTGACCCATAAATGAAGAACCCCAGAGGGTTAAATGAAACGAAAATGGAAAATATAAACATTTAATTCAAAATATTAATAAAAACGAATAGTATTTTGATGCTGGAACCTGGAAAGACACGTATCTGTAAGACAAGACTGACTAAACGTCTGGTCAATCTGACCGCGTGGGTCACATTTTAATTCCTCCTGTGATTATGTTTCCCATATTGACCACCTGGAGGCTGCCTGATAAAAAGTCAAGTGCCCAGTTTCAGATAGATTTACTGAGCTCGAGGAGTTTTAATGCCGGTTTTGACGTATTTATAATGTTGAAGGTGGAGCTGTGGGCAATAAATCAGTACACACACCCCAGCATATGTATAAACAGCTCAAGGGCTGTTTGCAAGGCTGCAGAAGTGGTGTCATGCATTGATTTGTTTGTTCAGTATGCGACTGCTGAGTGGATACATGAATGATGCGGTCAGTAGAGGACTTTACCAGTTGTACCACATGCTACAGAAGTAAAACTGCACAAGTAACCACAGTTTGATAGTAGTTAATCTGTCTGTCTGAACAGACTGAAACCTCAGGGTGAGTCACTGAACTCTGTCCAGCAGCTTTACATGGATTTTGAGAACTCGTGTTGATATCCCATTTGGCTGCATTACTTGTCGTTACCTGAATACAACCTGCAATTTCACAGAAATCATTTTGTTGGCTTAGTATGATGTCACTGGTGATTCATGCAGTTTTTCTTAGGCTAATTTTGTCATGTGACACCACATTTATTTGCACTAAAGCCCTTTTTTTGACAAAAAGTGTTTCCAAACTATAGTTTTTCGTGACATTTGAAGTATCGACATAGACTTTATGTTTTAAAGTTAAAGGGAAAACGATTGTGCAGACATTTGCAAAAATGCATAGATAATTGGCATATCCATCAGCTATATCGGTAAACATTTTGATGTGCTAAACCTTTTTTTCGCAAAACAATCCATCGATGGAATCCTAGTTAGTGACATGTGAAGGCCACATATGGTAACCCACACTCGCAATTTGTCCTCAAATGCATTTAACCCATCCAAGTTAGTGCACACACATTAGGAGCAGTGAGTAGTGGACACACACACACACACACACACACACACACCTGGAGAACTGGGCAGCCATTTTTTATGTGGCGCCCGGGGAGTGATTGTGGGTTTGGTGTCTTGCTCAAGGGAACCTCAGTCATTTCCTGTTTGTATTGACCCACAACCTTCGGGTTACCAGTCTGACTCTCAAACCAGTAGACCATGACTACCCCTGGGAAAACACCTGGGAGAACCATCAGTGACTACAAGCTCCTTTGTCTGAACAAAGGGGTTTACAGCTTTTACTAACTACACAGCGATTTGTATATTGTAAGTTACTTGCATTTAGCCTGAGCTGTTGAAGAGCGTCCAATGTAAAATCACAGGAGAAAGTCTTGATAGTTCGGTCCAATGGTGTTGAAGTTGCAATCGATTTCTTCTGCGTTGACTAAAGACGATATGATGATCTTGCAGTTATTTCGACTCAATCGACTCATCAAGGTCGAGGAAGTTCCACATGACTTGAGGTATTGACCGCGACTGTGTGGTTGGATCGGGTTTCCTGTCCACACACGCACATGGCTTGATGTGTGTGTAGGCCTTACCAGCCTGGCCTGCTTGGCCAGCTGAGAGACAGCCAAGGTATCGCATCGGTTGTCAGTCCAGAGAGAGAGAGAAGAGAGGCGGATATGTGCGTCTCTGTAAGGTCTGCGAGAAGTCACACCCCCTAGGGTCAGACAACATATACTTTATTTACTTTACTTTAATGTTTATCACTTTTAGCAGTGTTTTATGTAACTTTAAAGGGTTTCCAGTAAAACTACACCAAAATGTTGTATTTAGACCACTGTATGTGGGTATGGCGAGCTTTTCAATTTGGGTAGGCCAAATCCAGGCGGAAATGGTACCAGAGTAATTTAGTGTAAATAAGTTACTTTGTGTAAAACAAATGCCAAAGTGATGCATATCTCCAGAAAGTATATATTCGAAGCTTTCAAATGGCACCACATATGAGGTCAGAGCTCCTCCACGGACATTACATGAATTGAGAAATCAACTTTTCATTCAGCCTTAGATATACAAAAGTTAATCATGATATAAGATTATCCTGTAAGTTTCGGAACTGAAAACGTCCTTGTTAGTCAAAGAAAAGCTTTTATTGACAGCAAACGCCCAATCTCAGAATGTGACAATCTGTGACGTCAGATACCCCTTCTCCACCAGATTGAACCGGGTGCTAATTCAGAGCTAGTGCTAGAGCCAGTTCTTAGTTGGTTCGACTGACGTGCCTTCTAAGAACCGGTTTGCCTTTCCACATGCTAGAGAGCCACCACAGAGCCAGGTCTTACGTCACTGTATACGTCTCATCTTTCTCAGCAACGCTAGCGAGGCAGCGGGAAACACAAACACACCAGGCTTGTTCGAGATGCATCGGCTATCCATTTAAGGGGTTAACAATATCATTTTCAAAAACTTTCTCTTTGAATCCTGTTTTCAAATTGTGCATTTTCAGGCCCCCTTAAACACCACTGTCATGTAAATTAATGGCCAAACTGCATAAGTTTTACACCCCCTTACTTTTATTTATCACCATGAGCCACCTTTTTTGTTCACTTTATCCCTGGTAGAACCAAAATTTTTGTCAACAAACATCTTTGTCAGTACTTTTGTTCATGAGATCAACATTGCTGGTTATGACACAAACTCCCATGGTGACGTTGGACATAATGTAACTTGGTTTGGATGATGTCACTCAGAGTTTAAGTCCCAGACTAATACATACAATAATAGGTTGTGTAAGAAGATCTTCTCAGGAGAACCTCACACCCAAAGTCAATCAGTTTGATCTCCAGGGTAGTGTTAATTTCGTCAGACGAGACGAGACTAAATATGTTCGTCAACGACCTTTTTTTCCCTGACGAAGACGAGACGATGACGAGACCGCACCAATGTCCAAAAACACTGACTAAGACTAAATTAACATGCATTATTGTTGACAAAAAAGGACTAGACTAAAATGTTTTGCATAAAATAAAAACTAAGATAAAATCTTTCTTCATTTTCATCATGAGATGAATATTCAGCTGTTCAAAATATTCTAATATAGTTAGGATGATTCTAAGGGCCCACACACTTTTGGGGCCCCCAGAGATTGGTTTTATTAGTAGTAACAGTACTAGTAGTAATGTAATAGAAATTATAAATGTATAATCTACCAAAGAGTTACAAATATAACAAAATTATGTCTTATTTCTGCATTTCCGGCAAAATCGCTCCACAAAAACGCTCCACTCATGAACCGCTCATGGGTAAAACGACATTTGCTCAAATCCCGCTCCGACATGAAATTTCTCTGTGCTGTAGGCTACTATAATTGTTGTAGCCATTAAGAAAAGGTATTTAGTTTTATATTTATGTTTAAATATTATAATGTTATTTTTTATGTCTATGTTGTGAATCTGTCAATCTATGTTGATTATGAAAAGTGAACAGCATGAGTGAGAAAGGACACATCATTAGATGCGCAATGCCAGGAGACATGGAGTGGGTCAGACATGATTGTGACCACTTCATTAAGTTTTGTTTTGTATAAATTGTATCGTAATTTTAATCAATGTTTCATCAGCCAATTGGGGCATTCTGGGTTGATCGAGCAGAGCTTAATTGGTCAGTATTATTAAATTGCAGACAAAGATTTTGGATAGCTAGGTTGGTGTGGTAAGGGCCCAACATCATATTCTTTCATAGGGCCCAAAATAGCTAGCGGCGCCCCTGCAGTTACACAACAGCTTCACTACACAGGTGTTTGCAGCTATTTTTGGTAAACAGTAGCCTACAGCATAGTGTACATTAATTATTACGTTAGCCACATTTACAGTATAATTTTATTATGGAGAGTGGTGGTGGAGATGCAACATTGTTAACATTAATGTTAATGTTTTTCTTGTATTTAGCCCTCAGGTATTCCTTACTAATTAAGTCACACTTATACTCATTGATGGTCAAATGTGACCATACATCTTAACTATTTTAAAAATAAATAGCCTATATTTTAGTTCAATAATATTTATTGAATATTTGGAGGAGATCTTTTGGTACTAAACACTATTTGTGCAATACTTATGGTCCATTAATGACCACTTAAAACATTTTTCTTCTAACATTTGTATTATTTATACTACAATTAGTGTATTAATCAAGGTTAAAATGGAGAATTCCAATGCAAAGAGGCAAATTAGAGCCATTTTGTAGCTGGAAAAATAAAAAGTTTCACTTGTAATGCCATTACTGGTCCCTGTATGGCTCTTTAATAAATATACATGTAGTCTAGTTGCTCAAAAAAGTATTGCATATCTTAACTGCTTACTTATTTGTGAAATTTTAAAATGTTAATAATAGTGAATAGTAAAGAATGCAAGCAAATATAATATAACCCCCAAAAAGTTTAAAATAGTGCTAAAAGGCAAACTTATTTTTCCTTATGTACAGTAGGCTATATACATATGAATTCATACTAAATTAATATCGAAATCGATATTTGTGCCCATCGTCTCATAAGTTAATGGTGATTTTAGGCATCTACGCTGTAAATCATCCAGTTAGCTGTGGTGTTGTGGCACATACATTATGTAGGTTATATGTATTTTATGTAACTTATTTTGCCACAAAATATATTGAGTTTTCCTTTGACTAAAACTAGACTAAAATGACGAGACTTTTAGTCGACTAAAACTTGACTAAGATACCTTGAGTTGTCTTTTGACTAAAACTAGACTAAAATGTCGAGACTTTTAGTCAACTAAAACTTGACTAACAAAAAAAGATATCTGAATGACTAAATAAGACTAAAACTAACAAGGACATTTGGCACAAGACTAAGACTAAATTAAAAATAGGTGACAAAATTAACAATACTCCAGGGTGTCTTTGTTCTCCATCCAGACCCCTAGGAACAGCACCTGGCAGCTGCTTCAAATTCCTTTGCTGAAGAGGCTGCTGTGGCACTCTCAAAAATCAAGCATGTCCTAAGAGGGCAAAGGGCGCTTCTTCCTGCCAGTCCAGCAGCTCAATGATGTAAGAACAGCTTGGGGATCTTTACTGTCAGGGACAGGGTCACCTCTAGAGGAACCGGTAAACAGACTTATGGAAGGTATTTCTCAAATAGTCTTGGACATTTTTGTCAAAGACTGTTAATCTATTGAAACATTAGTTTGTGGTTAAAATTAATCTAGATAGAACATTATTCATTGAAAACAGTAACAGACTGCATAGCATACTTAAAAGGTTGATGTATTGCATACTCGCCGTTTTTGCTGTAATTCTCACAGCCATCTGAAGGCTATCCTTGTAGTGGGTTCCGTTAGAGACGGAGCCAAATCCACCGTCCCCCATCTTATTGCCAATGCCACATTTCCAGTGTGTGTGTGTGTGTGTGTGTGTGTGGATATATTTTGGGTTATGTGACCGTAGCTCACCCCTGAGATCACGTCGCAGTCCAGCTGCTTTGACAGAGGTGACAATCTGGAGTGTCATGATCTTGAGGCTGGAGAACGTCCTCTGGTCCTCTGACTGATGAGCACTGCCCTATACAGTACAGGATATGTCCTGTAGATGACTGATCTACAGAGATGAATATCAACCAAAACCTTGTTTTAATAAAATTGTTTTTTGTCCCAAAACTATGAGATCTAACTTGCCACATGCTTTTCTAGTACACTTATTTGTGTTTCTTCAAATAATTCAAAGGTAATGTTTCTAACAGTCTTCAGAAATATGATCATATTACAGGTTTGAATTTTGCTTGTCTATTTTTTGCATAATTGGAACTTTGCTTACTAATGTAGGACATAATTTCCTTCAGCTGAAGTGGCATGGTGGCAGTGTTTGTGTTTCCTCTCACCGCCACACGAGGGCAATAGATCTCTCTTTCGTGACACTAAAGTCATGATCATTAAAGATTTCACAGCAAAAAGACATGTGCCATGAGGGGACCTTTTTTAGAATTAAACTAAAAGGCTTTTTGCCATCTAAAAAAATAATAAATAATTAATCAGACGTCTAGTAGACTTTTCCTGCAAAGTTTTGATCATGTTGATAATTTAGAGGTCTTAGAAATTAATGTAGCCTATCAAATAGGGTTAAAGGGGTGGTAAAACACATTCTTTTGAAGGCTTGACTGTGTTTGTGGGGTGCACTGTAACATGTGTTCATGCTTCGTTTTAAAAAAAATTGCCTTATTTGTCATATATTTGACCTTTATTCTACACTGCTCTGTCCCTCCTTGTAAAACGGTCTGATGCTTTCCGGGTTGTATGAAGCCAGTCCCTCAAAAATACGCAGTGGGCTCTGATTGGTTAGCTGGCCCAGTGTGTTGTGATTCGCTAACCGCCTAGTGTACGTTTGTCGGAAACGTCACGCCCCTTACCGGAGGCTGTGCTTTGGTCATAGAAACAACGGCGTCAATAAAACCATATGAGCCCGAATCAGACCCAGAACATTTGAGTGAAGATGATCGAGCAGAACCTGTTCAGTCCTCAAGAGTAAAGACTGCGGATCTATTATGATCGCTACTGAATGGCACTTTAACTTTTGTATTTTTAGAACGATTATAGCCAAATATCTGTCGCAAGAACTAACCCAAAACGAACACTAAGCACTGGCTTTAACTAGTAAGTTAGCCAAATCACACACAGAAGCATGTTTAGCATGCCTGTAGATAAACAATACATAAAAGCTCTAATCAAAGAATCATTTACACTAATGCCAGGTTCGCTGTTGAGATTTTAACGTTAGTGTTTGTAACGTTAGGTGTTCGTCGGATAACGTTAAGTATGAATGAGCATTTAACAGACTGGTTTGCAGAACAGTGTTGTCATCTGTTTACTTCCTTGCTACAATGTACAACCTATTACAGGAAAACACATCGATGAAAAATAAATCAGACTTACAGGTTGTGGCCCGTAAACAGCTTCTGTTTGTAAATCCAGCTTTCAGGACAAGCCGTTGTGCATATCCTGTATTGAACTCGCGAAGTTTGTGGAAGTTTGTGTTGTCCTCCGTGAAATGTGCAGCGCGCGCGTCGTGCATCCACGCACCGGCAGTGTTTTTTTCACGCAGCTGACGTTGTGCAAATCTGCCATTGAAATCGCGAAGACGGTGGATGTTTTCCTCTGTTAGATGTGCTTAGATGTTAGATCTCCTCTGCAGGGAGCCCTGCGCGTGCCTGATTCCCCGCTGACTCAAACACACGTGCATATAACATGCTGTATGTTAAACGCTCTGCAACGCACCCCCGTCCCAAGGAAGGCTGAACAGAGCAAGTACCCCAGACCTGCAATCCGGATGAAAATAACAGCGTTTCCTCGGCATCGCGGCAACAACACTCCAGCCTACTATACCACAACAGCGCCGCGATACAAAATGGCCTCACCCCCCCTTATTTAATATTCTCGGAGGAGGGGTTTATGTAAATATTGAGCCTGTTGATGTCACCAACCCTGGAGGAATGTGTGTAGTCGCCTACTGGCCGTTTGCTGTAGTTCTTAGAAACTGATTTCTTTAAAAGCAAATATCTCCCTTTGCTTTAAACTTTGAACGTTGTAACTTTGCAGATGTTGTTTATGCTCAAGCAGCAACATTACACGCTAGCTAAAGTTAGAATAGTGAAATCGTGGTTTACCACCCCTTTAAAGCACTTCTATATTTAGAAACTAACTGTGATTTTTGTGGTTAAGAAAAAGAGACTTAATTTTACATCTGACATGAAATTCACTTCAATGTAATTGATCTCATAGATGTGGCTGTTGTGGTTTGTGGTTATAGCAGCAACAACTGCTGCAGTTAATGTGGTGAATTGTGGTGACTTTGACATATTATGTTTTCCCATTTTAAATGCCTATTGCCTGCCGTGCATAGTTCGCTGATGCCACTGGGGTGGCGGTGGCTCCGGGACTTGGGCCCGTCATCGCTGCTTGCAGCTATATTACATTATCCTATTCATTTCCTGAATTCTTAGCTTCCGGGGATGTCCCCACCAATTTCAAAATCAAACCTACGCCCTTGCTTTGCACAACTAGTATTTTCGTAAATAATTCATCATACAGCCTATTCTATTTGTTTTCTCTCACTATATGTTCATTTTTTCAACTGTTCATTTTTTTCATTATTTTAATAGAATGCGAAATTTTGTTACAATTATCTGAAACGCAAGAAACAAAGGATGGAGGGGGTGATTTATGCCAAACTACGAGGGATTTAATGAGTCCTTGGCTTATTTTGAGTACCTTGGTGACGACTCCACTGTCGCAGGTAATGAGCACTTGGTTTAATAAAAATGCATTAGAGTTTTTTTATGATGAAGTGGGAATTCCACATGTAGAATTTGTAAAGCCCTTTCAGTCTTTAGTGGGGGACAAACCTTCTAAATTAATTTCAGAGCTGCAGAGGAAAATGATAATTCGAGGACAACTAATCAGTTCTTCTGAAGCAGCCTTGGGTGCCATGTCTCCAAAGTTGAGGAGTGGTGACGATCTCATGAAGTTACAACTTAATTGTCCAGAAGTACCACAAATTGAGCTTTGTTGAGGTAACCTGTGCATTTATTTATTTGTTTAATAATTTAATGTTCGCTTAATTATGATCACTCTTAATTGTAATGTCAATTGCATCAAAAATGCTGTTTTTAATTATTTTATGTAAATCACTGATAATGGCGCTCCTGTTTCTATCACCGAGTTTCCACCTCATTGTGGACACACCCTTCCCACTAATGGGGGTCTTGTCTATGCTACACCCTATGATGGATGTGGTGTCATGCAACAGGTATTGCTTTTTCAATTCCACTTATTGTGAGGGCAGAGTAAGGAGGATCAACCTGGATGTTCTTGATGTTTTTCAGGGAGGGAGTTATGTGATTCAGATACACTCTTAAAAATAATGGTTCTTAAATGGTTCTTTGGCGAGGTGTATGGTTCCATGAAGAACCTTTAATATCCAAAGAACCTTTCCATTGCACAAAAGGTTCTTTGTAGCGCAGAAAGGTTCTTTAGACTATAAAATAGTTAGAAAAAAAAAGGTTCTTCAAAGAACCTTTCACAAAACGGTTCTTCGGAGAACCAAAAATGGTTCTTCTATGGCATCACT